>NW_025091289.1:940552-1540552 GCF_018340605.1 Aspergillus pseudoviridinutans | reverse complement strand
CTAACCAATCGCTCATGATCAAGGGATCCCAGTTCCAGTCTTTGCGGACAATATCCAACATGGCAGGACTCTCGACGACATGTCTGCCGTTGATTTTGTTGTACGATGTCATCAAGGCTCCTGGCTGGGCGTCTCGAGCAACAATCTGGAAGGGACGCAGGTAGATCTCCCGAAGTGCTCGCGGAGTGACCAGCACATCGACGGCACGGCGCTCATGTTCCTGATCATTTCCGACGTAGTGTTTGACCGTGGAGATGACCCCTGTACTCTCGCATCCTAGGACGATCGACTTGGCCATGATCCCCGAGAGATGGGGATCTTCCGCGAATGATTCAAACCCGCGTCCTCCTAAAGGCGACCGCTGCATGTTGATCGTAGGTCCCAGCCAGCAATGCGCTCCTTTGGCGAGACATTCTTTGCCAAGAAGGGCACCAGCTTGATGCAACAGGTCACGATCCCATGTGGCGCCTAATGCCGTGCCACAGGGGAGACACGCAGCGGGCACACCTGCAAAGAACTTGGTGCCGCGGATACCATTGGGGCCGTCAGTGGTACGAATTGAAGGCACATTGAATTTGGGGATGGCATAAGTGTGCCAAAAGTCACTTCCTATTAGTCTTTAGCGACGCTCTAGGTAATGCTTGGGTCAACAATATGCACCGGAGAGGAGAGCGATCTTGTCGTCCTCGCTGATATTGGCTAAAACATAGTCTACGTCGAATTTGGGCGTCATCTTCAGTCGGTCGTCATGTATTGTTGATTTGGCATGATCTCAGACAAGCACAGCTACGGTAGACATAAAAGTATGGTGTGTTTAAACAAGCTGACGATCCTTACGGCCTCTCGAGCCGAATTCCCGATTGGGTGCCGGACTAAATCCGTCAACAATTTCCTCAAGGACTTGGCCACCCCCACGCGATGTGGGTTATTCAGATTGGAAGAGGGACTCGTGGTCTCAGAGATGAAATGTCTCGTTGTATCGGTTAAATTAATATCAGCACCGACAGTTGTAGACTCCTCAGAAGCCGACATTCTGCCAAGCTCGATCGCTGACATGAGATCTTAGCCCGGTCAACTCAAGAAGAGTGCTTACTGACTCATTCGCTGCTCCGCCGTTATTGCCCAAGTAAAATACTGGTGCACTCAAATAGCCATTGTGACGCAAGTGTCATAGCTAATTCTGTACCAGGCATGAGTGTCATATATATCTCATTGACAGCACGATGATCTCAGTCAGAATATCATGCTACGAGCACTATTGAGACCAAGGCTCCAGATCTCTGTCCTTAGAAGGGTATCCCTACGCGATGCCAAATTTCCTCTATTCAAGTCATGGTCCCAGCCATTGGCTTTTTCGGGCTGTTGTTGCTCGGTACTTCCAGTTCCAGTGCCAATGCAGTAGCAAGCCAAAGCAAAATTAGGCTACTGAGCGGTGCACTTCTCGGTCAATGCCGCTGAGCTATCATGTCCATGCGGATGTCAAGCTGGAAGAAAATGCCGTCATCACAGTCGACAAGACAATCCTGGTCGAGTGCATCAGTGTTCCAACCCTTCTGCACGCCACTGTAACGGCCACCACTACCTAGACGTCACTGCAACCATTGCTTAGTGGCAGCCAGGATACGGGGCTGAGAGATCAACCCAGTCGCGACGGGGATCACCACAAGCAAGAGACCTATATCCAGCATGACCAGCGCTAGTGCCATCCTTGCCGCGAGAAACGGACCGATTGGAGAAAGTTCAAGGCGAATGGAGCCGACTTTCGTAAACGAGTAAACGAGGAGCATACCTTTGGCCAGAAAGGTGGTGGCACTGCCTGGATCGTCAAGCACACTCCGGACGTCCTGTCCAGGGTTCGCAGGCTGGACAAGCCTATCCCCGTGATCCTGCACAATTGCTTCCTTGGCCATAAGCACCTGTCAGCATACTTTCTCAATGTGATGATGTTCATCATCGACATGCACGTGTATCACTTTGGCTACTCGCAGTGGGCCGGTTAGGTTCGTAGGTGTTCGTGTTGGAAACTTGGGGCGATGGGAGATCCCCCGCTTTTTCAATCATCACGTGCCGCGAGAGACATATAGTCCAATTGCAGCTGACTCGGGCACTTTGGGGGCCAAAATAGTCTATGGTGGTTGGCTGGCGGGTAAACATGATTGTTTAGGTACTGTTTAGTCTACCTAGGAGGGAGCTACCGTAGTGTATTGGTAGTGAGTTCTTGTACCTTCTTTAAGTGTTCGCTGTCCATCTGTCATAGGGTACCTTCTACCACATACTTTGTTCTAAACTGCCGAATTCGACCATGCGGTATATCTGCATGGTTTCTTCGCTTCTAGGCCCCATGCTATGATGCTCGACATTAATTTGATCTCATTGAGGATAGCGCCTAGTCTTTTTCAGCAAACACATTGGGGATAGCCAGCGCTTACCAAAGTTTGTTAAAGCGCCTAACTGGTGTTACATGCTAAGCCTTGCAGGGTCTGCCAGTCATTACTTGTTGTTTAGCGACATGTGTACTAGCTCTATGTTTAGGCCTCAGCTGTGTGACCTATTTGAATACTGCATGGCCCCTGAGCCACACGTTTTTTTCTCTGTTTTCTTAACTTTGCTGATCGGCCTGTCTCTCGTTTCAAGATATTCAACAATGCCTTGATTGCACCGTCAAACCCCGAAAAAAGACACCATGCCGGGGGTTGGCCCACCTGTTGCAGCGACTCCCACTGAGGCCACCGCCACTACCACCTCCACAACGACAGTTGTGACCACCACAGTCCCTATGGTGACCGTCTATACACCACCTGCATCCTGTTCCTCTCGTTGGACTTATGAGGCCTCCACTTACAACGGTATCACCAGCGGAATTCTGCTGCAGAATGCCTTTTCTGTCGATACTGGCTGCTTTCCGCCCGGTTTCCAGCAGAATGGTCGGATTCTTGCCCGTCAGATCTTCAGCCCTGGAGCATGTCCCGACCGGTATTCTACTCAGCAGTTTGTCGTCAGCAATGCCATCACCACTGCCACATGCTGTTTAAAGTGCGCATCTGCAATGGGATTTGTTCTTCTCTCTACTGACAATCGCATTAGTGACTTTTCTCTATACGCCGATTCCGGATACGTTGGATGCGTCAGTACTTTCACCGGTGCCACCAAAGTGGCTGCAAGGGCAGGCGGGATTATATTCAACACAAGCGACTACACCACCAGCACCAGCATCTCCGGGACATATACCATGTGGGGCATGCCCATCGTGATTGAGAACGAATCGACCGATCGAAGCGTGTACACAACTGCTCCATCGACATCCGCAACAACCACCGCCTCCGCGACCGCAACGTCTTCTATGATCTCTACCTCTTCGTCTCAGATCGCGACTCAGACTGCCGTCTCCTCCTCGTCCGGCGGGTTATCAAGTGGTGCAAAGGCCGGCATTGGCGTCGGAGTGGGCGTCGGCGTCGGCGCTCTGGCCATCATAGGATTCCTGGGTTTCCTGCTGCGACGACGGAGAAAAGCCCCAGCCCCGTCTGGATTTACACCGCAGCATTTTCGTGAAGTTCAAGGACAACAAGTTTCCGAGCTTCATGCAGACTCTCGCAGGTCTGGCTTTCCGATAACCGAACTACCATCCTGATTCTCTGCCTGACATATCCACCTTATACTCCTGCCTTCGACCGGTAAGACTTGTCGAAGGCTGCTCTGAGTCCAGTGATATGGGATTATTCACGCTGTTATGATTGATGATCCTAACCTTTTTTTGTAATTAAATCTAATCAGATGCCATCGATCATTATTCCTTATATGACTACTGGAAATTCCAATGTAAGCGATCTGCAGTCCAACTCGACATGTATCGACCAGCGAGATGTATGCCGCTCTTTTTGGCAAGATCCTGGTCCTGCTGAGCCAATCAAGCATGACCTCTTTCTGGTACATCTGCATACCCCTGATACTTAAGGTACCTACGCAGTAAGGCTCAGCTACGGCTGAATATTTGTTACTCATAGTTGCCTTACTTCTGCTGATGCAGTCTGCACGGTCATTATTATTATCATGTGTGAGCCTGTTGGGAAATTAGCTGTGGGTCTTGATCGACTCAGCTTCAGATAGGTGTCAATAATTCACTTAGCGTCCAATAGTTCAGCTGAGTTTGACAACTGACAACTCATGAATACTTCACTGACATCCACAGAGATGCACCTGCGGTCGAACGAAGGAAGGTTGTTCCCTAATCATAGGGCGAAATTCTTTAGTCGCATGTTTGGAGTCCATCTCAAATTCTCAATCACATTCCTGAAGGTTGTTCTTGGTAAGATCAGCCGGGTTGAGTAGGACGATCTGCATGCAAGGTGATATTGAGTGCAGCATGCAGGGTACACAGCTTTCTGGACCCGCGTCGCAGAAAAATAAGTAGCAAGATGTTCGCTCGAATTTGTCCTCCTCAGCATTACACGGCGCATCTTCACGATGATCCTCACCAACGCCATTCTGGTGCTTAGCACCTTGCTCCCTGCTACTGTCCTATCCCTCCAACAGACAGAGGTAAATAACTCGCCATTCATCTCACCATTCAATTCTTCTTCCGCTAACCCTTCAGGACACTCTCTTCCCTGCCAGGTGCTGGCCGGACCCCTGCGCGGGCATCACATTCAAAAACGACACCTACGTCTGCGGAGACCCACGCCTCGGGCCCGTCGTACCACCCCGGAAATTCCCGCTGCGTAACGAGCTGCGCACCTACGCGCGGTTCGGCGCGCTCTGTCCCGCCGAGTTCCTGGACAAATGGGCCACTGATGCTGCTCCAAACGGGACATACATATACCCACCCGCCAACGGCTTTTTCGTCGACACAGAGAAGCACCCCATCCTGGGCAACGCGACCCTACCGGTCGGCATGAAGCTCGACCGCTTCGGGTCAGAGTATGGCAGCTTCCTGGCGCCCCTGGGCGCACCGTACATCGAACGCTCGTTGCCGCCGAGTAACCTCAACACGTTTGACGGGAACTACCCGTACAATTACCACGTGTACGAGGTGACCAGGCAGTTTCTGGTTGGACTGGGGCCCATTGCGCCTTGGTTTGAGCAGCCTGGGATGGGGACGCAGTTTGTGACGTATACCAACGTGCTGGGCTTGATAAATGGGGGATTCTTGAGACGATTGAATGAGTCCGAGTATGATGAGAGGGTGGAATACTCGAATCCGTATACTCCGGGACCGAATCACTAGTGCATGCGCTTACGATGATAGACTTGTCTTGAGATATCTTAATAATGTAATACATTCATCGGGAATGATGCATAATTTCTGACAGCCATTCGCAACACGCTAAGATGGTGCCATAGGACGTCGGGATGACCCATCAGATAAGACCAACTCGCATCCAATAACCCGGGAGGCACAATAAAAATACTCATATCCAAACAATGGCGTCATTCAGCGATTCATGGCGATTTGTTAACCCCGCAGAGTATGATCCCAGTGCATACATTGCGAGTCAAGCACACCATCAGTATGACGAATCCTGCGTGATGCCCTCGGGTATCGGCACCGATAGCAGTATAAATATATTCTATTCCCCGGACAAGATATTATTATCAACAAGCAGCTTGAATAGTTTCAAAAGAGAGAGTGAAAACAATGGCACCAACTTTGGAAGAATCCACCCTTGTCTCGAGAACGGCCCCATCCAAAGCACCCCAAGAATCGACTGGGCTCCAGCGAGAACCTCTCAAGCTGTCCGGAGTACTTGACCAGTTCGAATCATTCGATGTGACACCAGCTATCGGCAGAGAATATCCTACCGTCAGTCTCAAGGAATGGCTCAGCGCTCCCAATTCCGATGAGCTGCTGAGAGATTTGGCCATCACGAGTAAGTTGCTCCCTTAGTTGCAGTTACCTTATACTAATACAACTGCAGTCTCACAACGGGGCGTGGTCTTCTTCCGCAAACAGGACGA
Source organism: Aspergillus pseudoviridinutans (assembly GCF_018340605.1). NCBI lineage: Eukaryota > Fungi > Ascomycota > Eurotiomycetes > Eurotiales > Aspergillaceae > Aspergillus > Aspergillus pseudoviridinutans. The sequence goes on along the minus strand of NW_025091289.1, from coordinate 1,534,600 downwards.
CCTAGACAACGACTCTCAAAAAGAGCTCATCCACCGATTGGGTCTGCTGGCAGGCAAACCCGCCACGTCGGGCCTGCACATCCACCCAGTCACCAACGCGGGCCGCGAACACGGGGGCAAAGACGATGAAATCAGCGTCATCAGCTCCGAGCAGCGAAAGAAGCTGTTCAAGGGGCGGTACGCCACCAGCCAAAGTCTCAAGGGCGGCTGGCACAGTGACATCACCTTTGAGCCCATTCCTAGCGACTATGCCGTGTTGCGTTTGACCAAGCTTCCAAAGACTGGGGGTGGTAGGTAGATCCAGTACAATTTCTACGTTTCCTACGGGCACGTACTGACCAGGATAGACACCCTCTGGGCCAGCGGCTACGAAGTCTTCGACCGCATCTCCGAGCCGTACCAGCGCTTCCTCGAATCCCTGACCGCAACATACGCCMAGCCAGCATTCAACCAGAGCGCCAAGGATAATGCATTTGAACTCTTCGCTGGACCGCGTGGTGCCCCCGAGAATGTTGGCAGCGAGCTCCGCGCCGAGCACCCAGTCATCCGGACCAATCCCGTCACCGGGTGGAAGAGCGTCTTTGCCGTCGGCGCGCATGTCGAGAAGATCAATGGCCTGGCCGAGGAGGAGAGCAAGCATTTACTCAACTGGTTTGTGTCATTGATTGTGGAAAATCATGATCTGCAGGTGCGACACAGATGGCGGGATCCTAATGATCTTGGTAAGTCTTCTTCCGCCTGCCGTGGATGATGGCTAAACATTACAATGTAGCAATCTGGGATAACCGCAGTGTCTACCACACTGCTACGAACGACTACGATGTCTTTGGAGAGGAACGAGAGGGCCACAGAGCTGTCAGTCTGGGAGAGCGACCCTATCTTGATCCCAGTAGCAAGAGTCGGCGGCAGGCTTTGGGGTTGAACGGATAGTTTTGAATGATTGATCCGTATCTTGTTGTTTAGTTGCCATAAGGACAGTTGAAGGGCATTCGACTTTCCGGAACCACGTATCTACATAGCTGCATTTCTACGATACAGTCTGAGTCCAGCTACGCAGTTACTATTGACTCATTTCTGTTTTGCATCAACTATTTACACCTAAATACATGCCTGTCCTTCCGTCACTAGGGCGCAGGAATCTGCCAAGGTCTGTCCGACTTGTGTACACATAGTCTCCAGTCGAGCGATGCTCTTGACTTGCGACAAAGTATTATCGGATACGACAACGTTCAGAGAAACTCACATGGCTGAAATTGGACACCTCCGCGTCAGACCAAGGCTTCTTCCTGACGAGTGGTTAGATGTCGGAGCCCCATCTGTGACCTATGAGCAAGTGCAAAACTTCTCCATTTGGCGTCTTCCTCTTCCTTACAATGCATTCCTTCGAGGCGCTCATCAAGGTTCCACTCATGCACCCTTTTTTCATCGAGCAACAGCCTGACGGCTCCCACGCGCTCGTAGATCATTCTGCCATCACGATAGAACAGAAGCGATCCCAAGAGCTCATGGAGGACAGAAACCAGATAGTCTGGATGCATCCTATAGTCGAACCCCGTCTCCCTTATTAAAGTGAGTAGTCTACCAACCTCAGGCCCGCATTGGAAGAAGCGCTTTAGAACCCTGTACAACTCCCAGGGGTCCGTTGCGGCGCCGTGGCCTACAAAGAAGCCGCCGCACACTGGGCGGACGGCGCATACTGATGGATAGCTAAGGTGCCAGGACTTAATGCGGCGCTTCCCGTCGTCTTTCAGAACAAAGAACTTGGCGCGTGCATGCTTGAATCGGGTAGGGACCTTTTGGGCCGGCATGATGAGAACCAGGTGCCGTCTCTGGAAGATTAAGATGTCCGCCTCATATCTGGGTGCGACGTGTTCGTTCAATACTTCCCAATCTTCAATTCGAAACTAGTGGTTGACCAGCAAAAGTGGATAGTGCAGTAAACGCTGGTCGTGGGACGCATACTTGGCGCCTCCAAAACGCTTTTCTCGCGGCGGGGACGAGGTGGGGTAATTTGGTAGTTCAACGCTGACTGGATCCCGTTCTAGGAAGCTGTATTCTATGATAATGCCCCGGGGCTCTCGCGGAAGACATAATATAGTTGGTTTTCCAGATGCAGCTGGATTGGAAATCATGCTTGATGGGTAGGGAGGTGTATCTCAACGAATAATATCAACATTAGAAGTACCTGCTTCATCATGTGATGCTGCTTGCTCTAGGCCTCTCTAGTTGGCGCTGCAAGTGTAGAGTAACATGAGTTTCCGTCACCAAATCAAGCTAGAGGAATATTTCTGGGCTTGCCAACTGTGGCAGAGCTCCGGCGCATAGATAGAATACTACCCATAAGCTATGCGGGCTCAAAATATGTCGCTGATGCCGAAGGTGCATGTTTGTTTCCCTTTTTGGTCCCCGCTATCGATAAGCCCGCAGTGTAAGTTGTACTTGTAGCCCCACCTTCTCCCTCATTCTGCCTTCGTCTCATCTTCAAACCTTCTTCGTCTTCTGCATCTTCTATCATAGCAAAATGTCAAAACTCTCCGACTACCGTCTCTTGTGCTTCGATGTTTATGGGACCCTAGTCGACTGGGAATCCGGGATCGTGAACGCCTTCCAGCCGATCCTCGACAAGAACAATGCATCTGTCTCACGCGAGCATCTCCTAAATGTTTACCATGAACTCGAGCATGAGCAACAGGCTTTGACACCTGATATGCCATACTCTGAACTTCTAGCAAAGATCCATCCCAAACTTGCTCAGCGCCTCTCCCTCGCTCCGCCGACCGAGGAAGAGAGCGTCGCTTTTGGCGAATCAGTCGGGACATGGCCCGCCTTCCCAGACACAGTTGATGCTCTCAAGCGACTATCAAAGCACTACAAGCTGGTTGTCCTGTCAAACGTTGATCGAGAATCATTCGCCAAGACGAATGCCGGGAGTCTGCAGGGTGTCAAGTTCGATCGCATCATCACCGCGCAGGACGTGGGCTCGTACAAGCCTGACCTGCGCAATTTCGAGTACATGTTGAAGACTATACAGGCCGAGCTGGGAGTCGACAAGAGTCAGGTCCTGCAGACTGCTCAGAGTCAATTTCACGATCACCAGCCCGCCTCCAAAGTGGGGATCAAGTCAGTCTGGATTGTAAGACGGGGGGCAATTATGGGCAACATCAAGGATACGATCTATGATTGGAAGTTTGACACTCTGGGCGATATGGCACATGCTGTAGAAAGTGGCCAATGACTGATACATATATGAAAAGGAGATCTTCGAGCCAGGCAGTCATGTTCATATCTGAAATCAACACCGCAATTAAAGTGTTCCAAGCAAGAATAGACCGAGGGCTTTATCCATTTGTCCGATCAATCATGACTCAAAGCTTGATTTGTGTCTGCATTTCAGCATGAGGATAGACATTCCCCAATATGACGCCAAAGCATCTGAACTTATGATGTTAACGCTCATCTCGAGCCTCAGGCCATCACTCTGCAAGCACTTAAAGCTCATCGGACATGCCTCGGCACAATTCGACACAGATACGCTCGGCCATCTCGAGTCTCCCGATTGTTGAATTCAGGCTAAATACATCTCCATTTATCCGTGCTTTAGTCACATTTCTATTTGCTTCGTCTTGTGAGGCGACTTGGATACGTCACGGATACACTAGGAAGATCCCTTTCTTTGTCGGGTAAGATAGTTTTATAATGATCTGCACAATACCGCGTGTTCATGCGCCGCCGTCTATTATATTCCACTAGCCAAAGCGTCTTAGCACCCAGTTCTACCGTAGTATTGTATAGGTGCGGCCACAATTTCAAGCGATAGTCGAAACATCACAATGTGATGCTTCTGCTAGAGTAATACAACCACTACGAGCTCGCAGTCTTGGGCAGCTCAGTTTGCTCGCGATGATCCAAATGCTCGAGCTTCTCGGATGTCTTCTCCTCGCTCAACTCGGTGTCTTCGCCCAGCAAAGCCAGTAAGCCAATCTCCCTCTCAATGCGGCGTTTCAGAGCCTCGTCCTCGGCGGCGATGCTTTCGGATCCGAATAACTCGTCCATCTCTTCCAATGTGCGGCCCTTGGTCTCGGGGACGAGGAACCATACATACAGAACACCAATGGTGGTCACCAGTCCAAAAAAGATGAAGGTACCGTAATCAGAGGCCGCAATAAAGGGAGAAGTTGACAGACCGACCGCAAAATTGTTGAGCTACTTTCTGTTAGAAATTCTATGTAAATTCGCTATGAGCGCGCTTACCCAGTTGCTGCTGCCACCAATACTAACGCCTTTGGCGCGCATACTCAAAGGGAAGACTTCCGACACGACAATCCACGCGACGGGGCCTGCTTCCGTTAGTTCGTCTGGTTAGATTGCAGGGCATAATTGCACTTACCCCATGCGTATGCGAAGTTGATAATGAAAATCCACACAAAGACTACGGCAGCCCAGCCAGCTCCCTTGTGATCCTCGAACCTGCCAGAGTATGTTCCGATGATGCCGGCAACGATAAAATGGCAGACGGCCATACCGATGCCGCCGGCGATCAGAATCTTCTTACGGCCGATGTTATCGACCCAAAGAACAGCGGGGATGGTGAAGACAAATTCGAAAATACCGGCGACACCGGTGGCGAGCAGGGAGGTAGTCTTTCCACCTAGTTGGAGACCCTTGAAAATCTGCGGACTTTGTCAAATGTCAACACAGTGCTCTTGACTTCAGACGTAATACACCTACGCGTAGTAGTTGATACTGTGACCTGTCAGCGAGATCCTTGTAGAACCGGATGTATTCACTCACGCATTGATTCCGTTCCATTGCTGGAAGACCATAATCATACACTGCGCGAGTAAGCGATTGCAACTGATGCCGAGAGAATACTTACAGCTACAGTGGTTCGTTTGAACAAGGACTTGTCGGTGATCAAAGAGAGATAGTCATTGACACCAATCATGAATCGGCTCTTGAATGAGCCATCCTGATACTGAGGATATCTCTTGCGAGCTGCTTCATCCTCGAACATGCGCAGCGCCTTGATTTCGAGAAACTCGATGCGGACGGAAATGTCATCAACTGAAGTATCGCGCAGCCTGGCCAGCGTCTGTAAGCACTCTTCCTCTCTTCCTCGATTCATCAAGTGTCGCGGGGACTGCGGCATGAAGAGGAGCATTCCCGCTGCCAGGGCTACGGCTGGAAGGATCTGGATACAAACGGGAATCTCCCAGGCAGCAATGGATTGGCCATCGCCAGTTCCTCCAATGTAGTTTGTCCCGTAACCAATCTAAAACATCAGCATCTCATCATTCTCCAGCTGACCATATACATACCCAGAAGCTGACCATGATACCAAAAGTAATGGATAACTGCTGCACAGCGACCAGCGAGCCACGGATTTCCGGCGGTGCCTATCCAGGTCAGACAGAAAACTTATGTGTGTGTCATTGGGGCATACCAGTTCCGCGTTATAGAGAGGCACGATCATACTCAGGTTGCCCACACCCAGACCCGTAACGAACCGCCCAGCATAGACGTAGTCTGGGTTCTTGGTGCATGCCTGGACAATGACACCGACGCAAAACACAACCACTGCAATGACGACCGTGATGCGACGACCGGTGGCATCTGCCAAGTACCCGTTGATGAGGGTTCCGAGCCATGCACCGAGTTCCAGAATCGCAGTCAACATTCCTTGTTTCACTCCAGTGCTCTCTGCATATCCTTGGGTCTGGGAAAGGTGAGCGCCGATCGACTTTGGTTCATCAAGAATTACATACTGCTTCGATAAACGAGTGCATTGTTAAAATTTGCGCGAACATTCCTTGGTTGTCTGGTACCGTCAGCCTCTGAATCATTCTTAAGAAGAGTAGGGCAATAGAAGAGGCATCATACATCCATAAACTAGGCCACCCAGAGACGCGAACAAGGCAATACCAAAGGTCTTCTTGCTGCTGACCAAGCCACGCCAACCGACCTTTCCTCCGGCCAGTTCGGCTCTTTTGGCCGAGATGTCTTGAGAAGTCATACCCCCTGCCATTATGACAGTTTGGTGTACAGAAGGGGAGGAATAAGAGATAAAAAGGCAGGATCAGAGCAGTGCTAGCGAGAGACCAGATAAGAAAAGACAGGTTCTATTGTTCATCAAATATATAGCTAAAACAAAGCTGCAGGTTCGGAACAATCGGCATCCAAGGAAGTCCTGCGAGAGCTTCTACTGCCAAAAAATGCTTGATTTCAACCCGATAGCCGACCAGAACCGGCGAGAGCCTTCCCATCAGCCCATGCATTGACCCCATCCTGTGTACGATACGATTTTCGGCAATGATCGGTATGGATTTATCCTGAACCAATGACGCTGAAAGAGTGAATGGGGAGTGGTCCACTTTTCCCCGGCCTTTATCCCCGTGGGGCCACTGTCGGCTGGAGAATGTCCATTTCTTGTCATGATCGTTCAGTATAGTGGGAATCATCCTTCGGACCGTGGGTAAGTCTAACAAACCGAAAAAAATGGCGTTGTAACTTCAAAATGTATGTCCTCGATATCTCCAATATTGTTAAGCTTCGTGGCTGCCGGTGCGAGACGCCACGCCGGCTGCCGGCTCGGCGTCGCAATCATTCTCGTGGACTGCCGGTTAGTACTTGGTTAGTCGCGAAACTAAGCAGGGAGACGGTGGTGGACTGGCGCTGGTGACTTTAGCGCTGACAATAGTTACTCCAACGTACCAATCATAAGCACTGAGATTCATTCTGTCTCAATCCGGGGGTGGAGCTGACTCAGGTCGTCGGCAGAATACTCAGGAGGGGAAATTTCTCGCCCTTTCGAATTAGAGTGGAGATGGAAGAACACAACACTGATTTTAGCCGGAATTCTCCCCCTGTGGACTGACTGTATCATGTTGATTGGATATCTTCATCACCTCACAATCGATTCATTGCAACACGTCATAACTGTCTGTGCGGCATAAGGACGGTATAATGCATGGGCAGATACTATAGCTCGGCATATTTCGCTAAAACCCAGAACAAGGACACCGAAGTTATTGGTTCTGTCGAGAAATTTGGATGAGAAGGCACAAGATCTTGTGGAATGCTCTCAAACAATGAGATATCACTATCGCGAGCTTCTGGTATGAGTCTGATTTCGGTCTCCAGGAACATGCCGGCTAAAAGACGGAAATCCTAGTCTCAAACGACAGATTCTAGAACTGGATCTAGCATAACCCATGACGTCTTAGGTTGTTCTTCACGGAGACTCTCATAGTGGGCTTCAAATATCAACAAGAACTGCATACTGTGTACTAAGGCAGACGAGCAACCTCGGCTAGTCTTAATCTCAGGCCACAAGAAATGGGTAAAGATGATTAGCACGTCGGCTCACTGGAAGAGAAGTAAGAAACATACACAAGTTCAGACCTCTTGTCAATTCTATGCACCTTGCTTTTTCAACAACTCCAGTCGAGCGGAGACCAGCCTAAGACCAGCTGTTATTGTCATTCCCGGTCACTGGTATCCAGCATAGGACAGTGATACAAGGATATATGCGACGACTTTTCATGCAGCTTTTGCAGGCGATGGTGATTCTGCATGTCTCTGTGGACCTACATCATCGTTGGAATCGACACGGAGATGTCAGCTCATCCAGCACAATGGTTAAAGTCCAGCTTTGAGACTCCATGCCCAACCGAGAATTTGGCCAGACTGGATCCCACAAATAGCATCGGAATCTTTCCGCGCTTGATGCGAGTTGCTGACAGCCAAGACTTTCCGCCAGCAGGGCACTCCAGTTTTTCCGCTCGCTATTCCGTACTAGGACTCTGTTGGGCCAGTATCATCCGGCATTGTTGGTCAAGATCAAGTGGGAACGCAGCATAGCCACCTTATCATTGATTATAAAGCACGATCTCTGGCTTTTGACTTCATGATCGGTCGGTACCCATCGTCTTGGCTGGAGTTATCACCTTGTCTCCGAAACATCCGTCAGCTACTGGGTGGAGCGTAATCGGTAGCCGGTGGCTGTGCAGATGCCGTATCAAAGCCCAGACCAACGCTCCATACCGCCGTTGATCATTCGAGTCTTCTGTTCGATTGGATTCGTCTGAGACGACGAGTCCCTCTCTTGGCCTTCGCAGCACATCGATTCGAGCTTGGGGATGGCAACCAGTGTCTTCGATTTATTTGGATGCCTAGCAGGATTCCACAGTTCTTACTCTGTCAGCACCTTACATGGCTCTCTAGCCTGTTCGTTATTTGAAGTGGCGGGCAATACATATATGAAAATGGGGGCTATCGAGAGGATGTCGGTCTACTGTTGTGAGAGGCTTCCAGGGAAGTAGGAATGAAGGTCCTCAAACTCGTCATTCTCATTGGTCTGATCGCCGCTGTGAAACTAAATGTCGCAGGTAAGAGGCGAGCACTTGCCCTACAACTACACTTCCTAACGTCCTTAGCACATTCGGTACAAACCTCCGCCTGGGATAGTGAGACCCGCCCCGAGAATGTGATTATCCATACACCGGCTCATCGAGTTGACGCCCACTCACACTTCGATCTGTCCTTTAGCCTTCCCGAGCAAGGAGCGCTGGAGTTGAGCCTGGAGCCGAACAAAGATATCCTCACACAAGGGTCCCGTGTCCAGTACCTCGGTGCAGACGGCGTAGTTCGCAGGACAGAAGCCGTGAACAAAGCCCAACACAGGGTGTTCAAAGGACTTGTCTTTACGCAGAACATTGGCGCAGGCGCAACTTGGAATCACGTTGGCTGGGCGCGGATATACATCCATCGTGATAGAGATAATCCCTTGTTTGAAGGAATCTTCAGCGTTGTCGGTCAGCAGTACCAGGTGACGATAATATCAGGATCCGGAAATACCAGAGAACCACAGATGGTTGTTCACTATCACTCTGCATACCATACATGGGACCATTTAGTAGCTCGATCGCCACAGTCTTCAGGGAATCCCTTCATCACAGATGAAGATTTACCGTGCCCTAGCACCAGAAGAGTCGCCTTGGTAGGCATCGCGACCGATTGCTCCTACTCGGCCTCGTTCACCTCCAGCGATGAGCTCCGGCGAAACGTCATCAGCATGGTGAATACGGCTTCTGAAGTCTACGAGCGGACCTTCAACATCTCTCTCGCCCTCCACGACCTGACCATTAGCGATCGGGATTGCCCGAGCACTCCATCCAGTTCAACATCGTGGAACGCCGACTGCTCTGCAGGAGATCTAAACTGGAGAATTAGTCGATTCACATCCTGGCGCGGTTCCCTCAATGATGACAATGCGTACTGGACGCTGATGACCGGGTGTCCGTCGGGCCAGGAGGTCGGTGTCTCTTGGCTAGGTCAATTGTGTACTTCCAACCGGGGACAGCAACGCGCGTCTGGTGCAAATGTGGTGGCACGCACTTCCAGTGAATGGCAGGTCTTTGCGTAAGTCTCTCATTCCCCGCACAACCAATCCTTCATGTTGACCCAACTGGGGATTCTGTAGCCACGAGTCCGGCCACACGTTTGGAGCCGTCCATGATTGTGATTCAACGTTGTGCGCTTCTGCTCAGGGACAGTGCTGTCCGTTGTCCTCCTCCACCTGCGACGCAAATGGACAGTACATCATGAACCCGGTTTCCTCGCCCTCACAGTCGGCGTTCTCTCCGTGCAGCATCCGGAACATCTGCTCGCAACTCAGCTCTGGGAGCGTCAGCACGAGCTGCCTGGTCAGTAACAGCAACATAACCACCATCACTGACGGGCAGTGCGGGAATGGCATCGTGGAGGTCGGTGAGGAATGCGACTGTGGCGCCAACTGCGCCGAGAACAGTTGTTGTGATGGGTCAACCTGCCGCTTGCGAGTCGGGGCTGTCTGCGATGACGCCGCGAGTCCGTGCTGTACCAACTGCCAGTTTGCTTCGGCGGATACGGTTTGTCGTCCCAGCACTGGTCCATGCGATGTTGAGGAGACGTGTACCGGCAATTCGACCATATGCCCCGCGGATCAGTTTTTGTCCGATGGGCAACGCTGTGGTGATGATGGTGCGGGATCCCCAGCATCGACATGTTCCAATGGAGAGTGCAGGGAGAATGGGCGGTCATGGGTGGACCGTCATCGATCACTCGTTATTGGTCTCGCGGCTGGTGTTGGTGGTGCGTTACTGCTTGCCGTCTTGGGTTGCATAATCTGCAGCTGTTGTCGACGGCCGTCGAAGAAGGCATCGCCAGGTGCGCCAGTGGTATCGCAGGTCTATCCTCCGCCGCCTCCTTATCGTTACGCGTAGGATGATTTCTTAACGAGCTCAAGTTTTCAATGATCATAGAGTTATTTCTTGAATCTCAATAAACTGGAACAGCTACTTGCGATGCACCCATGACCCTTTAACCGCGACCTTACTGGCTTCATATTGTACAGAAAATGCAAAGTCTATGAACCCATCTAGGATAGATCTTGATCTTGCCCTTAAGCTACTGTCCATTCATAGGTATCAATGTAGTAGCAATGGATTCCGTTTATTCATGCATTGATAACCGGCAGATTGCGAGTCAGGTATCCCCGCCACTCGGGCAGGGTACGTTTCMAAGGAGTATTCGTGGCCTTCTGCAGGTCTTCGATGGCGCTGGCGTATTTGATCAGAGTTGGTTCGGCAAAGGCAGTCTGTAAGATTGCTAGTCCGTACGGCATCCCTGACTCCTCGTCGACACCAGCCGGTACTGTGATCACAGGATATCCCGCCTGTGCCGCAATCTGAATGCTTTGGGCCACATCGGGCGGTACCAACAAGCCGTCGAGAGTGCGGTTTCCGTGCTTCAATGCTGCATCTATTCCCTCTTCGCGCGTAGTACGTCTGCAGAATTCCAACGCTTGCCAGTACGTTTCGTCCATGATGCCTTTTGTAGCTAACGCCGCTTCAAACCCGTCTTGCCCTGAACCGAACGCCGGATGGATACCGGGATACCCGCCTTCCGTCCCAAAGTTGGCTTTATTATACTCGACCAAGTCTTCCAGAGATCGCATATCGGTGTTGTTCAGTTCCGAGAGATAGGCTTTGATGTTGTTGTAAAAGTCGACTTTGACGTAGGTGTACTCGGATTCGTTGGGATATCCACGTCTACTTCCATAGTCCCAGTCCCATCCATCCGGTGACACGATTTGACGGTAATGGGGAAACTCGGTGCCATTGATGATGGTAGCACCGGCGTCTTTAATTAAATCCAAAAGCTCCGTCAACTGAGATATTTGGTCTGGACGCCCTAAGCGCCACAAAGATTCCCATGGAAGGCCGAACACGGCACCCTTGAGAGATGATCGGTCGCTCAAGTACTGAGTATAGCCGCCGGGAGGCGTCCGGCCTCTTTGGGCCAAGGTGTAATTATCCCGTGTATCAACCCCATAGATAGCGTCCAGGGCGTAGGTCGCATCGCGCACAGTCTTCCCGAACACTCCAACCGTATCTTGATGCAGCGATTCAGGGATAACGCCGTCGCGTGATGTGAGGCCCACTGTAGGCTTTATACCAACAGCAGCATTTCTCTGCGCTGGATTGATCACTATCCCGCGATTGTCAGAGATATTCTGAATTAGGACTTCCATTTGTGATTGAGCACGCACCACTGCCATCCGTCTCTGTACCAAGAGCAAAAGGCACAAGATTGGCTCCCACAGCCACGCCTGAGCCAGAACTGCTGCCCCCGGGGTTGACTGTAAAGTTATATGCGCTACGACACTGACCGCCCCGAGCAGAATAGCCTTCAGAGTAGTTGTTAGATCGCATGTCCGCCCATTCGCTCAGAGCGGCCTTCCCCAACAACAGAGCCCCCGCTTCCCGCAACCGCCGGACAACAAACGCGTCGCGTGGCACGACCGACCCCAGAAGAGCCCAGCTGCCAGCGGTCGTCTCCATGCGATCCTTGGTCGCGATATTATCTTTGACAATGAAGGGAATGCCATGTAACGGGCCACGGACTTTGCCATGGGCACGTTCAATATCCAACGCCTCGGCAATGGCCGACGCGTCCGGGTTGTGCTGGAGGATGGCACTATGTTTGATTCAGTAATATGAACGGTGGTCAGCGCTAGGCAGAAGGATAGATACTCACTTGAGGTAACTATGCGTCTGGAGTATACGATCCAGATAGCAATGAAGGAGTTGAACGGTCGTCAATCTGCTGGAAGATAGGTATTCCTGCAAGTCGTCGATGGTCGCTTCTTCCAATTGTATTCCATGACAAGGGCGCATTGGAAACAGAGAGGATCCACTGGTACCAAGCACTGGAAAGTCATAGACGGATGGACTCGAATAAGTCTGGATCTCCAGCAGATTGTCTTCTACCAGCTGTGAATTCGCCGGTAGAAGTAAGGACAGCAGCATGAGATGGCAGATCATGAAGGCGGATCCTTGCTACACTATAGGTATTTGGGTCCTGCTTTAACATTCAGACAAATAATGGGCGGTCCAACTATTCTGTGATGCTTCTGCAGACCTGGAGCCAATTTCTTGTGGTGTCAAAAGGATGAGGTTGCTGTAGCGCAGAAGATTGCCTATCTGTGGATAGTTAATCCCTGTCCGTTACCCAGGATCTTCATCATTATTGCCTTTTAAAGAATCACGCCGAACTCTTCCAGCTGATACCGATCGGTGAGCCGACCATGAAATAGATCCATTGTCATGCCGTGCTTGTTTTGTATCCTGCAGGGAATATAATATTAACACTTCGGGGAGGGGAGAAAGAGGTCAAGATTGCACGCTTCTTAAGGATCTCGATCAGTCGACTTCTCTTCACTCTTTCTTTTGCGTGTTGGAAGATGCCATGGCCAGAGGTATCGACTACTGGTCTCAAATATGGCGAGTACTTGGGAAGCTCGAGATTTATATGCAATGAACCGCCCGGATACAACACCCGTCCATCATCGCCGGTTGTCATCTCAAGCTTGACAACATTAATCACGATTGCAAGTCAGGCACGGAGTGTAACATATATGAACTCCAGGCCAATTTTTCTGTATTTATCCCTTGAGGGTTATGCATCGTTCAACCAGACAAAATGCAGACAAAGCTCTTCATCCCATGCGAGTTCGAGGCACCCCTGTGTATAGATGATCATCTGGGAGATTTGCATTTCATATGCCTTTCTCGCTGGGGGCAGTTTGGCGAAAGCCGTCGAATGGTCAAGGTTCACCTGCTAGTCTGGGAAAGTTTGGATGCTCCTTTGCGTTCCCATGGAACTCCTCGTCGCTACCTGCTATCTCATTTACCTCATCAGTATCTCCACTAAGATGAGATGTCTCACCTCGTTTCACTTCACTTCGTCAACCTCACAACAAGTAAATCCTACACTTTACTGACCATCAGACAAGGAAGGATGTTGTCTTATTACTCTTTCAGTCTTCCTTTTCACTACTGGCTTGCCTCTTATACAGCTGCCACGGTTTACCGTCTTTTTTGCCGTTCATCGTCGGAATCATCCAGTTATTCCGATATCTTGTCACTCGTAGTATGCGCCTCATCATACGCCGGGTTCGCCAAAGGAAACCTGCCATGTCAGCGCAGTTACAGAAGAGACACGATATACTACACGGGTCTCCTTATCGCAGCAGTGTATCTGGGCAAGCTTTCTGACCAATTTGTGAAGCATTTATACTCTTCAAATAACCTGCAAGGTCTGTCACAGGACAATAGGAAATGGATAATCCACGTCCTCTCAGCTTTTGCATTGATTGCCGAAGCTGAATCGAGAATACATCCGGTCAGTACTACAGTCTACCTTCTGTTGTGCACCTGCCCAAATGCTGTTAGCTGACCATTCTCACAGCCGGAGAAGGCCAAGCTGCAGGTTACACATTCTCGTGTGACCACTCAGCGCAGATTCTTCATACTCTTTGTGATCTGCGGATTAGGATACGCATTCGGACGGATCACAGAGATATTTTATGGATTCCGATTCACGTTATGTGCAGGTTTGGGACGATTCCACTTTAGCGATAATCCAGATCTCCTGACCATGATCATGGGGGATGTATGCGGTCAATCGCTGGTGATTCTGATTCTCCAAGTAAGATTTACCGCGACCATGCACGTCTTCTGCAGATGCTGATTGAACACACCCAGATTGCGGGCGCCATTGAGGCGCTGTTGAAGACGGAAATCCTCCCGCCTGAACAAGTCGAACATAAAGGCGGAGAACGCCCTGATCCGATCCAGAGAGTCCGCTTTGCGAGATTGCTTGTCGAGAGCGTTGTTTGGTATTATGTTTGGTATTTTCTTCCTCCTATTGTCCAGAAACTGGTTGGTCCCAGCGCAGTCCTCGAGAAAATCTCGCTCGTCACGGTATATTGGATAGTCAGCAAGTGGAGCTTAGATATAGGAGACCGTGTCGCCGGTGTCTTGATTGAACTACTGTTTTCAAGATGATACCAAGAAGGATTTGCTTCAAATCTTTGCTGTATAATAGTCTGGCTTGACACAAGACATGAAAGCTCAACATTATCGCATCTAGGCTTTACCGATATTTTTATTCCAGAGAAGTAGCCTTCCATAACCGACTCGGCAGCTGCGCTGACTTTGTCCACATGTGTAACAGCTAATTTGAATAATTTCAGGGGAGATTGATAAGACGAATGAGCCAGATATCCGAAACCCTGGCCTCCCTACTGAAGATGATAGGTGGAGACGATCGTCGTCGTAGTCCATCTTGAGGGGGCCTAAATTGTCGCGTTCTTCAACCTCGTCTTCCGATTGACCAGCACAAACGTTTTTAATCTATCCCGGACCCTGCAGGTTCGCCAGGTTGACAGCGTTTACTTGGCACGGCGTAATTTCTGCAGCAATCATGTTTGGTGTTTTTATTCCTTTCGTGTCTGCAACTCCCGTATATAAGCGGAAAATGGCTGGTCTTTCCTTTCCCATCTTTCGCAACCCATACCTTCAACATGAAGCTATCTGCGCCTCTTTTCGTCAGTCTAGCTGCTTTCTCTCAGGCTGTCACGGCGCTGGTCGCATTCCCTGGCGCCGAAGGGTTTGGCGCCAATGCGATCGGCGGCCGCAATGGCCAAGTCTACGTCGTTACCAATCTGAACGATACCGGAGCAGGCTCACTCCGTGACGCTGTTTCTGCAACTGATCGCATCGTTGTCTTTGCAGTCGGAGGCGTGATTAAAATCTCCGATCGAATCGTGGTTTCGAAGCGTGTGACCATACTGGGACAGACCGCGCCTGGCGATGGCATTACAGTCTATGGTAATGGATGGTCTTTTTCTAATGCGGATGATGCGATTGTGCGATATATTCGGATGTATGTCTACGCTTTCAGCGGTGACCATATATTGGGTGTACTTACTKACACACCTGTAGTCGCATGGGTAAGGGTGGCTCCGCAGGCAAGGACGCCATCACGATCGCGGACGGAAATAGGATGATCTTCGACCACGTTTCGGTCTCGTGGGGACGTGACGAGACCTTCTCCATGAATGGAGTAGTTAGCAATGTTACCGTGCAAAACAGCATCATTGCTCAGGGGCTGCAGCCCCATTCTGCCGGCGGATTGATACAGACCGACGGTGGTGTTTCGCTGTTCCGCAACCTGTACATCGACAACAAGACGCGCAATCCCAAGGTCAAGGGAGTAAACGAGTTTACCAACAATGTTGTGTACAATTGGGGCGGTGGCGGAGGATACATTGCTGGTGACTCTGATGGTCAATCTTGTATGGCTCTCTGCCTTGTGTATTGGCATCAGCTAATTGTTAGACGCCAATATCATTGGCAATTACTTTATCAGCGGTCCCTCGACATCGGTGACAGCGTTTACTCGTGGCAATGCAAACTTCCATGGATACGTCGACAACAACTACTACGACTCTGACCAGAATGGGAAACTGGACGGCTCTGAGCTCGGCGCGTCGTCCTCGAACTACGGTGGAATGGCAATCGTGTCGACCAAATATAACTATCCAGCGGTGGCCTATACTATGACCCCAGCTGAAGCCGTGACTTATGTGACCAATTGTGAGTTTGCCCCTGTCCGAGAATGCATCAGCTAATTGAACTCGACAGACGCCGGAGCATCCAAGGTTAGGGATAGTGTCGACACGCAGTTGATCGCGCAATTACAGTCTTGGGGCACAAAGGGTGCTTTGATCTCCGATGAAGCGACTATGGGAGGGCCAGGTACTCTGAACGGAGGCACTCCTGCGACAGACACTGACGGGGACGGAATTCCTGATGCAGCGGAGAAGCAGTTGGGAACAGATCCAAACACTAAAGATTCCATGAAACTGGACAGTAGTGGCTATACGTATCTGGAGGCGTGGGCCAACTCGCTGGTTCCGTCGACCTACCATTGACCATGTCATTTGAAGTCAGTGCATTCGGAGAATATATGCTAAATGCATGCACTTTTCCACGATCCTTGCAGAATACGATCACAAGATCATGTAGATCATCGATGTAACGTAGATATTAGCCTAATTAAGTCGGTACTGAACCGTTGTATAGTCTCACCGGCTGACCGGAAGAATCCCATCTCGAGCATATAAAGACCAGAATGACTGAGGTTATCGAGAGGGTCACCAGCACGGCACGGCAACACAATGATGTTCCTCTACCCAGTCCTGCTTTCGCTCCTCTCCAGTGGAGGTAAGTCATATTTCTCTCTTCGGTTGCTATACTGACCATGCAGCCCTGGCTGCCAACTGCACCAGTCTTCCTTTATCCCCCCAGCTGCAGTCCATCACCACACTCCCTGATCCCTTCTCATGGTATCCCCTGCAGCAGTCCGGTCGTGTTACCACTCTCTCCGACTGGCAATGCCGTCAGAGTCACATTAGCACGCTCCTCCAGCAGCTCGAACTAGGCACCAAGCCTCCTGCTCCCTCCAGCGTAACCTCCACCTTCAGCCAAAACAAACTTACCATAACCGCCTCCAATGCCGGAAATACCATCTCCTTCACAGCAACCATCACCTATCCTTCTGGTACCGGAGCAGGACCCTACCCCGCGATGATCGCCTACGGAGGCCTGAGCATCCCCCTCCCACCAGGCGTCGCAACCATCACCTTCGACAACAGCCAGATCGCCCAGCAAAACGACCAAAGCAGCCGCGGCAAAGGCCTCTTCTACAGTCTGTACGGCGCAAACCACTCCGCCGGCGCAATGATGGCCTGGGCATGGGCCACATCGCTCATCATCGACCGCCTCGAAGCCACCCCGGCCGCGAAAATCGACACAGCCCGAATCGGGGTGACGGGGTGCTCGCGGAACGGCAAGGGGGCGCTGATGGCCGGTGCATTCGATTCGCGGATTGCACTCACCGTGCCGCAGGAGTCAGGCACCGGGGGATCAGGATGCTGGCGGCTCGCGCAGGCCTCAGAAGGCGCGCCGCAGAACGTGCAGACGGCGGGGGAGATCGTCCAGGAGAATGTCTGGTTCTCGACGGCGTTCAATACCTATGCGAACAATGTCGACAGTCTCCTGTTTGACCACCATATGCTGGCTGGGCTGATTGCCCCGCGGGGTCTCCTGTCCATTGACAATGCGGGGTATCAGTGGTTGGGGCCGTGGTCGTCGTTGGGATGTATGGGGACGGCGAGGCTGATCTGGCAGGCAATGGGGGTGCCGGATCGTATGGGGTACTCGATGTCTACGAATCATCCGCATTGCTCGTTTCCGGATCAGCAGAGGGGTGACCTGTTTGCGTTTATCAATCGGTTCTTGCTGGGGATGGAGGTCAACACCACGGTGCAGAAGAATTATGCGGGGATTGCGTTTGATAGCAAGCCGTGGGTGAACTGGCAAGTTCCCACGTTGACTTGATCGTTCAACCTTTGAGTCTCTGTGCCTTGTTTCGCTGCTCTTTTATGCTAATGTGCTTGGTTCATTGGTTTGTCGATAGCTTGGCTACCATAATTGATTCACTGAGTAGAACAAGCTTTGGTATTGACAAAGCGGCGGCACATTGCATTCTATAGATCATCACCACCATCTGACGCTCTTCGTCCATTGGTGCAATAAAAAAGGACTATCAAGCGATCAGATGGTTCAATCATCGATTAAAGATTAGATATACATCATCGGATCGGTTCCTGTTTGTTGGTAGGTAACAAATGAACGCATCAAGAATCTGCTCCTTACGTCACCATTTGTCTCGGCCTTGCCGGTCCAATTTGTCAACAAGTCTAGACGTCGTGTATAAGATAAGCCGGTGTCAACGATGACATCCGATCTCTCAAGACAGCTGAATTCTATAAAATGCATCGAGGACTGCGTTTGCTTCGGCGACAATTCGGCATTACTCGCACAACTCACACTGGCCTATATACCGCACCCATTGCATCTAGCATCTACTGCAAGAATTACCCTCACCAAGGCTTCCACCAGAACGTCGCAAAAATGTCCAATTTCGACAAATTCAACGGTAATACGGCTGACAAGCCACCCAAGAATGAAATGGTCTATCTTCCGAGCGTGATGTCGCCCAATCGGAAGTTTGGTGTGTTCCGCAAAGTCCTGCATACTGGCTTGTACTCCCAATTCGTTGCCATGGAAGTGCCAGTGAACGGCGAGATTGGAGATGAGGTTCGTCTTTACATTCAACCCTTTGATTTTTCGGTGTAAACTAATGGTCCATTAGATCCATACTGTCGACCAAACGCTCGTCTTCACACACGGCAAGGGAAAGGCTATCGTCGCTGGTAAGGAACAGGAGGTCAAGGAGGGCGATGTGGTCATCGTTCCTGCAGGTACTCAGCACCAGTTCCTTAACATCGGCCCCGTTCCCTTGGAACTGGTGACAGTTTATGCGCCTGCCGAGCATTATACGAGTACTGTGCACCAGACCAAGGCAGAAGGAGATGCACAGGAAGAAAGGGGCGAAGATGAGGCTCCGGAATGGAGTCAGCGAAGCAAGGCCGAAAATGAGAAGCTGGGACTAGTGAAGGGGGAGTGAGCGGTTATAGAAGTCCTTGGGAATGCGGCGCTCGTAGCCTCGTCTCGTGTTCCAGCGACACTTCTATTTAATGATGTCTGATCAATTGTTTCTTTGCGGTGATATTTCAAATTAAGGCATTCTAGGAGTAAAGTTCACCAAGACATCGTATTCTTGCTCTGGAGAAGCGGCATCTTGGATGGACGCTTCATCGTAATTGATAGGATGCAACTAAGATATATTAGCCTGGACCTCTACAGGCTGTCAACTGCACTTACATCAAACTTCCAGATGATCAGAGCAACAGCCCGCTTCAATTCCAGCCAGGCAGCTCGAGCTTTCGTGGCATTTCGCATATTTGGTCGAAGAACCAACAATGCTTTCTCCATGCGTTTCCGTTGCCGTTGATCCAAGTTTGCCTGTAGCCATCTTTGAGGCCGGAAAGAAGAGGCATCTTCTCCATAGATGGCACGATTGTTGCTTATAGACTCTGAATGAAATTGAACGACCGTTCCTTCGGGAAGGTAATGTCCCAAGACTACTACACCCTCCGCAGGAACATCTCTTCGATAATCAAATCTCATGGCAAGTCGCATCGATTCTTTCATGACAGCGTCCAGGATAGGTAGAGTGTGTGATTCCGTCTCTTGCTGAAGAACATCGGATAAAGCCGCCTTGCAAAATGCGATGTCTATCTCGTGCTTGAGTTGAGACATAACCGGAGGGCACTTTAACAAATGGAGAAACACTGAAACGAACGCAGAAATCATGCAGTCCGCTCCGTTTACAATCTCAGAGGCGTGAGAATCATCTCCTTCGCTGTTTTCTGCAGGCGGGAATGCTCTTCTGCCAGTCTCCGACAGAACCTCGAAGACAGACGCATATTTCCACCCGGAATAGGTCCCTATGCAGGACACCCATGCTAGACCGTTGTTGCGTTTGCGCTTTAGCTTGGCAACTGGGGTCTTGAACATAATATGGTCCAGAGATGTTGTAAATCGGCATCTATCCGTGTGGTTTGACCCGGTACGCGTGGGTGCTGCTCGGTCATTGTCAAGGTCGTCCGCAATAATGTGTCCAACAATGTCTGTCGCGAAGCTTCGGAACACAGCCATTTTCAAGGTACGTTGTTTTCGAATCGCTCTGAGAAAGTCGAGAACCATTTCCTTGAGTTTATCATGATGTTGAAATGCGTGGTCTATCTGCTCGTCTAGGTAAACACGATCATTGCTTTTGAGTCCGGCATTGACAGTCCCTCCTTCTGGTTTATCCAGATAACTATCAAGGATCGACTTCATAAATCTCAGCATAGACTCCATATACTTGGTGAGGAAATAATAAATACCTTTGACCTTCGTGGACAGGTGCCATCCAGCAAGAAAGCTGTGGAAGGGTCAGAGACGCTGACCGTCTGCGGTCCTATGCGAACCACCTCACCATATTTGCGATGAAGGCGCTCCAAATGACAAGCATATCGTGGTGATGATTTGAGACACTTCCACCAAATATTAGACAAACCCGCAAGCAATGGGCCGGGAACTGAGTTTAGCCGCGTATAGTTCCACAGGATGCCGACAAACACACAGAGAATCAATATTAAAACCGCAAGCACAGCCATTTGCCTGGGTCATCTTTCGAAAAAGAGCTTGGATCATAACTGTGAACTTTGTTGTCCTGTGAGAAATCAGTAACGAACCAGCTTTGGAGGCCGAGGAAACGACTCACCATGACAGCACATATTATCTTATCCTTGTTTCTTAACCGCGATATCCCGAACCAAGAAAAATAACCGGGGAAAGGGCAGTAGCTCATTTGTCGCCAACAACGGCTTTCAATTCTCGAAACCTCAAAAGGTCCCCAGCAGCAGAAGTCAGCATAGGTACTACGTTATTGGTCAGACTTTTACTTTTGTCTTATCGGCTTGTTCTGTGGGTTAAGTCATATCCATCTCAAGCTCCAACTGGATTGGTTGTGCCCCATTCTCCATCGGCCCGACGGCTTATCTGCTCCCACGGTGCGTGACACCACAAGCAGCCAACAGGTAAATGCGGGGGAATCTGGAGAAGACCTCATTGATCCCTGAGAAAAAGAAAATAACATCTGCAAGGATTGCCAAATACGAGCAGGATCTCAGCCTCAAGGTCAGCAGTGTGAGTGTCCAACGAGATAAAACTGTTAAAAAGAGCCGATCCGGAGAAGGGAGCATCGTGGGGTCATGAGACAACATTCGGCAAAAAAAAGCATAGCCGTCGTTGACCTCAGTTGCATACATAATCGAGTCATTGAGCTCACTGGGCTGTTAATGACTCTGCTGTGAAGAAAAGGAAAGGCAATCGAATAAGATCAACTCTATTGAAGCCAGTTCTCCCAACGGCAGGAAGCAGACAGTATAATTATGTTCTGTCTTTGACAGCCACCAGTACTTCCCAATGGCGCAAGGGAAATCTCGAAGTGGATTGCAGAACCGATCAATAGACAGGTCGGGAAATACGCGATCAGTTATAGCGTGCGTGATGATGACCAGACGTTCTGCAGAGACCGGCTGACGGCTATGGCAGATGCAATCGATGTCGAGGCAGAAAGACACGATGTGCTGGCACTCCACCCTATCCCTGTGCTGCGTGTGAGGATGCAGGACACATATGTGTGTATTCTGAAGCTGAGAAACGCGTGTCGGTACCTGAAAGGTGAGCAAGACTACGCGGATCAGGAGAGGCGCGGAGATATAAAGGAATAATCGCCTGGAAGGCGCAAGGTGCTAACCGCAGTTGTACCCGAAACAGCTACCTGCGTCAGCTTCAATCGCAAGCTAGAGCTGCAAGGCAAGGGTCGGACCACAGTCTTCCACCTCTATCATCGCACTCCACTCCAAGCCAACCCACCCCCTGTAGCAATGCAAGTGAGAGCACTCCGCCTAACCGAGACGACTGGTGGTATAATGGAACGGATAATCTTTTCTTAAATCGATCAGGAGAACATCGTATGTCCACTACAATGCATCATCCATAATATCAGCTAATCACTCTCAGACTATGTTGGCCCTGCTGCGGCGGTCGCGCTGGCCAAGCGACTGCATCCTTCATCGTCCAATCTCGCATGGGACGTGCGTCCTCTGTACGATGATCCTTCGTCTCTGCACCGTTCCGTTAATCGGGCTCTCCCACAGCTGCCACCATTCGAATTCGCCAAGCGATTGTTCTGGGTGCAGTATGCCTATATTGGAACTATCTTTTCCCTTATTCAGCCTGAGGATTTCGAAGAACGACTCAATATCGTCTATCATCGCCCTCCTGACTTCTCAGACCGAGAGTCATGTCTTGTTTACTGCCAAGTCCTGCTTGTCATTGCCTACGGGCTGATGTATTCAGTGAACCAGTGGTCGGGAGACGATGGCCCGCCTGGCTTCAAGTACTTTAAGCATGCCTTGCGTTTTCTGCCGGACATTCATGAGGAAGGCTCGATATTCTTTGTCGAGGTCTTGTGCTATGTCGCTTATTACATGCAGAATCTGAACCGGCGGGATGCTGCTTTTCTATACGTACGCATTGCATTTGGTACGATATCATATTGACCCGCTGACATGAATTGTAGATTGGCCTCGCACTTCGCATGGCTATCTCTTTAGGGCTCCATCAGGAGGTATCGCATCCCGATGTGAGTGATGCAGATCGCTATCGACGACGGCGAGCCTGGTGGTCTGTGTATAGTCTTGACAGGTACTGCTGCATGCATCTTCTCGGAACGGCATACTGACATGTTACAGGTTACTTTCTGTCAAGTCCGGGAATCCAATCACTATCCAGGATGAAGACATTGGGACAATGTGGCCGATACCCGAAGTACGAGACCTAGACCTCATTTTCTTTTCCGTCATTGAGGATGATGACTCTTTGCTAATCGTCAGCAGGGTGGTTCAACAGCAGTTCCATGGCCCTCTGTCGTCCTCACTCATTACACCCAACTGTCTCGCATTCTAGGTAGAATTGGAGAAGGTGAGCTCCACAAGCTAGGCTGTTCAATAGCCATGCTGACATGCCTCATAGAGATCTACCGCAAGAAACCTCGATCCGGGTCTAATCTCCTGGCATCTGTACAGAGCATTACCAATGACCTGTCTGACTGGCTCCGACAAGTGCCTGATCGCTTACGCATTGACTTTACCACGCTAGACACGCATATCAATCGCGAATCAGTCTCCATATTCCTTCACTTTTACTCATGCATCAACATGACGGCCAGACCCCTAGTCTTCTATGTCATCCAGAGGCGACTGGATGCAGAGACTGGAGGGCCTACGGCAAATGACTGGAAAGAAGGATTGTCGCCGAACACAGTTGCCGTCATTGAGAGCTGCATCACCGCAGCTAGAGCTACGACGCTCATCATGGACGCCGCAGCCAGGCACAATCTAGTCGGTACGTTCTCAGATCTTCCCTCTCGAGCCGAACTTGATGCTCATTGTGAACCGTTCAGCAACCTACGGCTACTTGGATGGCGAATACATCTTCTCTGCCGCTCTATTGCTGGTCATGGTCAATGCAGCTTTTCCGCACAATGAGACCAATGCCAGAACAATGGATATGGCACTGAATCTGTTGCGCAGCATGGCTGATCGAGGGAACACCTATCTCGGATCTCGTCACTCCTTGCTGCTAGAACTTCAGGCCTCGATTGGATCCAATCAAGTGGCCGGGGGACGGATTGATTTCAATGCTCCTGTGACACCTACCAGCACTCAGCAGCGCAGTCCTCCTGAGACCACTGTTATAGGACGCGATGATACAAGGGTCGGTCCTTCAGACTGGCCGTCTCAGCAGCATATCACGTTCAATCTTGATATCAATGACGACCCAGGATTGTGGGAAGAGGTCCTTGGTCAGATCGATATCGATATGGACACGGACTGGATTGAGAATACTCTGAGAAGGCAAGACTGATTCAATTGTTCTCACAATTAGGACTGCTCCATCAAGGTTGTGCGCAATACATAGTTTGCAATAATTAAGAATACCCTTCAGGAATTCCATCTTTCTCAGTGTACATTAATATCATCAGGGGAACATCTGAAGAAGCCACGGAAGGCTTCCCCTGTTGCAAATTTTTCCGTTTGGGGACTGTCTTCTCAGCTGCTTCTCGAGCTTTCTCTTTATGTAAATTGCCATATGCAGTTGACAATCTTTGAGCTCTCGCTGAATCTGCTCACCGCATGTTCTTGGTCTAATTTTTCAAACCCTAAACTGGACTCAAAATATCTCTTACGGTGCTTGTGAATGTTTCTGTTAAGACTTGTTGACTTCGAAATAATCAAACTGGATTTGTAAGAGCGTGTGCCGATTGCCGAACCAGTGCTATATCGAATGCTCCGTGTTCTGCAGGCATGCCACTGACTTCTTTGCTCTCAGGGGCCCCTCAAATCCTGGTACTTTCTTAGATCTCTGGCAAATAACAGCTCGCCGTTCAGTCTGTTGAATTTGATGAAATTGAGATGCTGACAGTACTTCTGTGCGGTCAGATTACTGATTCGGAGACAAATGTAATATTGACTCTGGTAATTTTTCCAAGGCGACTTTGTCAGCTGCTTATGAATCTCTTCCGCCATAGTGGCCAAGCGTTGCACCTAAAATGTGCCGCCGAATATCGCCCCCCGCAAAGTGATTAATGATCGGGCCCCACTTGTAGTCTTGCGGTCCCAGCTCTATAATACGGCTAACTTTAACTATATTTTCAGCCGAGGCTAACTATATTTTCTCAATTGCTAAGCACCTATCAATGACGTCATTGGCTAAGGGCAGAATCACCACCACTAGAAGGATTAGTGAATGGGTTCTGCTTGTATAAGCATACTCTGTTGGTTCATGACGTGAGCATTCTATCCGATGCAGTTGCGGAAAAGATATAAAATGGTGGGAAATGCTGGTCTTTGATCTGTCTCGGACCATAATTCAAGTCATCCTTACACACTCCAGCTGCTTCTAACAACTAATTGAGTCTTGTCTATCATGATTGTTCTTACAGGTATGAAAATATGGGGAATGCCGTCTCTCGAACAATGACTAACCCAGGGTCTCCAGGTTCTACCGGCGGGATAGGCCGCACCGCTCTCCAGACGCTCCTCTCAGAGAAGCTGGTTCCGGTCTCAGAGCTGCGCATTTCGTCCTACAATACGGCTGCCATCCCGGCCGCCGTCCGTGAAACCGGGATTGAGATCCGCAAGGGTAACCTGTACGAGCCGTCGACGCTGGTGGAGTCGTACTCCGGCGCGGAGGTGTTGTTCTTGGTGTCGTTCCCTTCCATGGGCGAGGAACGCTACAAGCTGCACCGCAATGCTATCGACGCCGCCAAGGCCGCAGGCGTTCGCCACATCATCTACACCTCGCTCTCATTCTGTGGTGGAGCTGAAGGCAACACCAGCGTCGCGCAGGTCGCGCAGGCCCACCTCCGGACCGAACGCTACCTAAAGGATAGCGGGATGACCTACACGATCCTTCGGATGCCGTCCTACGCGCACCTATGGAACAACTATGCCGGGTTTCTGAATCTGGATGTTGCTCCCGACGTCGTTCAGGAAGCTGTGCTGCCCAATGACGGCCTTGAGCACTGGGCGAACAGGGCTGAGCTGGGCGAGGCCACCGCGAGGGTCATCGCGAACTGGGTAAGTGTGGTTTTGTGCACACACGGAAGACCTGGTTATGGACTGACCCTAGTGTTAGCAAAACTACATCAACAAAACCCTCAATTTTACTGGTCCCGAGCTCTTGACTGGGGTCGATATCATCAACAAGTACATGAAGCATACCGGCAGGAAGGTCAACGTTCGCATCTTGCCTGTCGAAGAGGCCATCGCTTGGCACATCAAGAAAGGGAGTGTGCCACCGGAGCAAGCTAGCTTCCTTGACAATTGGGCGAGCTGGCACACTGCCATTTCGCTTGGTGAAAAGGCCTTCCTTGATCCTACCTTGGAACAGCTGCTAGGCCGGAAGCCCAAGACGATTGATGACCAGGCTGATGAGATTTTCTCAGCATCAAATAGCCTCGACACTAAGGACCTGGTGGGAATTTAACTAATAGTTATAAAGCAATCATAGGTGGATCTAGGACGCATAGGGATTTGTAATAATAAGTTGCTATTTGTTTCTACTTATAGATCGTTGAATTTATTCTGCTTATTGAAGAAATCGCAAAAAATATATGAAAAGATCGACGACTCGGGCGTTTTGGCAGTTCGGTGGTTGAATGTCTTATGGCAAGCTATTACGGAGGCAGGAAATATTGGTTGATTAATTTCCCAGTCTTTCACGACCTTAGGTCATATACGGTCCCCTAGCTAGTGTGCGCTGCACCGTTGTATATGTCCACCCGTCACAACTTTGGTAACCTCCGTACGTCAACCTTTAGTCCCAACCACGAAGGCGGCAACTGCTTGAAGACCTTGATGTCAAGATTCCACACCCTGCCGTTCTGCTCGCTCGTCCCGTCAATACTCTCCGGTTTACCAGCAAATATGTACGACAGACTAGCTTAGTTAGAAGCAGCTGCGTCGATGAGGGCGTATCGGTGTTTGTACCACGCCGGGCCAAGATTGTAGACACTTAGAGCAACCAGTGTTTCTGCTCCTCGGGCCATCGAGTTCCATATCTTCGCCCAAGACTCGGGATCGGCGTCTCGATCTTTCAACGGGCCAACCATCTATCAATCTGACCCAACTCTCCACCGGCCATAAGGCACATGTTTACCGCCGAAGACAACATGTAATTGTTCGGAAAGTAGGTAAACATATTGTAAGCTTCTCAATATGCTGCTTCCAGGGTGAGAAGAATAGAGGTGAAGTGCTAATGGAGTACGAAACGACGAACGGTCTTTTCATACAGTCTAATTCTACAGGTGAAATCCTATACTAGCTGAGAGTCAATATTGTGTCGGTCGACGAGCCTATGTCCGTGTGGTTCCGGTCCTAACCTTCGGCTTTAGTGATTATGTCGCTCTCCAGAAGGTTATTATACCTAACAAACTCGGTTCCTTTACGTTAATTAGGTCAACTAGCTACACATAACGTCACTAGTTGCTATCCACGTGTTATGGACGAGGATGAATTCAAATTTTGTCGGGAACAGAACTTATACCAGAATGTAGGTCAGCTTAAGGATTAGACCTCGCCACTGCCCGTGGGTCTACCCAAACGGGGGGGATTGATACCTCACGGTAAAATTGATTAAATCATGAAAGTGGCTTTCTCCAAAATTACACATTGATTGACTGAGTTGTATACATCTGCTCATCTGTTTCCTTTGTGAGCAACTAGACTTGGTCGTATCCCAACTTGTTCCTTTAGCAGCCATGTATGCTTTGTCCCTTTTCGAGTATCTTGCTATTCTCAGCCCCCAGCCACTTTGGCTGGGGGTTCCAGATTCTTCAGTTCGTCCTCAGTTTCATAACTGTCACCTCCAGCTTCATGCAACATATCAAGTCTTGCTATAGGATCTCCTCTAGTCGTGACCAAAACGTTATAAGGTGATGGAGCCATGAATCTCTAGGGCTACATTTAGAGTTTGGGATTCCCAGCACAATGAGTGGAGAGCGTTCATAAGTACCTACTAGTACTAATATAAACACCTGTGCACTGTGCACCAGTTCATGACCTATCCTATCCAATCATAGTACTGGTGAGCACAAGTCATTTCAAGTGATCAGAGTTAATAATGACCAACAAACATCAATAATCCATAGCTAACTGATTGTCCCTCATGACAGTGCCCCTCTTCTGGCCAAGACGCTTATTTCCGCAGCCCTATCTTAACTAGGGCCTCAAGGCCACTTCGGCCTTATTCCCCCGCAAGAGTGTCCTTACAGAAAGGCCACAAAAGCCTACTTCATGGGAACCTGTACGCGAGAGGATCAACGCGTTTGCCTTCTATCTTCCCATTAAATTTGATTCCCAAAGGCTGCATTTCGATCGAGACACTGGAGCTGAAGATGTGGGTCCTTTCGACAGCACCGCACTGCGCTAAAGCAATCGGACTATTGTCCCACTAAGGCGGATCGAGCAAAGGATTTGCATCCTGGTAACCTCCACGGGCAACCTGGCTGCAATTCAAAAAGGGGCCCCCATGGCGCATGGGACCATGTGTTTTCTCCCAGTGCCGCGCAGTACGTCTTTGACTTCGCCCTTGCGCAATGGGCAATACTACCAGTATCGCCGCTGGGCGTGATTGTTTGATATCCGCCGTTGGGGGTAATGCCGCTCATGTCGCTTTCCAAGATCAGCTGTTGTATCAGGCTAACGCAGTCGAGCCTTACAACTTAAATATCCCGGTGACTCCGGCGGCAGTGACTTACCCCCAATCAGCGGACGAAATAGCTGCTGTGGTGAAATGCGCCTCTGAATATGGCTACAAGGTGCAAGCGCGCAGTGGAGGACACAGTTTCGGCAATTATGGTATGTATGACTGGTTACGGTGTAGTTTGCAGCCACTGATATAGAGTCCACTAACTCGTACTCTGTTCTAGGCCTTGGAGGAGAAGACGGTGCCATCGTGGTGGAAATGAAGCACTTCTCCCAATTCTCCATGGATGAGTCGACCTATATCGCGACCATCGGACCCGGCATCACGTTAGGCGACCTCGACACCAAGCTGTACAATGCGGGCCATAGAGCAATGGCGCACGGTATCTGCCCGACCATTCGGACAGGCGGCCATCTGACAGTGGGCGGATTGGGCCCGACAGCGCGCCAATGGGGTCTGGCGCTCGACCACGTTGAGGAAGTCGAGATTGTGTTAGCAAACTCGAGTATTGTTCGTGCGTCGGATACTCAGAATCAGGATATCTTCTTCGCCATCAAAGGTGCTGCTGCCAGCTTTGGGATAGTCACCGAGTTCAAAGTGCGCACAGAACAGGCACCCGGCTTGGCCGTCCAATACTCGTATACGTTCAATCTGGGGACCCCTGCTGAAAAGGCAAAGCTCGTCAAAGATTGGCAGGCATTCATAGCTCAGGAAAACCTCACTTGGAAGTTCTACTCCAACATGGTCATCTTTGACGGTCAGATCATTCTCGAAGGTCTCTACTTTGGTTCAAAAGAGGAGTACGACGCGCTGGGCCTGGAGCAAAGGTTTCCGCCCAGCGAGGCCGGCAACGTGCTTGTTCTGACGGACTGGTTGGGGATGGTCGGTCACGAGCTGGAAGATACCATTTTGAAATTGGTTGGAAACACCCCGACCTGGTTTTATGCCAAGTCCCTAGGATTTACACCCCGCGCCCTGATTCCTGATTCCTCAATTGACGAGTTGTTCAATTATATCCATGAGAACAACCCCGGAACTCTGGCCTGGTTTGTCACACTCAGCCTGGAGGGTGGAGCTATCAATGCGGTGCCTGAAGATGCCACAGCATACGGCCATCGCGATGTGCTTTTTTGGGTTCAAATCTTCGTAATTAACCCGGTTGGTCCAGTGTCGCAGACCACATATGGATTCGCAGATGGTATGTACAATGTTCTGGCTCAGGCGGTGCCAGAGAGTGCAGGGCACGCATATCTCGGATGTCCAGATCCCAGAATGCCCAACGCCCAGCAGGCGTACTGGCGTGGCAACCTTCCAAGATTGGAAGAGCTGAAAGGCGATTTGGATCCAAAAGACACCTTCCACAATCCACAGGGCGTTATGGTTGTCTCCTGAGATGGCGCAGGTTGGCATTTTGTATAGTGTTATATGCTTTATTCACCCGGTTTGGGCGCCAGTTGACGGTCCTCTGCTTGCTTGGGTATCTGCCATCTGAAAGGTAAGAGCCGGGCTGCTACCATCCAACTGGCTGGCCAAAAGAGCTACTATGATTTGACCATAGAGTCAAACCTCGGCCGGCTTCCATATATATATATATATATATCTTCACTGGCTGAACTATCTCCCGCTTTCTTAGGGGACGTCCTGGGCCCTATCCTTGCACTATGTTTTGGGTAATCACTATCTTTCTAATTTAGAAATATAAACAATTTAACATGTTTAATAACTCAGGTGGTCTTGTAGTTATGAGCCTAGAGTATATATTAGCTATGTTACTAAACCTGGCATTCCACAAGTATATATTTACACGTCATATGAGACATCATCTGAGCTTGATCACCCCCCCAAAGTCTGTGCGAGACACAACCTTCAGCCAGGACCATAGGACCTCTCCAATAATCTCACTGGTATCTTGTTAACCTCACTCACCACCATCATCTTCAATATGGACATATTATTTTTCTCCTATCGTCAATGACCGGCAGCATCGGACCGCTGCTCCCGACGCGCCGACCGTCGGGCCGACACGTGATCGCTTGAATGTGCCCGCATCGAAAGCGCGGAGAAAGCAGCACGAATGACGGGGCCCAGCAGGCGGAGAACCAGTCGGATCGGCGATTCAATTGCCAGTGATGTGATGTCGTTATCAGTGATGGTTTGCTTCGGCCCTTTAAATCGGAGGTCTAACGAGCGTAGTGTTATCCAGAATTTAGAGTGGCATATTATAAATCGGTGATACCCCTCGCTCACTTAGCATATCATACTTATTTCCCCCTCCATCCTCTCAAAGTTCTTACATCATCCCCCCGCACACATACACAAACAACATGGAGGAAGAACCAGGGAAGATCACTATTTCCATCGACCGCGGTGGTACTTTCACCGATGTCCATGCCATCGTACCTGGTCGTCCAGATATCATTCTCAAGCTGCTCTCTGTTGATCCCGGTCACTATGAGGATGCCCCCACGGAAGGTGTCCGTCAGATCCTCGAGCTCGTAACTGGCGAGCCTCACCCTCGAGGACAGCCATTGAAGCTAGACCGCATCGGCAGTTTGCGGATGGGGACGACAGTTGCTACAAATGCCTTGCTCGAAAGGAAAGGTGCGCGATCCGTGCTCTTCACAACGAAAGGCTTCCGAGATCTCCTGAAGATTGGCGATCAATCGCGTCCCCACATCTTTGACTTGACAATGGCCAGGCCTGGTGTCTTGCCTGAAGGCGTGGTGGAGGTTAATGAGCGTGTTGTGCCCTGCCATCCGTCTGCTGACAAGGACTGCTTCCCTGGCGCCCGCATTGTCGAGGGTGTGACCGGCGAGAAGTTTCGCGTGGTCCAGGAGCTGGATCTTGATGCTGTTCGAGTAGAGCTTCAGAGACTGAAGGAGCGAGGGTATCAGTCATTGTCCGTGGCGCTTGTACATTCGTACGCATATCCAGAGCATGAGCGCCTGATCGGCGAGCTGGCTGAGAGCATGGGTTTCTCCGTCACACTGTCGTCCAAGTTACAACCCATGATCAAGGTCGTGCCTCGAGGGATGTCGGCCGCAGCCGATGCGTACCTCACCCCAGTGATCAAGACGTACATTGATTCCATCTCTGCCGCCTTCGAAGGGGGTCTGGAAAAGCAGCGAGAATGTCGATTCGAATTTATGCAATCTGACGGTGGCCTGGTTGACTTTCGCCGATTCAGCGGGCTGAAGGCGATTTTGTCTGGCCCGGCTGCTGGTGTGGTCGGTTTCGCAGCCACCAGCTATGATCCCACCGAGAAGATTCCCGTCATTGGTTTCGACATGGGCGGTACATCTACAGACGTTTCACGCTTTGCCGGCCATCTGGAGCATGTTTTCGGATCCAAGGTTGCTGGCGTTCTCATCCAATCCCCTCAACTCGACATCAACACCGTGGCAGCCGGTGGAGGCTCCATCCTCACCTGGCGCAACGGTCTGTTCTACGTCGGTCCCGAATCTGCGTCGGCCCACCCTGGCCCGGCTTGTTATCGCAAGGGCGGTCCTCTGACCGTGACGGACGCCAATCTGTTCCTGGGTCGCCTGCTGCCGGAATACTTCCCACACATCTTTGGTCCGAACGAGGACCAGCCACTTGATCTGGAAGCCACTACGAAGCTATTCAATGAACTCACGGACAAGATCAACACCGAAAGGAGAGAAAAGGGCCAGCCAGAGTACACGCCGGAAGAGATCGCCTTGGGTTTCTTGAAGGTGGCGGATGAGTCCATGGCTCGCCCTATTCGCAATCTGACCGAGGCTCGCGGATATGAAACTGCTTCCCATCATCTGGCTTGCTTTGGCGGTGCCGGTGGCCAGCACGCCTGCTCCGTTGCCGCATCCCTTGGAATCTCCCGCATCATCATCCACAAATACTCCTCCGTCCTGTCCGCTTACGGTCTGGCCTTGGCTGAAGTCGTCAAGGAGTCTCAGGAGCCGGTCTCTGCTGACTACCACGCCTCGCAGTCGACGCTGCAGAAACGATTTGACGCCATGACCAAAGCTGCTACCGAGGAGATGACGACACAAGGCTTCCGTGCTGATCAGGTCCATCATGAACTGTACCTCAACATGCGATATGAAGGATCGGACACCAGCCTGATGATCTTGAAGCCGCAGGAGGACTCTGGTTTCCTGGACCAATTCCGAGAGCGTCATCGCAGAGAATTCGGTTTCAACTCGGAGCGACCAGTTCTCGTTGATGACATCCGTGTGCGTACGACTGCCTCTTCCAAAGTGCGGACGGAAAAGAGCCCACTCGTCCAGCTGAAGGAGGCGTCTTTGAAAGACGTCAGTGGCCCGCCTGATAATGTCACCAAGGCGTACTTTGATGGCCACTCTAGCCGTATCGACACGCCAGTGTATCTGCTCGATAAGCTCGAGAAGAGCACTCGTGTACATGGACCTGCCGTCATCATCGACAAGACACAGACCATTGTTGTCGTACCCAGCGCTGTTGCAAGCATTCTGGAGACATGCGTCGTAATTGACCTCAAGGATACCAAGACTGATGCGTCTGCCGCCAACGATGAGTCATCCGACATTGATCCCATCCGACTGAGCATCTTCGGTCATCGTTTCATGTCCATCGCCGAGCAGATGGGCCGGACGCTCCAGAAGACCTCGGTATCGACCAACATCAAGGAGCGTCTGGACTTTTCCTGCGCTCTGTTCTCTCCTGATGGAGGGCTGGTCGCCAATGCTCCTCATGTCCCTGTTCACCTGGGCTCTATGCAGTTTGCTGTCCGGTACCAGCACCAGAAGTGGTTGGGAAATCTGAAAGACGGCGACGTCCTTGTCGCTAACCACCCCAGCTGTGGCGGAACTCACTTGCCAGACATCACGGTATGCTCTATTATTCCACCCTCTATTTTATGTACTGACATCCCCAGGTTATTACACCCGTCTTTGACCGCCCCGGTGGCACCGAGATCATGTTCTACGTTGCGTCTCGCGGGCATCACGCGGACATTGGAGGCATCCTTCCTGGATCGATGCCTCCCAAATCCACCGAGTTGTGGCAAGAAGGAGCAGCTATCGAGGGCGACAAGATCGTCAGCAACGGCGTCTTCGACGAGAAACGCATCATGGAACTTCTGGTTGACGGACCCGCTCAGTACGAAGGATGCTCGGGCGCGCGATGCGTCAGCGACAACATCTCGGATCTGAAAGCACAGATTGCCGCCAACGCGCGCGGTATCTCTCTGATCCAGGCTCTTTTCGCCGAGTATGGCGTCGAGACCGTTCAGAAGTACATGTACGCCATCCAGCACACAGCTGAGCGGGCCGTCCGCGACCTCCTCAAGGGGCTCCACAAGAAGTTCGGCGGCCAACCCCTGGAAGCAGTCGACTACATGGACGACGGCACCCCGATCAAGCTGAAGGTCACCATCGATGGCTCAGACGGCTCGGCCGTGTTCGACTTCGAGGGCACCGGCCCGGAGGTCTACGGCGGCTGGAACGCCCCGATCGCCATCACCCACTCGGCCATTATTTATTGCCTGCGCTGCATGATCAACGCCGACGTGCCACTCAACCAAGGCTGTCTGGCCCCAATTGACATCCACGTCCCATCGCCCAGCATCCTCTCCCCAACCAAGACCGCCGCCGTCGTTGGCGGCAACGTCGTCACCTCGCAGCGCATCACCGACGTCGTGCTCAAGGCGTTCCGCGCCTGCGCTGCCTCACAGGGCTGCTGCAACAACCTCACATTCGGCAACAATGCGCGCACCGACCCGACCACGGGCGAGACACTCCCGGGCTTCGGGTACTACGAGACCATCGCGGGAGGCAGCGGCGCGGGGCCAACCTGGGACGGTGAGTCCGGAGTACACGTGCACATGACCAACACGCGGATCACGGACCCGGAGATCCTGGAGAAGCGGTACCCGACGCTGCTGAGGCAGTTCAGCTTGCGTCCCGGATCGGGCGGCAAGGGTCTGCATCCCGGTGGGGACGGCGTGATTCGCGAGATCGAGTTCCTTGCGCCGATGCAGTGCTCTATCCTCTCGGAGCGACGGGTGCATCGTCCGTACGGTCTGGAGGGCGGCGAGGATGCGCAGCCGGGATTGAATCTGTGGGTTACCATGGATAAGGAGACGGGGGTGGAACGCAAGGTGAATGTTGGCGGGAAGAATACTGTGTCTGTAGGCACCCATGACCGATTTGTAATTATGACTGCTGGCGGTGGTGGATGGGGTGCTGCATCTGCATGAGCATGAGTGTTTATTGTATATAGTGCGGGTTCTGTTATAACATTTATGACGAATATAAGGAATGTATGATTTCAAATCGATGCTGTTCATCTATCTCCTTATCCATCTATTACAGACTGTTTATGCCTATCCGAGAATCATCGAATTTATTGTCCTTTTCATCCCAACAACGATGGGACTCATGCTTGACTGATAGTGATGTATCACGTCGACAGGGATGTGTTACCAGGGTGTAGCCGCCAGCCGGCGCCACAACACCCGAAGGATCACGAAGCAAGGTCAAAAGACAACGTGATCAGGTGGGTCAAAGAGTAGCAAAACGTGTTCCTTGTGTTAAGGAATAAACGCTAGTTCAGTTTGGAAATAATAGTGAGCCTCGGAATTGTCGCTAAGGATTTCTCGCATGAGCCTAAACAAGCATGCTGCAAGGCATTGTAAGTGCCGAATACTAGTGGAAGGGCTAGGCCGTGGTCTACTATTACGGTGTATCTCTCTATTCTCATTGATTTGTCCCATTGAGACATGTGAAGGAACTGGGTCAGTCATAATCTGTATATTGTTGTTTACATCTGGCGGAGAAAATCAAGTGATCCAGTGGATGACTCGGTCGATGCCTAAGGCAGCACAAAGGATCTAGTGTTACTTAACACCAGTCGTACAAATATTGATCTTCGTTGGATCTGTTTCACTTCACTGAGAGAGAAGTAGAACATACACCATAGATAGATAGTCTACTAGTCAGCATATTCGACAAGTGACGGGCTCACAGTCCTTCTTTCTAAAGAATGCTGCCCCTGAAGGAATCGGGGAGTTCATTCCTGTTTTACATAAGCAGAATCACATGCTCCTGATTGTGATGACTGCCTTAACCCCCCGGGCATGGACCTTGTCCCGCAATATCCCGTCCTAGCATTCACCTGTGACCTGTCATGCAAAATGACACAAATCAGGCGGAAGAATTATTGATTAATTAATCTTAATTTGGTTTCTGATAAAGCTGGGGTAAAAGGTAAAAAGGAAAAAATGAAAAAAGAAAAAGGGTGATTCCAACGATATTTGCTATACTTACTTACTAGGTACACAGCACTAGGCACCTTGTGGATGATGGACAGATAAACTAATCCTTCTCTTGATGCTATAGCTATATCCTCATGATCATGTTGTTCCTCATCTGCAACAGCAAGGAAATGGCAATGCTTTGATCTGATGGCTTGACCAGGCATCACCAGTCACATTTACCCCGCCGGACCTTTACAACGAACAACTGGAGAGCTTCCCCCTCCCTTGCCTGGTCCTTTTGAGAACCAGAAAAGAACTCTCTTTCTCTGTTTCTTCCTCTTCTTTCATCCGTCCTTCCCTTATATTCAAGTTCGGTTAGACGTCTTGCCTGCCATGGGGAAACTCCCCGCGGCCATCGTTATAGCCAGGTATGGGGGAAATCCATGAGCTTCTGTTGTAGCAACATCGGCTGACAGCCTAACGTCCAGGCATGGCGCTCGACTAGATGCGGCCGACAAAAATTGGCATCTCACCTCTCCGACTCCCTATGACCCTCCCCTTTCCTATGGCGGATGGCTCCAGTCCCGCGCGCTCGGAGCTCGAATCATAAACCTACTGCAATCGTTCGACGACCATCCCCCCGTTTCGTCCATCGAACCATCAGACGAGCCGAAATTCGCGTCGTCGCTCCCGAATCCCAAAAGGAAGCGCAGATTCATAATCCATACTTCTCCGTATCTTCGTTGCGTGCAGACGGCCATCGCTGTCAGCTCGGGGATAAGCCAACACTATACGGACAGCGAGGTTGTTCACCCCGCAGTCGCTTCCAACTCCACTCAGGCCAATGGATATTCTATGGGATCAGTTGCAGACTCACACAGAGAGTCTATCTCAAGTCCGCTCACGCCTGCCCCTCCGATGTCTGCTTCCCCGGATCATCGGTGTCTTCTCCGCGTGGACGCATTTCTTGGGGAGTGGTTGACCCCAGACTACTATGACCAGATCACGCCTCCCCCCAAGTCGGAGAGGCTCGTAGCTGCTGCCAAAGCCGAATTACTTCGGCGCGGGGACGACGTCGTTCCCGAAGCGGACAAAGTCAGCAAGCCGACTACAGGCAATTTCCCTGGCGGCTGGGGTGGTTTCACAAACTCTGACGCAACTCGCGTGAATGGAACCGTACACAGTGTTGGCCCTTCCTCAGGTGTCACCCATACTCCGGGACAACGCACCCGTGCAGGGAGCTACGACAGTCTCGAGTCCGCCGAAACACCCCACGCGAGAAGAATCCTCGGCAAAATCAACACCGAACTTGCACCTATCCCAGACGGCGCATACATGCCTCCCACTCCAAGTTACGCCATCTCGCCCTCCGACCCGATCCCCATAGGATATGTTACGCACGCGCGCAACGCCTGTGTAAAGATTGACTACCAGTGGGACAGCATGCGCGAGCCTCTGAACTGGGGCAGTGGAGGGGAGTACGGCGAAGAGTGGAGTGCCATGCATTCGCGCTTCCGTGCTGGCTTTGAGCGAATGCTTTCCTGGTACCGCGACAACGATCAAGGTGCCGGGACTGGCCGACCGCGGCGACATTCTCAGCAGCCTGGGATTCACGGGGATCTACACCAGCCAGCTGATGAGGATGATGCGACCGACATCATTCTCATCGTGATTACTCACGGGGCGGGATGCAATGCCCTAGTTGGGGCGCTGACTGGAGAGCCTGTGCTGTTGGATTTCAAGACAGCATCCCTTACCCTGTCCGTCCGCAAGGACAATGGGGACGAACAAGCCGAGGCAGACACTTCTCGGGGGCAATTTTTGTCTCCTGGAACGCCAGAAGAGGCTCCAGTAGCGAAAAATTACAGCTTACGACTTGTGGCCTCGACTGATCATCTGCGTCCTACCGTGAATCCAGTCCCATCCGTCCCATCCACCTCCAGCTTGCCGTCAGCTAACATCGCGGTCACTCCCTCCATCTCCGCTTATCGTCATCGACTTGCTATGCGTCCCTCGCTTTCTCAGGGACAATTCATGATCGGTCCGTCCCCCAATTCGGGTGTTGGGTCACGTTCTTGGTCCCTTTTGCGCCCCTCTACAGCGCCAAAGGGCTCCACCGGTCTATGGGGGTCAGCCTCTGTTATACCCGAATCTGCCGACGATATTTTGCCCAACTTTGGCGACCGGAGAGCAACTTCTTCTGATGCCGTCGGCCCAGGCGAGGCAATCGGTTCCGCGTCGAAGCCTGAGGATTCAGCCGCGTTGTCTAACCTGCCTAAAAGAACCTTTTCCCAACGTGGTCTCTGGGGTAGCACACCGGTCTCTAAGGACCGGGAAGCGGCTACCAGAAGACGTTGGACAGTGACTGAAAGAAGGATATAGCCGGCTTTGTTCCTACTCCGATTTTTGGTTCTAATTTTCTTGCTTTTATTTTTTATCAGGATACCTCGGGACGTTGGTTTGCCACATTTATGTGTTTATGTGTTGATTTGTATAAGGCGAGGCGTTCAGGAATCTCGGCCTACAACTGCATGCGACTCTCCTCCTGGACGATGACATCAATCATGTAATACTCGCCATTCACAATGCTGTACAAAACCAATGGCCATCACCACTTCCATCAATTACCATAGTCAGTCTTTGCTCACTATAATATATTTGACTTCGATCCTTGGTGTCTGTCTTATCATCCTCGTGTAGTACGTCATTTGTTTACTATGCAGATCGCACTACGGAGCTTCCACTGACGAACCCCGTTGATCCCGTGCGGATCCGGCTGCTGTAATTGGTGGTGGCAACATAGTTCCGGACGTGCCTTGCAGCCGTGATGCCTCAGGCAGCACCTGCTGATCCCCGTATCGCCGTTGAGCTCATTCAGCTGTCTGATCCTCTTCCTCTCTTCCTTCTCTCCGTCTCTCCTGCTTGACATTGCTATATCCTATAAATAATGACTCCAGTCGAACTAGATGGCCTCACCATCACACATTCCTCCAACAGAACAGGCGCGCCAGATCTGCGTCTGATTCACTATAACGATGTGTACCACGTGGAGTACGCTTGACCCCTCACCGACAGGCTATCTCAACGATGACTGACTGTGTTCCAGATCTGGTTCTGCTGAACCCGTTGGCGGCGTCTCCCGATTCCAATCTGTGATCAACTACTATCGCTCTCACCCGCGGTTTACCGGACTTCCCGACGTCCTGACCTTCTTCTCCGGCGATGCCTTTAACCCCAGTCTCGAGAGCACAGTCACCAAAGGACGACATATGGTACCGTTCCTGAACAAAGCAGGGACGGATGTAGCTTGTGTTGGGGTATGAACATGTTCCACAACGAGTCGATGGAGACCAGGATATGACTAACACGCTGGCGGGTTGGACAGAATCACGATCTCGATTTCGGTGTCGCACAGTTTCGTCATTTGCGCAGCCAGTGCAGGTTTCCCTGGTTGCTTGCCAACGTTCTAGACCCGGCGCTGGGACCAGACGAGTCGATCGCCAACTGCCAGAAGACGGTTATGCTGACATCGTCCAACGGACTCAAGGTTGGCGTTATTGGGCTGGGAGAGCGAGAATGGTAGGTTGTTGACAATACCTATGGTGTCGGCAGATGGATTGACAATGCTAAGGCTAGGAACCATAAACTTCCTCCCTCCAGACCTGATCTACAAATCCGCCTCAAAAACCGCGTTAGAGCTCGCACCGAAACTGCGCCAACAGGGCGCGGATATTATCATCGCAGTCACCCACCAACGAGAACCGAACGACTATAAACTGGCGCAGAATCTTCCCCCTGGCACGATAGATCTCATCTTAGGAGGGCATGATCATTTCTACGGACATGCGGTAATCAACAACACCCATATCTTGCGGTCCGGCACCGACTTCAAACAGCTGAGCTATATCGAGGCGTGGCGAAAGACCGATGGATCGGGGTGGGACTTCGACATCGTCCGTCGCGATATAGTTCGATCGATTCCCGAAGATCCCGCCACCGTAGCCCTGGTCGGCCGATTGACATCGAGTCTCAAGGCGAAGCTGGAGAAGCCGATTGGATACACTGTCCGTCCGCTCGACGGCCGTTTCTCCACGGTTCGTCAGCAAGAGTCGAACCTCGGCAACTTTGTCTGCGACCTCATGCGATTCTACTATGCCGCCGACTGCGCTATGATGGCCGGTGGGACGATCCGCGGCGACCAGATCTACCCACCCGGTGTGCTACGACTCAAGGATCTGCTAAACTGCTTCCCCTTCGAGGATCCGGTGGTCTTGCTCCGTATCAAGGGCTCAGCGCTTATGGACGCCTTAGAAAACGGCGTGAGCCAGCTTCCCGCCCTCGAGGGACGTTTCCCGCAGGTATCCAACATCTCCTTTAGCTACAACCCGTCTGCACCTCCTGGCTCGCGCCTCAACTGGGCCAAGGTAGGCGGAGAGTCGATCGAGTTTGAACGGAGCTACGTCCTGGCCACGAGGGGCTACATGGCACGCGGAAAGGACGGGTTCGCGTCCCTTCTCGTGCAGTCCGCCGGAGGCGAAGTGGAAGAGATCGTCGACGAAGAGAACGGCGTGATGATCAGCACCATCCTCCGCCAGTACTTCCTCAGCCTCCGGATCCTGGGCAAGTGGCAGCGCTGGAGCAAGAGTTTATCACGGCATTGGGCAAAAGTCCACCAGAACCTCCACTGCGAGGGCTGGCTGAAACCCGCCTCCGCGCAACCCTCCCCGGTCTCCGAGAAGGTGCCCAGCTGGCCTTTGCCCTCGCGACCGAATCTGAAACGCACGAAGCACTATTACTACGGCCGGTTCGCCAAAATCGAAGCCAACGGCCGCGAGGACGAGGGCACGAGCATGGACTCGGACTCGGATTCGGACCCGGACATCTTAACCTCCCCACAGCCGACCACGAACTACGTCACCCTGCCTGCGCGCTCCTCCGCCGAGGAAGAGCATCGGCTGCGGCTTGCGCGTCGGGCGGTCCGGAAATGGATGCGGGCCGCTGGGTTCGAGCCCACGACGCTCAACACGGCTGATGATGCTCAGGAGTTCACGCCGGCGTGGACGCCTGGCATTGCGCCCAGAATTGAGGGCCGCATTGTTATCGAGAAGTAGGTACTTACCGACTGCGTAGTCGTTGGATACCTGAGTTACAGTTGGGTGGATTTGGGTGGTGTCTTCTTAGCTCTGTGAGCAATGTTTACTTATCTACGCACAATAGAGTACGACTTACGATATATGATCAATGGATGATATACTTGGTATTTGGCACTTGTTCATTTACATCATATCTATTCCATCCCCCATTGCCCGTATTCATGTGCGATCATCACATGAGAACATGAAACGTAGCAGCCACTGCTCATTGACTCAGAGTCTTACTCTTTTGCTTCGTCTTGAGCAGGTAATCCCCTCCCCTCCAGGCTTTGTAGACACCGTACAAACCACTCACAGGCCAGAGGTTCCACACAATATCTCGGATAGATCCCCACCCCGCTTGACCTTTACCATCCTCAGACGCCGTAAGTCTAACCCGAACCTTTTCATACAGATCCGGCAGATAAGACGCATGGTATCTCTCCCTCAGCTGGTCGTACTTCCTCTTGTCGTATATAGACCAGAATTCATCTTCGGTGTAGTACGCATGCGCATACAACCACTTCTTTCCGCCGAGTTCGCGCACTTTGCCCTCCAGCCGGCGATTCTGTGCGATAAACTCGGCGGTGTTGCTGTGGAAGGGAGACGGAGCCCACAGGCCAAAGTTCATGAGGTACCCGTCGTCCTCTGGGTCGGTAGATGGTAGGGCTGCATTGTTTGAATCAGTACGTGACATCGGCCCCTCTGAATGCCGCAGGGGGCACAGCCAGATCGGGTATGCGCCAAAGTTCTGTTTCTGGTCCAGCCAGTCGAGGAACTCGGTTGTCGCGGCGTATGGTACCGCCACATCTTGGATGATGTACCGCTTGGAGTGTCCGCTCTCGTGCAGAGCGTGGTACATCACCCGCGTATGCATGAAATAGTCCAGAATGTAGCGTGTGATACGGTTGAATGGAACTAGGAAGTACGAATAGGCGTACCGGGCAACCCAAAACCCGCCCCGATCATAGCGGAAAAGGTAGTCTGTCAAGGGGATGTAGTCTGGTGTTCTGGAACATGAGTTGGCCTGTTTTTGTGCATGGAGATAAAACCACGGATCCCGAGCGCCGGTGAAGCGTTGTGGTTTGACATTTGCGGGCAAAGAATCGGTCAATCGTCCTGTACAAACGACAATCTGATCCCTGGCGAAGACGATCCCGTCGAGGTAGTCGATCTGCGGATCTGCAGCGGCAGCGCGGAAGATGTCCATGGCATGAGCCATGCACGACGAGGACTGGTACTTCAGCTCGACATAAGGTTTGGCCTGTTGACACTGTACCTCGAGCAATGTGACGACGCCCAGAGTGCCGAATGCCGACGCAGCGCCCCAGAAGAGCTCGGGGTCCGTATTTTTCGACGCAATCCGTACCTCACCGTTCGGCAGGACTATCTCAATCCAATTTACAGTGGCATCGAAGAAGCCGTGTCGAAAAGAGCTGCTTTCGCCGGATGTCCCGGAAAACCCTCCCCCGACAGTAATACCAGGAAACTCCATCACGACAAGAGGGACCAGGCCAGCAGCGAGAGTGGCCTGGACAAGATTGTCCATGGGAACAATGGGTTCGACCAGCACGGTTTGAGCTTCGCGATCGATGCGTACAACATGATTTAGATGTTCAGTGTTGACGGTGTTGTTGTGGTCATGCTGAGACTGCCGTGTACTGTTCGTCGAGCCATGATAGATGCGAAAAGGTTGTTGGCGACTGTGGAATTTTCTGACCCGACCTGCAATGGTCGCTACGGCCCTGTTGTGATCGTCCATGCTGTGATGACCAGGGACTTTGCAGGAATCGGCGGAGAGCGGGTTGTGACGTAGCGGAATAGAACCTTGTCCTAGCTTGTATCCACACCAGCTAGGCTACCGAATTACTCCGTAGTGGCTCGACTAACGCAGGGCAAGTCAGCAACAGTCGCATTCCGCGGCCGAATGATTGTGTCAAACATTGCGAGCTCATAAAATATAATGATCTTCGAATGCAGGCGCAACACACTTAGGATCATTTTGACCCTTTCGACAGGGGCTATCACATCGACC
Organism: Aspergillus pseudoviridinutans; assembly: GCF_018340605.1. Classification (NCBI taxonomy): domain Eukaryota; kingdom Fungi; phylum Ascomycota; class Eurotiomycetes; order Eurotiales; family Aspergillaceae; genus Aspergillus; species Aspergillus pseudoviridinutans. The sequence continues at coordinate 1,492,036 of NW_025091289.1, read as the reverse complement.
GCGCACCCTTTGCTCTGCAGCAATTTTCGCCGTGTTTCGGCCCGTTGCTAGGTGTTCCTCGTAGCCATCCTTATCAAAGCATCATTGAACTCCAACTGGGCGCGCACCGGACAGGTTCACGACTCTCCCACCGCCGCCGGCAGTAGCGGCAGCAAACTGAGCTGCCATCGGTGATGGGGGTTGCACCCATCCAGGCACAGTATCATCTTCTCCTTCCCGTGCAGAGATGGTTTGCCAGACATTTGGAAAGCCGGTAGGCACGGCACCCCGAAGGCGTGCACCGGGAATAGCAAGCCGAGGATTCCTGTGCGTAAGGTATCCGCGCATGAGACCTTGAGTCAGGAGCGATGCAAGAATGGACTCGAGCTCGCGCATCATAGGTGTTGGCTTTTCTTGCCCTTGATCCAGACGGTGAGCGTACGGGTCAAGCTCAAACTGACTGTAGTCTGCATCTATTTCGCCATCGACTAAGGCGCCCGTCGGATTGTCTTGCCATTGACCCAGGGCATCAAAGTAACCGTCTGGAGCTAGGTAGTCCCCGTACTTGGATTGCAAGGTAGCGGCGGACTCCAGCTCACTGGCGTCCACGCCACTCACTCCGGTAAAGTCGGGATCCAATATCTTGAAGATGATCTGTGACCCAGAGCTATTGCTACCAGCCTTTGCGTCCTGCGCCCGGCTGGGTTGTATAACTCCGATCGCTCCGAGGGATGCCTGGTTATTTTGCGATTGCAGCCATCGCACAGCCGTTTCCAGTTTGCTCAAGTAAAGATAGGGCGGTGGTCCGCGCTGGGATTGCCCTTGAGGGTCCCCATGGAAGCCAGCATGAATAAACACCTTACGTGCTAATGACCGCCATACTAGAATCTCACATCGATTCCGCAAAGGAAGCAAGATGCCTCGCTTTGCATACCATTCAGTTGTTGGCGAGTCGACTGCCAGATGCTCTCGGAAGGCAATGTAGTCCCCACGAACGATCAATTGGCAAATCGGAATGAATCGCTCAGCGAGTCCTTCGCACTCTGGTTTTTGCAAGAGTTGCAGTGAAGGGAAGCGGCCCATGATGATGTTGCATGGGATAAGGTACGTGAGAATCATGCGCTTCTGACTGAGAGCCTGGCGGTGGCACTGGTCATAGGCAGCTTGCAACGCGATCTGCGCAGGATAAAAGAGGTTGTTGGAGAACAAATATCGCCCGAGGTAGTAAAGATAGGTGACTCGCTGAGATGCCGGGAAGTATTTCAGAGGCGGTGACTGGGCACTAATGCTGGCGAACATTTGTTCCGCGTTTCGCAGCTTGCCGCACTGTATGATTGTTTCAGTTGATGCGCAATTGACAACGAGGAACCGTACGTCGAGGATAACTGCATACCTGAAAGAGTAGTTTCAAGCACAGATTGGCCATAAGATAGATGCCCACTCGCTTGCCCTCAGGCTTTCCATGAATCCCTGGGGTGCCGCTACGATCGGTAAGGCACTTGATGAAGGCTTCACGGACAACGTTTGCAGACCGCTCCACAAGGGTGACTTTCTCGACGCTCTCTTCCTGGTTCGAACTACCCTCCTGCCTCAACAAGTGTGCAATCAATTCTGGCCGACGGTCAAGACCCATTGCTAACTTTGCAAGGACTTTGGACAAATAGAGGACGGTCGGTAGCACTATAACGCCCATTTGACTGTCGCCGAGAGCGATGACGCATTGGCTGTTTGGTTCAGAAAGGTACGAATCAGTCATCGCGTCACGAAATCGGAAATATCGGTCAGAGGCTTGCTAGTGATCGGGATCGAGACAAAAAGGACGTGCAGGCGGAAAATAGACAGCCGCGACTTACTTGAGAAGTCCCTTGAGCAGGTTATATGTCTCGAGGAGATTGTCGACGTTAACATCGCGAAGAAAGCTGAAGTAGAGCTTCAGGAATGTAGGGAAAGCCGTCCACGAGCTAGCTCCTTTGGTACGCGGCACAACCTCTTCGCATCGTCGTAACAGGTTTGCTTCTTTTGGCGATCCGCTGGGATACTGTTGCCGTAGCTCATCCACCATCTGTCGGTACACGTCAGGAAGAGGAGGTTCGATCTGCAAGAAATCCTGGAGCTTGGCTCCATCGCGCTCTTTGACGAGATCAGCAATTCCTGCTAGGAAGCGATCCAATACAGGAGTGCTCGGGCCCGCCATATTTGGTAGTCGCGAGAAGTAGCAAGTGGAGGAATAGTTTACGTCGGGAAGGTGGTGGATAGTTTCACGTTGTTGGCGGTCATGGAGAGCTCTGTGGTGGAGCGAAGTGTGAGGAGAGTGAATAATTATGGATAAGAGCACATTATTATCATTATACAGAGAATAAAATGAGATCGTAAGCAGCGCAAAGCTTGCGGTTGGGCGCGTCTTCGCGGGCAGAGACTTGACAACCGCGAAAGAAGCGGAAGAAGCTCCGAAGTTTAAGCTCTTAGTGGCGGGCGGAAGAGACGATAACTGACCGCCAACCAGTGCCTTTTGTGGTTTAGCTTTAGGTACTCTGTTTTGAGAAGCGACACCACCCTACGGTTGTTATCACCTGATACCTGCTACATCTATCCAGATGATAAATATCACCCTCCGCACTTCGGAAAGCTAGAGATGGTGATAATTTAATTCGCTATATACGGCGTGACGGCCGCAGTAAATCCAAACAGCCTGGGTTACATCCATGATAGCTAATCATAGAAGGCCAGGTTCGGATTGGAAAGACCAAGACTCCATCACACAATATACAATTTCGTAAATCATACAGATCCTGTCATTGGGGTACAATAATCGCTGTACTCGGGACACAGCAGTTCTAGTTACAGCGGCGAATATTAGGCAGAGCACAAAAGGATACGTGACAGTTAAGTGTATATTGGTCTCCAAGATCCACTCAGATTCGTCCTCATGAAGCGCGGCTTTCACAACAATTCCTGAAATTTGAAGTGGATCTGGTTCATACGACTGCACATATCCCTATTTCAAGGATGGCGATCGATTCGGCTTAAGATAGTGAACGTATGCGCCGAGTCTAGGCGTTTCATATCGAGCACAACATCTTGAAGACTATCTCCGAAATCCAAGGTCTCTCGATAGCTTCACTCAGGGGAACTTGCGTCGGGTTAGAAAATGTCACACAGTTGATACAGCCGTCGACACTGAAGCCAAGGGGAAGTCACATCAGCGGTAATCACAGGTGGCAGAGAATGCAAACGAGTATTCGTCTGTTAGTGTTTGGAGGAGCACCTTTTTGGCTATGATGTTTACACTTTCCATCCGCTCTGGGAACGGTGCCACAGGCCATTGTTCAGAGATGTTGGAATCTGCGAGGAATACATCAATTCCACCCCATTTGACTGAAATAACATCACTACAGGGTACTCTGTAGCTAAAAAAAAGAGGGTCAGATGATGTTTATCCTATATATTTTGAGTGCCTGAAGGCTTTATGAATGAATCAGTACGGAGAATAAATAAAGGTACCTTGGGGGAAGCTTAAAGCTAAATATGCCTGCCAATCACCTCCAGCGTTGGCGCTAGATCTTGGGAAATCGCCCCTAGAGATTACCAAACATCTAGGAACCGTAGGTATCATCAAGCGTATGGCGCTGCGAGGCTTGCTACGTTACAGAATGATTTTATAGCCCACAGAAGCATTGGCGTCTCGACCATTTACACAACCGGTTTCATCACATGCGTCAGACGTCCTGGGCAATAATTATGAAATATAGGAGTTTGATGCCTGCTCTTCGAAGCTCTCACGAAAGTTCTATTGCTTGCCATATTTCCAGAATATCACCTCAGGACGTGCATTTCTGTAGTAAGAAACGAGCTTTGGGTCATTGAGCTGGGTAGTTAGGTGCTATGATGATATGGTGATCTGGTGAATTGGGAACTCGTATAATGGCGAGTCGTCCGTTCTGTGCAGTGAGAAAGACGTTCATTGTTTGCATACCTCGGGTGAGTATCTTTGAAATGCTGTTAAACTTGATAAAAATAACGCACCCCTGCAATGTCTTGCGAAATGATGATGCGGGCGTCGTAGGACGAGGACAATCACAGGGAAGCAGCAAACATTTCTTTCCCTCGTCCACTTTCACATGAATGTGGTCCACTCACCTACGTCATGCTTGGACCAGACCACCACCACCTTCAGAGCAGGCCAGGGCCGGACCTATCTCAGATACGATTGAAAAGAAGCCTGATTCTCTGCTTAATTTTTCCTTCTTGTAAACAATTCTTTCAATATTGCCTTCGCTTTTCATACTTCCTCTTACCTGAGGTTCCCCGTGCCATCGTCCAACTGGGCAATTGGGTAGTGACCTTTGCTATAATTTGTCTGTCATACAAACAAGGTCGCAATATTCCTCCTAGGGGTCAACTGGGTGTTCATCTTCTATGGCTCAATCAAAATCCAAGTCCACAGTTGTAGGCTTTTTCACACAACCTTTCCTCATGGTATTCAGTCTATTCTATACGCTGTTCCAGAGTATTCTCACCTGGGTTTTCTCTCCTGCGCCTCCGCCGCCAGCATCAACTGCCAATGGTCTTCCTAAGAAAAGAGTGGCTGTCATTGGTGCCGGCTTGACTGGCGTATCGTCTGCGGCGCACTGCATTGGTCATGGATTCGATGTGCAATTATTTGAAGCCCGTCCCAAAGATAAAGGCCTCGGAGGAATCTGGAGTGTACGTTGTTCTCGCCGTGGACTTGATACGAAATCTACTAAAGCATCGCATTTAGCGCGTCAACTCTACCTCATCCCTGCAGGTTCATAGTATAATGTACCGATTCCATCCGTCGGTCAAATACACTACCGCCTATCCCTCACAACGGGAAATTCGCGAGCAGATCATTGACTTGTGGAAACGCTACGGCCTCCAGAAGCGCACCGTTTTCGACACCCCAGTTACGTCCGTCAAACAGACTAAGGACGGAAAATGGATCATCAACGACAACGAGGAAGAATATGGGCGCTTCGATGGTGTGATCGCATCTGTTGGCGTTTGCGGCGATCCAAAGATGCCGCCTCTTCCGGATCAAGACCGCTTCAAAGGCAAGATTTTCCATTCTTCGGAACTCGATGGCAAAGATGTCGAGGGCAAGAAGGTGCTCATCATTGGCGGTGGCGCCAGTGCCATTGAGGCGCTGGAATTTGCCGTCAAGTCCAAGGCGGGCGAGATTGACGTTCTGTCGCGATCCGATAAGTGGATTATCCCGCGCAACGTATTCGTGCAGTCGCTGCTAGCCTGCAACATCTTTGGGCAGGAGACATTCTTGTCATGGATTCCGGAGTGGTTGCTACACAAGTTCTTCTATCGCGATCTCCAGGACATTGCTCCGTCAAGCGGTCTCTACACCGAAACTCCCATGGCCAACTCGGAGCTCTTTGACCAAATCCGCCAGGGTAAAGCACGCTGGCTGCGCGGAGACATTGTCTCTCTTACGGAGGACGGTGTTATGTTCAATCATCGCTCACGAGGAGTCCCAAAGGGTGGTCCCGGACACGAATCGGTTGTTCCTGGAGATGTGATCATCATGGCAACGGGCTTCAAGCGTCCATCGCTAAATTTCCTGCCGCACGATTGTTTCGAAGACCCATACGGCCCACCCAGCTGGTATCTCCAGGTCTTCCCTCCTAAGTATCCGAGCATCTGCGCCAACAACAGCACCTACATCAACGCCATCGGCACTGTGGGAAACATGCACATTGGTATCTACACGCGCTTCCTGCTGATGTTCCTGGTTGATCCTCTATCGCGGCCGACGGAAGGTCGGATGAAGACCTGGATCGACTTTACGCGGTTGATGAAACGGCTGGCTCCAACAGGCGCTTTTGACTTCTTCACTTACGCCGAATTGATCTATTGGTACGTCTTCGTGATTCTCGTCAACCCGTTCCGCTGGAAGTGGGCGCCATTCGTGCTCTTTGGCATTGGCCGTACGCTTCCGCTGGAGGTTGTCAGGCAAGAAGAATCGTTCCGACAGCAGTTGAGGAAGCAGCATTAGAATTCTCTGTGGGGTTTGATGCCACCATCCAGCAAAGTATAAGTCTTGGACTGGATGTTGCCCTGGATGATGTCGATCATGATGCATATGACTACTCTTTCTCTTTATTGTTATCCGAAAATCTGTTTGGTATTCACTGTAGACAGCACTTACAAAAAATTCTACTTACGCTTTCTATGTCAATATCTTCCTCATTAATTCCTCAAGCTTACGAGATAAATGAGGGATCGAAGCAGAGTCATGGAGCTCAAAGACGTAAATACCTCCGCAATATTGATTGAAGGCTGGCTAGTCTCATGTTCAATGAGTCGTGATTATCAGCTCCCAAGGTAACCAAACAATGCTAGCGCAACACATTAGTTAAAATTAATGACCTCCTCTAAGTGGTCCACCTCATTCTTTCTTAATCTCTGGTATCTTCCTCTCAATATTGTACACAAGGTTTCCCTTGCGCAACATCTTGTAGGGAATAATCCGTCTCTCCTCTAGCCACATGATAGGATAGAAGATGAGAACACCAAGTATGCAGAAGAGAGTCGCAAATGATTGAAAAGCAAGAACAAAGAGATGCCCGACATGGGGAACCACAAACTTGATGAATTCCGAGACTTGGTACAGATCTTCTTGCTTGGCGATGTAGTAGAGGGTATGATCGCCGTTCACCATAGAGGGCTTCTGGACTCCAGAATCCGTGGTGAGGTTGATGACAGTGGTCAGTTTGACTGGAGAGACGTGGAATGGGACCACCCATATTGAAAATATCTGTGATAGGGTGATATAGAGAGTGAGATGGCTTTCATCATAGGCTGTAGACTGTTAGCGCCCGGGAAGATCAGTCACTGAGCTATGAGCACTTGCCTATTGAATGAATCTGGTGCTCAATTCGAGGCGACATGATCTTGTACCATTGGAAGATCTTGATGATGGACCAACGGCTGCCATCATAACTTGGAACCCGGCAGAATGGGTGTACAAAGGCCGCTGATGGTGCGAAGTATTTCTCTATCGTTTCCTGCTGGACTGATGGTGGTGACTCTATCAGCAGTTTGATAACAGTCGATATCTCCGACACTGCATTTGTCAGATTAGATCAGAATTGGCCATTATTGTAGGATTTGGGCGCTAACCTGGGTTTTCCATCTTGCTAATATCTTCCTTCGAAGGATGATGTTGCCCCTTGAAGTTGAAAAGCAATTGAGCATAAAGTGAATGGTGGATGGGCTTCTGGTTGATTAAGTTGTCCCTGTTCCTGAGACCGAAATGGCGATGATGTCATCTGCTTTCCGACGCATGTGAAAATGCAATTTGGAGAGTGGGACATGGTGTGACATTTCAGCATGTGTTTATCATTGCCAGATCTGATCTACATAATCATGTGTAAGGATCATTGAATGAGTATGGCCAATGGTTAGTGCCGCAAAAGAGATTGACGTAGTCTTAAAAGATGCTCTGACTAGAATTCGCACAGGCGGCAAAATATATAATCGATCAACTTTTGATGGTATCGGTGAAATGCCAGTCGCCTCACATATAAACAAAACTCCAGAACCATATCCATAATGCCGAAATATGTACATCTAAGCCCGCTTCCAGCTCTCAACCTTCTTCCGACGCTTCTCAAAGATCTGACCCACTGCCGCGCCATCACTGCGTGGACCATCGTCATTAAGTTTTCGCTTCCGACTCTTCTCCAGAGCGCTGCCGCTTCCTTTGGCCCTACGCGTGAGCTTTGCGATCCGGTCTGCACCCTCGGTAAGACCTCTCCATTCTTCACCACCAAAAGTGCTCTCCTTGCCCTGACCGCGTCGCTTGGCTCTCTCCTTCTTGCTCTCCTTGGCCAATCGCACGAAGTTGGTTTCTTCATATGTAGTACGTTGGGCTTCGTGCTCTCGTTCCTTCCTGGTCTTCGAATGTCTTCCTCCTTGGACAATCGTGCTCCCGATGCTGGGCTCTGCCATGGGGGCGGCCGACAGTTCAGCGCTGACAAACTCGTCAATGACATTTGACCTGCGTGGACGGCGGTCCCGCTGCTCTTTGCGTTCGGTTGTGGGAAGTGCAGTTGGCATGATTCTCGGAGGCCGATAGATTCCGTCCCCTGACACTTTCTTGTCTGACTTCTCTTCTGTCTGAGCCTCCGACTTTATTCCCTTCGCGAAGGCGGAAATATTCGGACGGAAAGCCATCTCATCAATGTCCTCCTCCTCTTCGTCTTCTCCTTCACTATCGCTCTCACTGTCGCCGGAGCTCTCTTCTGAGCCAGATTCGTTGTTGCTACTAGATTTCGCATTCTTTGCCTTGCTCTTTGTCGGGGCCGGGGCACCGCGCTCAGCTCTGTCGGCGTCCTCTGCAGCCTTGATGACTTTGTCAACCTGGTACTTCAGTCGGCCCTCCAGAGGCCGAACGCCTCGGTCCAAATACACGCGGAGCTCGGAAAGTTTTTTGACGATTTCTTCGCGCAGTGACGGGTTGCCATTATCGACATCGTTGTTCTCATCTGCCTTCGACTCCGAAGAGGCTACCTCTCTCAACTGAAAAATGACAAGGAAAACAAGGTTCTGTAGATAAGATAGTAACAGGTCATTCTTGGTGTCAAGAAGCGATATGCCGTCGTGGGGGGGTTCGATGGAGACGTCGGTTGGCGATTCTCGTTTTGATTTCGGAAGGGACGATCCGGCGCCCGACAAACAGCTGGTGAGGTTATCCAGTAACGTAGAAATATTCTCTAGGCCCGAAGGCTCCGTTTGAGCCGCCGCTGTCGCCATTGTAAGGTGGATGGTTATATAACCTGCGTCTTTCTGTAGAGTGCGGTAAAAGATCTTGAGGGAAATTTTTCAATCACCATCTTATCTGCACGTGATGATTAGCCAGTTGTTTGGAAGTCTGACAGCTATCACGTGTGCCAAGACTGCGGATTAGCTGGCCGTGTGGAAAGTCCAGGTAACCAAGGCCCGTAACCACTGCTTGTTATTCTCCAGCTTCCCCAAGAATTGTAATCTTTTCAGCCTGTTGGCCCCATCTATTGCCCACTCTCCCGTACATGATCCTCTGAGTAGGGTCTCGTCTTCACGGTGCGCAAGCTGCTCGATCTATGGTTTAATCCAAATACTTTATGAGCCATCTTTATCCGCTTTAGGCTTCGCCCGTTTATTCTAGACCGACACACCTGAGCTGATTGTCCCCTTTTCCCTCCGGAAACGCCCAATATGCGGCTCGACAAACGGTTAACGATATCTACTCTTCTCCTAACAGCTCCTTCATTATCCACCGCCTTTTACCTTCCTGGTGTAGCACCGACTTCGTACGATGAAGGCCAAGCTGTGCCGCTCTACGTCAACCATCTTACCCCGGGACTAGCTCAACAAGACGAGCAGCTGCATTCCGTCTTCGCCTACGACTACTATCATACTGCATTCCACTTTTGTCGTCCGACAGACGGGCCGAAAGATGTTCGCGAGTCCTTAGGTAGCATTCTTTTCGGTGATCGTATCCAGACATCGCCGTTTGAGTTGTTCATGGGCAAGAATGAATCATGCAAGGCTGTTTGTGGAGAAGTCAAGTTCGATTCGCGAAGCGCCAAATTTGTCAACAGACGGATAGCTCAGGGCTATAACATCAACTGGTTGGTGGATGGGCTTCCCGGTGCTCAGTTGAACCTGGACGCAGTCACCCAGTCCAAGTTCTACAGTCCCGGGTTTGCGCTCGGCACTCTGAATGATGATGGACAGACAATGCTGAACAATCACTATGATATCGTCATTGACTATCATCGTGTAGGATTCGGGAGCAAGGACAAGTACCGGGTTGTTGGTGTGCTCGTTCAGCCGGCGTCCCGGCGTGATTCCAGAGTCCTTGAAGATGGAACAGTGGAATGCGGCTCCGACGACGCCGGTGTGATTCTGAGCGAAGATGGTGAGACGCCAGTCACTTGGACGTATGGCGTGTACTGGCGCGAATCGCCCACTCCTTGGGCTACTCGCTGGGATAAGTACTTGCACGTTTACGATCCGAAGATCCATTGGTTTTCACTCATCAACTCTGCCGTATTTGTGGTTTTCTTGGTTGGTATGGTGAGTATGATCCTTCTGAGGGCTCTCAAGAAAGACATCGCTCGTTACAACCGCCTGGACTCGATCAATCTCGAAGATTTGGATGGCACCTCAGCTGCCATTGAGGACGGAATCCAAGAGGATTCGGGCTGGAAGCTGGTTCATGGCGATGTATTCCGCTGCCCCAAGTCTCCTTTGCTCTTGAGTGTGCTTCTCGGCAACGGGGCTCAACTTTTCATGATGACTGGTGTGACAGTTGGTAGGTTACCTGATGTTCTCGTTGTGCGAAGGGAATGCTGACTCTGTCAAAGTCTTCGCGCTTTTCGGTCTTCTTTCGCCAGCTAACCGCGGTTTCTTGGCCACTGCCATCCTCCTCATTTACACCCTTTTTGGCTTCGTTGGAGGCTATGTCTCGGCTCGCGTCTACAAGTCATTCGGTGGCGAGGCTTGGAAGCGCAACATCATCCTGACTCCAGTTTTGATTCCTGGACTTATCTTTGGTACCTTTTTCTTGCTAAACCTGTTTGTCTGGGCCAAGGGTTCTAGTGGAGCCGTACCTTTCACAACGATGCTTGCCCTTGTCCTCATTTGGTTCGTCATCAGTGTGCCATTGAGTGTGGCAGGCAGCTGGCTTGGTTTCAAGCAACGAGTATGTTCTTCCTTGACCTCTAACGAGCATCTGCTGACCGCATTTTCAGGCAATCGAAGGTCCAACGAAGACCAACCAAATTCCGAGGCAAGTTCCTCCGATGACTGGAAGCCTTCGGACTATTCCCTCTTTGCTACTTACGGGCATCTTGCCGTTTGGCGCTATCTTTGTGGAGCTGTACTTCATCATGACTTCTTTGTGGACGAACAAGATTTACTACATGTTCGGATTCCTCTTCCTCTGTTATGGACTAATGGTCATGACCACTGCGGCGACCACGGTCCTGTTGGTTTACTTTTTGTTGTGCGCTGAAAACTACCGGTGGCATTGGAGGGCTTTCGCTGGAGCCGGAATGACGGGCTTCTATGTTTTCATCAATGCCTTTATTTTCTGGATCACTCGAGTGAGCTTCGGTGGACTCACAGGAGCAGTCCTCTATGTGGGCTACTCTGCCTTGATTGGTTTCCTGGTCTTCATCTTAACAGGTATGTTTTTTGGTCCATGAACCAGCCAGGACGACTGTGAGTTGGTCTCTAATTCATTCTGCACAGGTTCCATTGGGTTCTTCGCCAGCTGGGCGTTTGTGCAACGCATCTACGGCTCGATCAAGGTCGACTAAACTTCGGACGTTATTATGCCATTCGAAGTCACAATATAGCAGGTAATTCGCGCTTCCGATTGACCAATCAGCCCGACTGGCATTTCTTCTCGGTCTTCTAGCGACCCCGTTGCCGAACAGTTGAATACACGTACAATGGAAAGGTCCAGACCGTGCTGACCGGACTCCAAACTCTTGTTTTCATAAAAAGTCCGTCTGATCAATGCGCTTACTTCTGATATTCCACTACCGCCATGCTCTTCTGAGCCGATGACGTCAACCGGGATTTTGTACATATCTTTGGGCCAGCTTCAAGCTACTTATTCACCGAGGCAATGGCGGAGGAACGACGCAGGGGCGTTGATGCGATTATTGAATTGACTCGAGATGAGCAGGCGATGTACGATAACGAATTGTAAATATCTATTATAGACTGTTCAAGCCGCACAGGGTGTAAGCTTGGAGGGGATTCATTGTCCGCATCGCGATGTTATTAATAGAACGTCAATCCAACCAGGAGCGACAGTAGATAGGAAAACCATCAAGACTCGAGATCGAGAACCAGAACCAGAATAATAGATATCTTCCGACGAGAAAAATATCCTGTTTGAATAATCTATGATGCGTACCTAGTGGAGCTTCCTCCCATCCCGCCATCTGCGCGCCAAGCCGACGACCTGTTCTGGACCGATGGACTGCCCACGCTTGACGGCTTGACTGACTCCATCACAATCGGAAAGACTTACGGCCAGTTACGACACTACGACCGTCTGTTTCTCCGACTGGAACCCGAACCATTTAAGTTTCAAGTTTACTACTTCACGAGGTTTTCGTTCCTATATCATCCGTTATCAGCCTCTCTGTCAGCCGTCTATAGTCCTTAGCTCTCACCCTCTTTCGGCCAAGCAGCACACGATCTTATCAAAGCGACCCTCGTTTTACCCCGCGTCTTCCGTGCATTCCGTTCTTTTCACCGCCGTCGCATAAGATTTCGGAGTGCTGAGCCTCGCTTGTCCGTGTAAAAGGCCAAGAGCTACTTTGTTTATCCTCTGACACTGTGCGGGAAGTCTGCTTGAGTCTGCTTGAACATGGGTAAATCGTGAGTACTGCGCTTGTTTATCGTTCCGCGCATCAGGGGAGTGGTGAAACGGGGTTACAACCCGCCAGCTATGGACTTTATTTTTTTTTCCCCACGGGGAGTCGAAGATTATATGATTTTAGAAACCGGGGCTTGTCGAGTCGATGGACCTACATTAATGTTTCTGCCTGATTTTCGTCATAGCTGGGAAAACATCTCCGCTTAGGGGCATAAGCTAACGACAACTGGCCACATAGACAGTCGAAGCTCTCCCCCTCCCAGCTCGAAGAGCTCCAGAGGGCAACACATTTCGATAAAAAAGAGTTGCAACAATGGTATAAAGGTGTGTGAAGAGGGAGCAGCGGTGATCCCAAGCCGGAGGGGATTCAAGTACGCTGACCGTGGCATGGCGGGGCAGGTTTCTTGAAGGACTGCCCCTCAGGGACCTTGACAAAGGAGGAATTCCAGAAGATCTACCGACAGTTCTTTCCCTTCGGCGATCCTTCCTCATTTGCAAATTATGTATTCCGAGTGTTCGACTCGGATAATAGCGGCATGATCGATTTCAAGGAGTTTATCTGTGCGTTGTCGGTGACCTCGCGGGGTAAGATGGAGGACAAGCTGGACTGGGCATTCCAATTATACGACATCGATGGTGATGGAAAGATTACCTACGAGGAGATGCTGGCTATTGTTGAGGCGATTTACAAAATGGTGCGATCTCACAGTGACTGGCTCTCTCGCGGACAGACCCCAGCTAACGAGGCGAGTACAGGTCGGCTCCATGGTCAAGTTGCCCGAGGACGAAGATACACCAGAGAAACGGGTCAAGAAGATCTTCCGCATGATGGACAAGGACGAGAACGGCAGCCTGGATATGGAGGAATTCAAGGAGGGCAGCAAACGCGACGAGACCATTGTCAGCGCTTTGTCCCTCTACGACGGATTGGTATAAGTGTGCGCGGACGACGTGTCTCCCAGCACATAGTGTCGTGCATCCTCTTACCTTTGGCGAATTCGGCGCAAATTCGAGGTTCTCCTCATTGTCCATGGCTCACTCCATCTACTTTCTATCTTCTTGGTCGTCTGTTGGCATTTGTTGCTTATTTTTTTAGGATTCCCACAGCCCGTGATCTCTTGTGCCTGCCCACGTACACTTTTATAAGGGCTCGGTAGACAAGACTTCAGCTTTCTTGTAACTTTTCTTTCTTCCTTGCTTCTGGTCTGCTGTACATGAAATAAACAAAAAGACACAATCACGGTTGTTTTACCTCTCTTCTCTTTCGGTTTGCTTTCTACGTCTTCCGTTCTGTGGTTGGAGCATGCATCTTCCCTGAAACAAAGGCGGATTTGACGGGAGAATTCTTCGTTTCATGTACAGGATTTTAGCAGAGGCCACTGGGTCTTCGGTGGTCTCTCCAACTGTGTTTTGACACTTATTTCATGCTGTGGATGTGGTTTGTCTTTTAGCGTGCGAGCCTAGAATTAGTGAACTACGTGCTCCTGAAGCGGATATGACTGTCGAAGTGTACTCAGTATACAGCCAATTCATTCAATAACGTTTATGATTGCAACAATAATTTCGACTTTAAAAGTGGCCTTGAGCAATGCATTTGCGAGTTTGTTTGCCTTGATCGTCTTATTTTGTTAACCTCTTACGGCGAAATCGCTTGGGCTCCCGAGCTGACCACTAATGTCTCATTTTATGGCCGTCTCCACCGCTCTAAAAGGCGCTCTAGCCTGTTTCTTCCTGTTCCTCCCTAGAGTGTTGGACATTTTGGACCACACTGGCACACTTTCCCCCCGTACGACCCCCCCAGGACCGATAATCAAGCATTCGCACAGAGCAGCTCCTCGATGCCGAGTGTTCCGAACACGAAGCCTGCGGGAATTCGTTTGATGTCTGGTGACGAGCATGGCCACGGTGCCACATGGCTGTCGTAATTGTATCGATGCTCGAGCCCAGGTTAGTCCGTTGTCAGCTAGGCTCCATTCCAACCACTGCCTTATGACTTTGATTATTATTATTGCTTGATCCCATATGTGTTCTTGTGCATTCTTGTGCAATTCTGCCTATCATGTCTCCCCCATGACCCCCGCTGTGCACAGCGTGATCGGGCGCTGCTACTCCCATGTTGCGTTGTCCAGGTTTATGCAATTTGCGATGATCCTCATGTTCTGGAAGCTACTTTAAGGTCACTGGCTTGAATTTGTCCTAATCCCGCTCCAGTGCGCCGGTCAATCACCGTGCTCGCGCTGCAGAGACCTCAATCTCGTTTGTACCGGTCATGCGACCACGCTCGAGTTTCACGATGAACTGCCAGCCTTGCAGAGACGGCACCGGTTGACATCCTCGTCCTCCTCGACGCTGCACCCTCGTAACAAACCCAAATGCCTCACCAAGGCCGTCTCCCGCATCTCCAGTGTGCCGCAAACGACCTCTTATCCTCCGATCGACCACGTTGCAGCGCCCTCATTAACCGCCGTGGCCGCGTCCTCCCAGCAGACCGAAGTTTTCACCAACTACGTGCTCACTGCGTTCCCCTGCTACTTCAGATGCACCGTGAACCGCACCCCGGTAACCTGGGTCGACTATGTCCACAGCCGGCGCGGATCGATGAACACACCCTTCGATTGGGCCCTCCGCGCCTGCACCGCCGCATACACTGGCGCTCTGCACAACGACCCCCGGTACACGGACGCCTCAAGGGCGATGTACACACGGTCTCTCCGCGGCCTAGCAGGTATGCTATCGAACGTCTCGAAAGCCACATCCGACGAGGCGCTGGCCACCGCAATTAGCTTGGCCTGCTTCGAGGTACAAAACTGCACAAACCCCGACGCGTGGCTGCGACATGCTGCCKGGATCAAGACGATCATGCGACTGCGCGGCCCGCAGGCCCATCTCCACGGGTTCGGGCGGGCCATGTACATCGTCTACCGGAACCTGATGGTGGCAGCTGCTTTGCTGTCAGGCGAGGAATGTCTTCTCCAGGAACCGGACTGGCAGGACCTGAACAGGCAGATTGCCGCCGACAATGCGCGACTACCCGACTCGTCCGCTTACATCGACGTTGCGGAGCGCGGTTTCATCGAGATCTCCAAGGTACCCGGGTACGTGAAACGGGTCCGGGAGTTGCTCGCCCTGCCATCGAAAAGGAGAGCTTCGTTGCAACCTGCCCTGCTGCGGGAGGTTCAGGCCAGGCGAGCCGGATTGCGCGGCATCCACACCGAGTTCGGCGTCGCCGTGTCGATGGTTCGAGCCGGGCAGAACGAGCAGCAGGGGTTCATCGGCCCGCTCCCCTACGTTTTCTTAGATGGCTACTCCGGCCTCTATGTCCGGGGCATTCGCTCCGCGCTAGTCATCCTCAACAATTTAATTCTCGCTATGGATGAGAAACAGCGCGACGCTATCGAGGCGGAAAACCAAACTCTGTCCGATGGAATGCCTGATCGTGTCTCCGAACCGCAAAGCGAAGAGTACGAATCGCCCCTTACACCGCCCAAATCCCCTGGCAAGTCGCGCAAGTCGACTCTGGTGGTACGGTCTTTGATCTCCCCTCAGACCCGGGAACCGCCCACATCGGACATGATGGATCGGCTTGTGACCACCATGGGCATGGACGGCGTGAGAGTCAGTCTACTGGAATAGACACCACCATTTCCTCTTCGTCTTGCAAGTTTGGCAAGTTTTGATCTTATTGATACCCATTTCGTTCATCTTCTATTTATATACATTCACGCATGGCATGGAATTTGTTGCGTTCCATATTGGCATAAACTCCAGCTTAGATACTAAACTATAAGCCTGAGAAACGTCGCGATCGGCTACGCAGATTTGCTCCTCGCGCAGTAACGACATCTACTAATTGAGACCGTATCTTCTATTGACATCTTGTGAAATTCTTCTACTTACTATGTATTCATCTCTAAACCGTCCCTTCCCTCTCCCGAAGTGCTTTCTATCGGTCTGGTATACAAGGGTATCAGGAGAACCGGAGGCCTTTCGTCGCATAGGCTCGCCGGCGGCTCGGAATCTAGGTGTAACCAGCGATGCAAGAACGAGACGGAACAGAAAAAGGGTAACGTCATGAGCACAGCGGAACAGACTTCGTGGTCATCGGCCAAATCACAGAGATAGGAGAGCAGAACAAGCGGCAGGATATCTAGACACCAAGAAGATGATAAGAACGGGTTCTCAACAACGGCTGCTGGATTGTTTGCACAAAACGAAAAGGAAAAAGACAATCAGATATGTTCGGAGGAAGGGTAGAACAAACAGCAAAAGAGAAATCGTGGATCATCGTCGATCGAAAAACCAGCTCGTGCGCTTTCCGCTCTCCTGCGACTGGACTCCTGCGACCGGAGCACTGCTCTCGGGCCCTCCACCACCACCGCCCCGGAGCGGCTTCGCGATTCTCGAGCCGCCAAAACTGAAACCACCGCTGCCATCCATAGACGGGAGACCCCTAGTTGAACCCTGCTTCGCAGCCTCCAGTCTCTCTTTAACAGCAGTGAGTTGAGCCTCAAACCTGTAGGTGGGAATATGACATTAGCCACCGTATCTTGGCCACGGCCCAGCAATTCCATAGGGGAAGACTTACCGATGATTAGCCTGAGTAAGTTTCTCTTGGCTCTCTTGCAGGAGACCTTCAAGACTCGCAATCCGTTCATTTCTGGCAATCAGCTTCCTCTCCGCAATGGCGACTTCCTTCTTCAGGCTGCTGTTCTGTTCCACCAGCTGCCGCTGTACATGAGTCAGTTGCTCCAGGTTGCGTTCCAAGAAAGCCATCTTCTTCTGCTGGGCACGGTTGTTAGAGGAGCGCAGCACGTTGTTATACTGTTCTCGAGCGTCGTCCAGCGAGATCTCAAGCTCCACCACCCGCTCACAACGGTTCTGCAGGTCGCGCATCAGGGACTTCTTCATCGCATCAAACTCGGCGATCTGCTGCTGCAGGTTCTTGCCGGTGGCGCCATTAGTCGACGCCTTAGACTGGGAATCTGCAAGGGACTGCCGCAGCTTGGCGAGCTCCTCGTCCTTGCGTGCAATCTCGCTGCGGAGTTCAGCCGCTGCCTGCATCTCAGTCTCCTTCCGGGTCACGTAAATCTTTTCCAACCGCTGGCGGATCTCTTCGACATCACCTTCGCCCACGTTGCGCTCCAGAAGGGTCTCATAGTCCCGCTCGAGATCAGCCAGCCTCTGCTCCAACTCCACTCTGCGGCTGTCCTGCAGCTCGCTCAATTCACCCCGATCATTCATGGTAAGCTCAGCCTGCCGAATGAATCCCTGAGTCTCGACCAGGCTGGTTTGTAACTCCAGGAGGTCGTCGGGGGCAATTGGCTCGCCAGCCTCGCTGATCTTGTGCAATGCATCCACCCGCTGTATAAGGTCCTGGAGTTTCCGTTCGTTGTCTGAGAAAACCTCGCCTCCCAGGTCGAAACCAGCCATCATCTTCGCCATCTTCTCCGCCTTCTTCTTCTCCTTCTCATCGAGCGCCGCACTGGTCTCCTTAGCCTTCATTCGCACGTCAAGGAGTTGCTGCTTGACGTCGTCCAGCTCCGCGGTCAGCTCAGCATTAGCTTCCCGGAGGCTGTCCATTGTAATCGAAGCTTCCTTGCCCTCGTAGGAAACCTTCTCCAGCTGCATCCGAAGCTCGTTGACCTCAGCGCTGAGTTTCTCATTGTCCTTGCCAGAGCGTGCTGAGTTCTCCTTGAGGTTCTTGAGTTCATCGCGAGCTTCGCGCAAGCTCCTCTCCACATTCGCAATGTGGGATTCTCTCTCGGCGATTTGATCCTGGAGCTCATTCTCCCGCCGCAGAAATTCCTCCCGTTCATCTTTCTCGAGCACAAGGCTGGGGGTGCTAGATCGGTCGCCGAATCTTGAATCGGGTCGTGGTGTCTCCGATCGGGGGGTGTCTTGCAATCGAGAAGGAGTTCCAGGTCGTGTAACACTTGCACGAGCTTCAGCCTTGGCCGTGCTGACGGCTTCTGAGCCCCTGCCTGGTGTCCAACGGTCCTTGGGAACTGTTTCCCCGCTTCTCCAAACTTGAACTTCGCTCTCCAAGGCTGAAATGTAGTTCTCAAAGTTGGTCACCTGGGTCTGCGCTTTGCGAAGTAGTTGCTTCAGTTCAGCTGGACTCAACTCAGCATTGACCTTCGCCTTGTTCTTAATTGCCTTCGCGCGCACACCAAATCGCAGCGTTGAGATCGTTTCCGCATCGTTATAGCTACTCGGAGAGCAATTGATGATTAGGGTCGTCCTAGAGTTACCACCCAAACTCTCCTGTAGAATTCGAGTGAGCTTTGAGTCACGGTAAGGGATGTGCGTCGATTTGCCATCTGTCAGCGCGTTGATGACCATACCAAGAGCGCTCAAACTCTTGTTAATCTTCTTGGCCTCCTCGAGGGTTTGGCCACTGGCTCCAGTCTTGCCGACCTTTTCACTACCTGCGAGATCCACCAGGAAAAGCTGGCCGCTCTTTGCGGAACCCGTCTCTAGATTCTTCTGGGTGACAGTGACGACGAAGATGGAATGGGACCGAGACGATTCTTGGTTCATGTTGGTCGCGGCCACCGCTCTTGCCGCACCACCGCGTCGCATCACCTCATAGACCTCCTGCACACTGGAGACATAGACCTCGAGCAGACCTTTGACGTAGACACCTCGCGACTTCTCTTCGTGGACGGGGAGGTTATCATTCTGTGGCACCAGGAGATCGCGTATCCGTTCCATGTAGATTTCCATATAGCTGACTCGGACCGTATATTCGATGTTACTCGGGCTGGTGAGAATGCTCGCGAATATCTGCTCGACAATACGTGGAATGATACCCTTGCCTTCGGGGTCGTCGATATCGGAACCCATCATTGTATAAGACTTTCCAGCACCTGTTTGACCATAAGCAAAGACCGTACCATTGTAACCGTTCAAAATATCGTCGACTGTAGGGCGAATCGAATAGTCGAAAATGTCTGTTTGTCTCGAGTCCATAGGGAAAACTCGATCGAAGGTGAAGGCTCCTGAGCCTTCCCTGGACTATCGCTGGTCAATATCTCCAAGCGCCACCAAACCTTGCCTTTCCTCAGCCTCGACAGGAGACTCACGTTGATGAGACATGACTGCTCATTTTCAAACTCAACAATCGGTTCTCCTCCAGACGCTAATTCGACTTTGTTTTGCGGTCGGAATCTCGCAACGACTATGCAGCACCGGTGAGTATCTTCGAACATATGTATTCGGACGGAGCATACAGACCCTTGATGGTGTTGGAGCCGGGCCCAGATGATCTGTCATGCCATGCTATCATCAGTCTTCTCCGCACTGTTTCCAAGCGGCAGTCGATAGAATACTCACGCCATGTTTGCTCCGACTCTTCCCTCAAGTACCACCAGAAAGAGAACCTAGAGGTGAGGAAAAGCCCCGAGGGGAGGCCTGTAATTGCTAGGCTTTTGTTCAGAGCCGGATTTCGATCTGTTGGCCAGCTGAGTAGAGTCGGTGGGATGTTTGGGTCAGGGGTCCACGTGCGAGACGGCAGCCAGGAACACGCGATGTCCTCACCCCAAATCAGTGACAGAAGGATGGGTCGAGGAAAGCAAGTCCGCACGCACACACCACCGCGAGCTTGTGACGTGGGTTAGGACTCACTGCTGATCGAGCAAAGAAGAGCAGCGTGAGGATCAATATGTATCTAAAGTCGCAGGAATGCTTCGACACGAGCCGTTTGAGGATGTGGCTTGGCGCCGGCCTAAGAACGTTAGAGAAACACTCGTCCCGCATCACCACCACACTTGCTCAACGCTTTTCTTCCAACTATATCTTTCTATAGCTACAAGTGCCTGTACGGAGAGAAGAATATCTACGCTCAATTTAAGCCGGAAGAGCAGGCAGCAGAATCTGAGGACTTCAAAGACAAGAAAGGCTCATGCATTATGCAGGCAGAAATAAACAATGCAGCTATCCACACAACCAGCAAAAAATAAATAATTCACCAGGCGCCAAAAACCCCGCGCTGTGCATATCATCAACATAACGTGGAAGTCAAATACGAACTTGGCCAGAACACTCAGATCAACAACCCGTCAGACCACAAGTCGTTAACGTCCCCTGGTGACTCCCGGGTAAACGACATTGTTCCTGTTGACCGACCAAATAAAAAGAAACCAAAACCACCGACTTGAGAGACCTGAGCTCAACAACTCCTCTTCTGAGAGCAAATTAGTCTTCCCAGCTCTTCTCGACTGTCTCACGCACGCGCTTGATATATTCCTTCCGGTTATCTTTGTAGAGGTTCGATGCTTCCACATTCGCCGGTGATGACGTGTTGGGGTCGTTTAGTAGACTTCATAAGATACGGCATCAGAATCACTGTCCCAAGTATGTTGCGGAATAACATTCAACATACCTCTGAATACTAGTCAAGATGGCGGCCACGTCATAGGTCGGACTCCAGCGGTTTTGCAAGATATCAAGGCAGAGCTCCCCCGTACCATAGACATTAGGATGGAACATCTGGCTGATAAACTTGACACCTGGCGGCTTGTTGGGGTATTGTTCCTCGAAATGCATGACCAAGCGGAATGTACCATCTTCGAACGGGGTATCGGCGGGGCCAATGATGACGGCATTCCTAGAGATGGATACGTCAATCACTCCATCACCACATTCTTCAGATGTACGGATGAATCGAGAAGAATGAAGAACTCACCAGGTCATGACATTGTCAGCTACTGGAGATGCTGAAACGCCGGCAGGAGGGTCAGTCTGCATGCGCTGTGATCACGAATCAGAGTTAGCTCACGAGACACAGCCTGGTAGCCGAGTTACAGGGTACAATAAGAAAAAAAAGAGCAACGACGAAATAGAAACATAGAGGTGACGACGAACTGAGTCAGAATCAATGATCTTCAATAATAACGTACCTTGAAGTCACGCATGAGACGACGGCGGGCAGAAGTAGACATAGCGGCGGGTGCTACGACCGATAGGAGCTAGCAAAATAGGCTTTTAGAGGCTGCAGTAAACCACGCGTGTTGAAACTGTTGAGATTGGATAGTAAGAGACCTGATTGTATATAAAAAGGTCGAGAGGGATATGCCACAAGAGCAGTTGAGATAGCCAGCGGGAAATGGATCCTTCTGGATGAGAAGCGATCACAAGAGCGGGAGGAGAAGCGTTGATCCAATACCGCTCGGTCTTGTTAGGGTCGGGATTCCCCTCTTGCTTAGCTGTACTCCGTACGTGCCGTTGTTCCTTCTCGCCGTCAAGGTTCCAGCAATCGGTGGAACTATCCATATGGGGAAACTAGCTGTTTATGTATAGCTTGAAACGCCACTGCTGAGTAAGCACGTCAGGGACATCATGTGAAACCAGGGTCATGTGAGCATTGATCATGTGATTAAGGATACTGTCCAGACAGCCTCGGTTGCGGGATCGCGGCTATATGCGGAATACCTGGCGGAGAACGGGAAGGACAGCAGAGGCGAGTTGCAGTAAGCCTACTGGACATTTCCGTTTCATCTACCTCCTCCTCATATTGTACTCCTTCTCTCATTCTCCTCTTTCTGAACCCCCTCATAATCACCCTATAATAGCACTTCTCCTTCACCATGGCGATTCAAACAACAACTGGGTTGGCAGCCCGCCTGGTCACCAAGCGCGCCGCATTCCCCGCATCTCGACGAAACTTCAGTGCCGCTCGCTCATCTTTGAAGGAGATTCAGGAGGCTTACATTCTCAGTGGTGCTCGAACACCTACTGCTAAGGTGAAGCTTTCACAGATTAGCCCTCGTCGTCCTCTTTACCAACTAACGTCTCATCCAGTTCAACGGATCGTTCGTCTCCGTATCCGCTCCCGAATTGGGTGCAGTTGCCATCAAGTCTGCCGTGAGCAAATCTGGCGTTCCTGTTGAGAAGATTACCGATGTGTATATGGGCAATGTTCTTCAGGGTGCAGTTGGTCAAGCGCCCGCTCGTCAGGCCACCATCTTCGCCGGACTCTCTCCAACGGTGGAATCCATGACGGTAAACAAAGTGTGCGCTTCCGGCCTCAAAGCCGTGGCCCTCGCCGCTCAAAATATCCAACTCGGCCTCGCGGAGGTCCAGGTTGCAGGCGGTATGGAGAACATGTCCCGCGTGCCCTACTATTTGCCTCGATCCTCCCAGTTGCCACCCTTCGGAGAACTCAAGTTACAAGATGGTCTGATCCAGGATGGCCTGTGGGATGTCTACAACCAGTTCCACATGGGTATCTGCGCAGAAAAGACAGCTAAGAAGTATGAGATTTCGCGTGAGGAACAAGATCAATATGCCATTCAGTCCTATCAGCGGGCGCAGGCAGCCTGGAAGGAGAATAAATTTGCCGAGGAGATCGCGCCTGTTACGGTCAAGGGCAAGAAGGGAGAGACAGTCATTGAACGTGATGAGGGCTACGAGAATCTTCGAATTGACAAGATGGCCTCGCTGAAACCAGCATTCTTGAGGGACGGCACCGGCACAGTGACCGCTGGCAATGCTTCTACCATGAATGATGGTGCCTCGGCGCTCGTCCTGGGCAGCAAAGCTATTGCGCGTGAGTTCGCTCAGGGTAACCGGGCTCTTGCGCGCATCGTCTCTACCGCCGATGCCGCCATCGATCCAGTGGATTTCCCCGTTGCCCCAGCCAAGGCCGTTCCCATCGCCCTCGAGCGGGCAGGTATCACTAAGGATCAGGTCGCGGTTTGGGAGTTTAATGAAGCTTTTGCTGCTGTCATCAAGGCTAACGAGAAGGTAAGTCTGAATGCTGAATGCATATATAGACCCCTGTCTGATTCTATTCCCTTGCTAACTATTCATTAGATTCTCGGTCTGCAGAATGCTAGGGTCAACCCTCTCGGAGGAGCCATTTCCCTGGGACACGCCCTGGGAAGCTCTGGCTCTCGTATTTTGGTTACTCTTCTCCATCAATTGCAGCCTGGAGAGTACGGTGTGGCTGCCATCTGTAACGGTGGTGGTGCTGCAACTGCAATGGTCGTTCAGAAGCTGGATCGGGTCGACTGAGCCAGAAGCCATTGATAACGTTTCTATTTGTCCTCCTGTTCACAAAGTTATTGGTCACCTCAAAAGCGACACTGCCACGATTATACCCACACTCTGACCAGTCTTTCTTAGCATGCTATGATTGTATATATATGGATGAAAATTGAGAATTGAGTTGAATCATGTAGCAGTTTTGTCGGCTCAATTGTCTAAAACATGTCACGTGACAACCCAATAAAACGCTTACCGAAAGCAGTAAGGCCCACCGTCCAGATGGGGGGCTAAACCCAAGATAGTTGAAACGATGACATCCCAGCTATTATTTAGTTCAGACTTTACTGCAGTGACCAATTGCTGCAAAATAGTGGGATTAACTGCACTAATTTGGTCCGTCAAGAGCTCGCTCTGCTATCCCTGTAGTCTCTTGATGGACAGCGCTCTCGTTCCGAATCCCGATAGCGATGTTTGATCAGGTCGAGCTAACCGTCTCTCCTTCTTGCTACAATTGCCTTGCCTGGTCCGCAGATGGTGAGATTGCCCTGGCCGCGGGTGAATATGTTCAGATCCTAGTATGCTCCGTCACCACATCGACTATGTGCTTCTTGAATAATACTCACCCCAGATAGACGCCGAAGAAACCAACGCAGGGGAAAGATGAAAGTGGCTCTGATCGTCCAAAATGTGAACCAGCATGGCATATCACGCGTTTTCGCGCCAATCTGTTCACGAACAGGGAGTGGCCCACAGTTTTCCCTCAGAACCGGGATGATTTCTCAATTGGGGTTGAACTCTCGCAGAGCTCAGTAGTCGGTCTGTGCTGGTCGCCACCAGGACTCGCCAGACATAGGCGGTGCACACTTGCAGTGCTGACTTCCAACTTGTTACTATCCTTCTACCAGCTCGTTGATGGAAAATGGATGCGAGTTGCCATCGTCAACAATGCCTTAGCAGCACATTTCAACTCGTTAATTCATGATGAGGGCCCGCGATTGAGGAAGACTAACATAAGGGAATTCGCCTGGTGTCCACCTTTAAAGGTGCCGCAGGGCCAAAACGATTCCGTCCCTGCTGCCGAAAGCAGATGGGGTTTTCAAATACTTACAATTGCTAATGACGACAATGATCTGATTTTCCTGCATGTTCGGAGAGCTGAAGCTGGTTCGGCTCCCTCTTCTTATTCTTTCGATATAATCTCGATCAGCTCAATGCATGATCCTGCGGCAAAATATCCAATAGTTCAGTCCGGCTCGATCCTGGCTACATCCTTAAAGTCAAAAATGAGGATCTCGGGCCTGTCATGTGGGCCCTGGCTCCTCAAACAAGATGAGACGACACCGGACGTTTATCATGCGATAGGAAATGCAGCCGCCACTTATGGTACCAAAATCAAGCTGGTTAGGCTCGACGTAAATCTACGCCGAGATGACGAAGACTTAGAGGCTCCTTCTCGCTGGAACTTGCAGGCAACCGCTTCGGAAAACCCAGATCTGTCAAGCAAAGATGCTGGCGAACGCATCTACCGCGGCCCTCTTGAGTGGTTTCAAGTGGTAAGATTCTGAGTGACATTAGTCAATGCCTTGAACTCATGTATATCCAGGCAGAGTCTGGGGATATTGGCCTAGCTGTGACCACAGTAGGAGCACTGATGGTGGTGAGCCTCCCTCGTGACGTATACGAGGGCAAAGAGACATCATCTGGAAAAATTCGAACAAGAGAATATCCCCTGTTTGAAAACACCGACGCCGCTATTGAGAAAACGGAAGCAAGGCATTTGGAATCTATCAGTGGTACGCTACACACTAATACAATTCATTCTGCTTTACTAATAGAACGTAGCCATGACGGTCGCAAGTGATGATGAGTCCAAGCTATCCTCACTTCACTTGGGCACATCCGGGGGACATGCTGCAGCCAAGGAACTGATTGAATTCACTGATGCTCAAGATGACGGCCTGCTCTCGCCGCCACCTTGGAAAGCTCAGGTTGATGATATGCGGGAGAGATTCGATATTGACCACGATCTCGGAGGACTAGCGATCGGCAGAATCTGGGGACTGGCAGCCTACGATGGACTCATTGCTGTTGCATTTACTCTCCACCCCGGAGACATGATTGAGTACCGCACCGGCTCGCAGGAGCGCACCAGCATTGTTTTCTCTAAGGCAAGCCTACATCAGCAACCACATACTCCGTCATTCCTTCGCGAGTTGCCAGTATTCACTTCAGACTTCCTGCGCCTCAGACGCGAGGTGGTGCTGCACTTCACATTGCGTTCTCTCGACCATGATGACAGGAACCCTTGGTACCAGAAACTCGTGTACGCGGCTGCCTGTTGTGCTCTTGTGGAATCCCAGGATGAGTTTTTACTCCTACAAGCTAGGAAAGTCTTCGAGTGGCTTGCGACTGCTACTGGAGTTGACTTGACTGAGGAGTTAACAAAGTGTTCCTCGCCTGGAAATAAACTCGAATTAAAGTCCGTAGAGCAGCTTGACGGCGCTGGTGGGCACATCTTTGAAAAGTGCGATATATGCCAAGCTGGAGTAGCTTGGTATTCAGCACAGGAAGCACAGTGCGCAGGTGGCCATCTATTCGGTAAGTCCATGAAAAATTTTTGCCAACCGTGAAGCACAATTGGACTGACTGGCTTGCATAGTTCGTTGCAATCTCTCATACTTCCCTATTCAAGAGCCGGGAGTATCGAAGTTCTGCTCCGACTGTGGCACAGAATATCTCAACGAAGATGCCCTCGCTCAGCTTCATGGGACTGAACTTCAAAGTGCTTACAAGAAACTCTCTAACGTGTTCGACACGTGCATATACTGTGGTGGCAAGTTTCGTGCCTAGAGGCCTGCATTCAGGTGAAACTCGAGCTACGCAGAAGGGGAACAAAGCCGGCTTAAAATGAACACCGATGGAAGTAATGGGCGCTTTAAGCGAGGCCTAAGAGTTTGCCAGCTATAGGATCCCATTCGTCATTCCAACGACGATTACTCTCTTTCCGAGCACCGGTACGGATCTTCTCGAGCTTACTTGGGTTCTCAAACAGATCAACAAGGTGGCCGAGGAGCTCACCAGAACTTCCAAAGCCCATACCGTTCACACCTTCTTTTACTAGCTCGGGCCAGGCTTGAAAACGATCCCAGCCAACCACCGGTAATCCAGCCCCGAACATGTCAACCACTTTCATGGGCAGGTCAACACCGCTGCTACTGGTATGTAAGCTGATTCCCAGGGAAGCAGACGCCAGAAGGCGCGCATAGTCATCTGTGGTCAACCATGTGGTGCGAATTGAGACCTTGCTGAGCTTGCCCGCTTCTTGAAGCTTTGATATTTGCTTCAGATACATGTCCTTCTGAGGTCCTTTCCCAGTAATGATGGCCAGAACAGCGGGTAACCCAGGCTTGCTGGTGGTTGCCAGGTACGAATACCGGCACAATGCGTCAATGAGTAACGAGAAGTCTTCGTCAGCTGTCCAGGACGTCGAACTGACTATTACACGGAGTGACCCGGCCTGCAGCAAGCGCTTCACCGAGGCTGTTTCCGGCAAAGACTCAAGAAAACTCTTCCGCTCGCTTTCATCCAAGATGGGCTGAAAATGGCTCGCTGGCCGGTCATGCAAGGGCAGTATGGGGGCTGTGAGCCCGAAATCGCTCTTCAAAACGGAAGCCATGGCTTCTGTAACACAAAAATGCACCGTGGCGTATCTACAGAAGCTCTTCTCATACCATTTGGAAAATCGCACCAGTGGGTGTCTATCCCCGAGTTTGAGCGCCAAAATGGTGTACCCAAAGTTATGCCAGTCGATTATCAATTTGGTATGCCGGAGGAACGATACCATGGACGCGATTGCCAACGTAGGTATGGAAGGCGGGTTCTGCATTGGACCAACTTTAGCAAGATGATATAGACACCAGACGAGTCACTTGGGCGGGCATGGTCTTACCTGAACGAGTAGCCATTGAGCGGGTTCTGTGCGGTAAGCCAGAGCCAACCAGAGACATACAATCTGGAAGGCTACTTTTAGCGGACCAAATAGCAGAAAGAGGAGCTTATTACTTGTTTGCAGGAAGGTCGGGTGTGGTGGAAGGGCGATTATGGATATTCTAGGATCGGACGAGATGTCGGGATGCACTTCTGATTCTGTATTATAAAAGCATCAGTCATACCCTCATTCGCGATTAGAAACCTGACCGGCCTGTACCATTGTAACCGATAATGTCCACCTGGCCTCCTCCCCTTGCGATACTCAAAGCATGGTACTGCATGCGCGGGCTGCGGCCGATATCGCCCAGGACGAGAATCTGCGTCGTTGTTTTGGGCGCATTGGAAACATCCTTTTTGCTCCTGTTGAACCGTCTCGGGTCGTATCTTGAAGGAACCAAGAACAGTAATAGTGTCACCGCCGTGGAGACGTAGAAGGCGATGCTGATCAGGGATTCAATCATGGTGTGTTGTTGGCGAAGAAATCATACGGTCTAACGCGCAACCATTGTGTTTAAAGGGTCGAATAAACAAGTTTTGACAAACACTTATCGCATATTGCTGGCCGAAAGAGGAACCTAGTTGTGAGTACAAAGGCGAATGACGAAGGCTCAAAGCTTTGAAGCTATTACGTTGCGCTACACGCTCCGCGGTGTAGAAGTACCATAATAATAATCGGATTCCCCTCGTGGACACCTCAGGCATCTGACCTTTCCCAGAATGGCAGGCGATGGGAGAGATAAGGGAATATTGGCGCGTATCACGTGTGCCCCTTACCCATGCGTTATCACCAGCAGCTGATGAAACGCAAAGGTACACTCAATTCAAAGTTGATTTTGTATAAATCGTCCTCTTTAGGCAAATATTGCTCCACTTACTTGAACAGTGACTGTGCACGTTCTTTTGGCGCGATGCCGCGTTCCTTATCTCAGTTCCCTGACCGACTGTCCCTTCAGAGCTGCTAAGCTGCCTATTCCGCCCCGATCTTGGCCGCGACGACCCCGTCGAACGTCTTGGCCTTTTCGCCTCTTCGCCTTCACCCTCCTTGCTGTTATATTCAATTCAATTGCGAACTGAAAGAAAGGCCAAATTGGACAATTAGATACCATGTCAACGGGAGCTCCCGTGTCCACCGTGGATACTCACTTCCCCGCAACTCATGGACATGGATTCGGACACTCCCGCGGCCATGGCCACTCTCGCTCAAAGCGTTGGACCCAACCCTCAGTAAACCAGTCGCTGTCTTCTCTGAATGGCTCTGCAACTTCAATGCAAACGAACCTGTCTTCTGTAGACCCAGCTTCACCCAATGGCTCTGCGTTAGGGTCGACATCGCACAATCACCATCGCTCGCATTCCCACGGTGCAGCCAACCACTCAGGGAGCTGCAACCACGGACATTCAGTGCATTATCATCCAACTGAAAAGACGGAAGATCCTACAGAATTGCGCGCGCGTGATGTTTCTGTCATCTCGGCCGATTTTACACCCAGCACCAAGTGAGTGATCCTGAGAAGAAACGAAGGATCAACTAAGTGACATTTATTCTTCTAGTCGCGAGCTCGTCTCAGGACTGCTTATCGCTCTACCCTGGATCGCCTTATCGTGGTACTACAAGCAATATGCCCATTGGAACTCAGCTATCCCGAATAAGGACAACACGGACCCGAAAACGGTCGCCGGTGGGAGTCTGGATCAGGCAGTTCTAAGGACCTGCAGTCTGACAGCTGTGACTATGGTCATGACGGGCGTTGGACAACTTCAATGGTCTGCACGGGCTGGGAACAAATCTGTGGTCAAAGTTCCAAATCTGAGGGCAGATACCGCAGGTGTAGCGCTTGCTCGCATATGCTCAATTGCGCTGCCTATATACGCAGCCCTCGAAGTCAGTGGGTTCCTTGTCGCCTTCGGTTCGCTTCTCGCAGCAGCATCCGGGTTGCCCGCTCTTGCCAAAGGCCGGGCTGCTGGCAGCGACGCTCGCGAAAAGCTGGTCCACAAGAAATTCACAGTTGCTCTGATACTGATAATCCTGGTGTTGAGCTTTTTCGGCTTGGTTGGCTCCCAGGAGTCGAAGTCGTACTTCGGATATCTCTCCTTGTTATTGTCAGTCTTTGTCATTCCTCCCCCATTTGCAGATGTCGGCCAGTCAAATTCTTCTCGAGGCCCCGGTTTTGGCGTCTCCGCCTCCTCGAAATCAGACACTTCAGTAATCCGGAATTCGGGCTCATTATCTGTCGTCTCGCCGGATGATGGTATGGTGACGTTGATACTCGGTCTCGTTGTCGGGATACTCGGCTTCTTTCTCTTCGGTATCCCTTCCCTCTCGGCATTGGATGCGATGTACCTGCTGGCAACAGCCGGTATCTACGCAACATCCTTACTCTTTTCAAACCCGCCCAATCTGCGTTCGCCGCACAAATGGGGTCTTGCTACAGGTATTGCGGCAGCAGGATTTCTGTCTTCGCCACCTGTAGCTGCTGATAACTGGGTGGTCTATTCATCGCGGTGCACGATGGCAGCGATGTCGTTCTTCGCCGCTCGGTTTGATGACCGCCGGCTACGCCTTGAGCGCCCTTCTCATCATCATGGCCACTCACCGGCTCGAGCCTCTCGGGTGACCAAAGTCCTTCTTCGCTACAGCGAACCTTACCCCCTGTTGTACAGTATCCTCAAAGAACGGGATTCTCGCCGTATATTCTATTTCATGAGGTATGCATGTACATCTCTTTGCATTTAGGGATGACGACTGATGACATTTTATAGCTTGAATTTCACCTTTATGTTGGTTCAACTATCTTACGGGTTCATCACCGGGTCCTTAGGACTGCTCAGTGACAGCATACACATGTTTTTCGATTGCCTTGCACTTGTTGTCGGCCTTTGTGCTGCCGTTATGAGCAAGTGGCCACCAAGTGCTCGGTTCCCTTACGGCTATGGGAAGGTTGATACACTTTCCGGATTCGCCAACGGAATTTTTCTCATGTACGATTTGAACCCACCTTTCAGTGAAGCTTAAACCTGACAATTACCCAGGATCATAAGTATTGAGATCATTTACGAAGCTGTGGAGCGACTTTCCTCCGGAAGTCAGATGCATCGACTGGGCGAATTGTTGGCTGTCAGCGTTGCTGGTCTGGTAGTGAATCTTGTGGGTATCATGGCATTCGACCACGGCCACGCACACGGCCACGATCATGGTCATTCGCACTCACATGGAAATGAGAATATGCACGGTATCTTCCTCCATATTCTAGCTGACACTCTTGGCTCCGTGGCGGTTGTGATATCCACCATTCTTGTGCACTTCTCAGGCTGGGCAGGATACGACCCTATTGCCTCATGTTTGATTGCCATTTTGATTTTTGCCTCGGCGGTCCCACTAGTCAGCAGTACTGCTAAGACCCTATTGCTCGCACTTCCCGCCGACGTTGAATACAATGTCCGTGAAACCTTGGCCGGTGTCAGCTCCCTACGAGGAGTTGTGGGGTACACAGTGCCGAAGTTTTGGTTAGACGATACAGGAACGACCTCGGGACATGACCACCATCATCATGGTCATGACCATAGTCACAGTCACAGTCACAGTCACAGCCATAGTCATTCTCATAGTCACAGTCACAGTCACAGCCATGGTCATGGCCACGGCCACGACCACGACCACGACCACCATCATCATGACCACGACGATTCTCATGAGAAACAAAAAACAAACGTCCTCGGGGTGATTCATGTCATTGCGTCTCGAGGAGCCGACCTAGAGGATGTGCGACAACGGACGGTCAACTACCTCCGCGAAAAGGACATGGACATCCTTGTCCAGGTCGAGCGAGAAGGCGATGGGCGCTGCTGGTGCGGAGGGGGCAACAAAGGCCCCTGATTGCAGCCATCATTTTTGTATATTTTGACATGACATACAACTCACTGAAGAGTTTTGAACACATGCAAATGCATTTTTGTACTATTTATGACTCGCGTATATGAAGCAGTTGGAATGCACATGCAATGTATACCCATTCTAAATATGTGACCGTGTGACAGCCTCACCTCAGTATAGCGGTCGGGTTTGACTGAGAGGAGTATATATGCCTTGGTGCCCAGCGCCGTAAGGGGCGTCCCACCACCACAGTGCCACCATATGTGACATCTGTACCACCTAGTTTCTTTTCTTCGTAGTAGTCAAAGAGTCTTTTGAAGAAATCGCCACGATTCCAGGCCACAGAGCACTGCACTAATGACGTACTTCAAAGCATGCGCTCGACGCGGCGAACCAGTTGTGGAACGAAGAAGTCCATAAATGTTGTACAAAGCATATCCTCGGCTGCACATGTTGACGAACTTGAGGCAATTGGAGTTTGCTATCGAGCACGCGGTTGAGCGTAGAGATGGACCCTTTCAGGAGCCAATTGACTCAGAGACAGTCAAAGGTATTTGGTATTGGACGATTCCATTGGCTTGAGAATATCAAGGTCACAAATATGTAGGTTGTGTTACAGCACCGACTCAGGGCGAGCTGATATATGCACAGAATCATATGCGTCTGAAATAGAGGAAGCGCCGAACCGCGGTGTAAGGTCGTCATCACCTCAGTCATCTTATATTTGTAGATTTGTAGCCTCGCAATATGACGTCCCGGGACTTGGTCAATGATAATCGCTTCAGACATCATCTGGACAAGTTCCCCCAGGTTAGCCATGTCAGCCACAATGGCAGACAACGAGATTCTGAGGAATGGGTATGCAAAGACTTTCACGAAACATTCTGTCTTCCTCACGGGCAGTACTGGATCACTGGGAGGATGTCTTCTTTACAAGTTGGCACTGCAGCTTCCTACCCACAAGATCTTCGTTTTGATCCGCGGATCGGCTGAGTCTGCCATTGACAAATGGCGGAGGCTCATGCCGAAACAGGCTCAGGCGATTCTCAACACCGGCAAGGTGCATTTTGTCGTTGGTGACATCAAGCAGACGGACTTTGGTATCGAAAATTCTGAGTTGAGACGACTGCGTGAAGAGGTCACTCTTGTTATTCATACGGCAGCCACGATCACGCTCGACGCAGGCATCGTGGAAGCGATCGAGAACAACTGCCTCCCTTCCCTTGAGCTTGCAAAGATAATTTCACGCTTCAGGCGCTTGAAGCTGTTCGTCCAGATCTCGACGGCGTATGTGAGCAGCTTCTTACCGGATGGTCATGTCGGAGAGCGACTGTATTCTATCTCCGACGCGGATCCAGAGGATGAGCTCGCGGCCATACTGTCAACAGGCAAATCTCCTGACACCGCTCGGTTTTCATCATCGTATACCCATGCGAAATACCTCATGGAACGGCTGTTGTTGAAGAGATACCCTCTTCTGCCTCTGCTGCTTGTCCGACCAACCATTTTCGGCGCTGCGATTCGGGATCCGTACCCTCTGTACGGACMCATCAACTCCACACCGATGAATAAATTTGCCAGTCTGTTCTTTGCGGATCGCGGGGGAACACATGTTTGGCACGCCACCGAGGGTTACGAGACAGGTGCAAATATCGTAGATGAGATCCCCGTCGATTTTGTCGCGAATGGCTGTCTCCTGCATGCGGCGGCGAGAACTCAGGGAATTGTTCATCTCGGAGCCCAACTGTATGTGCCGTTCACTTTCGACGAGTTCTTGCGTCTCGCAGAGTCCAGCGCCCCTCCATCGATTCAGAAAGAGTTACCCACTCTCCTATTCACCCAAGACCGAAACGCCCCGCAATCGCTCCTGGCTGATCTGGTTAAAGTCAGTACACGTAACTGGGTGTTTGACTGTGGCAGATCGTATTGGCTAAAGCAGATGGCTGGACCATTGAGCTTGGCTGCCTGTAAGCATGACGCTGACAAGCTCAATTCAGCGAGGATCAAGGAGATATATGAGAACACAGCAAAGAAGTTGGCGAAGCTCTAGTGTTCCTGAATGTTGTCCCAAGCTATCTTGTATTCAAAGGAGTGCGTACGGAGTGGCTTGTCTAAGACCATTTGAAATCTTGTTTATATGCCGCGTGTTAATTCAATTGATCATCTTCTGGTTAGACAATCATTCGTGACGTTGACCGGCTCCGTTGATCGGTCACAATGGGCGAGCAGCAGCATTGGGCAGAACCCTTAGCAGGATTGAATCCAATCGATCCCGGAGTATATCATAGACCCATCTTATGCTTGGGCCACAGCCGAGCCTCCTCCCAACGTATATCTCCCGGTTGCAGAGCGGTCAAGAGTTCAGAAACCAGAGCTGTACCCGAGCTTTGCGCCCACCACCATTTCCCGTCGAGTTCACCAAGAAGTACGCCCCAGTACATAAGCACCATCAAGGGGAAGGGTTTCCGGCATCGTACGGCGTGGGCAAATTCCTTGCTCGCTACTGCGAGCCACCTGAGTACCGATGCCGCATCCCTGTTGGTAGCATGTCGAGTAAAGCATTCGTGGAGGTGACGGATAGCGTCCTTCACTATACGATACTGATCAGGGTCCACAGTAGCCACAATGTCATCGTTCAATGCGGCCAGTCGATCCAACGCACGCTCCGTCTCACTGTCTAGTTTCGACGTCGTCACGTTGTCCCAGTCATCTTGAGAGGTGAATAGCTGCATTGTGAGCCATGGGCGGCTGATTTTGAAAATTTTGCTTACGCCTTGCAATAGCTCGAAGACCACGACGATATTTTCCGTGATACCTGAACTCTTGTCGCGCTCCGCAGTCAGCCGTGGTAAAGCTATACCAATGACCGTAGTGAGCACGGAGTGGGCGAATACAGCATCGCAATTCATAGGGGTCAGGTTATCTATAGCTTGTCGGTATGGGGCAAAAGCACGATTGTGGTATTCCAGGGCCGTGTCAATATAGGTCAGTGCATCTGGCGGCTTGAGCGTTGAAGCTATATGTAAAGCAGCAACCGCAAGAACTCCGTTCAGGAGAAAATCATGTTCAAGAGCTTTGCGGGGAATGACGATTTGCCAGACATGGTAGTCTGATGGTTTATTCGAGAGGCTCAGGTACGTTTCAGTAGAGAATCTGTGCATGAGCTCCA
The DNA here is from genome assembly GCF_018340605.1 of Aspergillus pseudoviridinutans. Classification (NCBI taxonomy): domain Eukaryota; kingdom Fungi; phylum Ascomycota; class Eurotiomycetes; order Eurotiales; family Aspergillaceae; genus Aspergillus; species Aspergillus pseudoviridinutans. The sequence goes on along the minus strand of NW_025091289.1, from coordinate 1,457,623 downwards.
GCTCTCGCAAGTTAGAACCCTTGGTCAGGCTTGAGGTTCCGGAGTCGAAGGACCGGCCGCACGTTTCAGCAATGTGCCCCTCGCCAGAAGAGGTAATGGACACTGGACTAGCAGACGCCCCATTTGCTAAACTACGTGGTTTCGGGGTGTTGTAGTAGGAGCAGCTCAACTCTCTAGCGATGCAGTTTGCACATGGTGGACCAGTCTCATCACACTATGTTGCTGTCAGAAGAGAATATGATACCAGAATATCAATGCAGAAGACATAAGAAAGATGATTGGCTCACCTTGACCCTTCTTTTCTTACACTGGTCGCAGCCCATGCGGGATTTTGTATGGGATCGACGGGGCGGCATCTCCAAGCTTGATTAGGTTCAAGGAGCCAATTCATCCCATAGGAGGTCTGCCGCGGACGGTAGGAGCTCGAAACTGCTATCACCTGCGATGGTGTTGTGCATGGCCGACGGATGATGATTTGACGGTCACAACAGATCGAAAACCACGTGGGACTCTCGTGGGATCACGTGATACATATCGCATGTCGACTGCACCACCCAACAACATCATTTCTGTAGTCGGCGGAACCTCAGTGATGCACTGCTCTCGACGACTACGATACTACTTTTCCTCAATATCAGGCCTTCACCATGACCTGATGTACAGCATAGGAGGCTATCCGAATACTTCTCAATGCCGTGCCGTCCCTGTCGCGATGGTGGGGTCCGTCTCCGCGTACCCACTACGCCATCTACCGTGCCATGAATCATGGAGGACTCTTGGCGGTAGGATTCGAACCTGGCCGTTTATAACTTTATGCTCGGAAATAACCTTATTGATCTCGCTTGAACAGATACCTGATCGTGTTTTGGTTGAGATCCTCTACTGTGTAAATTGCATCTGAGATTAAAGGACCAACGGGCCCAGGAGAGGCCGAAATCCGAGCGGCTTAGCTGGCAGCACAGCCGTGTGTCAGTTATGATAAAGACTGGTTCATCCTCAGTGGGGCAAAACGAAGACGAAAACGAAAACGAGAGCGAACGCGATGGACGACAAGCGCCAATCAAATGAGTTAGCGAGTTGTTTCGATATTTGTTCTCGATCCACCTCAACATTGGCATCATCATCCTGGCAGGCTCGGGTATCTTGGTGCCGTCAGCGCTAATATCAACGATGAATGCCAAATGGATGGTTTACTCAGTCAACAGTTACTAAAATATTACGGAGTACATCCACTCAAAACCTGCATTATGAGTCCTTCTGGGTCTGGGTTCATCCTCTCTTTTCTCTTTCTCTTTCGCAGCATATTATAGACAATACATTTCGTCCTTCCTTTTTTCTCGCTTCTTTCTTCTCTCTTTCCCTTTGCTATACCAAGCCTGGTCAGAGCAAATATGGCCAGCTACAGTACCTGCACAGAAGTCAGCCCGCTCTGTCCGGTCGAGGCCACGACATACGGCTACTACCCGAACCTAGGCGGCAACATCTTCTTCACCGTCTTCTTCGGCATCCTCGCTCTCTTCCAGCTCGGCATCGGCATCTACTACCGCACATGGACTTTCATGGTGGCAGTCGCCGCGGGCGCCATCCTCGAACTGGCCGGCTACATCGGCCGCGTGCTGATGCACAGTAACCCGTGGAACTCCTCAGCCTTCAAGCTACAGATCGTCTGTCTGGTCCTCGCACCCACCTTCGTCGCGGCCGGCATCTACCTCACGCTGAAACACATCATCCTCGCCCTGGGGCCCGAGCACTCGCGCCTCAAACCCGCCCTCTTCACCTGGATCTTCATCGGCTGCGACGTGGGCTCGCTCATCCTGCAAGCAGCGGGAGGCGGCGTCGCCGCCGCAGCGGGAAATAATAATCGCAAGATGCTCCAGGCAGGAGACGACATCATCATCGCGGGTATCGCGTTCCAGGTCGCGACGATGTCCGTGTGCGGGTTCCTTGGGCTGGAGTTCTTCATCCGGTATTTGAAACGGGGCCCTGGGCTTTCGAGCGAGAAGACCTCCCTCGGGAGAAACATCAAATGGGCCATTATCGGCGAGGTCCTCGCCTACTTTACCGTTCTGATCCGTTGTATCTACCGGTGTGTACCCTTCATCCCCTTAATGGCTACCTAGCTACCTACCCGATTCGCTTGCAAGACACTAACCAACGAACCAGTATCCCCGAAATGGCCGGCGGATGGGGCAACCCCCTAATGCAGAAGGAAAACGAGTTTCTCGTCCTCGACGGAATGTAAGTTCGAGTAACTTCCATCCGGCAAGTATACAGCCACTAACAACATCAGGATGATCGCCCTGGCGATTCTTACCCTCACGATCCTACACCCAGGGTTCTTCTTCGGCTCGATCCGAAAGGGTCCCAAGAACCAGGCATAACCATTGCAAGTCGCTTTGTTGTTATGTATACCATTCTTGTCCGTTTCGAAATGCTTCTTTAGCCGGAGTTTGGGTTATAATACATGGCTACACCGTAGATACATTATTGACAGATAGAACATATTCTCATCGATACTACCCTCAAGGGGAATACTATAATCATTTTCCATAAGGAATTGAGAGTACTTCATGGAGAATTCGTTGCCTATATCAATCATCGATGGCACTGCGAATATCCAGCAACCAAGCATATATATATGCAGCGCGCGGTGATCCCAAGCTATGATGTCGTAATGAGAATGAATCAATTCAACTCCAGCCCGGTAACACGGCAAACTCCATACCAACAACAAAATAGCCGAGAGATGATGTATAGACCATAGAACAACGTATAAGACTGAACCGCCCATTGACCGGTTCCTCATGCATAGGAGAAAATAAATGAGCAAGCCGCACCCGCTTATCGCGCTGGTCAACAGTAAGAGAAAAGAAAAGCCCTCGGAAAAATCATCAAGCCTATTGTATGCAGTCGACTCCAGCTAATGCGCTCAATCCTCCCCCAGACTCTCACGGACGCACTTGCGGACTCGTTTCTTAAACTCGGCCGGGTCTTCCCTCCATAGCCGGGCGGCCTCCACATTGGCCGGGCTCTCGTCGTTCGGACTCGACAGCATGGAGATGACGGAGAGCAGAATGGTTTCGGGCGTTTGAACGGGGGACCAGCGCTCGGCGGCGGACTCGTAGCCGTACTTGTCTTCTTCCGGGGGGTGGAGGATGGAAATGCAGACCTCGCCGTTGGGATAGACTAACAGAAGGAGTGTCTCAGTATCATATATGCGTTAAACCGATCACAAAGAGGCAAAGAGGCAAGCTTACTGTTCGGGTGGAAAACAGGGCTTTCGAACTTCATTTTGGGTGGCATGTGCGGATACTCCGGAGGGAAAGACAGTCGAGCACGGAAGAAACCCCCTGTCAAACAACGTTAGAATATCTTCAATCTGCATGGTACCGTCCTCGTCGTCCGTTCGGCAACGGAAGTGAAAAATGTGTACATACMGCCGTACAGCTTGACATCGTCCGAAATCATGAGCATAACCTCCCACTCGAATACATTGTTATCCACCAGCCCACAGCTAATTCCCGGAATGTCCTTGTCCTGTTGCATTTGCTGTAACTGGCGTGCCAGCATACGACCGGCTGGTGTTGTGGCCATGGTAGAAGAGATTTGGTCTTGACTGGTCACCCAGGAGCTAAGAGAAGTTGGAGCGAAGAACCGGTGCACTTTGGACCTCACTGACAAGAGGTAGAGGACAAATATAAGAAAGATGTCTGAAAGGTACCCAAAGACGGCAAGGAGAAAGAAACTGTGATTCGTAAAATAATGAACGGTGTGCAGAGCGTGAAGATTGGTCGAGTGGGGAAGCGGGGCTGATTATCACTAGCAGATAGATACCTTGGAAGACAGGCGGATGTGATATGAACAAGAAACGATAAGAGAGATCAGAGATCGTCAGGGACTCCAGGCGCGGATGATGCGCAAGAATAATGATAGGCTATAAATGTGAGGACAGCGGATGTTCCTTTCGAAGGCTAGGGGTAATGCCTACGAATAACCAACAGTAAGAGAAGAGGAGAGAATGGAATGGGCAAGTGGCTGTTTTGGTGAGGGGCAGCCCAAGGCGTGACAAATCGCCCGCATGAAGTCAGCGTTGGCTGCAGTCCGCGCCGCCACAGTCATGGGCAAGACGATTTGCCACTATGCTTCAAATATACGTCCACGTTTCTATCGAAGGAAAATAATCCAGTTCTACGAGAAGATCCAACCGATACCACAAATATTCAACAGTCATATGCAAAATGGCAGCTGGTAGATTGACATTAAATAGAAAAGATAATCGTATATACCTGGGATGATAAATGAGAGAAAGTGTAGGCGGCCAATCTGTGCAGCCGAGTCAGGCTGATACCCAATTCAGAATGATATATACTTAAGCGCTGCCGCCGGTGCGAGCGATCATGTCCGCAATGATCTTCATGAAAGACTCCGCTCCCATGTAGATTTCGCCCGCGAGCGCCAGCGAGAAGAAGGTAAACACGCCGAGTTCCAGAGCCATGACTTTTCCAACCACCTTGAGGAAGCGAATCCGAGAGGCCCGGTCGAAGGTCTTCCAAGCATCGGTGATGCTGAGCTTACCGCTGCCCCCAAGGATAGCGGGCGTCACCTTTCCGCCGAAAGAGCGATCGAAAGGCACAATAGACTCGTCCTCCTCGGGCAGCATGGAAGCAGCGACACGGATGAAGATCACGCGAGCAGGAATGGACGCAATCAGCGAAAGCAGAGAAGGAAGAGCGACAACGGCGAGTGCCTGGCGAACGGCCTCGGCAGGAGGAACACCATCCTCCGGAGCGGAGGCCAATCCATCCAGGCCGCCACAAGCCTGCATCAGAACCAGAGGAATATAGAATGCAAGACCGGCAACAGCATGCTCAAAGGCCACAACGGGTGCGATCTTCAACCACGCCTTGTAGCCAGGAATACGCTGGTAGAAGCGCTTAGGAGAAGGCTCCGAGATGACAATGTGGACCCAAGCCAACTGCAAGTTCGCCAGGAGAACACCAACAATCATTTGGAAAATGAACTGCGGAACAAACTGGCCCATGCCAAAGGGCATCATACCCAGCAAGGGAGCCCGAGCAATAAGATATGTGAGGAACATGCTCAAGCCGCGGAATCGAGACCAGGGACCGGCACGGGCGCGAAGGTGCTTGATGGTGGTACGGAGCTTGCTAGTGATGGGCTTGAGAGGCACCGCTGCCAACTCGGGTTCGACTGCATCGTCGGGCTTGTTGGGATCCATGTCACCGTCGATGCGGACATAGATATCGGGGTTGCTATCTTCAACTGCAGCGAGGGTGGTGACTACCATGCCATAGGTGTACTCGATCTAGATCACAGCTCATTTAGCATATTCCTCTAACTAGTAGTGTTTGTGGAAATCATCACTCACCGACCAAGAAATAAGAACAAAAGCAATCAATGTAGTGAAAAAGAGGGCGACGAGCCATCCCGACAATTCGATCTCGGGTGGTTGCTTGGAAGGCTGCTTCGGGTGCTTCTGCAAATGCTCGGAGGCAAGCTCCACGCCTCGACGGACGAGGGAGCTGACAACCATGATGAAATCGTGTCAAAATGTGGATCAAACGTTGTCGAAGAATATGGATAAGAATTTGTGAAATGGATATCTTTGATGGACAGAGAAAGACAAGTAGTTGGATGGCAGTAAGAATCAAACAAAGAAAAGATGACGGGGCGTCGGCGATTTTATCTGCTGGGAACGGGGGGGCGGCAGGCGGGTCAACCAGTGCAGGCAGGCGAGCAGGCTAGAAGGCAGCAACGAGGCTGAGCCTCAGACTTCGGGTTTTACGGATGTATCGACGCCAATGAAATCCTACGAGGGGTGCAAAAGGTTGCACCATTCGGTCCTATCAGATCTATCACTCTCATCCTAGTGTTATGACAGTTATCGGTCCTTGCCCTGAAGCAGCAAAATTAGGGGCAACGCAACACGACGCCGTCAGTCAGCTTTCTCGTTCAACCATCCACAATTCATAGCATCGGTACGAATATTTGGGTTGAATTACTGGATAAGTAGTTGAGCAGCATCGCGACGGAAGTTTATTCACCTGCCTATTTGTCTGCTGACTCTGCTAACTGAGCTTGAGGCCGCCGTACACAACAAACATCAGTAGCTAGAGTGAGGTTGGACTCTCTGACAAATATTTGTTCGTAAACTCCGAAAAAACAATCGGTCCAGATCATTATTTCTGTCAGCACGGCGCCAAATGTTTCAGAAATCGAACAGCCCTGGTCGACGGTCGCTTGATGAAACTGATTGCGAGTAGACCAATAGAAAATCATCATCAAGTCTATAATACCTAGTAAACAGCATATCTAGGCTTCTATGCTCCCGTACATAGCGGAGAAACACTGGTAAGAAACGCAGAATATGTACTCTCGGGGCCACGCACAACGGAAAGTCAACGGAAAGTGGTATATATACAGTATCTCAACGGACGATCCACCCTTACACGAGCGAATTCTCATTCCCTTTTTTGATTCCATCAAATCTCGACATCTAGTCGAAGAGCTTCTTCATAAACTGGTGCGCGAGTTCGACGCCGGCACTGTTCAAGTCGTTAGTAAACACGATTCACTGCGAAACCTCCCGGAGAATCACATACAATGTAGCCGCATTTGCGGGAACAGCTCTGGCCAGGGCAGGACCGAAACCAGGGAAGAACGCCTTGAAGCCGCCGCTGGCATAGACCGACCGGATGGTGCCGCCGATTGTGGGCTTGCCGGGGGCACTCTGGAGACGCGACTTGATGGTGTCGACAGGGAAGACGGGGATCCACATCGCAATACCGGCAGCACCACCGGCAGCCAGAACGGCGGGCATGGACAGGTCACCGGTGATATTGCCGTGCTCGTCCTTGGGGGTCAGGCTGCGCTTGATGTACTCGTAGGCGGCGAAGTAGGCGGCGGAACCAGGGCCATCACGGGCCAGGGTCATGGCGCTTCCACGGAAGACACTCCGAATACCACCCTCCTTGTATAGTTGCCGGACGACGTCCAGACCACCAGAGTACTTGGGCTTCTGTCCCGGAGGCGGAGGGTTCTGACCCTGAATCTGCAGAAGCACCTTCACTCGCTCAAAGGGAGCCGTGATCAGTGTCATGGGAATGGCGGAGAAGAAACCAGCAGCGGAGATCTGGGCAATGGTGTACTGGGGGGTGTTGTTCTCCATGCGCACGTCCGAGAACTTGCTGACGAGTGTTTTCCCGACGTCGTAACCCTATGAATTGTTAATGGTTTCAAGCCAGACACCACTTTTATTGCCCGGAACGTACCCAGAAGCTAACGGCGACTGCAGACATCAATTAGCTCAATACTCCGATTCCCAAAGAATGCGACGCAACTTACACATAGGGGTGACTCCAACCAGCGGAGCCGAAACACCGGCGTACAATCCCTACAGCTCATTAATACCAAGCACCACACTCAACTGGCCGCGCGACTTACCCGAGCCAAACCCTCACGGGCAACAGTTCTCTTGACAACATCAATGGCACCCGAGTAGACACCCTTCTCCGCCGTCTGCAACCGCACCTTCACCAGATCAAAGGGATGGCCCACAACCACCGCACAGATACCACCCGCCGCACCTGCGGCGAGGGAGCGGATCTGAGCAATGGTTTGGTTGACAGCCTTAGTCTCTACGGCCTTGAGCTCATCCTTGAGGTTTTCAGGCGTAGACGCAGATGGGGTCGACATTGTGAAAGGTGTGTAGGGAGACGCGGGGAAACGACTCAGTTACTCCGTAGCGGGGGAGAGGAAGATAAGCAGGGACACAAAGAGGTCAAGATGTGAAGCGATCCCGAGGCTGAGCGAAGGGGTGAGAGGACGGAGGGCGCGAAACGGTCGCAAAAAGGGAGAACAAAGAAACGAAGCTGAAGAGAGGAGAAAGTTAATCACGGATGATATTCTACAACAAAATTGGAGGAGAAAAGACAGTCAAAGGGGAAAAAATAGCTCCAATCCCGCAACAAAAGCGGCCGAGGCCGAGCAGGAGGATACCGACGAATACAGTCCCGCTACAGAGGTACAACCACCGCTCGGCGAACGCGCGTGACTGGACCTCGGCTCGGTCCGGATCAATGTATCTCCTCTGAGCGCAGATGGTCGAAATATCGATAAGACAGGTCTGACCTTGTCAGCTGTACTGTTATCATCCAAGGCACCATCATAAAAGTGATCTTGTGTCCTGCGTATCCTTTCCTGCATCCCGGAATTTGTACTGATTCTACGACCATCGGATACTCGAACGTGCGCAATGGACGGTCCGGGTGAACGGGCACTAAACCACGGCTCAACCTTTAGGTCTTTACCCCCTCCACGGATCCCTGCCCCGGATTCCATTACTCCAGGTATTCTGGCCAGTCACGCCAGCCAAGAGCAGGGGGCACCTCTACGGACGACAGGAAGCTTGGCTCTCGTGGACATCCCTGTCTTCCAATATTTTTTAATTTTTTGACTCAAGCGATTGATCAAATTTGTTGACCGACGACATTGACAGTTGTCTCCATACCAGCTGATGTCATCAGAGGTGTTCTGTTCTGGGAATGCCAAGGAATCACATGCGACAGACCGCGCAGTGACGGTACGGAGTATGGAGTAGGGCTGAGATTGTCAACTTCCGCATCCACGTGCATGCACACCAGGTTGGCGCCATTCTGCTTTGTCCTTCAAGTAGATACTTCAAGTGCTCTTGAGTATCTGCTGACGCGTGATTGCCACTAACATAGTTGGTTATATCTACGGAGCACCAGGGAGTCTACTTGAGGGGAGGAGATATAGACAGGTCAGAAATATTAATATATTAGGATAGCACGACGGATACCGTGGCATCGGAAAAGAGATCAAAACATTATTTACTAATCAGACCAGAATCCGCCAATTCCCATGTACAAGCCGGCTTTCAACGGCAGGTATCATCGACCGTTATTCATCAACATAAAACATACACTGACATCAGCAAACCTATTGCCATCAACTCAATCTTTGAGAGTTTTAGAGGATAACAAAGGCAGCGAGGGCCAGGGCTCCGACGGCACCGGAACCAACGACAGCGCCGCGAGGGGCAACATTGTGAGTGGACGTGTTGGAGGGGGCAGTCTGAGTGGCAGTGGCAGTGGCAGTGGAGCCGGAGCCTGAGCCCGAGCTGGTACCAGATGCTGTCTCAGAGGAACTGTTGCCGGTGGAGGTGCCATTCTCAGATGTGGAAGTGGAGCTGGTAGTAGTAGTAGTCATTGTCGTATCTGTGGTAGTGGCACCAGTGTTGGAGGGGTTCGCTCCAGAGGTAGTAGTTCCAGTTTCCGAAGGGTTGCTGCCAGTGGAGGAGGCACCAGAGCCAGCACCAGCACCACCAGTTGTGTTGCTGCCGCTGCTGGTGGCAGTGTTAGTAGCGGTGGTAGAGGATCCAGAATTAGAGCCAGAGCTAGAGCTGGAGCTAGAATTAGAGCCAGAGCCGGAGCCAGCGCCAGAGCCGGAGCCAGAGCCAGAGCCGGAGCCAGAGCCAGAGCCAGAGCCAGAGCCAGAGCCAGAGCCAGAGCCAGAGCCAGAGCCAGAACCAGGGCTAGCTCCTGTGGCAGTAACAGCTGCAGAGTCACCTAACGATTGCAGTCAGCAACTAGCTCGTTTGCGTTGAAGCAGCGCAGATTCTCGGGAGTACTTACTAGGGCAAGAGGACAGGGCACTGGATAGGACAGCGGCAGCATTGTCGCCAGGACAGGCCTCGGCAGTGCAATCACGGATACCAAATCCGTAGTTGGCTTTTGTGCAGAGACAGTTCGTGTCGCCGCTGGAGCAGCCCAGCTCGCCAGCCTTGTTATTCATGTTGTTGAGGCACATTTGCTGCGAAAAGGGGAGTCAGTCAAGGGAAATTTTGAAGGAGTTTCAGGGCAGTTGAACAACGTACTGCGCACTCCGAGAAAGATATGGCGGCGCTCGCCATGCTGGCCACCGTCAGCACAAGGAGAGAAAGAGAGGCCTTCATGATGAGGTATAGAATATCGAAAATGAAGTGAAATCAGAAGATCGATGAATATACTGAGTGATATTCAATCAATTAGAGCACTCTTGGAACCTTGGGCAGAATAAGGTCGATGATGTAAGTTGAAAGAATTCAAGGGAGTGGAAGAGGAGGGGCGCTTTTTATAAGGTAACTACGGCAAGGTAAACCCAAATAATCGCGCTTAAGTTGACAGCAATTGAAGCTTCGAGTTTCTCAATGGTCCTGGGGGATCCATTCCCTCAATCAAAGAACGATCGACAGTCGTCCTCGTCCACAGTAAGTCCGTGACCGCATCTTCGGCTGAATGCTGCCTGGCAACGTGGCTAGTCTAGTACGGAGTAGTGCATGGTAGGTACCCACTACTAGGGAGTAGAGATCGAGGCACGGGGTGTTTTGCTGCTTGGTGAAGTCATTGATAGAATCATGGACTGATCAACTTTACAAGCGTGGGTCGTCATGGCAGGGATCTTGGTTCTGCATGCGTGCAGGTGGCTGACTGAGAATCGGGTATGGAGTAGCGATGATCCCAGCCGCTGTGGCTTGACTTGAGTCCATATCTAGCCCTCATTGGCTGCACTCGCTAGATTTCAGGGTTTAGCGTGTAATAGTCCGATCAAAAATTTGAGATTTGCTCATCATTACGGAATTTGAAGAGGTTACCAGCCACACTCTTAGTTCTGTTAGTTCTGTTCATCTGTTGCTAAGTTCCTGGCTTCAGGCCTAGGAGGGACATGACCACATTAGGGACGCATTCCTAGATACAAGCTGGCCAGTTTTAAGTAATTTGCATCGACAAAATGAGTCGCATAACAGGATTATCGCAATGCCTACTCAAATTAAGGATGGCTCCCTGGCGTTGTACTTGGACCACAGTATACGTCAATGACAACGTCATATGCTGATTGGCTACCGGAAGCGCACTAACAAGCTCATTTTGCCAGCGCAGATCAAGAAAATAATAGGTGGCGGCCGAATTTCTACCGAGTGTAGAGAGGTATGACCATATGATCTCGTCTGGAGAGGTTGGAGCTGGAAGGGGCTGGTAACTTGGTGTCTGGGACTTGGAATGATCGACTGTGGATCTAAGCTATGCAATTGAGTTTCTGCTTTTCTCACTTCATTTTCAAGCATTTTTTCCCCCTCCCATGATTGGCCAGAAGCTCAAGTAGAATCCCACCGCCTATGTGCAATAATACAGCAATCCTGGACGAAGTAGCTCACTAACTCCCTCACTCACTAGCCACATTGTCAACTAAAGCTACGTAAAAGGCTAAGCCCAATACAATAAAGTCGGTGGCAAACCTTGGGCCTTGGACGCTCTCCGCTAGACTACCTGGTAACCTAGAGCTATGCATTATGCACCTCTCGTAACCATGAGTGAAACATGAAGCTAGTGTAATTTGATATCCACTACCTGATCCTCGCTACGGGAGCTTAACCTGGGTTAATTCGAATGTGCTGTGCAACAAGGCAATTTGCTTGTTGAAGTTTTAAAATTGCTAACAGTTACCTTGCTGTCAAGGAGCATTAAGGTACATGTGCTGGTACATTTCCTGCCCCTCAGAAGCATGGCATTCTATTAAGATCACCCGTGATGGCAATGGTTATTTCCCCCAGGTAACAGGACATGATCTCTCGTCGGCAAGGCCCGTTCTTCCCGTACATTTTGTGGGCAATGTCTTGAGTTTAATTAAATTTGAACTGCGAGACGCATCATTCTCGCGAACACAATAATAAAGGGATACCTCGACGAAAAGTGTGTTTTGACTTTGACTTGCGTCTTGACTCTTGACTTCGCAACAATGCCCTAGGAAGGCTGCCGCTTTCAGGCATCTTTGCTCTTACTTGACCAAGGTCAAATGGATGCCAGTGGCGCTGCACTTCCCTAACTGGGAATGTCTTCGCATCGAGCTGAAGCGACTCAGAAAGTTCGTCTTGCGTCTTGCGTCTTGCAGCCAGCGCACAGCGCCCTTCATTTTCGCATGTGCTCTCGGTTTTCGCTATTTGTACTATCTTCCCTCCATCCACCAACCGAAATTCTGGACCACAGGGGAATATTTCAGGCTCATAGTCTCACCTGACCCTAGTTTCCCATCAAACACCCAAAAACATCCTCGTTCTTGGAGCTTCACAAGTACCTGGATCACTGATCAACGTATGTTGCACTTTGCACCTTTTTGAATCAAACAACTATGGCCATTGTGAGCATTGTTTCATGCAAGATAAGCTTGAATCAATAAGACGATGCTTATTCCGACATCCTAACCTGCTGTTTGCGTCACTTTCGTGCTCTTACCGCAGACGGTATGATGAGCCTGAGGTGTGTAGAACTGTGGTCAACAGCCAACTGGCATATGGGAAAGGGCTCTTTGGCCCTGAAAAGGGTAATTTGGAACGTGGGATCTTCCTTGGGGAGAACATGACCAGACTCCTTGACAGCAGACCCTGCATTCCATTCCATTCCATTCCATCCCCACAGCACCCCACGTTCTGATGATTCTCGTGTCTGAGCTTCGACATTAGACAACGAGGGATAAAATCGTGAACCATTTCTACATGCTCCCAAGTGGAACCGACCATGAAGCGAAGAGGAGGTTATCATTTGCAGTAAGAGTCGACATATTGTGGGTCGATATTCTACTCACTGGGCCAGCATAGTTGACACCACGATCGCGTCCAGATGCGGTTGCATTCCAACCGGATAAGGTTCTCATCTGTTTGCATGAAGTCGCAACAGGAAGGCAAGAAACCATAAGCATCAACGCAAAAGCCATGAAGGTCAAAGCACCGATGCTTAGCTTGCTTAAGTTATTCAGTAGAGTTAAGATCGCCTAGTCTTGCCAACCATGTTCGCACCATTTGATACAAATGCAAGAGCATTCCCATATTCAGGGGCGTTTCATTGGCTGTACACTTGTCTATTCAAATACGGGGGTATCCGGTGTTCCTCACAACCGGCACCAGGCAGCAACTGGAGCCCGGTTCAACTTGGAGAGCTAGCTTCTCAGAGATCCGGAGTCAGTCAGAGAGCTGTCAGGCGGAGACGCTCCTGTCATTCGCACCTGTCATTCAACGGCCCGCTTTTAGACTCATACAGTCTTGAAGAAACCAGGTGCTTGGCATGTTCCCGAAGCGTATCACCCTTTGCGATGCAACCTGAATCCACCCTTGGAACTACTAATTCCCCTCGTTCTCTCGGCCTATACATCCCGCGCCTGAACCAAGCGTCCAGCGGGGTCTACTGCGTGAATCAAGCAATAAGCTCTGTCAGTCTGACTTAAGGTAGGAGCTGTTCTCGAGGTAGGGGCCCCTCCCAGAAACGACCGTGGTTTTGCTCGACCTTAATGTAACCTTTTGTTTTGTGGCGCCGACGGATTGAGCCCATGATGCTCAAGAGTTACAATGATCAGTCTCGGCCGTTCGGTTCGTAGGAAGCAGAAACAGTTAAAAGCGTGACAGATTCCCATTCGCTGTCTGGGGTGATTTTCAGAGACAAAGACTCGGTCAATGCAGTTTTCTTAGGCCTGATTGTTGCAATTCTCCATTCGACTCAATCAAAACATCGCTGTGATAACTCTACTATGGCTACTCTACGGAAGTCCAAGGCCAGCTTCCTGGCTTTGATTTTCTTGGTTGATATGGTTTCATTCGCTGGTCTCGTTGGAGCTAGACCTGTTGCCATGGACCAGTTAGATGTTGTGAGTCCCTTATGGATAGAGAGCAGAAGCATAATGTTCATCGCTGATAGCCGACACAGGAAGGTTACCATGGCAGCTTGGGGCAGGATGGAGCCGCTGGCCTCGCCGAGGAGCTCGGCTGGCAGGAAGCCTCTGGCGTGGACAGCGGCACGCACATCCAGTCCAGACAATACTCTGGTTTTGGCGGCACTGCCACTGGTGGCACGACTACGGGGAATGCCGCCGCAGGTAATTCTCGGCCCGGAAGCAGCACGACGGGAAACACTGGGACCGGCAATAGCTTTGCTGGAACGGCTGGTTCTGGTATCACGGTCACACCATCTGGAGGTGAAGGCGGAGGCACTTCTGCCTCGCCGTCGAGCCCTGGCTCTAGCGCTCCAGGTACCGGGGTGAGCGGGCCTGCCGCCGCAGGCAGCGGTCCCGGTAATGGCTCTAAGGGTGGCGGTTCTCCGACCAGCGCTGCAGGCAGCTTTGCCACTCCCGCATCTGGGGGTGTTAGCGGAGGCTCTAGCTCTGCTTCGGCAATTCCAGGAACCACGGTCAGCGGATCTGGGCTCTCTGGTAATGCTGGCGGCACCAGCGGCACAGGTCCTAGGCCCAACGGCAGCGGTTTCTCCTCCAGCAGCTCCGGGAGCAATGGCACGCCAAGCTCTGGTTTAGGTTTTGGAGATACAGCATCTGAAGGGAGCGGAGCTGTTGCCGGTACTCCCGGCAGCTCGGCCTCTGGCCCTGCAACAGGCGACGCAGGCAATGGAAGTGAGAGCCCTTCGAACCTTGCAGACGCTGGTAGAGAATCTACCCCCAACAAACCTGCAGGATCCGGAACGGGTACAGAGGGTTCTGAAGCTGTAGACTCGGCTGCCAGTCGGGGTTCTGCCAGCATGGAAGCGCCAGACTCCGCCGGCGCCAGCAACAAGGTTTCCAAACGTGCAAAGAGATCGACTACAACTGACCCCGTCAATGGGGGCACCGGAAACAGCCTCAATGGAGTCAACGGTGGAGCGACCAACACCGGCGGCGGCACAAATGTCAATGTCATTAACAGCCCAGCCAGCGCGGCTGATAAAGACAAAGGGACGATTAATACGCTGCTTGACAAGCTGTCTTCGATCATAAAGACTTTGCGCTGAGCTTGATATTGCCTGGGGTCAATTCAGGATGTGCGTTTCGATTTTATGTGGCGGCAATCGTGTTCTAAAGTCTGTTATAATTATACATCTTAATGGGAATATACCGCACCGTCTAGAGTACGGATAGGCTGATGGTTCTATTCATCTATCCATAACAATGTACCGCATGCTTGTCAAAGGAAGAACCACACCTCGCCCCAACTGACATCTCAATTAAAGTTTAGTATGCTGGTAAATAACTATCACTCGGCCATGGTCCGCAGCGGTTCGTTGTGGAGAATCAGGCAATCTACCTTCTTGACTTCAACATCCACAGTAGTATCACTCAGGGAAGATGGTATTCTAAAATGCAACGTCACTAGTCCCTCTGGCCTAGACCACAGCCGCTTGTCCAAGACAGCTTACTTGAGAGTCTGGTCTGGCTGCTTGCAGCCATACCTAGACAGGGGCACAGAGCAATCAATATGAGTTACTAATGAATATAGATACTAATATCAGCTACAGTCCTTTATTGCTTATCCATGCAGACTTGGTGGATGTACAGAGTAGAAGCTATCATTTGCAAGATGGCATGCAGTCTTTAAGTGAGTCACTAGGTAGTCAGAGTCTGTTGACAGATTCAACTGCAGGATGTACTTGTGATTTTGTGCAGTGGCGTTGCTATACTATACTATCTCATAATATGATACTTTGACGAACGCACAGCGCGGAAGGTCTTTGAGGGCCAACGGCGACTACTTACAGTGCTGATACTGACCAGATCGGGAAAATCACAAAGTAGGCCTATCGCAAACCATTGGCTGGCTTTGCTCATCATTGTACCTGCCGGGTAGCCTTATACTGCGTTGCAGTGACATGCTTAGGTTGAGATGGTCTAGACATTGACTAATTTCCGAATACGGAATGGGGTCATTGTGGATACCCCATACGACCCAGACTTGACAGCAAAAATTTTGATAACCAAAATACACAACGGAATTTGCAAAGTAAAAAAGTAAAAAGGAATGACCTACGCAGGATTCGAACCTGCAATCTCTTGATCCGTAGTCAAGCGCCTTACCATTGGGCCAGCAGGCCTTGTTGATGCTGATGAGCAATACATCGGTTTATCAAAGCAATCAAAGCAATCCGTAGCAATGATTCATGAGCAATGAACTAGTTATACAAAAAAGAAATCTATGTTTTCATTTAAGGTCATACAGCCAGCCACCGCGACGCTCGACTCAAGCTCTCCTTTTCTGAGACAGGACCCTCCTGCTCATCCACCGAGTCAATGGTAATAGCCGGAACCTCGCGATACCCCCTTCCACTCCGGGCATACCAACACCGACACAGCGAGATCATCACCCTCCCGACCACGAACCCAACCAGACACGCACACAGCCCCGCTGCAACACCCAGCAACGCAGGCAGAATCACCGGCCGCACGAGTCTCATGAAGCTGCGATCGCGGCTGCTCCACGGCATGGTGTTGTGGTAGTGGGACGCAGGGTCCTTGAACCGGTAGATATCTGCATGCAGCGGCCGGCGATGATGCCGCGGTTCGCCTTCTCCATCGCGGTCGGCACCACCAGCCAAGTGATCGAGGTAAGGCTTGATGTGCGATTTGAAAACGCGCCAGGGGGACGTCATGTGGCCGTGTCGGCGGAACGGGGACCGCTCGACCTTGCTGATGCTGAGGGTGCCGTCGTTGCGTCGGGATACGGCCACCGCGACCTGATCGTGTGTAACGGGCCGGCCGTGGAGATCGAACAGGCGCAGTTTGAGGAGGAATGTGTCGCCTAGGAGGGCGCCAGGCTGGGCGGGGAGAGGTCGTGCGTCGAGGCTGTAGGCGACCTGGACGGATTGCTCGCCAGAGTCCGAGTGCTGGACGGCAGGGAATTGCATGGGTAATGACGGTGGGAAGACGGATTCGTGGTTGGCGTATAGGGTGCCATTGTCAGAGGAGAAGTCAATAGTCTGCGAGGTTAGTATCGTTGTATCGGAGACGTTAGGATTGACGTACCACGTATGATTTTGACTCGGGACTCTGAGAACATTCGGCGTCTGAGAATGCACAGTGAGAGCAGGGAATGTCGATTTTGTAGAAATGGCGACTATGTTGGATGTTTGATGTTTGAATATCGGCGGGGTGGCCCTGAGGAGCGAGGGCAGCGACGCCACGGCCCAGGCAGAGACCGGCCAGTGACAGAAATCGCAGCAACATGGCGATTGTTGGGATAGACAGTCGTAAGGAATGGTGGTGATGACTATGTTTGTATATAAGAGCGCATCAAGCGTTCAGCAACCTCGAATATCCGAATGTGGATGGTAAATAAGTGCAGGAGGAAAACGTTGGGTGTATGTACAGAGTCAAAGGGATGGTAATGAATGAAGCGGCACTAGTGGCAAAAGTGGCTTTTTATGGATGAAAACGTGCTCATCTCATAGTGAGGTGATTTGACGCGGGGAGGCATACGTGAACCTAAAATGGGCGGATTCACGGATGGGCTGGAAAAAGGAAGACTGCGGGCAGGCAGGCAATCTTATACCAAGTCTACAGGCTACTTCTGGAACACGGCTACAATTATGAACTAGTCAAGCTAGGAGATAATCGATTTGGGGTCCTGAAATCTGCACAGCCAGACGGCGAGGCAGATCGATAAGGTAAGGGCCTTAATGTATCGTCTAAACTGAGACATGACATGCGACCCAAGGCTGGTTGGTGTTGTACAGCCTCAATCACACGAGCCGATCATTTCCTGCGATCGTTGGCTTGGATACAACTACGAGGAGGATCCTGTATCTCATTGCTACACTTAAAACCAGGACGCTACACTCAAATACTAAGACTTGGTATTCTCTATTGCAATGCATAACGCGATTAAGAAACTTAAGATTGCTGTTGCCTGGAGGTCTGTGGTGGAGAGTGAGTGACATTAAATGAGCTTGTAGAACTTAAGACATTACCCACTCGCCCATCAATCTTACTAGGTAGGAACCTTGGTCCGAAAAAACTGCCTAGCCAACCAGGTGCTCCCATAATGATGCAAGTTCCTAGGCTTCCAATTATCCAATAAAACGGACCAACGGCTGACCAACAGTTGCCGACAGCACAACCTCCTATTGGTGTCATAGGCAAGGTACCAGTTAGGTAATCCAAGGTACATAGGCTAGTTCAGTACTTGACCAAAGCATTGCATTCAGCACAGTCTTGCACACCTATGATAGTTGTAAATAATGCAGCAGTATTCATGTCTGAAAGCGTCCAAACCAAAAGGGGCAGATTTCCCGGAGAACACACCTGACAGCCTCCTGCTTCAACTAAGACACCGGCTATTGGCCAGGCTAGTCTGCCCACCATCTATTGTTAGCAACAGCTCCGACACTCAAAAAGTTACCAGACCATGTGACTTGTCTCATAGGTCATCTCCGTCCTCCCACATAAGAAGAATCTGCTCAAGAACAATGAGGGATTAAATGGGCCCAATTAAATCTGGTCAAGAAAGCTTAGCGGGAAAGCTCATCTCAGCCTACTCTGTGGTGGACCCACCCTAAATACTGTGCAATATTTCTGCCTTGTGTGAGTTGCCTGACTCGCCTTCTGCCCTACCAGGTAACTAGACMACAAACTAGTTCGTTAAGCGCTGAAACTTTGATAAGATGCTAAAAGAAACGTTTGACGTCGATTGCTTGGAAGCACCTTGGCCAGCATATGCCGATAGAGATCGGCTCCGGCTGACATCACCTGCATACGGGATTTGTGTTGGTACCAGTGTTTCGGCCCCCGAGGATCCCGATTCAACCTTGGGACTATGTTGGTTGTTACTAAAGCATGGCTGGGTACTACAGTTCTCAAGTCTGTCATTAGTTCATTACGTTGCTGAGGTTCGGACGTTAGTCTATAGCAAGTAGCCTATAAGTGCGGCTATGATCTCTGACATCTCACCATCCAGAATCAGGTCATATGTGGCGGAATTGGCATTCATATGTTCTGCCTGTGTTGGAGACCTCCTTAGGAAGCTCCTCCAACACCTACACTCTGAATCAGCTTTCGTGGGGCTTGCTGTGGACTTCATGATATAGATGGGACTGCGAGATAATTCAAGGCAGTTATAGGGGAATACATGTCGTTAGGGGATAGTGAAGTGACTCCCATAGCCTGGATGAATGAGCATTAAGATGATAGTATTTAGGCTATAGGGGAATGCAGCATAGTTTTGATATGACCTCTTGACAGGCCTTAGGGCTGTTATAGATGCATCTGCAAACAATACCCCTTTCTTCCCTTAATATATATCTCGCTTATTTGGTCATACAGTCTGCATTTTAGTATATGTATATCTAGGCTTACTTAGCAAGATGTTGGCTCATAGAGATGCTAGCGAAGGGTGCTGTATTACTACTCCTACTACTCCTACTACTGCTACCCAATTTCGGGAGATGTAGTATAAGATTCTACCTACCAAGGTTATTGTAAGCTTTGATTCCATAATCATGACATCTCCTTTTCCATTCACTACTGTTAAACTAATTACGACCTCATCACCAAATACTTGCTCGCTACTTCTCTTCTGCAATCTACAACAATGTCAACTCCTTCCCCAGACCACTCTCCATTGCTGGGAATAGCGCCAGAAGAGTCCAGTTTCAGACGCCGAAGATTCGTCTTCCAAGTCAAAAATGACATTCTCAATGCAAGGGAATCAGTATTTCTGAAATATGAGAGCATAGAACCCAGCATTGGAAGCCGTGCTGCACTCAGTCTCGACTCGGATGGGGAGATCGAGGCAAGATCAGTCCTCATCAATTACAATTCAGTCACCCAGATCTTCACAGTCGATATGCCCACAGCTTTTCCCAGTTGTCATCAACCCTGGATTATCGATGAGTTCATCCAGGCAGGGGTGTCGGGGTTCTTGACTTGCGCTGAAAATGACGATATCACCATGTCTTCAAACACTCGTATGTTACATCCTCTTTAAATCCTTGCATACCTAACGGACTCCTGCACGGAGCAGGCTTCAATACATTTGCAGAAACATATCCGATGTCATTTGCTGTGCCAAATCTCTACTTGGAACCGAGTGGCTTTCCCCTGCCCACGATTGTGTTTGTATCGGGGTTTGCCCAGTAATATCCATATCTCCTTATGCAGAAAGATGTCTGGCTGATTGGAGGGGCCGCGCACGTTAACATCGACTTTATCGTGAAATGGTCCCAAATAAGTCAATCTAGAATAGAAGGTAGACTTGAGATTTGGCGTAAAAATCAGCAAGGACCTGAGACCCTTGTAAGGATCTCCCCCAGGAACATCGTTTGGTTTAGATGCTCAATTAACGGCTCCTTTCCAGGACATTTTCCCGCGTCCCCCTCTGGGGACTCCTCCCCAAGAGATCACTATCAGAAGGGATGAGCTGTGTGGCAATGCGATTCCCCCTGGCAGAAGACCCAGTGACGTCTGGAGGCTTTCTCTTGAGCGCTTTCGGTATAGAGCTGAGCAAGCCATACGCCACCAAGGTTATGTCCCAGCATGAATGCAGATGACCAGAATAATCAGAGTTTGCATATCTAATCGAATCATGAGAGTTTGATTCATTTGCAGCTCCATATCAGATGTCGGCTAGACCTGACCTAAAGCCGTGCGCCTTGCCTCTACCAATAATTGTCTTCGAAATGGGGTATTTCCAGTCTTACCCACGGCTACTGAAGAATAAAAACGTCTGGAGGCAGGGGGTTTAGGGGGGCACAAGTCAACGCGGTCGTCCTAATAAATGATCCGCGTTAAGGCCATCATCAATGAACCATGTCATTGCCGCCAATTTACTGCCTTAGAGCCCACCATTAGAAGAAGCGAGCTATACGGCATGCACTGTCGCTACAGTTGTGTATGACTACGCCGCATTTGCTGATCCTCGACAAGGTCGAATTCAAATATACTCTCMTATATAATGTTAATTATCATCAACCTCTCGGATCTTATACTCAAACATCTGATTCGAGGGGATCTTGTGTTCGTTCTCCAACTTCTGCGCGGTTTCCACCCCGGCCGCAGGGACTCGATACTCGAATCTCTTCCCCGGGCCTGGGAGCCTGCCATTGGGCAAAGCATAAGGGTATGGGAGGTATTCTGGCATTAGGCCCAGCTGCACGAGGACTGTCGCCTGATCCCATGCTATATGCTCGTGGTATAGACGATCCCCACGGATATTCACCACTGATGTGAATGGTATGCGGAGAGGCTTTCCGGTTGGTGGGATGCCGGGAATACTATAAGATATTAGGGTTTGTTCGTAGAGTAGATGCAGGTGGATCTCACAGCCAGTCGATCTCCTTGTTATGTGTGAGGGAGAATATGAACTCGTCCACGACGCGGTCGATACCGACCGTGCGACTGATAAGCTCCAGGGCTGTGTCATCAGGATTATTGAAGATGAAATGATTCAGGTAGAAATTGCTCAGTCGCGCACGGCCAATTCCACCCGTCATCTTTCCAGCGTCAGTCTCGTCAAGAGCAGCAGGAATGGGTCTCTCTCACAGTCGGAACATGATTCACATAGGGCTCCTGGACCATTGTCGCCATAGTCTTCTCTACCGATCGGTCTCCGAATTCGTAATAGGTATGCTCCTCCCAAATCTTCTCGAGATTAAAGTAAGGCCCATTTAAGTGCTTCTTCAAGAAGCTCAATGACCTGGTATGGGCTACTCCTGCTGTCGAGTACTTGAAATCCGCATGACCGGGTACAATGAAGCCAGCGGACGAGACGTCAGGGTATGAATACAAGGTGCGGCTTTCTGTTCCCTGGATTCCATTGCTAACTCCAGGAATGTGTACCAATGTAGGAGTATCAGGGAGCGTATCCCAACTCCCGAAATATACCACCGCTGCTATACCAGCAGCTACGACTGCATCCAGGATCTTCACAAATTCCGGTGCATATTCAACTTGGGAACCGTAGACTAAGCCCATTAGTATGCAAACGGCCTTTGGAATATCTGTTCATACCTAGCAAGCCGAATTGATCATTCTTATCACACTCCCGGAGTGAACTGAGGCTGTCGATCGCTGTCTTGACAAGATCAAGTACATAACCCTCGTCGCCACTGGATTCCGCATCAAGACTAATCTGGACTATCGCGTAGCTCTCCTCAGCCCATTTCTGAAAAGGCTCTGGATCTAAACTGCTGTTCTTCTCCTGGCATTCTGCGAAATGACTCGGCCGGATAAGTATCAGTCCCGGTCCACGGCCACAGCGGGAAAGCGGGGGCTGTAAAACAACGCGGGGGTTCAGCTCAACTCGGGGAGCAGAGGGAAGGGAAGTAGAGCTGGACGTCATGTTGTGCAAGTAATATTTGGCGGCTAGATGCTCTCAATTTACAGGTAATAATTCATTGACTTCGTTCTGTCGAAATGGTGCGCAAGTTACGGGTGATTTTGGAAGATATAAACTCCCCTGCCTGCGATTTATCCGACAACAAGAAGCCAGGATCTGATATGATCGCTAGAAATCAATGAGTAATGTCTCAGAGGACTATCTGTTGAATATAGAGGACCAACATGGCCTGACTTGAGCAATCGGATCTCGTCCGCATTACGCCCGCGTCTCCGCAACAATGTGACCCCAATATCTTGCAAGACAGGCCAACTCTCGACTACTGGTAGATGGCCTTTTTCCCTCCCAAGATGCGAGAGGCATGTCCCCTTATTATCAGATAAACTATGTTCTAAGTTAGTCAGCAGTTTGGAGAACTAGTTACACACCACTCTAAGGGACAATCCTTAGGTGATGGCACGTGATGTGGGGCTGTTATGTCATGTGATAGAACTTACTCGTTTGGGCCATTGCTTCAACGGTTCCTTGGATCAGTCACCATTCAAGCTCCAGTCGCGTCACAACCGGTCAATGCAGATAAATATCCCGATTACTCCTTGCTTCTAGCCTGATATACTTTGCGTCATTCTCAACTTCGCATTGGTGCCTGTCGACACCTCCCGCGACGCGTGCGATCAACTGAAGCTCAGGCATTCATACATATTGTGCAGGAAGGGAGCTAGAATACACTCAGAATGAACGTCGAGTTTCAAAAGACTCTTTCAAATCTGGAAGATAAACTCAATGCCCTTATAACGAACCTTACAACCTCGCCGACCGCCTCCGGAGCTCCTGCCGCAGCCCTTGCACTGCTTGACGCGGACGACTCGCTCACATCGACCATTGAGACGCTTCGCCGGCACCAGGAGAACTACGCCAGAATTCTAAAACTTCGCGCGGAGGCTGAGAGTCTGGAGGAGAAGGTCAAAGGCATCGTGAGAGACGTTGTGGGCTACGAGAAGGAGATTCGAAGGATCTGCGGCGACGACGAGGCGAGCGATTCGGATGCGGAGGACGTTTCCGATGATGATGACCTGGATTACGGCGGCGATCAAATGCAAACCAAGCCAAGCGGTTTGCGGAAAACAAAGGAGATTGATTACAAGTTGCTGCTGGACTTTGCGCGACGGATTAGCAAATATAATCACCAAGCCGCGGCCGATGCAGCTGCCAACGCCACTCAGGCCGTCAAAGCACGGGAAAGAAGTCTACAACCTGGCGACCAGGACATGGCAATGACGGGTGTAAATGGTGGCCCTGGCGCGGAGGAAGGCGCAGAACCGGTCTCATCCGTCACGAAGGAAGCGACATCCTGGCTCGATGAATCGGCGAAGATGACCCGCCAGGTTTACATGATCCCATATCCGATGGAAGACCGTATTCGCATGGGTCTGATGGGTCAGATACAGCTGACCGCTGCCGAAGGTCGACCGGGGTTCGATCCCGATCAGGAGGTGGAACGATTGATACGCGAGGCTGAGGGTCTGGGATCTACAGAGCCAGTGGTTCCTGCACCGCAGCCTATGGGAGAGGAGAGGAGACATGCGAACGAAGCCGCCAAGGCTGCAGCTCACGCAGGCGCGGCGAGCAGCGGAACAGCCGCACCAGCGCCTGCGCCTAAGCCCAAGGCGACTCTGGATCTTGATCTCTACGACCCTGACGACGACGAAATGATGTGATTAGATGTACAGTACCCCCGAGTACATTTGCACATAATTCCGAACACCCTACTACAGCCGGTATACGCTGAAGGTCCTGGATCAAAGTATTCATTGCATGAACTCATTCTGAACTGAGAATCGGAAAGCATCCAGCGCTACTTGCAACAATGATGGAACTACATACTGTGAACTGATGACTTGGCAGTCCACTTCCGGAAACGCTTTCCGTAGAAATAGACCGGAATGGCGCAAAGACACCAGAGAGTGGTCAAAGACATATTCATCATGATGGGGCTTACGAAACCGCTTTTAATCACCCACGGGGTGATGAACTCGGAGAATCCATAACCCCACAGGTTCTTGTTGACTGTGATCGCCACAAAGACTAAGCCCGCAACGGGCTTATAGCTGTCCACGGCGTAGGTGCTGGTAATGGCTGGAAGAGCGCAGACCTGAATGCCAGCGCAAGTGTAGCCGATTATCACAATAATCTACAAGGCAGTTAGCTTGAGCCGCTTCTAACGCAATGCTGTGAACTGACCCTCCAATCCCATTTGTGCTCGTAGCCAAACGCCACGACGAAATTGCCTATTATCATGATGATCACATAGGGTATCATGGCTGGCAATCTCATMTCTGGCTCTCGAATACCTCTGTTCTTCTTTGTGGCTCTCATCGAAATCCAGTCAGACAAAGGCCCGTTGGTAGCCAAGCCTATGGCAGCCCCTACGATAATGGCAAAGTTGAAGAACCCGATGGTCTGGCTGTTGAAGTTGTATGGAGGAGCGGCAAAGGCTTGACTCTGGGTGAGATTCAAGGTCAAAAAGCAACTGGCGGACCACGAGACGGTGAACGCAGCAAGTTCGACTATGGGGAACGAAAGTAGTTTCCACGGAATCCAGAAGCAGGTCCACAGTGTCTTGAGATAGTTGTCTGACGGCTGCCAGAGCATGAACTGCTGTTTGGAGGGATAGCCCTTCCGCAGCCAAGGGTCTTGATCTGCTCCGCTCTCGGATGCTACGTTTTCCTGCTGCAGGGTGACCTCCACCGGCTTCTCCGGCTCAGAGGCCGACGAGGGAGTCACCACCTGTTCTTGACCATGCTGTATCTCGGATGGATGGGCGCGGTGCCATTTGGTTTCGGGGAACAGGAAGACGAGGGCTACGAGAACGACGCCCAGGATGCCGGTGTTGAGCCAGAAGAAGCTGCGCCAACCGATGTGTTCTGCCATGGGACCGGAGATGACGGGACCGACCTATGGTGACAAGTCAGTTCAAGTCATTATTGCCTTGTTCACGATGCCTACCATCAGAGAACCAAAATAGGCGGTGAAGTATAGCGTGTTGTATGCTCCTCGCTCGTGGAGGAACACGACGTCAGCAATGATCTCGGGTTGGGCTGTCTATCATCCCTGATTAACATGAAGTCTTGTGTCATTTCGAGTGTACCTACCTCGGCAGGCCCAGCTCCGAATCCGTTCAGGATGCATGCTCCCATGTAACTTCCATAGGAAGTAGCAAGCGCTCGCCAGATGTTACTGACCAGACAGATGAGGATGGAAAAGATCAGGACCGGCCGTCGACCGAAGGTTGCCTGGACGGGAACCCTTCAACTCGTCAGCCACGCGTCGGTTTCGAGACTCTCGAGTGACGCACCAGAAGAAATTACTGAAACCAAGAACGAGAATGCAAACGCCGGTGAATTTGACCACGGAAGCCAGATCGGCATCAAACGACTTCATCAGTTGTGGAAACATGGGCGCCAGTGCCAATGGTCCCAGACCCTGACTGAACGACACTGCCGTGGCCATGCAGATGGCGCTCATCTTCCAGAACCTGTTCCAATTCTGCGGACGTCAGCGTTCGTCTCACCGAGTCATGCGGATGGGCCATATACCAAAGGATCATGAGGGCTTTGGGAGGGCTGTGGCACCAGCACTCGGTCGGAGGATTTGACAAAGTGGACGGAGCCCACATCTGCCATGATCTCCGTTCCGGGATAGATCTTGGTATTGAGCTGCTGCTCGATCCTGTTCGTGTGTCAGAGGTTTCCAACCAAGTGAGGCTTCTAACATACTGATGGATCGTCTGTATGCTTCATGTCAGCGTTGCTTGCTTTGTGCGAGCCAGTTGCTGGTTACTTACAGTTTCATCATGATTCATCTCCATCTTGGGCAAATTTCACTCTTCATCCGCAGTAGTGCGTAGTTGAGTGCTAGACTGGCACCGTAGGGTCCGATCTCCTTATAACATCGACGAGAGATGTCTTCCACAGTGCGGAATTCCCCCGGCAGTCAGTAGTGCACGGTTACCGAACGCGGATGTTTATACTTTACGCGACCGAGGTCTGCCTATATATTGGCGTGGCCTTCCAGTGGCTTTTAAGTTTGAGAGTGTCGAAATCCACGGACTAGAATCAACAGGCTAAAAGCGGGGGATGAAAATGCCCGGAGAATAACGCAGGGGGAGCTAGCTCCACAGCAACCCCGGATTTCCCCATCTGAAACTCCACTTCCCCAGGCCATCCATCAGAACGATGGACCACTGCCCCATCCAACCATTTCTTATCTCCAGCGCCTGGCATTGGCTATGACATCCTCTACCCCAAACGACCACGGATTAAGCCCGCTGTCGGACGCGATGACAAGCTGACAACCGAGCTTGGACTCGGCGTCAACTGCCTAGAGCCCTAACCGCCCAACCTCCCCGACGCAAGCACGGCCGGTTCCATCCAAAATGAGTTTAACTATCCATTGTGTGCTAGATTCGGCCGATAAGCTACTGGATAGTCGTTCACGTCACTGGGTTTATCAACCGTGCTGCATTTCCGATGTCCTGCGAAACGGCCTTGGGGGAGGTTTAAAGTTTGGGGTGTATTCTATCGGCAGATGGAACTGCCGATGTAGCTCCTAGCGGCTGGAGGAAGCGGAAATGTCCCAAAAATGTCTCATTCTGAAATTGCTTAGAGCTGATAAAGCAATGAGTAATTCGAGCTAGTTGTGGGACAGATTGGTCTTTCTGTCGCCACTAGAGAATCTAGTCCATTCCTGGTAAGAAAGCTATGCTGTTGTATATTAACTCTTTTGTTCGGGTTTCGGACACGGATGTCGTTGATGCTTGCGAGTGGCCAGGCCTCTATTATGCCAGCCTTAGGCGCCTGAGTAAAACGATTCTTACAGTTAGCGGCATCAAGCTAATTCCCTGTGCTAATGTCAGGGTCTGCAGGCTACACGTATACACTTGAGTATGATTTGAAGTAGCACGCCTATACAGAGCTAAGCGATCTAGGCCCTAGGACGGCGCCTTCGAACCATCTCGATAAACTATTCGTTGCCTGTTGCTTGCTTGTACGCCAGCTGACATAAGTTTGCTATTACCAGATCGTCAGCAGTCTACTTTCACCTGAGTAGATAACAAGAAAAGCCAAAGAGGCCATACAAGAAATGGCACAGTCCTGTACAAGGCCCGAATCCCACAGTCACCACGTTCAAAAAACAGCAACCTACCCATCTACCACCACAACCCCCCTCAAAGATCGACTGACTCACTCCTTCAACGCATCATGCCCCCAATTCTTCAACGACCTGTAACTCTTACTACCTGTATCCCTCTTCGCCTGCTCCTCCTGCGCCAGATGCCGCTTACAGTACGAGACCACCCTGCGCATATGCTCTAGATCCTCGTCCGAGTACCCAGACGGGTCTCTCGACGGGTTATGTTCGAGGATATCCACGATTCTGCGGCCGCTGTTCGGACGTCAACGTCATTTTGTTCAGCACTGTCCATCCAGACGGGTAGGCATGAGGACGAGTAATACCTCTCGTGACCGACCGTCTCGCCGGACGCGGACGCGCCCCTCCAGCCTGAGGACTGGGATTGTTCTTCCTTGAGCCAGGCGCGGAGTTCAGCGGGGGTCATGTTGACCAGGTCGTTGAATTCTCTTGGAGCAGTGGTTAGGTTAGATGGATTGGTAGAGGGGAGGGGGACATACTCGATGACGGTGTTTTTGTCTTTTACCATTTTGGCTACCTATATTTTGTCTTAATTGCTGATAGTGAGAGTAATTTTTGAACTGACCAAGGCTTCTGTATATGCCTCTAGTAGAGAAGAGGTTCTCATAGAGAGCTGCTTGATTGACGTCATGGATTCCCCGGAGATCGAGATCGACTGTTTGTACATCTGATCGATCGGTATACACAATTCTGCCATGACCTAAGATGATTAAGATTATGAACGTCATAATGAGAATTGAACGCATCGGCTATGGCGATACTTGTTGGTCTTGAGGTCAAATTGGCTTCCTACATACAAGAGCAAAATCGATTCGTGTCAGAGACGAGGGTACACCAGATATACTTGTAGTTCTCTAGTTTAGCCAATAATAATGGTTTTAAATAATTACAAAAGGAAACAAGATGCTCTGACTCGCTTCTCAAGTGGGCATAAGATTAATTGGACTGAGTGCCCTAAAATAGACATAAACAGATACTTTAAACCGCGTGAGACCATTCCATTCTGCAAGTTGATCTCCTCCCCTCTCCAACGGTTTCCCCACTGTGTCAGAAATGAACTTGCCAGGGACCACTTGATTGAGTGGAAATTGGGCATCTCATTCCTTGGCAGCCTTGATATTCTGTTCCTGGCGTTTTGTGTCATAATAAGTCGCTAGGAACAATAGCTCGGCGATACTCTCCGCGCATGTGCAATAGCTTTCGGTGTGATTCGCTCCCCATAAACAAGATAGTGCCGGAAACCGAGGTGTAATTCATCATTCTTGAGGGCAATTGCCACATGATATGATAAACAAGGGCATTTTGACGAGAAAGGCCAAATCGAAAGATCCATTAGTGGGGCCAGCTCAATGTATGTACTCACATCTCATAGATATATCTCGTTCAAAAAATGCTAAGATTTTCAAAGACAGAGATTGTGAAGGTGAATTGTTACTTAGGGTATCAAGGGAACTTAGAAATAGGTACTTAGAAGAAGAAAGAAAAGAGAAACATAATTTCTAAAAGTAGATTAGAGTTGATTATAGAAGAAGAGAGTAGATATAGGATTGGACTCACCAATAATAGTTCTTATAACCTTGATATGCTGGGCTCCCACTACTGAAGGAATAAGCTATACTTGGAGTTCCTATCCAGTAATGGCAACTTGCTCAGACTATATCTGCCTGTTAGCATGTTTATCAAGGCAGACTTCAACTCCACTTGGAGAGCTGTACCCGCTGCCCAGGGTCTGTGTGCGCTTGATTCACTGGGCTTTGGCTGTTCCAGACTCAGCCTAAACACCTGCCGGTCATGCGAGGTCCATTCATAACTGCCCGACGCTGGGTGCGAGGAGCATCCATGAGTCCCACTGCCCTTGGTCCTGATGAATCTGATCCATCATATCTGTTTCCCGGGGAGAATATCAAGGAAAGGCTGATAGGAAGCAATTAACCCCCAACGACGCTATCAGGCTTGTATAAATCGAGAGGTATGATATTGTGGATGTGACGACAATCCTAGTTCCGATCAACACCTTCATCCTAATTCTTAAATTACGGGTTCAAGGAAACCCAGACGCTATCTTCAGGCAGGGCTTAAACTTGCACCAGATACTGTCGCTGTCTGCCCGTACATGTTGTGGATCACAAAAGTATACCCTGCATTCAGCATAGCTCCACCTGCCATCGCTGCAATTGTCCAGACAGTGCCGCAGTAATTGACTTGCATGCCGACATAACATGATCCGCCGCCGTGCTCCTAACAAGGTCTTATTAAGTACTTATAGATACATAGAACTCGACGCAATCAAAGGACCTTGAATATGGTACTTACTTGCATTTTGTGCGTAAAAGTAGTTGTGTGTGTTTGTTCTTGAGTATGTGAAGCTATTGCGTGTGGCAGTAGGAGGCAGCTGGGAATCAGGAAGATGCACGTTTGATTAACCGTTCGATAGGCCTGTAAATTGATACCTGTATACTTTAGGTTGGAGATAGGAGAGCAAGTGAGTACTGAAGGGTTCAGGAAGTTGGGGGAAGGATCTCTTGCTTATATGCTTCTCTTTAAACCTCTTGTAAATACAGTAGCACCATGCCTAATCATTTATTACGCAACGACTTAGGCTCCTCACTTGGGTTGTTGCTAAGAAGCCTCTGAGCCACTTATCTCTTCACGAACCATTATTATAACCCCTCATGCTTTCAATACGTGGCACCACTTATATTCTGTGTGTCTGAGATCATGGGGGCTCTTTCTATCTTCCCCGCTCTCAGCCTTGCCTCCTACATACTCGAAATGGGTGCCATGGGGCCAGCTGTAGGAAACATAGCACATATACTCTGCTTGCTATTGATCGAGTGGTCCAATCAAGATAGTAGAAACAGTAATTGATTGTAGGTGTTAACTACGGGCAGATATGCCCTAAATGGGGCCGCCCACACCAGGCATGAAACCGGAAATCAACCCGCCTGTCATTTAGCGAAAACATCTGCGGAGAAATTATAGATATGCTTCTTGACCCAGTCCATGCTGACTGCATAACCTGGGCTGTTATAGTCCATAGGAAGGACATACTCCAGAACGCCTGCCGAGGGCCTCTTGCTTCGCCTGCTCGAACCCAGCCTTTCCCGTAGGATCGCGTTAATATCAGACGCCCATTATCTGCCCTGTACTCCGTTCTCATCTCCCACAACAACCTGCTCATGGAGAAGATTATGGGGCCCGGGTTCCTGGATCGGCCGGAGGAAAATATGGTGGTTCGTCCACGAATGGCGGTCGAAGGCAGACTCAACGTCCCGGTGTGGGAGGGATTTCTCCCCGCGGTGAGGGACGCATACCAGAGCGTTGTGATTAGGGTCGTTGTCTTTCCCGTACCGCATGCATCTGCCAGAATGCCCCGCAGCCTGGGTGTTCCTCCACCCTTCAGGGTCATCCTCTCTTCCTAGGCAACAGTAGACATCATCGCGAGGAGCTAGGGTGCAGAGGGGTTCATGTGGGTATAGATCAACCACTATGTGGCCGTGGACTGAGCAGGCATCGGGTCCCGGCAACCCTTTCGTTGGTTGTTCCTCTCAGGTTCTCTCCGACCAGATGAGGAAAGGACTCGCTGGATGCACTGGTGCTGGGCCATCTCCCTCGGTGAACCGACGAAAGTTGCGTGTGTATTGCTCCACAGCGAGATAGAGACCGCTCCAGAAGTTGTACGAGACTATGATAATGTCCCATTTCCCGACTAGTGCACTTGCTGGGGTGCGTGGGTCCTCGAGGACCAACACGCGGGGCTCGTAGCCCTATCAAGACATATCAGTACAATAAACATTATGAGAATAATGAGAGAGTGTATATAACTATAACTCACCTCACGATAAGCTTCGCTTATCTGATTTACCCACTGGAGCTTGCAGCTCGCCGGACAAACTACCAGAGAGAAGCACCCGATCTCCTTCCTCGCCATATGCAGGGTCAGGAGTGTCTTCCCGAGGCCCATGCTGTCACCGCAAATCCCCCCACGGAACCTGCTCTGACACAAGTAATGATTCTCTCCGACCAGATGAGACGGGTTAAAGCATTTCCGGTTATCACAGAGATGTGATATGTGCATGCCAGTAGGGACATCGTGCCCGCGGTTTGCGACATATGCAACGACGTGCATAAGGAATTCAACCTGGGCATTGTGCCCGGTGCGGTGTTGCCTGCCATTAGGTCTTTTATGAACCTAGCCAGCCATCAGTGTTTACCGAGCCGCTAAAATTCCAACAGCCTGTGCACCTAGCTGATTTCTATTATCTCCACGCTGTTTGAGAATCTTAGCATCGCGGTGAACGCGGTGATAAAATCCCTGAAAGCGTCATCACTGTCATCAAAATCATAACCCTCCCACCGAAAGATCACTGGTGCGGGGTACAACGGATCATACTCATTGTAGTAAAAAAAGATTTGATTCAGCTCAGGGTTGTATTTTGTGTAGTGCAGGCGACCAGTTGCGCTTCGAAAGATGACCACATTACGTGTGACCTAATGGTTGAGTTGGACACATGTCTGGCTCAAAGACAGACAGTCTTCAAATGACAGTAAAGGGAGAAGCTCCTCCCGGAATCTGGGTACGTCCATATCGAAGAGGATGGTTTCTAACTCGACTTTTTTCTTCTATGGCACATGGTTTAGTTTTAGAATGGTATGAATATCATGACAGGAGCACTCACCGAGGATAACCGAGTCGAGTTAGCCTCAGGCTTTTCAGTCTGTCCCACCTTTTGTAGAAGATCCTCAAGAGGTAACATAACTTCATCGCATCCGTCGTCAGATAATAGGCTTGGCCCAGGCGGGTGGTCGGAAGCATGTGGCGTGCCCCCGCCGGGATGCTGTTTCAGTTGCTTGCTGGACGCTAACCACCTCAGTTTTGGTCAAGCATGCTCATTTACCTGATCGGCGAAGCTCCTCATAGGAAACCGAACCCCCACTGATCAGTGATACCCTTCTCCTGTAGCTGATTGAATATGCATCATCCTATGGCTTCCTTCATTCTGGGAAACCTAAAGAGGTCTCCGAGGCCAACAAGTTTCAAAGTCTATCAAGGCGCGGATGGCATTTCCAACCACATCAATGTGTCATGGCATCTTTTGCACTAGCAACGATAGGATAAGACGTAATGCCTGTGGTGAAACCGTCCTTAACTGACAAGAATGAGGATGAATCCGAGGGTGGATTTTGCGGGTCCGAATGGTAAGTCGGTCGTCGTCGAAACAGGCTGGGTGTCAGCGATAGAAACGGGCTGGGCGCCATCGATATGCTCTCTGTTCTTCTCGATCGGCCTGGTGCCAATGTATGACAGGTCACTGTCATCCGGGAGCGCTATCCATTTGGCGGGGTCATAGTCGCCCTGATCGGTAGGCTCGGGTTCCGTGGTGCATGCGAGGATGTATAATGGAGGAATGTTTCGCCCGCCGCGATCGTTTACACTCGATGAGTGCCAAAATCCGACAACTGAAGGTATCCTCCAGCTGGCCATCGGTATATGCAACGAATTGCCTTTTGCCTTGTCGTGTGCTAAAAGTCTGCTGCCCTTTTATGCAGACCTCCTTCGTTGGGCAAGCCGGGGCGCGACAGAACACTTCACCGTCAGTGGAGAGCTCAAAACGTACCGACCACTATCTGTCAACGTACCTTGGCGTCTTCTTGTTTCAAGTCATGCCATGGTCGAGCGATGACATGAGGAAGAAGCGTTCAATTGTCCTTCCGCTGGAGGTATTTGTTCACCACAGATGGCCGCCTGAGACAATATTCGAAGCAGTCCCGGGGCTGCATGTTCAGTCGCTGCGTCAGAGCTACTGGAGCAAAAAGTCAGTACAGTCATAAAATAGCTGACTATGAACGACTCACTTTCGGCCAAGGAATAGACCTTCCAATCAACGGGCATTGGCCCGGGATCTTTCCAACCTTGACAGTCATGCAATTTATCTCCTTCTGCGAACGAGGAGTGTCTGAGACAACTTCAGTATGATTGAGTAGTAAGAGGTTTAATCCTGGTTGCTCTTCATGCTCCCAGAGATGGAAAGCTGGAAGATTTGGAAGGGGGGGAATGAGCTGGTATATATATACAGAAAGAGTGAATGAGCCATTGTCCCTCTTGCTTGAGCCAGTGAATACATGTAGTGAATGATTATTTCGTGGATAGTGAATATCAATAAGGAATTCAGCCATAGCCATCCTAAGTAATGAATAGGGGCCTAAGCAAACGAACTGCCAAAACACCGGAACAGTCAGCCTATACGAGCCCAATCAGCCACAATGTCCAACCGCCATCGGGCAATCCGAACTGCAGGTAACACGAGGTATCACCGTCCAGCATCATCCCAGCCCAACCATTTACCGTTACACCGCATCGATGCTGACACCTCCTGCAGATACACTCACCATCCCGCTTACGCCCAACCGTACCATATTCTCCAACAAAGTCGTATAAATACCCCTATGTAACCAGCCAAGCAGCATCCATCCAGCCCAGTGGCACATTTCTCAGCCAAACCAGTCGAAATGGAAACCGTCAAGGAAACCCTCTACAACCTCCCCAAGCCACCGGCTCGCACCCGCACCAAGCCCATGCAGGTGATCTGCGTGGGCCTCCCACGTTCCGCCACGGAGAGCCTCGCTGTCGCGCTGCAAAAGCTTGGTCTAACCACGTACCACGGGTGGGACATCTCCTTCGAAGAGAACGCGGGGTACATCGAGGCATGGGCGAAACTAGCGCGGGCGAAGTGGAACGGGAAGGAGGACGGAGAGTTCCGCGTGTCGCGTGGGGAGTTCGACGCCTTGCTGGGGCACTGCGATGCGGTGGTGGATACAGCGGCGTCGTTCTTCGCGGCTGAACTAATGGAGGCGTATCCGGAGGCGCTGGTGATCTTGAACACGAGGAAGGATCTGGATGCGTGGCATCGCAGCGCGATCAAGACTCTGTTGGAGATTTCAGACAGCTGGTTCCTGTGGATGATGCGAGTGTTTTGTGCGGATCTGTTCTGGCTGTGGGAGCTGTATGTCACGCATGGCTATCCGGGATTGTTTCGCGGAAAGACGATGCACTCGGCGATTGCGAAGAACGGGAAGTGGGTTTATCGCGAGTATTGCGCCATGATCCGGGGGTTGGTGGCTCCGGAGCGATTGTTGGAATGGAGTGTGGAGGATGGATGGGAGCCATTGTGCGAGGTAAGTTCACTTGTTCATGTACACGGGGAGAAACGCTGATGGCTTGTAGTTTCTACAGAAAGATGTGCCTACGGAAGTATTCCCCAAGACGAATGATCCGGCTAAATTCGCGGGTAATGTTGAACGAGTGCTCAAGCCACGGTACATGAGGGCATTCCGCAACCTGGTGCTTACAGTCACCTCCACGGCTGTCTTGACCACGGCGATTGTTTTGGGAGTGCGCGGGGGAGGACTAACCTCCATTCAACTATGGTCTGTTTAGCCTATGGGGGACTGTCTTAGTCTTGTTCTTCGGCTGTTTGAGCCTATAGACCTAAGACCCACTGGGATGCCCTAGTGAGTGGAGATGATCCCATTTGAGCACATTATCATCTTCTTATTGCTTGGCATCTTCAATCATGGTTTATAGATACCTATATACACAGGTACCTTATGACACTGAGTCTATAACTGAAACAATTCTACCATTCTAATCAGGTTACTCACACCATGAAGAGTCTGAAGAGGCCAGATGGCTGAAACTGACTGAAACGCTGCAGCAGCCAAACTGGCAATATCCACAAGCGGAAATCTTGGCAACGCCTTTGAGCAGATTTTCTTCTTGGCAGTCCACTCTCTTGTCGCATCTAGATTCTTTCTCGGTGTCCGTCGAGTATAAGACTCCTTCAATGGCTTCTATCTGTCTATCATGTCAATTATCTGGTAGCAGCAGCAGCAGTCAAGATGCTCTCCTCGCGCGCCCATAGCATGGACATCCCCAATTCCGGCCCCGGTGTCGAGCATCACTGGGGCTACTATAACCGCCAACTCCCATGCACCAGCGACAAGGGCAAATGCGCCTATCTCGACACGGTGTATCACTCGCACGACCTGTCTATTCTCTACAGTGCCATTCTCTGGGGTGTAATTCTGGGTGTCTTGTTGCTCTGCGCGCTGCGACGGCTCATCCGCGTCCGTCGAACATCACATACTTCCAGTCAAGATGCAGAAACGGAAAAGATTCAGCCTCAGAGCTTCATCTATCGCTGTCAACAATCCCTCAAATCAGCCTACCACCGTCATCTTCTTCGAGGATATCTCCCCAGCGTATTCGGCCACACAACCGGCTTTAACATCCTCCTCCTGCTCATCCTAACCGCCTACCTCACCATTTTCTCCTTCGTCGGCATCGTCTACAAAACCTGGTACAGCCCCGTCAAAGGCTATCCTAACCTGCAGCAGACCCGCGTCGGACTCGGACCCTGGGCCGACCGGCTCGGCGTCCTGGCCTACGCCCTCACGCCGCTGGCCGTCCTCTTGTCCACCCGCGAGTCCCTGCTCTCATTGCTGACAGGCATCCCGCACCACCACTTCCTCTTCCTCCACCGCTGGCTCGGATACATCATTTACATTCAATCGTTCCTGCACGTCATCGGCTGGACCGTCATCGAGGGCAAGCTCTACCAGCCACAGCCCTCCACGTGGAACGAGTTCATCGCACAAGAGTACATGATCTGGGGCGTCGTCGCCATGATCTTTCTGTCCTTCTTGGTCTTTTGCTCCGCGAAATGGTACATCCGATTAACGGGGTACGAATTCTTCCGCAAATCGCACTACGTCGTGGCCATGCTGTACGTCGGCGCCTGCTGGGGCCACTGGGCGATGCTGTCCTGCTGGATGATCGCCTCGTTGACGGTCTGGCTGTTAGATAGAGCGGCGCGTCTCCTGCGGACTGTCCTGCTGCATACCACCACTGCCTCCTCCTCCGAGAAACCATCGTGGCTTGGCAATCTGCGCATGCACATCCCGACAGCGCAGATAACCTCCTTCCCCAACGACACAGACAGCGACGTCATCCGGCTGGATTTCACCCTCTCACACCACCACTGGGCCATCGGCCAGCATTTCTACCTCTGTTTCCCGGACTTGAGTATCTGGCAATCACACCCAATGACGCCCAGCAGCGTGCCTACAGACAGCCGCCAGCAAGCGCAGACACATACGTACATCATCCGCGCGAAAAGCGGGCTCACGCGGCAGCTTGGTCTGCTCGCGCGAGGAAACCAGACCTCGACCTCTGTTGTCCTCGCAGGTCCATACGGACAGTCCATCCTGAGCACTGAACTACTGCAAACAGACGTCAACATCCTTTGCGTCGCGGGCGGCACAGGCGTAACCTTCGTCCTGCCTGTCTTGCTTCAGCTATCTCGTCAACCAGGCTTCCCGTCACGAAGCGGTCTACTCGAGTTCATCTGGGTTATCCGCCGCAAGGCCGATATGCAGTGGATCAAAGCCGAGATGGACGAGCTGCGGTCTGCCGCGAAGGGGTGTGCCAATTTCCGGATTAAGGTGTTTGTGACGCGCGAGGGGGATGTCGAGTCCCAAGTCGAAAGCCAAGAACTGGAGAAGGAGCTGGTCAAGGAGGGTATCCAGCGGACTGAGTCTAATACCTCGCGGGACGGAGAGACGCCGTTTACAATACACTACATGGGTTCCAACTCCGGCTCTGACTCTGACTCTGGCTTTGCGGGGACGAATCGACACCCCGATGTTGCCTCGCACGTTACTGATTTCGTGTCGAGGACGGTGCAGGGCCCGACACGCGTCCTTGCCAGCGGTCCGACAGGACTACTTTCCGATCTGCGGAGGGCGATTGCGTCGTGTAATGATCCTGCGCGGGTATGGAGGGGTGAGGAGCGGTACGATGTGCAGCTTGTTCATGATGATCGGCTGGAGTGGTAGACTGGGCTGAAACAATGACCACGCGGGCCGTGGTCTAGTCTTATGAATATGAATACGAATGTAAATGTTATATACCCAGTTGAATGAATTGGTTAACTGCACTGCCTACATCCCGTAGCCGCTCATACTCGGAGGTAAATCCTCCACCCGCGTCCCCCATGCACTCTCGCTCGGCCCCAGCTCAAGTTCCAGAACACCCCCGTCAATAAAGAAATCATGCGAGATCCAGTTCTTCGTCCACGGCTTCCCGTCGCGCTTCGCATTCTGGATGTATATCGCCTTATAGGTGGGGTCGAAATTGGTGTTTCGCACGGTTGCCACCTTGCCCGTCACCTTGTTGTGGATGCTGATCTCCTTGAAGAAAGGCGGAGTAATCAGGTAGACGTCCTGCCCGTGGACTGGGAAGAGACCCAACATGCTCAGCGCGGCGAATGCGCCCATGGCGCCGCCGTCGTCGTTCCCGGGGATTCCAGGGGTTGTTGCGTTGAACTGCGAGGGGATGTAGAAGTGTGTTCGCGCGGCGGAGAGCCCAGGCCGGCCGGAATAGTGGAATTGGAAAGTTGGCAGGAAGGCTTGTTCGTCTCCCACGTAGAGGATGCCGGAGTCATGCAGATAGGATAGTCGCGATGTGAATGTCTCTGGGCCACCGAGATGTGTGATGAGAGCGGCCATATCTTGCGGCACGTAGCTGAAGGGCAGCAGTCAGATTTTGTTTCACAAATGAAGGACAGGAAACTCACAATGTGTAGAGCCAGCAGCTCCCCTCGTAGGTCTCGTGTCCAGCGGGATTGAGGTAGCACGAGGTAAAGTTGTACAGCGGACTGCAGAAGATCGGATCCTGAAATCCCCATGTTCCGTTCAGGTAGCGCGGCTGCAGGAACCCGGTGAAGCCTGTGTCCACCCCGTTGATGTACGACTTCTGATCCGACTTGAACATGTTCTGCCAGTTCGACGATCGTTGAATGTACTTTTCATAGTCGCTGTCGTGACCCAGCCGCTTCGCTAGCTCCGCAATGCAAAAGTCGTTGTATGCGTACTCCACTGTCCGCGAGATACTGCGCGTATGCGTGCCAATTCCATACGGATCATAGTCATCGGTCGGAATATACCCGAGAGACTTCCAGCTTTGGAGGCCTCCTCGGCCTTCTACGTTCCAGTTGGATGGTTCGACCTCCGCGTCCTTGACCACGGCTTCGTAGGCGGTAGCCCAGTCCACATCGCTGACGTTCTTCAGGTATGCGTCCGCGATGAGCACGTCGGCGTTGGAACCTCCCTGGGTGAATCCCTTGCACAGCGACATGCGGCAGTCAGGGAGATATCCCTCGTGGCGATAAATGTCTACCAGACTTCGGATCATCCGTGACTGCGACAGAGGGTCTAGCAGTGTCAGCAACTGATGCACCCCTCGATACGAGTCCCAGATGCAGTAGTAGCTGTCATAGTACGGCTCGTCGCTCTGCCACAGTGGGTTCTCTCCCGTGTAATCCTGGGGACTGATCATGGCGCGGTACACGCCGCTCCAAAACACTTTCTGCAGATCCGCAGAGACACCCTCTGCATCAACCTCAATCACGTCCAGCTTCTCTCTCCATGCTTTCTCAGCCGCAGATACCGTGCCGTCAAAGTCAAAGTTGGGCTGCTCTCTCTCCGCGTTGGAACATGCTTGTTCGACGCTGATGAAGCTCACCCCGACCCTGGCCAGAAGGGTATTGTCCTCCGGAGCATGGAATCGGGCAAAACTCCCAGCAGAAAGTGTCGATGCGTCGTTTGTCCCATCCGGAGTCACAGAGACTGTCGTTTGGTTCGTCCCTGCCCGGGTCTTCATCCACACGCCCGTGTCGCGGAGTTTGGCACCTTTGAAATCAGCGCAGAAGTGAAGATCGTAGCTGCCTATTCCGAAGCTCGGATTGAAAGTGCCGTTACCGGTCAATCGCCCTGTCGATGGGTCCACCGAGGCGGTTCCGTTCGTGCGGGACACGGGCAGATCTATCAAATCGACTAGAATCACCGGGCTGAGTGATTCGGAGGCGCCGCTGAACTTGAACCGATACAGAGCTGACCGGTTCGTCACCGTCATCTCCGCATTTACGCCATTCTCCAAAGCGATGCTAAAATAGCCTGGTCGCGCTTTGGGGGAGTTTGGCACCCACGCAACCGCCCGATCAGGCTGCTGCCACTTGCATTGATTGAGGTCATCCCCCGGGCAGCTCGGATGAGCAAACAGGGGAAAATTACCCAAGGATGGTGCTCCACCAGTTCCGCTGTCGTGCATATGACTGAATCCAGTCACAAACTTGGTATCATATGCGAAGCCAGCTTGATTCTCGCCTTGCGTGTCTGCTACTGCTTTGGCCATGCCAAAGGGCAGAGTCGCTCCGGCGAAGGAATGACCGCCATTTGACGTGCCGATAAAGGGGTCAACATAGTCCAACACGTCGAAGTTCGAATCTTTCTTCTGGTGGCCATGCACGAATGTAGAGGCAACAAGGGCACTTAGCACGGCCAGTGGAATTCCTTTCGACCAGGAAGCTACCATTTTGAAATAGTCTAGCTTTCAAAACGTAATCAACAAGACAACATCCTCTGCGTAGTCCGTGAAGAAAATAAAGCACCCCAGATTCGATGCGCGACGTGTGTTGGCCAAAGGATTCTGCATTCCAGGGGCTAGTGGCTGGGAAGGAACGTTTAAATCCCTTCCCCGCGTCACAATCCTCATTTTCCATGTCACATTGTAGTATCCCTGTAACGTAGCAATCGCATTGAGATCATCACCTGGTCCAGATGCACCCCTCATATTAATGCTAGAACTCATGTAGCGGAGTGGCTCCGGCCGCCGGGATTTGCAGGGAGAACTTCCTAAAGGGGTTTTCGGCAAGGTGCAGTGGCATAAATAGTCAAACTAGTACTCACTAGTAGCTGCAATGCGGAGAAATGATTTCAAGAAGACCAACCGAAGCCTGTGCAGAACCTGTTTGCTCTCCCGACGCGAAATTAAATCCATGCATTGAATGATAGGGCAAGCAGACAAGGCTTGAGAACCGAACGCTCAACCCCAGCTATCTTAGAGAGGAAAGACGGATAGATGCCGACAGTACCGCAACTGACATGTTTCCAGTGTCATTTTGATGAGATTGACCTCTTTCGTTCACGAGTGAGTCCTTTAATCTTGGAAGCGGATCTCGACGTGGATCAACTACCGGTCAATTGAGGTCGTAGTTGCACGGGACAACACAAGGTTGAGCGTGCAGTCAGAACTGTCGACAGATGGTTTGGCATCAATTAATTGTAGCTTGTAGGAAATCGCAGTCTGTCCCAGTATGCACTGGCTGCTCAGGGCATGGCCAAATGTCTCCTCTCTATACGCACAGGGCCTATAGAGGGCAAGCAATGATCATATATGGTTTCGTAGGCAAGTCGCCAACAGATCAAATCAAATCCATGACAATTCTGTCCCATGACTTTCCAGCCGTGTCTGGAGACGGAGTCCGGATCCTTGGCGCCAGGTGAGAAGGGGAGTTGAGGACAGATTCATTTATTGGCATTCGAGAGGGATAGTGATGCTTGGTTTTCAAGGCCTCTCTTCTCAAGCTGGCATTTTCCTGTCGCAAGTCCTGAATTTCCTGGAGCAGCAACTGTTGGGACTCTAGCTCCAACATCATTGTTCCCAAATGCAACAAGAGCTCGGGATGAAAACCTTGAGATGTAGGAAACTTCCCATGCTGAATCAGAAACTGTCGAGCTCGAGACATGATGTCAGAGTTTGATGCCATACTGAGCACATTCTGGGCGCGCTGCTGCTGGCTATCAACCGGTGAAGAATAAACAGACGGACTTTGCAGACTTGACTGTACAGTCAGGGCATCTGGCGGACCTGTGCGACTATGCATTGTGGCTTGAGGTGGAACAGGTGTGCTGCTCCGAGAGACGCCTGGTGAAGCCGCCGATGAGTTGATTAGAGGCGGCGTCTGATCCCATCGCTTATCTCTGCAAGAAGGACAATAAAAAGTTCTTGTAGATGTAGCTGTAACAGGATCTGACAGACATCTTGCATGATACGACCTACAACAAGTCTCGCAGAGCATCAGATCATCTGGACTTCGACACTCTGAGCAGACCAAATTGTGATGTTTCCCTGCTTCTGCAATCACACGGATATGTTAGAGCTTCTATAAGTCGGTAAGCTGGAATGAGAGACTAACTGATCCAGTCCGTGTAAATACGGCTCTTTTCATTATCCGTGAACACATGAGAATCGACCTTTGAGGGCACCGGATGGCCCAGCAGTCGCAACAATTCCTCATGATCTGCTGCAACATTCTCGCACGGCGACCTGTCAAGACCTGCATGGCCTTGCCTAGGGCCGTTTTGGCTACCCAACCTTCTCAGCATGTCTTTCGTCTCTTCGAAAAGAAATTCCTATATCAGAGTCAATCTACAAGAATGCCCTGCTTTTAAAACAGCCAGATCCAAAGGCCAAATGCGGATACTGCCGGGCGGTGAGAGGATGCCGAACGACTTGCCGACTTTTACCCGAACGAGCGCCGACGCACGTCACTCGCCTTGCCCCAGTCCATAATGATCCATCAAGAATTCAAAGATCCCTTGGCCGTTTAAGCTTTCCTTACTTCTTGGCCAAGCACGCACTTTCTTGATGTACGATCTGTAAACTCCTCATCATCTTCATCGCTGTGAATTGAGATGAGACCCTCAGTCGTGTCTAGACGTCTAAGAAATCATCTCCCGCATATTGAATACCGCATAGCAGAGATCGACAATGCCAGGGGTACCATCGAACAAAGCTTGCGAGCGTTGTAAAAAAAGACATCTCAAGGTATTTTTAGGAGTTCAAGTGGACAATTTTATGCATTCTCTGACCTTTCTAGTGCGACGAAACACGGCCGCGCTGTCAGCGTTGTACTAACGCTGGCGTGGAGTGCCCTGGTTATCTCCAAACGCGCAAGTTCATAGACCAAKGTGCTTCTGTAAGGCGTCGATATGCGCCTTACAGTGAAGCTCACCCAAAGCCACATGCAGCCAAATCGAAGGAGGGCGTAAGTCCTGCGCAAATCCCTTATCACTCGTAATGATTATGTCTCATATCAAGACAGGTACCCCGTAATCACTCAAAAGATTTTGAGCAAAATGTGATGCAAAATACTGCTGACCAAGGTTTGTCTCACACCAACTTGGGCTTGGGAACTGCCGAGGTCACTCAGTTAGCGGTCCGTTCAACGCCAAATGAGCGAGTGTCAGCCGTGCAAGACCCACCCGTGCAAACAGACGGCATGTTCGCAGTACAGGCTGGGCCAACCGAAATTGCAGGTTTGGACCAACAGAGTGCTTCCAGTCAGAGCAACACACAGAGCTCATTCTCGCCAAACAAGACCGCGGCTGGAGGTCTCGCCGGGGCAAATAATGTCTCCGGCGAGCTCAAGGAATCCAATGCTGCTACGCACTTGAACTCTCCGAGAAGTCCCTCGCACCGTGGCGAGGAAGAGGAGTTTCAGGATATATTCTCGGAGCTAATGACTGATACTGAGCACGAGCTTGCATTTCTTACGAGGCACTTCTCAGCAACTCTGGGACCCTGGTTCGTAAAGACTCTCTCTGGCAGCTACCTTTTGTGCTCATTCATCTCAGGCTAGACATCTCGGACTCTGGAAAGTTCTTTTCAGCATACGTTCCGGTTCGCGCGATTGACGATCCTTGTCTCAAGTATGCAATCGCAGCTCTGGCAGCGAAGCATCTGGGCCGAGTCAAAGGCGTAATATCTCCGGCCGGCGGAGGGATGTTTACCAGTCCGCCAACAATGGAGGTGTACCCGAATTCCACTCAGGTGGATTGGTTTCTAAAAGCTGCTAATTACTACTATCTTGCTGCTTCTCGCATCAACACCTCCGTCTCCGATGCCTACTCAGCTGTCTCCAGCACAGCCGTCCTGGAGTCGCCAATGGAGACCGTGAGTCGGTGGCTGAATCTCCAAGTACAGCAAACTGGTCATGGACCTCCTACGGAGCAGCCAGTCATAGGGACTTTTTGGAGAAAAGTGGAAGACTTACTCGCCGCGGCGGTTATACTCACAACTTACAAGCTCTTGGATGAAGCTGGAGAAATGTGGCAATCGTATGTTGCAGTGGTCAAACTCACATCCCATTGAGTGCTTCGCTAACCCTCTGAACAGTCATCTCAACGGCGCCAAATCTGCTTTTGATGGTCTGTTACAAATATACACCAATTATGCAGAGTCCCCACAGTTTTCACATGGGATTGCGGCCTGCTTTTTTGACTTTGCTCGCTTTGACTATCTAGGGGCATATTTTACTCGGTCTTTGACGCATTTTGATCCGGACAGCCTCACTCTATGGAGAGCTGCCGGCGTTCCCATTGATGAACTAGGAAACCTCTGGTTAGACAGTGGACTGACTCGGAACCCAATGATGCTCCAACGGGAGGACCTGGCAGCAAACAGTCTGATCTGGCTTCTGAACAAGGTTCTCAACTTCCTGGCGGTTTCGAAAAGGTCCCAGGTGGAACAGTGGGTCGGTCAGCCACCGACCAATTCACCTTCTCCAACCGTCTCATCTCCACGTTCCCAGCCGACGACATCCACCTGGTTGAAACTCTGCTTCGAGTTCCAAACGTGGGTCGAGAAGATCCCCGAGACGTTCCGCCCCTGCCTGCGTCTCGACCACCCCAAGGATCTGTCCAAACTGCCCGAGATCGGCGAGATGCCGTTCCCCGAGATCTTCTACGGCATGACATCTTGCGCCGCTGCCATGCAGCAGTATCAGTTTGGCCGTCTTGCATTGTTGCTCAACCGTCCGCCTGACGTGATCAGCGCACCAAGCACCGCCTTTGACCGGCTACAGGGCTATCGCGAACTGACGAAAGAGGTCGACTACCGCTGCAAGGAGATTTGCGGCATCGCTCTCGGTAGACCACAAGGCGGTGTCCGTATCTACATGATAGCCCTGCTCTTTGCTGTAGGGCAGTGCCTCGAGAGCCCCGAAGAACGTCAGATTATCGGAGACCTGCTACGCGGCGTCGAAGCTGATCTGGGATGGGCGACTGGTTCGCAACTTCAGAAGCTCCAGAATCTGTGGGATCAATGATAGATCGATGCTGCAAAGTTGAACTGCCATCAGCATATTGAAATCCACAACATGAAAAGGCTTGACGGAAAGATTGACTCCGCATTCCTGCAACCACCGATGTCGAAGCGGCTTACTCGGCGAGCACTACGTCATTAACGTTCTACGAAGCCTTACACAACCTCGGAGGAGACTTAATTCATCAGGGCTGCAGAAGCCTGCCCTGCTATTCAAACACGGCCATAAGTCTTCTCAAAGACTGGAAGACATGCGGATATTGTCCAAAATGGGCGCTCCCACCATAACGACCCGGATGGTGCCATCAATACACATATACCCCTACCATAGCCAACACAACATATACCAGACGGCTTCA
Source organism: Aspergillus pseudoviridinutans (assembly GCF_018340605.1). Taxonomy (NCBI): domain Eukaryota; kingdom Fungi; phylum Ascomycota; class Eurotiomycetes; order Eurotiales; family Aspergillaceae; genus Aspergillus; species Aspergillus pseudoviridinutans. Next base: position 1,412,892 of record NW_025091289.1, on the reverse strand, counting down.
CTATCGTGCTCATCCACTTAATCCTAATTGAGTCTGCGTGTCCCGCAAGGAGATCTAAAATCAGTGCGGCACAGCTTGGCTAACGACAATACACGGAGTACAAATGGGTGATATCATCAAAACCCCGAGAACCGGAAGTTCATCCCGGTTTTGTACCCAATAATGCGATTATTTCGGACGTCGGAAATCAACCCCGAGTCAACGTGACGCATCAGAATAGCATCAGGCTCTACCAGAAAAAAGAAAAGTCGAAATCTTGATTTATGGCATACCAGGTGCCTAGAAAACAAATTCGCTCCGATTATCAGAGTTAGTGTCACCAATTCGCCAAGCTGATGCAAATACCATGCGGTGTAATCGAATGAACAAGAACATGAAATGCAAAGATCAAACGTTCAAATGCACAAGCTTGTCAGTCCCATTTGGCACCAATCTCGCCAATCTCACTTACTGGAATTCTCCCTTCAGCTGTCATATAACAAAATCGCATAAAAAGAAACTTCCGAGCGCCAAACTACGAGGTCAAATTTCAAACTATTAAACGGTCCAGTCTCATGGATCAAAGTAGTACTCTTCGGGACCGGCATCACCAGAACCGCACTGCGAGACCCGACGTCCGGCCTTTTTTCTGTCGGACGCGAGAATCTGGGCGAATTTGGACCTTTCACGGATCTTGGGTCCGTTCCAATAGAAGATGTAGATCGGGGTGATGAAGATGATGGATAGGAAGCCGAGGAGGGTGGAAGGCCATTCCAGGGGGAGTGATTTGCTCATGTATTTGTACACTGCCCAATTAGCACAGCCCCTGAATATCTTTTAAAAGTGGTGCTGGTCTTACTTGGAACTGAATACATGGCTGCGATGCCTGCCAGGAAGTCTCGTGCTAGGGCATTCCCGCCGGTTGCTGAGGCGGAGTATGGTCCGTAGGAGGCAATCATGTAGTCGATCGTGGCCATATAGATGGAATACTGGCTCTGCGTTAGACAGGTTCAGCGGTCCTGAAGAGGAACTTACATTCGCTATCGCAATGCAGCTGGAGAATATCATCGGCGCTATCCAGTGGACGTGGTGCTGCGGACCTAGACTGGTCCATGCGAAGCCAAAAAGACCAATCGTCAAGAGTGGAGCGACTAATTCTATTGTGAGTTTGACAGGGAAGCAGAAGTGAGAGACCTACCCCATAGAAGCCAGTATAGACGGGCTTCGGGCTGGAGCGCGTCAGGATCTCGTTCAAGCACACGACAGTGGCGATGGATCCAGGGCAGAAAGGAGAACCAAGCCAGAATGTATCCGACCATGATCCTTTATATAATCAGCAAGCACTTGCTCCGCAGTTATTATCGAGAGAGACTTACGGAATGAAGGCCAAACCAATTGTGATGGTATTGAAATTCCACTGCTTGTAGACAGGTTCGTAGGATTGCAGGAAAGTGAAGATCAAGGCGTCGCTGAAGCCACTGAGGAGGGATAGCCACAGCACAATGGGCTCCCGAACGAACATGACGAACGGACGAGCCCAGAGAGTCGCAAAGTACTTGATATCGACCCGTTTGCCTTTGAGCTCATCACCACTGTACACCTCCTCTCCCTGCTTGCGTCTCTTTCTAGCTTCTCTCGTTACGAGAATGCTGCAGCGCGTTTCCGGCACCCAAAAGTGCACGGCTTGGACGAAGCCACCCAGGATGAGTTGGAGCCAGAAGTTCCAATGCCAGCTCAGAAAAGTCGTTACGAAGCCTCCGACAATGGGTGCCACGACTGATCCTGCTACCGATGCAAAGACAATGTACGCCACAGCGTACTGTTGCCGATCTGGTTCCCACATATCCGCAACCATACCGAGTGTCACAGAACCACCGGMAGATGACAGACCACCCAACGCACGACAGACCACGATAGTGCCAAAATTGGGAGCCAGGGCACATGGTATTTGCCATATGTTCACAAAGAACAAACTGAGTTGCATGACGGGCCATCTCCCATACTCTTCACTCCAGGGAGCCCAGAACTCGCTACCGAATCCGTAGGCAATGAGGAAGTCCATTTGACCTACTCTTGCAGCTTGTTTTGCGATGTGAAAGTGTTTAGCGATCGGAGTGATTCCGCTGGCGTAGAAACTGGCATTGAAGTTCATGGAAATCTGAACCATGACGACGACCGTCAAGATTGTCCATTTCTTCCACGACGGATAGGAGAACCCAAGTTTATCATAGCAGTCAGTCTCCTTCAACTCTACCTTGCCATCGGCCCGTCCATCAGCCGCCCCATCGGCTCCCTCTTCCTTCTGCCGTTCCTCTCCGTGGCAGGCTCTAGACTGAGACGCAGGCGAATGCGCTGTGGTACCATCCGGTGCCCCTTGCTTCTCCCCATCAGACAAGCCAAGCTCCTGGGAAACGTCAAACTGGGGATGGGAGCCATGGGAGGCAGACATGGTGCATTGAGTTTGAACTGAGGATATGGTTCAATAGAAGGTTGCGAGCGGTGCTCATGATGAGTCTTGGCCTCAATCAGAATTGGGGGTTTCTTCATTAAATGCGTCCAGCTCCGCCATACGAGAATCGCCTCTCGCGGCCGGCCTAGATTATGATTGTCACCTTCTTGCCTCCGATTGGTTTGACGTCACGCTACCATAGGCCAGAGTAGGGTCTACCAAGCTTCACCAAGCGTTTGGATGTGGAGCAAACATCCGGGGAGGGTAACGCAGTCGACTGCCAATCGTTCTCCGCACTCGCCTCCGCGATTAAGGAAAGGATAGGGCGCAACTGTACCCCGGAGAGAATGGAACGTGGACTCCTCAAACCTAGTAGTCGGCCACCCCGAGCTTGTTATCTGCGGCGAGGCCAATATCAGCCGGACCTGCATTCCGAAGCTGCTCGAAATAGACCTCTTCTGACAAATGCGAGACTCTGGGGAAATGGGTTGCTCTGGAGTCCTTCGAGACTCAAGAGTATATCGCGGAGACACTATCTCGTCAGGAGAGCACCATGCGTTTCTCCATACCTCTGCTGATGATGGGATGGATTGTCAAGAGATTACATCATGATGCGAATGTTTCCTCATTTTTTAACTACAGTCAGGCGAATCAATACGTAGTCTAAGGACCATGATAGAGAAAGAAGAACTTGAAGGGAAGAGCAAAAGATGTAGTCGCGGTAGGTCACATGGCGGAGGCTGTGCCTTAGGCAGTCTCAGCCCTTTGAAAAGATAGACTAGATCTTTTGGTTGCCCATCTCAGAAGAGTGTACTCTTTGTACAGCCTATTTCAGATAAAACGCCAGATCCGCCCCCTCCCCTCGCTCCCAAGCTAACTCCCCATTTCCAAGATATCGGAACGGGTTGGTCGTATTGTACCGGATATCAAAATGTTCACCGCGGATAGTGCTCAGGAAGGCTGCGCCATGGTTAGTATATCCCTGTAAGTAGGCAGTAGCGGCTTACCCTTGTAGTGCAGGACGCTTCCCGGATACATTGCTGTGACCGTGAAGCCCTCTCCCTTGTTCTTCTTGCTGTACCAGGCATGGCAGCCCTTGGACCAGACCGCGCGTTTAAGATTCTCCTGCGCAAACTTGTTGTAGTCACGAACGACGGAGTCTTTGACGGTAACCGATCTGGATACGTCAGTAGATGGCGGGGTAGACTAGGGACAGACATACTTGACATCTTCGCTTGCTATCTTTTGAACCCAATCTAACATATAATCCGCCGTCCAGGCGAGCATTTGCGGTACCGAGCCATGTCCAGTGGGGCAGTTCGGGCCTGCAAACATAAAGTAGTTCGGAATGCCGGCCGCGCAGACAGAGAAGTACGCCTCGGGCTTCTCCTTCCACTCCTCGTCTAGACGTCGTCCGTCTCGGCCAACGAGCTCCCAGGCAGGAATGAAAGAAGTGTTAAATCCGGTAGCACAGACGATCAGGTCAAACTCTTCTACCTCTTTGTCCGTTTGGATACCGTTCTCGGTAATGCGTTGGATGCTATCGAAGCAGATCTCTGCGTTGTCTGCCTGCAGGGCTTCGAGATAGCCGTCTCCGGGGCTGAGACGCCGGCATCCAATTTCATACTTTGGGATGAGCTTATCGGCTAACTCTGGATCCTTGGACAACCGGGCTCGCATAACGCTGTCGACGAGCTTGAACAGGAATCTGTTCTCTTCGGAGCCGGAGAGCATGAGTCGGAAAACGGAGTTGACCCTGAGGATATTAACACAATTCTGGTATAGGCAGGGACGAACATACGAGTCCTCGACTATCTTGCGGTACTTGAGAAACTCCTCAGGGTCATCTCTGAAACGCTGCTTTTCCTCCTCCGTGAATTCAAAGTTCGTCCCTATGCCATCTTTGGTCAAGTTCCCGCAAAGATTCGTGGACACCCAGGTCGCGCGGCGGATGTAGTTGACAATCTTTGCAGCTTTTGGCTGGAGAGCTGGAACGATCTGTAGAGCAGAAGATCCGTTGCCAATAACGGCAACTCTCTTTCCCGTCCAGTCGTAGTCCGGATCCCTATATTGTTAGCTACAAAGCACCAGCAAGCAACCGCAGCGCTTACCATCGGGCACTATGAAGGAGTTTTCCTTGAAATAAATCCATGCCCTCGATATCCGGCCATTTCCACTGACTGTCCCGAGTCAGCCTCATACTTGACGACCGGAGGAATAGCTGCGTACTTTAGGATGCCACTACCATCCAGGACGACATCCGCTACGTCCTCGATGAGCGAACCTGCCTGCTCCAGCGTGAGTTTCCACTTTCCGTCCTTTTCGTTCCAAAGCGCTTGTAGAAGCTTCGTGTTGAATGTGATTTTCTCTCTGAGACCGTACTTGTCCGTCGTGTTGACGATGTAGCCCTGGATCTCTGATCCAGTGGCATAGAACTTGGACCAATTAGGGTTTGGTTCAAACGGAAAGACATAACTATCTATGTGATATTAGATCAAGCAGCAGTGACTGTGGATAAAAACGTACGGGCCGGAATGTCACTGCCTGAATCATCAGCGGATCGTCTCAACGTACAGAAAGCTAAGAACTAACCATCCAACCCCGGGATAGACATTCTCGTACCATGTCCCGCCGACCTCCGGATTCTTCTCGTAGATAGTATACTCGACAAAGTCCATCGGTCTCTCGTATTTCAGCTTGTACGCCAGTATCAACCCCGAGAAGCCTGCGCCTATGCAAACCACCCGGAGCTTTCGAGGCGTAAAGGCGAATTGACTAGGGTCAACAGACCAGTCATCCTGAATGTGGCCGTTTGAGATTGAGAATGATTCATTTGAATGCATCTTGCTTGTACTTGTCACTTCCCCCGACGACGATCGGACACGGGGGTAGATTGAGGGGATATATCATCGACCCCTTTCGAATCCAGTCGCTCCTGAAAGCTCAGTTGCTGGGCCCTGTCTATTTCTGGTCTGGACTGTCCGGGGGACTCTGTCTAGTACGGAGTAGTTTAAGAGGGAAAATAGAGCCATTGGGCTAGTTGCATGATTAGTAGGGTTAGTGGGTGGGATGATTCGTTTGATAGTTCGCTTGACGGGGTGTACTCTGGATAGTGTTACATATTAGAATGGGTCAGTGCAACGTACCGTATGCATACCACAACCTATATTGTTAGCTTATATGCACTCTTGGTGGATCCATTTAACAGCTGTTTTCTTGTCGAGGTGGAAACGCTGAACAGCTGCTGGGATACCGGTTGCCAATGCCTTTTCCACTTTCGGGGGGTAATGCGCCAAAAGAACCAAGATACCTCCTATTTCGAAGTCGGCAATCCATCCTGTATGTTGAGCCGGTTTATCCCTGTCACTGCAGGGATGTATATGAGCCGTTTTTGGCTAATGCTGCCATGATGCCCTAAAACGTGCTAAATCACTCCGTCCAGTCGGAGATAACGTTGCGTTGGAACGTCGTGCGCGTTGACAGGAGGAACATCATGTGGACCGACTCTCATCCCTGCAAATTAATTATTGAAGTGGAGGTTATACAGGGATGTTAGATAGGAGACGTGATATTGATCCAGACTCACTAGAGACTCCGACATTTGTGGTGATGCCTGTTTTCTGGCTTGGAGATCTTCTCAATCTCACGGAAGATGTCATGTCCCTCGCTCAACCATCGCAGTTTTGAAATGAGCTCGTCTTATTTTCAGGAAATTTGTGACTTCTGAGGGTCAGACACTTTCAGTTGCGATGTCGAGCCCGTTCGGTGAGCCATCCCCAGGCATAGACCTCGAAGGAAACCACACGCCCAGAAACAACGCCACGGTCATCGCACTGTACATTCTCGCCATCATTGCGATTGCATTACGGATCACCGCAAGGGTAAAGGTGCAACATACCAATATCCTGGCGGATGACTGGTTGATCGGTGTAGCACTTGTACGTCCCTGTCAATGAACAGCTATTTTCGGGCATACTCAGCGAAAACAGATCCCCGTCACGGCGAATCTCGTCTGCACCATTGTGGGTATGTAACTCCATACTTAATCCCGCGACAGGTGCTCGAAGGTTAACGTGTCACAGGAGGCTACTATGGCCTTGGGAAGCATGTTTGGGTGGTCGAGTTGGACAATGTGATCATCGTGATGCAGGTATGGCCAACCAACCCTGGGCGATAGATGAGACGAATGGGCTGATCCCACAGCTTCTTTTTGCATATGTCCTCATCTATGTTGTTGCGATTCCACTCATCAAGCTCTCTATCATCCTGTTCTACCGCCGCATCTTTGGAATGAACTGGGTGATGTGGATTTGTGTGTTCTTGACCGTCGGCTACTGGTTCTCGTGCACTATTGCGTTCCTCGTCTGTTGCCGACCATTATCATATTACTGGACGCAGTATGGGGATCCCAAGGGGGGCAAATGTATCTTCAACCTCTATCCTTTCTATGTCGGCAACGCGGCGGCCAACGTGGCCACGGACGGTATAATCCTAATGGTTCCCATCCCTCTGGTCTGGAAACTTCAGATGCGAACGGCACAGAAGATCCTGGTGTCCGGTATCTTCTTATTGGGAGGATTGTACGTTGCCCTGTCCCTAGTGAACGTGCAAGGGGCTTCGCTAACAATTGCAGTGTTTGCGTCGCGAGCGTCATCCGCATCTATTTCATGACCTTCCTCAGCAGATCTCTCGACATCACCTGGATCATGGGCGACGTATTCATCTGGTCCAGCGTGGAACCGTGCATCGGCATTGTCTGCGCCTGTCTTCCAACGTTGCAGCCTCTTCTCAAATCAACTCTCAAGCACATCCTCGGGTCCTCTCGGATAGCAGGCAAATTTGGCGCGAGTTCGTCTCAAGAGGTTGAGCTGCAGCGAAAACCTCGAATCCAGCGTGTCTCAGGCGGCCATGATAAACATCGTCTCTTGCGCTCCCTTGACGACAGCCAGCACAAAATCAATGATGGACATTTGATACTCCGGCCTAAAGAAGGCGAAGCAATCTTGACGACGAACTCGGAGCCGGTCGGAGGGGACAAGATTGCGGGAGGCAGAGGCAGCCACAGTGAAAGGAATGAAAAGGATTCCATGTCGATCCGAGTGCATCGGGATTTTCAGTGGCAAGAAGAGCATGCTGGCCGATGAGCAAAACTTTAGCAGCATGCTAATGTTGTTGCCTCCGCGAGATGAGAAATCCACCTCCTCTACCTTAACATAAATCCTATAACGCCGTCAGTATTAGAGTCAAGAATAAGGCATAGATAGAATGGCTTTTCTTTTGTCTAGCTGCGGAAATTCTCGGCATCATCCTTGAATCTGCCTTCACCTCCACTTCCCAACTAAGGGACAATTGCATTCTACGCGGTTTTTGAGCGCTTTCTATTGTGTGGTATTGTGCTGCATCCGCCTGAGAAGGGAATCAGAGCAGGGGCAGAGGTTTTCGTCATTCAGGATCTAGTCGTCAATCTCGTCTCAGCTAGTGAGGCAAACAAGGACGTGAAGGCGTCGCGGAGATGCCCTGGAAAGTGGATGTTGAAGGAGACGACTTCTTCATTACGGGGATCGAGACACAAGCCTCAAAAGGCTTATGCCGGCGAATATGTCGGCTTAATGTGTAGGCGGGTAACTTAACTTTTGTTGGAGAATTTGGAGTTAGTAGTAAGGTGAGATGCTGGTGGTGGCGTGGAAAGGATCAGGATCTATGTCGAGGAAAGGTTGATGAAAGGGTGAAGTTACGATCTAGGCGAGGTATGGGCAGGGTGTCTTTACAGTGGGTGGAAGACTAAAATGACAGTGGTGAGAGAAACTGCAGACTTGCCTATGAGAGCAATCTAATCGATGCTCTTCCCGTTTCCATCAAGGGACGGATATGAGGAGAACCTCTTAGCAGATGAGGTGGAAGCAAATTAGATATGATACAAGCGATCTATTAAAGCGAGCCCTCGGATACCATCATCACTATTTATACTTGCTATACAGCTGCAGGACCACTAGACAGACATCTTCCTCAAGGTCACCTTCGTACTTAAAGCTACTGCTGAAAGCATTGATCTCTATTTGATCCTTTGGCTCTCAACTTGATTGATCTTTCCCTTCGTCTACAGTATCCAGAAGCAAATCTCAAAGCGACTCAACATCACCATGGAGCAGGGTACTCATATTATCGACCCGGAAGGCGAAGTGATAATCATCGTGCGTAATCCAATGCACCTTTCGCAGTCTGGAATGATGAGAGTGCTCCAGTTGATGAGCCTGTCGATTCCCGTGAGTCCCTAAGTATTACCTATCTATTATGTATTGACTAACAGCCTGCAGAAAAACCAGACAATATAGATGATGAGCTCATGCTGTCGCCTAGCGACTCTGAAGGTTCGAATGACGAGCCACCCAATGTTCTGTCGACGAGGTGGACAGTATACCGTCTAAAGCCGACGTCCGCATTCAAGTGTCCGCAAAACACTTGATGCTGGCCTCTCCCGTGTTCAAGAAAGCCTTGACTGGCAAATGGAAGGAAGGTTCAACATTTGTTGGAACCGGATCAGTCGAGATTACCACTGAGAGCTGGGATGTTGAAGCTTTCTTGATCCTCCTTCGAATCCTCCATTGCCAGCATCACAAGTTGCCAAAGAGGGTGAGCCTCGAGGTCGCTGCTAAGATTGCTGTTCTCGCAGACTACTATGAATGCAATGATCTTGTGGGATTCATCCGTGATGCGTGGATCACCTGTCTGAGAGAGGAACTTCCAAATACATACTCACGGAACTTGATCATGTGGCTATGGATCGCTTGGTACTTCAATACCACGAAGTTCAAGAAAGCGACCTCCATTGCCATGTCGCAGAGCAAGGATGAGATCGATGCACTGGAGTTGCCGATTCCAGCACGCATCATTTGTGAGTCTCGACCGAACCTGTCAATAAGGAAGATCGCTGACCACGAATTTAGACGAGATGAACCAGAAAAGGCAACAGGCTATATGCAAGGTCATTCTTCAACTTCAGCGAGAACGTGAAGCGTTCATGACAGGATCTAAAGGTTGCAGCTTCGAGTGTATCTCCATCATGCTTGGTCTATCACGAAGCAAATGCTTTCAAAGGGCCTCCTCGAGTCAGAGGTCAAATTCTATTACAAGGGTTGCAATGTCACAGGCTTGATCAAATCTGTCCAGTCATTCGTTGCTCCGAATTGGAGGGTTGCGATTTACAGGCACCAGCCAGGGTATATCGATCACAAGTGCCCCCATAGTTCCTTTTCTCTATTGGAGGGTTTACGGGATACGGTAGAAGGTCTCAAACTGAAACAATTTCTTGTCAATTGATTTCTGGCGATCATTTGTTCATACACTCATAGCTACCATTCAAATTCCAAGTCAATATACACATGCACAAGTAAATACATCATGCTAGGTGACTTTGATACAAAACAAAAATGCAAAAGCAAGGTAGGAAGTGGCTCTGGCTTACTCAGACCTGCCTCTGTTGCAATGATGCAGCACACAGCGCAATCTCCTGGCGAACAGCATCATCGACAAGATACCTCCTCGTCTCGGAAACAATCTTGTCCATCTTCTTCACCTCCCCCAGTCCAATGTCCCCCAATGCATTCGAGACATTGAAGCGGAAGTATCGGTGTTCCTCAACTAGATCATAATGCTCATAGGCAAATGTCTCCGCTTCAAACTCCGTATCCGTCAGAATATGCTTCTTCAGCTTAAGTTCCTGGATGAATCCCCCAGTAAAGTTCATCTCAGCCCGCATGCCAGTACCCAAAGACACCAGACATCCCAGCCGACTCTTCAGGTTTTCTGACCCCCATAGATCCCCAGCATGGATCCACGTTTGTCCAACAGCATTATTGGCACCAAGAGCACCATCGAGGAATACCCGTTTATACCCMAACAGCGGGTCGATCACCACAAACGGATCAAAGAACGACGGCGCTGCGGATGTCGCCCTTGCAGCCTCCCAGATCTTCAAGACTTTGTACAAGTCCAAGTCTATACGCATATGGTAAAAGCTCGAGAGGCTGATAACATTCCCAGTTAATTGTTTCGTCGTGCAGACAAAGACGCGGCAGGACGTATCAGGGTCCTGGAGGAGCGCATCCTCGTCCAGACCTTGTTCAACCACTACAGTCTTCAAGGTCTGTTCGAGCTTCTTGGTGTTGAAGCGCGGCCTGAAGTTACCCCGTAGAGTGAGGGGGATATAATTCTTCCTGGTAAATGCCTGCCGGGAGAGTCGAACGTATGCGTCGATGCATTGGTCCACGTCCATCTTGAGCCGGCCCAGCATAATAGCGATTAATCTGTTTGTATGAGGATATGCGACATGGAGCGTTGGCTGGGCTGATTGCTGGTAACTCACCCGCCTGCGCTTGTCCCACCGATCATATCGAAGACTTCGCATGGTTTTGGCGGACTATTCGGATCGATTGCTTCCATAATATCCTTGAGCACATAGAGGGAGGAGAGACCGCGGATGCCCCCGCCGTCCAGGGAGAGGAGGTTCAATTTCTTCTCTTCCAACTGCATTGTGTAAGGATTATTGATATCGAACTTGGCAGCAAGAAACAATATTCGAGTACCTGCATTTCCTACCTCTCTATATGTTGTTCTACGTCCTTATGTATCTGGTAGTGTAGGGATTGCTATTTTTACCAGATCTCTCAAGCGCCGAGCTACGACGAGCACCCCTGCACCAGCCATTTGCTTCAGCAAAGATGGATTGTTCTATGAAATGCTTGGGAAAAGACTGCGCTCGATCTAAGCCTATCAGATCTATTGACGCAAAAGCTGGACGCTGATCGTGGTCAGCAACTAGACGCCGTAGAAGGCGGCGCTTACTGGAGTGCAGATTGTTTCAGCTGAGCTGGCGGCTATGTTCCCGGTACTCAGGCTCTATGCGAAAATCTTGCTAACTCTGTCTTCATGTTGGTCTAATGGTATATTGGCGAGATTTATTGCCTATGCTTACCTAGGTGTTGGAACTTGCACATCCGAATGGCGAGATTTATCCCAGCGCCTACATACACAACCCATGATTGGCCCTTTCGACACTCATTCTTCTACAAGTAATTCTTCCAAATTCCTGGGGCTTTTACTGCACAAAATCTCTAGTTTAGTTCCAGTAGGGGCAGCTACTATCGGAATAATGTCGCCAATGACATCTGGACTGCCAACACAAAGAGGTCTGTTCGATTGCCTCCCTAACGGCGCTACATCATCAGGCCTATGCAGCTGATCATTTGCTTCTCGCTTGATAGGTTATACCATCTTGAGTTATTACCCAAATCATAGAGACACAACTGACGTTGCAGCCCACCTTACATCATTTTTCAGCAAGTCTCTTCGCTCTATCTGGTGCTTCAGTGGACTGGTCCAATGGAGAAGATATGATACTGTTGGCTTCATGATTATGACGCAGCTCGACGCTTATATGCTTCAATTTATCAATTACTGAGAATTGAATCAACAATGTGCATCCTGCCATACACCGGAGACATGAGCATCATGGAAGAGTATATCCCCCATCAATCACAATATTAGCCCCCGTCATATAACTCGACGCATCCGAGGCACAAAACACATACGCCTGTGACCAAATCAGCACTGTTGCACTTCACCTGAAAGGCAACAAAACTCACCCCCTTCAGCTCGTACGTATCCGCAAACCGCTGCGCAGGGACCATACTATACCACTTCTCCCTCCACTCCTTGGGATGGATATCCAGGATATCAGTCTCGATAAAACCAGGAGAGATGCAATTCACCCTGCAGAAATCTACCCATTCAACCGACAGACATTTGGCCAGCTGCACCACCCCCGCTTTTGAGGCATTATACTACTCCCGTCAGCAATCTTATGCAGCTGCATACATGAGAAAAGCATACCGCAGCTTGCTTTTGCGGAACATTCACCAGCGTCGCGCTCACAGACGCAGTGAAGATGACGTTACCGCGTCCCTGGGCCTTGAAGATTTGCGCGGCAGCCTGCGCGGTGTAGAACGCGCCGTCTAGGTTCACCTGCATGATCTCCTTCCATTGCTCGGCCGTGTAGTCCTCCGCCGCAACGTTCGAGGTAATCCCCGAGTTGACGACAATGATATCGAGCCGTCCAAAGTCGGAGGCAATCTGCTGGATGGTCCTTTCAATTTCAGCCTTGTTGCTGACATTCGCTTGGTAGGCTGCGGCCTTGACGTTGTTCGCGGAGGCGATTTCTGCGGCGGTGGTGGCGGCCGTTGTGGACGAGTTGTAAATCAATGCGACCTGACTATAAGCTTTACTCATTATAAGAAGGGATGGATGAAGACATACATTGGCGCCTGCTTCGGCCAGCGCACGAGAAACTTCCAGTCCGATGCCGCGAGCGCCGCCTGTCTGATCAGCTTTGTGTTCATGCATACATTGGCAACTTACCAGTTATAGCGGCCACTCTGCCCGTGAGGTCAAAGGCCTTGAGGACATGTTTGTTCTCTGGTTTCGCGAGGACCATCTTGTAAGCTGCTGAATCTGAAGAGGTGCTCTTGAATGCATGATGAAGATATCCTCCCCGCGAATACGTCAACCCCGCATCGGAGGCCCTCCGACGGTAAACCAGGAAATGATCAGCTCTTATCAACAGGGCAGGTAAATCCAAAGGCTAAAGACTTCTATACAGCGGTCCTCTATCCACAGTAGCCAATATCGCGATCATACTTGATAGAATCATAAAATTCGCGGCGGACATTAGCCTGGAACTCAACATTTCCTGATCTCAGAATATGCACATATCTTCCAAATTCTGAAGAGATAAGTCATTCTCAAGCACTCAGCCAGACAGGAATTTGTCAAGCTCTCCTCTTGCCCTCTTATAGACGATCGCGCCGGGAGTGTATATGTGTGAATCCCTAAAGGAGTGCAATGGCACAGTAGTCCCATATAGGGTTTGAGAATAGGCTCCTACAAGAGTAATACCTGTAACTGATCTATAGTGTCCACAGACTATACAGGTATAAACATCCCTAAATGCAAGGCGTCGTCTTATATGCCCATAGCACCATGATCATGAATCACGATCATCCTGAGCCGAGGAACTCGGTCTTGGCGTCATCACCATCTTCTATTTCAACACCATCTCAAGATCTCAATCTTCCACATCCACATCACCGCATCGCATAATAATCACCAGAAACAAACCAGACAGCCAAAATGTCCCTCTCAACTACCTCCACCCCGCTCAGAGCCACCTCCATCGGCTGGCTCCTCATCTCCGTAGCCCATACTGTACGACTCTCCCCCACCCCATCCCATCACATCTGCAACTGCAGATACTAAATGCTTGAAGATCTCAGCACGGGACTGGCAATCCCTCCCTCAATTCCGCAAACTGCCTAATTTAGCCTACACCTGCGCCAAGGCAGGCTGGTACCAGGGTAGTGCCTTTTTCCTCATGACTGGTTCGTCCCTATCCCTTATCCTTATTGCACTTGGGAAGATGCTGGGGCTGAGGCTAGACTGCAGCGATGATCAATTACAACTGGGCGCAGAATCCGGCGCTGCTGGCGGAGCCCGTCAACAAGGGGATTGCGGCGTTGATGACGGCGATTGTATGGGTGAGTGCTGGGTGGTATTTCAAGAAGGGGGTCAAGGCGAATGGGGTGGTTGTTGCGGCTATGGGGGCGTTGCAGGCCTGGGCTGCTTTTCAGTAAGCACTTTCCTGTATGAGTGGACAGTGGATATAAGTATGAATTTAGTACAGTCTTCGTAAAAATAACAATCTGTGAAGTATATACAAATAAGGTATCATATACTTGAAGAAATGAGAAAACCAGACGCCTATCCAACGTGCCTGACACCAATGCAACAAAGACAGACTGACAATCACCGGGCTTCTGCGTACGAATCGTTGGAAGACACGGCTCGCCGCCCCCAGCCACTGAAGAATCCTCCTCCACTATTAACCGGCTCTGTGGCTGATTTGGTGAGATTCGACGAGGACCGGCCAATATAGGAATTGCGCGAATCGCTTCGTGACAATGATCCTTGCCCTCCGATCATCTTCCTCAACGAGTCCAGCTTCGCTTTGACTTCTTCCAGCTCCTGTTTGGCCACCGCCTCGGCCGTCTTGGCGTTCACCAGCTCCAGCAGCAGCGTCTCCTCCGCTGCAGGTTTGTGGTTCTCTGTTGACAGGACCGACTGGAGTCCAAGGCTGCTCGACCTCTTGTTGAAGGTCGTGCTCTTCTGCGAATTCGACCGCCCCAGCTTGAGTTCCCGGAGCCCGCTGGGCGACCGGCTCTCTCCCGCGTCACTGGTTGGCGAGCCAAACGACTCTGGTGGCGAGTCGGGCGTCGACGTCTTGATGGTCCGCAGCTCCCGGATGGTTCTCTCCAGGCGTTGACGATCTCGGTAACCATCCTGGATGCGGCTGCGAGCCTCGCGCAACTGCTCTCTCAGCGACGAGTTCTCTTGTTCATGTTCGTCAATGCGACGCGTCAGATCGAGACACCGGCCCGCTTCGACCTCGTGCATCTCCTTCCACCGATTGAGATCCTCACGGAGTTGCTGCTTTGTCTGGGGGATCGAGTCGCGCTTCGTGCTGGCTACCTCCACGAATCTCTCTTCCGCTTTGCTGATAAGCTCAACCGGCGGATCATCCGCCTCCATCTCCTTGATGTAGTTCAGCATGGACTTCGCCAACTCCTGGTCCTCCTCCCGTTCCTCGCGCTCCTGCTGCAGCTTCCGCGTAAGATCTGCATGCTGCCGCTGGAGATCGCTTAGCGCCATCAGCAGATCCTCTATCTGTGAGTGCAGATCACGATCTTTGTTGTGCGACATGGCCGACTTGGCTCGTTGCTTGGGTGGTTCTGCTGAGAGCTCCGTCGGCGCTGTACTCGCATCGGAGGTCGATTCTATCGAATTGAGCGTGGAGGTCAAGCTTTGTTTGGACGTGGATCGGCGCACACTGGCGCGAGCTGACATACTGCCGCTGTTGGGGTTGAGATTGAAGGACTTCGTCTGAGAGCTTGATCCCGCCCAGAATCGGCCCAGGAATCTCGAGGCCGCAGCCTGCATCTGAGGGAAAGTGATGCCGGTCGGCACCCCTTGCGATTGGTTGTAACTGGCTTCCAAAGCCTGCAGGCTTTCCTTAGTGACCAGCGATGTCAGCGAGACAAAGTCATTGACAAAGTCGTCCGCATGGCAAGCGTATCTGCGAATATCAGTCAGTTCGTACCTGGATTTCAAGGCTCGTGCAGACTCACGCATCCCACAAACTCCTCGACAGCAAGAATTGCATCACATCCTCAAATTCAGTATAGGCCATAATCTTCTTCTCGTTCCTTTGCATCAGCGACAAGGCGACACGCATCAAGGTCTCGCATGCCCCTTCCAAAAATATGACATCGTAAATTCGAAGAAGCATGGGAAGAGGACAGGACACTGCGAAAAAGGACAGGAACCATTGAGACACATAGATCGGCTCCACATTTAAGGATTCCAGATGAGCGAACAAAGCGGGACGGTGGCGCGCAAGGAGGTTCTGGAACTGATACACGCGCAAATGGAGACCGGATAGATCAGGCTGGTAGCATGTCCGCAGATCATAGTGATCCATCAACCTGTTACAATCAGCTCTGCTCTCGAGATAGAACAATATTTAGTTGAGTGAACCCACCGTACTAGTACGCAGAACGCTTCCGCATCGGTCATGTGCATCAGCAAGGGTCCGACGACAAATCCCAGCCCCTGACAGTAGCCGATCTTAGTATCGTAGAGACTGAAACACTTCAAAACTCTCGCCAGCATCTGCTGCCCCTCGCCGTGGGGATCACGAAACATTTCCACGTTTGGAAAACTGCGACCAATATCTTTTCCGATCAATCCTTCGTACGGACTTGTTTCGCCGCACAGCCTTTGATATTCAGCTAGTAACGCAGAATCTCGAGCTCCCGCCAAGCTGGGCCAGACTACGCCTCGAAGCGGCGGCGGAATACCCCCGCGAATTTTATTGGAGGTCAAAGTCGGCAATCGCTGGGCAGTCTGAGGGTAATCCGCGACCAAGGCAGCCCAGAACTCGAGCTCAGTCATGGGAGGAGGGGGAAGCTGAGAGTATCGCAGAGACGATCGAGGGTCCTCGTTAATCAACCGCTTGATTTGGTGCAGTGACTGCCCTCGCGATGCCCTTGTCTGCAGTCGGTGCTGACTCACAGACTTGGGATTCGTCGCTAGAGCATTGTTCTCCTGCTCCAACCGAGCCAAAAGAAGAGCAGTCGATTCATCAGATCCCTCGCCACGGGTCTCTTGCTCTTCTGTTTTATCCAATTCTTCCCAATTGACTGCATCGCCTCGTTCATATTCTTCGCTGCTACGGGACCGAACAGACGGAGCACCCGAGGTGCAATCCGCCACAAGTTCCGTTTTCACGCAGTCGCGGGTCGGCGTCGTTTCCCTTCCCACATTATCTTCACCATATACCTCCATCTCCCCAGGCAAGGTCGACTCGACTGGCGTCCGAGGGATATCAAGCGTCCGCCAATCGGGTTGCGAATGTTCGGAATTGGACTGCACGTCGGATAGAGGGACCGTCACCATTGAGTCGGTATGATTCGGATGCGTTGGCTCAGTGTTATCGGAAACGCTGTTCGAGGGATGCGCGCGAGACGCGATCGGGTCGGAGCTCTCCATTGTCGATGTGCTGTTTATTAGGGATTTGATTGTGAATGGTCCACCGTAGATCTATCACACGTTCTTCCACAGTTAATCGGTCAAAAAAGGCCTCAATTGCAGATCGCAGCCAGTATCTATGTGAAATTGGAATATCCGAAGAGGATTAACCCAAAACCAGAGGGCGATAAGGAGAAATGAGCTGAACGAAGGGCCGATAAACCGCCAATAACGGCAGCATCGCTTCTAGAAACGAGAGCAAAGAGAACGTGGTGAACACCGACTTCGCGAGACCTTAAGCCAACTGAGAGTAAAAAAGCAGTATAGGAGGAGTCGAGGGAGGTGGGCGAAGTAGCGGTGGTGTTTCAAGGCTCCTCCCTAAGCTAAATGTCGAAGGACACTACTAGAATCTATGGACTCCTAGTCTAGATGGTGGATCCTCAGGGTGTTAGAATAATGAATTAGACCGGTTTAGTGGACAGCGATGTCTGACTAGCAGCCATGCTAGGACTCAGAGTGGGATATGACAGGATGAATGGATGAAATAGGGGCAGCCCGAGCCCACTTTTGGTGCGTTCGAGAAACGCGAAAACCACGAATCATACATCTCGCTGCGTCAAGGCCTCGCCCACGTCGATCCCTTGTCAATAATTATTCTTGATGATTTCAGTTTGAACGTCTTTCCCGGTTTGCTGGTGTCAATATTGATGGAGATGATTTTCTTTGCTTAGTGAGTGGAAGAATCCAAGTATGTCTGTCCGCTATTGTCCCTGAATTTGGAGTAAGGCCGATCTGCAAGGCACGCAGTCACTCAGGCCCATAAGACCAGTCATTTCTCCGCACAGGGGGACTTTTGAACCATGGATTGAGTCTGAATGGGTATGAATTACTGCAATAAGGATCAGGAATCAGAACTACTCTGGTACAGTTACACACTACTAGAAAATAAGGATTAGGTAACCCGTACTGGTGGTCAATTTGATATCCAGCGGTCGGGGATGATCCCCTCGGCATTGTCCATGCGCTCTGGAAGGCGCACGATCGAATTGGGATAGGATATGGTCCTTCTGGTTTTCTGTTTTTGATGATTTCGAGATCTTGAAAATTGGGATGATGATTAATTGGTAAGGCTGCTCAGGCACATCGGTGCACCGATAATGAAATGTCGCATCAGGGGGCCTACAAGTACGGAGTACGGAGTGATACTTCGGTACTGCCCTATACATGCCTTGCTAATCCATGTATTTGGCTCGCTTCTCAACATGTCAATGTCCGGAGCTTCATCAGTATAACTCCTAGGCGTATTTGCTACTTTTCAGCTACTTACTAAGGTCTTTGGCTGCTTAAACTAGCTATATTGTCTTGTTAGATGTTCCTATTCAACACTAGAAGCCTTGATAAGATATGAATTGTATACTAGACACTAGGTGTGAATGACAGGCTAAAATTGAACACGGACTGAGAGATAGGTGACATACAGATTTTCACTCTTATCATTATAATATATATGTGCTCTCCAGCGTGTCAACTGGTCGTCAACCCTTATTGTTGGCTTCCATCAAGACGCTGTGACCGAGTTCTGCTGTTATATGTTGTTGAGAGGTATGCAGGTACACCTTGTCAAGTATCAGTCTCGGTATGGAGTATATCCTTCAACTAAACCCTCCCTTAACATAGTGCCAAATTGAAATAACGAAGGAAATCTATGACATTTCTGAATGAGCTTCTGGAGCAGATAGCTGGCAGACAAAAGGAACCCAAGCTTCTGATTGCAAACGATACTACCTATGGTTGTCTAGGGCGACTTGGTCTGTTTCTCAGCGAACGAGCTCACAGCTGGTCGATATCAACTAGAAGGCTGACCAGGTCTAATAATAGATCTAAACCAAGTAACTCTTTGTCTGTCTACAAATGGTAGCCTCGTTTGGTAGCCTCGTTTCTTAGTGTTTACTGCTGACTTTGTGTTGTTGATTTCCCCTCCCCGACCTCCACTCCTGGAATTGTTTGGGTCGCGGCTTTCCTCT
Source organism: Aspergillus pseudoviridinutans (assembly GCF_018340605.1). Taxonomy (NCBI): domain Eukaryota; kingdom Fungi; phylum Ascomycota; class Eurotiomycetes; order Eurotiales; family Aspergillaceae; genus Aspergillus; species Aspergillus pseudoviridinutans. Next base: position 1,393,803 of record NW_025091289.1, on the reverse strand, counting down.
TTGGGCCAGCTTGTTTGGGAATTTCCATTTTAGGCCCCTTTTGCGCCACTTTCGGCGGGAAAAATAATGTTCCGCGTGGCTTGATGCAGTTTCTGGCAGCAACCTTAACCACAAGAGCAGCGCGTCAACAACAGGGAAAAGACCATAAGAACTCGACGACACGGGAATTGAGAGGGAATGGTATCGCCTTGTCATCATCTCTCGCTCACCTTCTCCTACGAGCATGCGGGAGGTTTAGTCTCTGGCATCCCTTCGTTCCTACTAACCCTTTGTCACTCGTTGACCCCCCAGATTTGCCTCTTTCCGCTTCATTTCTCCGCTCGTGCTTTTCGAATCTTTCATAACATTCCCCCATCATGGATGACTCTATCATGGAGGGCTCCGTCTTTGAGGACGATGGTAGCTCGGACTTCGTCCCTGAGCCTGCACCGGTATGAATTCTCAAAAATCTGGCAGTTTCTCAATCCAGCCAGCTCGTGCTGACACCTGTCTTCTTGTAGAAACCCAAGGCAAAGGCCGCCCCCAAGAAAGCGGCACCAAAGAAAATGACTCAAACGAAACTCACAGCTAAGCCAGCTGCGAAGGCGACCGCGTCAAAAAAGCGACCCAAGCCCGATAGTGAGGATGACCTGTCTGACGACAAGGGAATGTCCGACGACGACTCCTCTCTTTCACATACGCCTCCCAAGAAGGTCAAGAAGGCTCCTGCTAGCAAGAAAGGAGGTTCGAAGCCTCTTGCAGACGTGGAGAACGAATCATTTGGAGGGGAAGTTGGCGATCAACCTGCACAGTCCAACAATGCGTCAGAGAAGTACCAGAAGGTGAGTCTGTTGTTGACTCTGCACTGACCTTTGGACTCCACTATGCGGAGGAAACATGCTAACTGGCACTGTCTACCAGCTTACACAACTTGAACACATTATCAAACGTCCAGATACATATATCGGATCCGTCGAACGGACTACCCAATATATGTGGGTGTACGATTCGGAAATGGAGGGAATGAAATACAGGGAGGTCTCTTATGTGCCCGGTCTCTACAAGATCTTTGACGAAATTGTCGTCAACGCTGCCGATAACAAGCAAAACGATGCCAACATGGATGAGATCCGTGTGACCATCGACCGCGAGTCGGGGGAGATCAGTGTTTGGAACAACGGTCGCGGTATTCCCATCGAGATACATGCGAAAGAAGGGATTTACGTTCCCGAGCTGATCTTCGGCCATCTTCTAACCTCGTCCAACTACGACGACACCCAGCAGAAGGTGACCGGTGGTCGCAACGGTTTCGGTGCTAAGCTTTGCAACGTCTTCTCCACCGAATTCACCATCGAAACTCAAGACTCCCGTCAAAAGAAAAAGTACAAGCAGACCTGGACCAGCAACATGTCCAAGATGGGCAAGGCCAAGATCACCGATGCCAAGGGCGACGATTACACTAAAGTTACCTTCAAGCCCGACTACGCCAAATTCGGAATGGAGGGCATGGACGATGACTTTGAAGCTCTCGTCAAACGTCGTGTCTACGATTTGGCAGGAACTGCCAAGGTCGCTGTCAAGCTGAATGGTAGCCGCATCCCAGTCCGAAACTTCAAGAAGTACATGGAAATGTACACCAAGGCCATCCGCCGAGAACGGGGCGAAGAGGACACCAACGCCAAGGAGGAAATCATCACCTGTAGCCCAGACCCTCACTGGGAAGTCGGATTTACAGTCTCGGACGGCTCGTTTCACCAGGTGTCCTTTGTTAACTCCATTGCTACTACCTCGGGAGGAACCCACGTTAACTACATTGCGGATCAAATCTGCGCCAGGTTGGCTGACCAAGTCAAGAAGAAGAACAAGAACGGAGCGACGCTGAAGCCTGCCCAAATCCGAAACCACATCTTCATTTTTGTGAACGCTCTAATTGTGAACCCGGCCTTCACCTCCCAGACCAAGGAGCAGCTGACAACAAAGTCGAGCCAGTTCGGCAGCAAATGTGTTCTTGAAGAGGACTTCTACAAGAAGATCCTGAAGACCGAAGTCATGAACAACATCCTGCACTTCGCCCAAGCCAAGGCGGATCAGATGCTGAAGAAAACGGATGGTGGGCGTCGCACCCGCATGAGCAACCCGAAATTGGTCGACGCCAACAAGGCTGGTACCAAGGATGGTCACCACTGCACTCTCATCTTGACCGAAGGTGACTCGGCCAAGGGTCTTGCCATGGCTGGCCGGGCGGTCGTCGGACCCGACCTTTTCGGTGTCTTCCCCTTGCGGGGAAAGTTGCTCAATGTCCGCGATGCGTCGTTTGAGCAGATTTCGAAGAACCAGGAAATCCAAAATATCAAGAACTTCCTTGGTTTACAACACAAGAAGGAATACACCGATACCCGCGGGCTGCGCTACGGTCATCTGATGATCATGACCGATCAGGATCATGATGGCAGTCATATTAAGGGCTTGCTCATCAACTTTCTTCAGGCTCAATTTCCTAGTCTGCTGAAGATCCCCGAGTTCTTGATTGAGTTCATCACTCCTATTGTCAAGGTTTGGAAAGGCGATCCTAAGAACCCTACCAAGCAGCGCTCGTTCTTCACCATGCCCGAGTATGAGGCCTGGAAAGAGGAGCACAAGCATGAACGCGGCTGGGAACACAAGTACTACAAGGGTCTGGGTACTAGCACGACTGAAGATGCCCAGGTCTACTTCCGTGACCTCGACCGCCATCTGAAGGAGTTCCATACCATTCAGGATCATGAGACGGAGCTCATTGAGCTTGCCTTCTCCAAGAAGAAGGCGGACGAGCGTAAGGAATGGCTGCGCCAGTTCAAGCCTGGAACCTATCTGGATCATTCCGTCGAGAAGATCACATATACCGACTTCATCAACAGGGAGCTCATCCTGTTCAGTATGGCTGACAATCAGCGGTCCATTCCATCTGTTGTCGACGGCTTGAAACCTGGTCAACGTAAGGTCTTGTACACGTGTTTCCGTCGCAACCTTAAGAAGGATATGAAAGTGGTTGAACTGGCGGGGCACGTTTCCGGTATGACCGCGTACCAGCATGGTGATACCTCCCTCCAGCAGACCATCGTCGGTCTCGCACAGACTTTTGTCGGATCAAACAACATCAATTGCCTCGAGCCCAGTGGTAATTTTGGAAGTCGTCTCCAAGGCGGTCAAGATTGTGCTAGTGCTCGTTATATCTACACGCGGCTGTCGCCCTTTGCCCGTCGTATGTTCCACGCTGCGGATGACCCCCTTCTCACTTACAACGAGGATGACGGCAAGAAGATTGAGCCAGAGGTCTACGTTCCCGTTGTGCCTCTGATCCTGATCAACGGTGCTGACGGTATCGGCACTGGTTGGAGTTCTTCAATCCCTAACTACAACCCGGAAGACATCGTGGACAACCTCAAGCGGCTGATGGACGGCGAGCCCATCAAGCCCATGCAGCCGTGGTTCCGCGGATTCACCGGCGAAGTCACAGCTCTTGGAGGCGACCGCTTCAAGTTCAGCGGTATTATCAAGGAGACCGGCGACAAGGAGGTGGAGATTACTGAACTTCCCATCCGCACCTGGACACAGGACTTCAAGGATAAACTTGAGGAAATTATCAAGGCCGAGAAAACGCCATCCTTCATCAAGGACTACAGGGATTACAACACGCACACCAAGGTACACTTTGTCATCCAAATGGACGAGAAGAACATCAAATCCGCCGTGTCGGAAGGATTGGAGGAGAAGTTCAAGCTGTCCAAGACCATCGCAACCACCAATCTGGTTGCTTTTGACCCTGAGGGCCGGATCACCAAGTACGCTTCCGTCGACGATATCTTGAAGGAATTCTACGCAGTTCGTCTCAAGTTTTACGAACGTCGCAAGGTATGTGGCTCTGACACCTTGCATATTTGAAGGCATGCTGACTTAGAGTTCTAGCAATATCAACTCAATGAACTTCAGAAGGATTTGGACAAGCTCACCAATCAGGCTCGTTTCGTGCAGATGATMATTGACGGTGACCTTGTTATCTCAAAGAAGAAGAAACCTGTTCTTGTCGCCGAGTTGAAGAAACATGGCTTCAAGGCCTTCCCGAAGGTTATTGACGCTGTGAAGGCTGGCGAGGATGCGCCAGTGGTCGAGGAGGAAGAGGAGGAGTCTGGCAACGACGAGACAGAGGTCTTATCGAGTGCTTACGATTATCTTCTTGGCATGCCTCTGTGGTCTCTAACCCACGAGCGCGTGGAGAAGCTGCGACGACAGATCGGAGAGAAGGAGGTTGAGATGGACGCCTTAATAAAGCTTTCCAAGGAAGATATCTGGAGACGCGATCTTGATGACTTTATCAATGAATGGCGATTCCAGCTTGAGGATGAAGCTCGCCGCCAGCGCAAGGTCGCTAACATGGGCCGCCGTACATCGGCGAAGCTCATGACTGCCACTGGTCGGGGGAAAGCAACCAAGAAGCGCAAGGCGGCCCTGGACGATGATTCGGACGACGAAGATTTTGCGGCTCCAAAGTCTAAGAAATCAGCGGCTGCAAAGAAGACAGAACCTAAAGGTGGTCTTCTCAGCTACTTGGGCAAGCCATCCGCGAAGCCTGCTCCCGTTCCTGCTCCCTCCGGTGACGGAGGCGATTCCGATGATGATTTCGAGGTAGAAGTGCTACCGAAGAAAAACAGGGGAGCAGCAACCAAGGCAGCTTCCAAGATAAAGGATGAGGATGAAGTCATGGACGACTTGGACGAAGAAATCCTCCCGAAGAAGAGCCGCGGACCCGCCAAACCGGCTCCTAAGCCKAAGGAAGAGGACGATGATGATTCTGAAGACATCGCTCCTAAGAAGGGCAGAGCCGCGGCCAAGGCGAAGCCCAAGCCCAAGGACGAGGATGACGACGACCTTGATGACGATGAATTCATGGAGATTGCCAAAGCCGAGGCAGCTAAGTCAGCCAAGTCCCAGCCGACTAGGACAAGCCGGAAAATCACAAACTATACGGCCCTGGACGACTCCGACAGCGATAACGGCGACGATCTTCTTGGAGATGTGAGCAAGATGGTCAAGGGCATTGGAGGCGCTACCGGTGACTCCACGACCGACTCACGCCAGCTCTTCTCTGAGCGCTCCAGGCCGAGCAGCAGCTCCTCTGGGTTGAAGGTCGGCAGTTCCAAGCCCTCGAAGCTATCCACCGATTTCGATGCGGATGAGACGGACTACAGCAAATTAATCCCTCAGAACTCTCCCCGCCGATCGCTGCAGGTCAAGCCCAAGGAGATCAAAGTCAACGATGATTTCGACATGGACGATGACGATGACGATGAGCCCGTGAAGCCAGCTGCCAAGGGTAAGCCAGCTGCCAAAGGCAAGTCGGCAACCACGGCTGCGGCCTCAAAGCCCGCAGCTGCCCCCAAGCCGCGTGGCCGCCCAAAGAAGGATGCGGCGAAGCCGGCTGCTCCTGCGCCTAGTCTCAAGCAGACGACTCTGTCCCCTGCCGCCAAGGCATATGCATCGAAGCAGGCCAAGGCGACAGCCACCAAGAAGAAGCAGCTTGTCGACGATTTGTCAGATGACGACATCGATGCCATGGCCAACGACATCCTGGACTCTCCGGCAGGCAAGATGGACGTTTCGGAGGATGATGAGCCCCCTAAGCGGAAGACTGCGGCCCGGCCAGCTCGTCGGACTGCGGCAGCCAAGAAGACGTACGTGATTGAGGATGACAGCGAGGACGACGATGGAGGAGATTCGGGCGATGACTTTGATGATGAGGACAGTGACTAGAGGGAGAGAATGTCCATAGGCGTTGATCGTCTGGATACCCGCTCTTTGTTCTCTTCTTTTCTTTTTTTCATGCAATTCTTTTTCCACTTGGATTCTATGGTTACATCTCGTTGGTGTCGTCTTGTCTATGGGTTCTTTCATTTCGATCAGCCTCATACATAGTGAGTTACTATCATGCCTGGGACATAATATAACTCGCGTTACCATGGACAGCTGCTAATTAGTGTGCGTGGTTCGCATGAGTAATCTCTGTCTACTGTMTAGTATCAGTCTTGGAACCGGCCCATGTGGATAAGATAGAGGGTAGACTATTATCCCTAAGGGTATCTATAACAGTGGGCAAGAAAACCCCTAAGGAAAGGCTTCGGCCTTGGGCATCAGCAGAAGATGCACATCATCCCATCCTTGACCAAAAAGGACTTGGCTTTGTGTGGTCATAGCTGTTTGTCAGTTCCTGTGATGGCTCGAGGACTTATGGGATGCCTAGCATCATGATGATTCCAAGAAAGTTTGAGTCTACAGGAATCGAGCTGGATCGGGTCTTACTGCCACTGTTTCTACTTTCAGACTTTCAGAGAATGGTGGATTAAAATCAAAGTGCTTTGAGCATTCGGAGGTTTTTCATGATGACAGCGCACGAGGCATCGCAGCCGTCCGCATCGCTGCCATCGCTGCCGTACGTGGGATCGCTGTCAAAGGTACCGACCACCTGGTCGAATGGTGCAGGGGGCTTCGGCGTCGGCTGGTAGTAAGGTGATTCGGTCTGCAAGAACGTGGTGAAGATGTTTTGGGCGCCATTGAAGTTGTACTGGTAGAAGACGCTATGCTCCGAAGCTGTCCTGTACAGCCATGTGGCCTTTTGGCTTTCGATCAGCATGCCCTGTGCACTGTACATGGAGAGCTGTTCCATGTTGTTCAATGGGTCATTGAGCAACGGATCGTCAATCATGTGGTCTGCCACCCAAAGCTACATGTTGTCAAAATAGCCTGAAGCCCGCTTGGTGATGTGTAGGAGCATGCTAGCCACTTGACATGAAGATGGATTGGTCCCAGTGGTGATCGGAGGACACTCTGTCAGCGTTAACTTGGTCCCCGTTGCACCCCCCAGCCGTATGTGGACATCCCACAGCGCGGCTGAGCCTGCGCTTTCTGCGGCGACGTTCCACTCCATCAGGATAACTCCTGGGGTCGGACCTTTGCTTGTCAAGATGAGATCTTGTAGCTCTATATTGCTGACCTCCCCCTTGTTACCGACCCTAAGCATAACCGCGGGCTTGCTGGCATTGCTAAAGTAACCTCCTGATGCTGCAAACTGCGACCAGGTCTCACTGATGATCTTTGCATTCTTGGGAACAGTAATGGTGCGTTTGATGATGTAGGTGCTGGTATCTACCAAGATGATCTTGCTGCCATTGCCATATTTATTGAAGGCATTCTGAACAGCGTCTGTGTTGTCTATTGAGCCATCGCTAGCAGCACCTTCATCCTTGAGATGAATAAAGTCTACTGCGGTTTTGTTAGTGTACTGGTTCCTGGGATGTTCAAAGTAAGGAGCCACATCAAGTCCCGCGATGGATGGTCCCAGGAGAGAGGGTTCTTAGTCATAGTCCTTTGGCCCGTTGGTCCAGGACTGTTTGTTTTCCTTGTATGTTGCCCCCATCACATACTGTTTGTTGAATCAGCAAAGATTGTGACCTGAATGGGGGCAGCTTAGGGTAGTAACATATGCTCTTGTAATATCTGGAAGAGAGGATCAGGTTGTCACTCTAATGGTCTTTGATTGGACGATCCAGCCGGACATTATCCAAAACCAACCCGGTGAATCCGGAGTCCATGACATTAACTGGGACGGCCATCTCAATTGTAAAAGACTCGGTACTGGAGAAGACCGAGTTGATAATGGTCACCGAGCCTGAGATCTGCCCGTTGGCATCGTTGTATAGTCGGAATCCAACTTTGGTGTTCTTGACCGTGATGCTCTTCCACACCCAACCCCAGTCCCAGATGACTTTGACTGCAGTATTGCAGCCATTAAATGTCAACCGCGCGGCACTGAACTGCTGACTGCCTCTATCTGTGAGCTGTCAGTGTTGAGGCTTAGACTGCCAGGTCTCACTTACAAATCCCGAAGTTGCCGCCGGTGAAAGTGATGTCTGACATGACGCCCCCGCTACCATTCTCCGCGTACATGCCTTGCTGAGTCTGTCAGGTAAAATAGTCAGCCGGCTCCAATTAAGTGCTAGTGGACTTGAAAGTCTCAACACCTACCATGGCAGAATCTGCGATGATCTCAACATTCTCAATTGTCATCACCTGGGCCACCTGATAGTGGAGTGCAGCCACATAGGCACCCGGATTGCTTGCCGTGATATCGATCTTCAAATTGCGAATCTGGCTATAAAACCGCGCAGTGTTGATATACCACTCCAGCGCATTGCCATCGGGCCCGTCTCCACCGTTATCAAGTAGACGTACGTGGACAAGACTCCGAGACCGACAAAGCTCGAGGCGGCTCGGATGGTTGGCAAGTTAATTGCATCACCAATGATCTGAGTGCCGAAGTAAATGCTAATCGAGCTAGACACAAGGTACGTTCCGGGAGGGAAATATACGATGGCATTTTTGGTAGTGGCCCCATTGCAAGCGGCGCCACATCGCTTACCGTCATTGATGGCCCTTTGGATTGCTGCCGTAGAATCCTACCATTGTTTAGTCCCATCGTCTATACTGTGCTTCCGTTAGGCATACTGACTCTTTGACCTGTGGGATCAGCCCCATAGTCATTGACGACATGTCGAAAGACCTACAAGTTGCATCATGTCAGCGTAGTCTTTGGGATTGAAGATGTTGAGGGAATTGGCTGCCGGAGAGTAGATACCTTGTAGTCAGGATTATCTCCCCACGGGATGGCACCCTTTCGCTCGATCCCCTCCATCCAGAACGTTCCCGCCCTCCAGTATAACTTGGTGTAGTTTCCACCAGCCGAGCCACCTGCTTCGAGCTTGGCCACCAGCGCTGCCGCGCGGGCAATCTAGTCGGTGATATTGAGTAGAGGCGGCGGTGCATCCACGTCGTCACGCTTACCCAGCTTTGTCCCCAGCTTCATAGAGTAGTTGTTACATGACGGGCGGGCAAGACGGGCTTGATTCCGCTTGGTCATTTCCGCAACGGCCTCTCTGACTATCTGACGGGCGGTTGCAATCTCACTCGAGGTCGCGTTGTGCACCACCACATTTGGGGGCAAAACAGCCGCCTCACCCCGAGGGGAGATAAACGCTCGATGATGGGCAGCATGGTCCCAGTGGGCGTGGGAACTGGATAGGACGAGGACAAAATAGGAAAGGATATATATCCAGGAAAGAGTGGCAGAAAGAGAGATCCACATCTTGCTCAGTGACAAAAGGGAGCAAAAAGGAGCAAATAAGCCAGGTCAGCTCAACAAACAAGTATCTGGTCCTTGTTAAAGAAGGGAAATGGAGCGACTGCGCTATTTAATTTATATACAGAGCTCAGTTACTCCAAGGTTGAGCCCGAATCAGCCATGCTTGATTAAGGGGTATATCGCATATTGGACAGGGGGATATGCAGGACAACCCTGCTACTGCTGATTCCTGCAGTTACAGACGCCAATGTCGCCGCTCTTCTGGCTCGGAAGAACAATGAGCAGAGTGTTGTTCACGCCCTTTCTCCGGGGAGACTGCATCCCATGGCGACACGTGAGCGGAGTTGTGCCTTCTTTAAGGTAGTGCTGACAGCTGGTCGAGCTGCTAGTTTGACAAGGATCTCTGTTAGATTGTATAGATTCCCCAAGGATGGCTCTGGATTGTCCCAACACCGTCCATGTCTGAATCTGGCGTGGATTGCGGCGGTGTTTGTTGCGGAGGCCATCAGTAGGTTGATGGTAGATGAAGCTATCTATGACCCCATGTTGCCCTAGCGCAGACGTTGATAATCTGACATGCATGAACCAGTCCTCAACACCAATGATATGGGCTTGCTGGCACACGTGCACGGGGCAGCCGCAGGGTCGAACAGCAGGATGCACTGGCAGGGTCTAGGGACTATGTTCCTACATACTCCATACTCCGTGCTCCGTACTATAATAGTGCCATCATTGAACGGGCCAAATGGGAGTGGGGGCCAAATGTGGCTTGTAGCTCATTTCCACCCCCTCTTGATCTGCCTAGTAACCAAGCTTATATTAGCATATTTTAAGTGATAGGATGCATTACTCTGTGCCAAGTCGCCATCATGTCCCCGTCCCTTTATGTTACAACTGGAATCTTGTCATATTCTTAAAGCATGAGATAGCCGAGACAGCCCCAGGTTCCATCCATCCGTCCCAGTATGATATTCCGGGGCATTCATTACAATCATGTCTGCTACGACCGTGTCCACTAGTGATATCTCTCTGCAGCCGCTGACGACCCCCTTTATCCCACCACCCGGCTGTGGCAACCAATACAGCACCACGGATTATCTGCTCTACTCCAAACATTCGTATCATCTGTCTGTCTCGAAGGAACTTCCGTCTTGCCAACCATCCGGATGGGGTGTGAGCCAGAGCTCCCGCTTTAAATATAGCCCCGCCGTCTGTCCCGCCGGGTGGACGGCGTATAGCATCGGGGGGACGGTGTCGTCGGCAAGCCCTATGACAGCGGCAACACGCAGTGTAACCACCGCCTTTTGCTGCTCCGAGTGAGTGACGCTTGATTCCTTCTTTTCCACAGTCCTCAAACGCCAGGCGACTTTGCTTCGATCCTCTTAGCTTGTTCTCTTTGGTTTGGTGTCGCTTCCGCTGGCTGGTAGATGCACCCTTCCACTAATTATGGAAATAGGAGGTTCACCCTTTCTACCTTATACGGCCTGCCAATCCCCGGCACCTCGCTACCGGCGTGTTTCCAAAGTGTGTCCGCCACTACGGCGTTGCTTCCCCGGCAAACCATCCCGAGCCCGGTACCGACGGTACGCATGCATGAGGCATGGCACATCACCTGGGCCTCGACCGATGTGCCAACCCTTCATCCCCCACCGCCGGATATTGGTGCTTGTACTACCCTTGCACTGAGCTCCTGGGTTCCGGGCGCCGCGGTGGAAGGCGGACTGCTATGCGAGTCCTCGAGTGGAGAGCCCMCGGGGCCGACCAACACCAACAACAGCGAGAATTATCATGATAGGGGGTCTGACACGGCGACAAGGTGGTTTCTCGTTGTTGGACTTCCGATTATTGCGGTTTTCGCAGTCGTCGGGTGCTGTATATGTGCTTGCTGTCGGCAAAAGAAGCGTAGAAAGAAGAGGCTGGAGCCTTCCAATCAGCAAGCTTCTTTGGCTTCGCGAGGATGTCGAGGCTCTCCCTAAAAGGCTTCGATGCCAGGAATTTTGGTGGCCCGAAAAGAGTTAAAACCACCTCGCGCCTCCCCATTCACTGCTTAGTCATTAGCAGTATCGGCCGTTGCTGCTTTGGATCTGGATGATATGTCCACTGTTCGCATCTTCATGTCGTACACGAGCATATTCTCTGTTATGTTCTGCTCAGTTCTGATCAGCTCCGACGGTTGGAATGGATTCGACATGCGCCACATTAAGACCTTGCACTGGTCGTTTTCCGGAGGGGTAAAAGGTGTTGCTTACTTTCTCGTCTTTAGGCGCTGTCGGGTCTCTGCTGCCAGCCTCTGTGGATTGCGCGCCAGTTTTCTGAAGTGCTCTGGTAGATCTCATTGAGGGGGTTTCCTGGGGCAATGCGACATGTGCCAAAGCATCAGGTAAACTTTGTAGTGGCCGGACAACCGAACGGCTAGAAAGGGGACTCAGGCCATAATTGCCACCATTGGTCTCGACAAGGCTTGTAATTCGTCCTGGAGAAAAAGTACGTGTGAGGTTCAATAGAAAGACCTAAATAGTTTAAAACTGCATATTGCCATTAGATGCAACAAGCCTGCGCATGAATGCACCAACCAACCGGTATTAATGACGGCAAAGACGCCATATGCTTCATTTGAGCGCCCAGGACACAGCTCCCGATCTCGGAGTCATGAATATGCTACCCGTATCACTCTCGCGTCACAGTATCCGGAATCTGTAATCATAAGCAAAGCGAACGAAACGAATATCCACCCCATCTACCAGATTACATTTACCTATCGCAACAAATGAACAAGGAGGCCGCATTCCGACATCAAAGGCATCGAACAGGTGAAATATCTCGAGTCTGCAGGGCCTGTTTCCATTGAACTCCTAGAGAACTTTCTTGCTCTCTCGACAGTCTGATTAACGAAGGAAGTAATCAAGCACCCTTTCACTTGAGAGCGTGAGACTGATATTACTAGATGGGGGACCATTTGCAGTTTAAATAGTCTCAAGGCATTACTTGTATTCATGTACGACGTAACGACCATCACACCAGCTATGCCCACATGTTGCTGGGGCATTGTCCTGTGCTTAAGCCCATCGGGATGCTTCGGACAACGAAGAATAGAGCCTCACGGAAGGAATTTACACGGATTAGGACGAATCCGATATCCCTCTATACTGTAGATCTCAAACCGTTCAGGCTATGACTATCACAACTAATCAACGCTACATACTAATTTTCGATCTCATTCATCCACTTGGTGATCTTCAGCGTTACGTATTTTGGCGGGGAAGATTGGCACGCCATTCTACCCGTTAAGTTTTCGAAAAGAACGTCATAAGATGTATCAATTGGCTTGCGCCGTTTGGCGTTCTGAGGATCCCTTGACTCCTGAGATATCCGGAGCTGCTCCCATGAACATCTGAGCTTGTGCTGTCTTTCGACTGAGAAAGCCCACCAAAATGTCTTGTAGAATTTGTGCAGCACGATCAACTATAGCAAAACCCTACTGGGGAAAGAGTCCGCGGGCATCAGAAGGAATGGGAGGAGCTCGACCAATACGTCTCTTTCCTGATGGCAGTGCCGGGCTTTGGGGGAGTGTGGCGGGCGAAAATAGACAGCGAGGGGAGAATCGTTGAAGGGGGCGATTATTAGTTGGAGTGCAGCTTATTGAGGCTACTTGCCCAGTGTGCTCAGCCTTCTGCTCACCTGTGCTCAGTGATTGCCTCAGGCTGCTCAGGGCGCGCTCAGATTGTGCTCAGATCTACTCCGTGAGCAAAAAGCAGCGAGGGGTGAGCACTAAAACGGAAAGAGTAAGCTATTGACCGTCCTAGAAAATCAAGTACGTATGCGACCTCTCTCTAAAAAAGAACAAAATGGATTTCTTGCAGCTCTTCAGCCACAACTGGTAAAGCTAAATTGATCCTGAGTCATATCTTCAGTCCACATTGCACGGAAAATGGCCTTTTCTAAGGAAGGCACTCGTTCAAGCAGTTATCAAAAGTCAGTATCCTATATAAGTATTTCCATATTCCACGCTGTATAATCTACTAATATAACTTCAGTTCATACTTATATTCATTCTCCTCAAATACAAACTTCAGCAGCTTAATAATATCTCTAGTTTATTCTTTATAGAGTGTAATGCCTCCAACATCATCGACCACACAGGCACATCTTCAGACCGCCGGGTTGGCAACGCCGGGCGCAGACAGCTGGACAAGTATGTGGAACTGAGTCGAAGCTATCGTCGAAAGACAAGATATGGGTTTTTAAAGAAGAACGAAAGTGACGCCGCCGGCGAGGTCCTGCAGCAAGCATTGCGCTACTCTGTCCGCCTACCCGGATGACCTTCGGCGATCAGCATTCGTGGTCGGGAGATGGTGTGCGCATTGCAGGTGCAGTAAACGCTTACGACTGTCAGGTGTATTAGTGTTGTGATGATGGTTGTGCCGTTGTGATCTACGGGTTTGGGGAGTGGTAAGGGGTGGTCGCTGTATGCTGTGGTAGTGGTGGGTATATAAGATTTTGGTCTGGAGGGTTGGAGGGCAGAAGAGAATCAATTTCGATCTGCTGTCTCTGCTGAGAGTGCGTCATGTAAACTGAAGACAAACCAAACCGGGCCATGGAAATGAAATAACGCCAACCCGTCCTTCTAACCTGACCTCGTCATCATCACTCATCAAGACCGAAACATCAAGCAGATGCCCTCCGTCTCTTCCTACTATTCAAGCCTCTCGAGGCCATCAGCAGAGGCTCTTCGTCACCGTCACTGCCCGTGGCTTCTTGCATGTGCAAACTCAACAAGGCATGCGCGGCCTTGACTTCTCGCGCGAAGAGCGCAGAGCTATGTTTCCGCTTGGAACGGGTCTCTATCTTTCGGTTATGGTCACAACTCGACGACTTGACGGAACCCCTATCGCTTCGGTCGCTTTTCTCGCGGTAATCTTCGTCATCACCATCGTCGTCAGCATCAAGATCCATGGAGAGCACCTCGGTTGCGGTACTGGTACTCTCCGTGTACATGGTCGAGGAGCCCGTCTCGTCAGACCCGGAATCCTCCTCACTTCCTGCTGTGCGTTCTCGGTCTGGTGTCGGGGCAATGGTAGCGAGCATCGCTCGCGGCGAGGGTAATTCGGAGCAGATCACTTCGGAGCTTCGGGTGGTATTGACGGGGGTGAAGCTATTCCGGAACGGGCTCACAGGAGAGACGCAGTATGTGTCGCCATGATACTCCGGTGAGGACGACCCGTAGCCGCTCCTACTATCTGGGCATCGGTGCTGATGGGATCGGGGTATGAGTCGCTTCACGAACCCAGAGCTCCCTGCTGAGGTCGGACCGAAATTGGTTCCTGTCCGAAGAAGACGGAGGGAACTGTAAGACGGAGACTGGAGTTCAAGCATGCGGTAGTAGTTTGCCGTCTCGGTAGACTTTCTTACAATAGCCGGGTCGATGACCATGCGGCCGAACCGTCCTCGGTCCTGAGGGTGAATGCACATCGATGGGAAATCCAGGCCGAATAATGGTGTCAAGGCGTGTCGGATCTTCCAGCAGAATGTCGCTGCCACCGCTTTTGCTGCCTCATATGGCATCCAGTAGCCTCGAAAGGTAAAGAGTCAGCAGGAGAATACAGACAGAAAATGACGGTCAAATACCTTGGGCGGCAAGTGCTCCTCCAGTGATACTGTGGCAAATCTCACGAAGACCAGGGTTGGCATTCAGCATCTTGGCTGGAGTCGTCTGACCTCAGTCAGTCAAGAACTAGCAGCCAAAATCGTGCAGTATACCTTTGAATAGTCATTGCATTTGAAGAGATGCGTCGTCCGTACCAGACCAATGTTGTAATCCCACATCACAATCCATTCTTTCTCGTCACTGGGAAGTTTAAACGTATACTGAAAGACTAGAGAGCCTGTAAGCATATGCACTCTTGGGGATGTGGTGTCTGCTGTGACTCACCCTCAAAACTCTCCCGACCAGTCCGCTCCTGGAATGATTTCTTGTCACTGTTATACGGTATGTGTCTTGCGTACTCTGCAATATCGCCCATGGGATGGATGCGAAATTCGCGGTGCTTTTGAGCCAACTCTTCGTCTCGCTCTTCGCAAGGGGGATACCGGACCTCCCCCCTAGGCTTAGCCTTTGTGAAGATCGCGGCATCTTTGGCAACCTTGGGTCGTTTAGGGCGGGGCGTATTAGAAGGCATACTGACCGCAGAGCTTGCCAGTGTTCGAGTTGATAATGATTGTTGGCTCGGGCCGGGAAGGGGATTCAACAGGGATGCTATCGACGCCATGTAAACAGTGCTCGAAACGAGGGTGGAGATCAAAGTAGAGTCAGCAGATCTCAAGTGAGTTTTTCTGGAAATAACCTTCTCTTCGAAGCTGGAGATTAAGAGAGACACTGAAGAAGACAAAAGGTCAAGGTTGGGAGAGGATTTATCTGACTTGACGAACAACAGAGGATGAGGCTAAAGTCAATCGCTCGATCTGATCCCTAAGACACTGAGGAAGAAAGGATTCTAGAAGGTCTTGCTCAGTGCCAAAGGAAAATATAAGAGACAATGGAAACAAAAGGATGGGAGATGCAGAGACGCGTACGAAGGGTACGCAAATGTGTGGTTACCGTACTGCTTTGGGCGATCACCGGACTAGCCCAAAGAGTCAAATTAGAAAATAGAATGTAAGAGGGCCTCACAAGAGACAAGTGGGCAACACCTTTTCAGTTCTTTGTTAGGAGGCTTGTTCTGAATTGGATCCCCTTCTAGAGTGGATACAAGTCACGGCGTCTTAGGAAAGCTGCCCAAATGGCTATACTCTGTTTGTCCAGCCAGCCAGACTGAGAAGTCACTCCAGCAAGTGCAAAATCCTCTGTTTCGAGGCAATGTTCCATAACGAGGAGGCAGCGGTGAACCCAGGTCTACCACTGGACTCCAGATCTAGACGTCTGAGTTGAGCGGATGTCTTGGATTGAGGTGGGAAGTCTTCGGCATGAGAACAACCTCACCGGTACTTGGGCCCAGGATTCATCACGAGGTACACGTTCAGATTGGCCAGGCTGCGATGGCGAGTCCAGACTTGCCCTACCTCAAGCACCCTTAGAGTATAGCAGGTACTCCCAAGGTTTAACCAGACAACGGTTCGGTTGCAACAGAGCTTCAATTAGCGCCCGCTCGGCAATGACAGAAAGCTTGCTCCTCTTCCTCTCTCTTTTCTTCTTCCTCCCGTTCCCCTCTCAGTGCCCCGGCCATGACCTGTGACCCCTACTAGCCCGATCAAAAGTAACGCATGCCCTTCAATTTCTCGAGGCTTCACCTGTTCCACTCCTGATCTGCAGCTACCCAAGACCAAGAGATGACGCAGGCTTAACGAAGAGACATGGTAGATAACGTTTCAGGAACGACTGCCACCATGTGGAGGTCTTGCATAGCTGGGCCATGTCTATTGCTGCTCCTGCTCCAGATCCCCACCATGCAAACAGATGGAGACAGCGGTCTGACGAGCGTAGACCCCAAAGGGACTAGATAGCTATGGAAAACAAAAGAGGGTATCGACAAACTTTCGTACCGCAATACTATTTTGTGTTGACCATCTATGGTTGTTCCCGTTCCCGGTTGGTGAAATAGTGTTTTGGTCACTTTTTTTGCCCTCGTAACTTGATATCGACCATCCATGTCGATGACCTCGACCTTAGAAGATGGTATCAACCGCTAGATCAGCCGGAAGATTAGACCTGACTGGACAACAATGGCCAATGAACGAACGGGTTCAACAGTGATGGCTCGACGAGGCGGGCAGTAGGGAGGTCTGAGACCGCGGATAGCTGCATGGCGCTTTCTTCCCGTACGACGGGAAGCTGCTTTTGCTCCCAATCAAGGAGACCCCACTAAATCAGCCACTTGAGCCAGGTGAGACCCAGTATTGCCCGTAAATTTGTCCGTAAGGGCGAGCCTGGCTCCCTCCGAGTCGGATCCGGTTAGAAACAACTCAAAAATTGAACAAAAATTTGAGCTGCCGTGGTAGATAGTCAGACATTTCTGGATCAGACAGCTCTTGGATGAAGCCGAGCTAGCCTTCGAAGAAAGAGGACAAGCACAATAACAGTTGTTACACCAACAGAGCTCCCAAAATTATGTAGTCAGGTCTATTTCCACTCCCCTGCTTGGCCCCGTCAGGCGATATCGTGATAACATAGAGCATGCCATACTAG
The DNA here is from genome assembly GCF_018340605.1 of Aspergillus pseudoviridinutans. NCBI lineage: Eukaryota > Fungi > Ascomycota > Eurotiomycetes > Eurotiales > Aspergillaceae > Aspergillus > Aspergillus pseudoviridinutans. The sequence goes on along the minus strand of NW_025091289.1, from coordinate 1,376,476 downwards.
CCTCCCTCCCTGGAAGTGACACCCGTTGGTCGATTTGACTGTTAAGTTCCGACAGATCGCTACGGACGAACATAGCTCTCACTGGGCAGTTATCTCATCAGAGATGCAGGATATGCAGACTCTGCTTATATGACCACGGATTTCAAGGAACCTTCCATGCAGCTTCTCTGCAGTAGGTCCACAACCTCTGTGGCGTACCAGTCGTCATTCTTGCTTGGTAACCTGTCTACTGGGCGATCCGCTTGTGTCGTTGATGTCGACAGTTCTGTATCTGCCACCCTTCCAAATTTTCTTCTTTGAAGGCTTTGAATTGGTTTGTCAACGGTTCTTCAGAGCCGCAGCTAAGCTTGGGGGCGATAGGTAAATGGCTACTGGCGATGTTGTTTTTCAGCCTCACACCAATCCACAGAGAATGATGTCTTGCTTGAACTCAAGACAATAACAAATATTCTTATATATCACCGGCCAAAGTCAGTGGCAGTATCCCGTAGGTATCGATCAGTCCTGCGTTTGCCATTCCCAGAGCCTCTCAAGTTTGAGACAAGGAGGGTCTAGAAGGTGAGAGAGAAGCTCAACGTCCGAAACATGGACTACATCTGTCAGAAATCATTCTCATTTTCGCCATGGAACGGACATCCAGTCTATCCTTTTGCTTTCAAACCGGAATCAGAAAAGGCAAAACATGGCTCAGGGCTGTTACTCGTACGCAACAGACGGCATAGGATGCGTCATCGACCAATGCCCCATCTTCTGCGAGTCAGACCGCGACAGGATTAAAATAGATATTATACAATGACTTCAGTTAGCCTGTCTGCGCAGATCATCTGTCACATTCGACCTGAAGTTGATGGGAGACTTAATGTCAAGAGAGCAGGCAGCTCCAGCCCAAGACCTGGTCTATTGATAGTGCAAATAGCACAAACAAGCCAACGTCCCGTGACCTCGAGGTACAGAGTATGATGCATCGAAGTCTCTTTCCCAACCCCCCAACTCATGTGTCAGGGACTCTCATGTTACATTGGACTGTACCTACATACAACCTGGGGGTTGTACTGGAGCCTAGGTAACTCCTTGATTAATCAATCTGCATTATACATGGCGTGGCATGACATATAGCACGCAGTCAAGCACGCCCGTTGCGAAATGCGACGTTGCCGGGTGTCCCCCGTTAGACTCAGGACGGGATGATCCCTGTCGACTGCGGCATCATAAAACAGCTCGGGCAACACTTGTGTGACGTCTCTCAATCTGGGGTAAAGGGGTGGAAAGGAGCGAGGTCATCCCGCTTACAGCAGAACACAGAACGTTATGTCCTGGTTAGACGTATTAGGAACAAAGTACCACGCTTTGTGAACTTGGTCGGGATTGACATGCAGGATTGTCTGAAGAGGTGAGTCGGAGTCATTGCGCTGATTGGGCCTTAAGGCTGCTATGGGTTGGAAACTCAAGATCGAAACCGTTACCATATTGGCATTGTTGGAACCAGAAAAGGAGAGGTACACCAATGGATCGGACCTTCACAGCCAAGAAAGAAACGGCACAAGTAGACATGAGGCAGACAACTCAATAAATTTGACAGAGATCGTAGCGTATGTCATTTAGCACGCTGATGTGCATTCTTGGATACAAGGATACCAGAAAAGCATTAAAGGGGGGAGAAAAGCAGAAAAATAAAATCACATATGAGTCACAAGATACTGATGGTGAAGCTTTTAGGCAATAAACCTGAGTGTTAACGCAGACGCGATTGCACACAGACAGAAAAGAAGACCCTTGTAACAAGGGAATAAGCCATATAGAAACCCTGAGAAATCATACCATCTTAACATCATGCACGCCGAACCATCCATCCCGAGTCACAATGTACAATTCAATTCTACCCAAACCCGATTCGCGAGAGCAATACTAGATCGCTTGCCCATTAGCATAATCCATGTCCAATGCCATCATATCTTTGACCGACTAGCAGGCCAATAGACGAGCAATGAGACAAAATCGCGCACTTAAGCAGCCAGCAGAGGCTCCCTGCTCTCCAGAGGCTGGCGGTTGTGCTCAACGGGTTTTGCTACCGGCTCCTGCTTGGGGGCTACAGGGAAATCCGTGGTCTTGATGACGGATTCGGGGCTGGGCTCCTTCTTGACAACTGGACCGGCGGTCTTGGTAGCTTCTGGTGAAGTACTGCGGCGGTGACCAATGTACTCTTGAGCCTTGGCGCTGTAGTCACCGACGTACTGCTTCACTAGACCGGTGGCATGGTGGGTACGCTCCTCAGCAAGGTCCTTCAATTGGTGGGCTTGGGAGTTGATCATTCCATGGACATTCTCAATTTGAGCATCAATGACTTCGCGGTTGTTGATGTAGATAAGAGGACCCAGATAGGCGATGGTGACAGCAATCAGAGACAATCCCCAGAATGGGAGGAACTTGATCAGCCAGTAGGCAGTAAAGGCGGCAGAGAAGGCCTGCGATTCACGTCAGCGCTGATCCCATCCTTCAAAGGACGACTTGAGGAGCAGATTTGAGTCTAAACATACAGCAACAGTGTGGACAACATTMTCAGCGAACAGAATGCGCTGGAACTCAAGAAGAAGGAAGTCGACAAGCTGTTCGAGGTCCTCCAAGACTGCCTCAACGGTTTCCTTGGGGACAGTGTAGTATTTGCGAGGACGGAATGAGCTGGCGAGGCCCTGTGACAGCACGAGACGACCACCAATTTCGGCCGCAGCGGTGACTACCATCTCAATCAGCCAGCGTACACAATATATGCACCAACAAGCATCAACTCACATCCCAAAGCCAGATACATAAATTTGAAGAACCAGCGAAGAAGGGGCAGGTAACGGGCGGCAAAGATAAAGGCGATGACGCTCACAAAGGAAACGGCAGTAGCTCTGGGTTGCTCCCACTGGTGCATGTCAGCAACATATACAAATTGAGACCAGACCAAGAGATGATAACTCACGCTCAGAAGTCTGTAAAGCAAGGAATGATAATCTATGCGGTCATTAGCTCTGTCTTCTGAGGTTGCTGGGTTGACTTGAAAAATCACTCGACATACAGGTCAGGGGCTGGCCGGTCGCAGTAGTCGTTGACGGAGTTGAGCTCGAATATCTCAGGTCGCGCAATTCCTCTTGGGTACGCGAGGCCTCGGACTTGATGCTGTCAACAACAGGACCTGCAAAAAAATATTGTTAGAACTTTGATTCGTCCGCTATCGATTGAGTTCCTTCTGTACCGTTCGTCACAGCATCTCTGATGCCTGAATTGCAAGGTCAGTTTGTGTAACGCTAGACCGTGGGGAAATGACAAACTATAGATAGCAGTCGTATGTTAGCATTCCTGTCTTCAAAGGAGGTCGCCGATGTCTGCTCCAAACGTACCTTACTGCCGTTAGGGTTGGGATAGCTCACGTCACCGGCGCTTTGGACTTCGGCCATGGCGGAAATTTGTGTGGAAAGCTCTAGAACTCGGTTCTCAGAGTATGGAGATGGTTTTGTTGTCAGGGGTTCCGTGAGAAAATGAAGTTCCGGATTTAAACAGATGAAGTCGACGAGATTAGGAGGAGTGTTTGAAAAAGAAAAGGATGAGAGAGGGATGGAGGGAAGTTGATGGGGGCAGCAGCAGCAGCAGAAAAAAGATAAGGAGAGGGTCGTGCTCTAGTCTAGTCTGGTCCGATCCGGTCTGTTTTGGTGGTGATGCAATCGAAGCGACCGCGGACAGGTTTGGGCTTGTCTGGTCGTGTGCTTCACTGCCTTTTCTCTCTTGTCGAGTTAAGGGGACGATCCACTCGAGTATTATTCTGCAATAATGAACGTCATTTATTGTTCACTAATTGTTCTTCCCATCTTGAAGCATTAACAGACTTCTACCTACTCCGTATATGGCGGGAGAGTTGCCTGACGAAGCTACTATTACTATTTCTGGGCTCCTTCGACATGTGATAGCGGCACTCACTTCCTAGCGATGACATACGCAGTACCAACATCATAGGGGCATTCTATCGCCACACTCTTCAAACTTGGCGGGCAACACACCCAGTGCTACTGCTGTACTACTACTTACAAAGGTCATTATCCATTTGTATCTGGACTTGATTCTAGTGTCCAGGTTGGGATCGCTCGAGCATTGTGGCTGAAAGACAGAGTCACCCCCCGCATATGGGCGAATGGCGGAAGCCGTCCAAGTTACCTATGATCTCACAATGATCTCTTCCCTTTGACAGGCTGATTTGAAAGAGCATGTTTGCACTGCTGTTGATTGGAGCCGGCTGTTCTTCTTCTGCTTGATTCTTCAAGTTGGTTGGTGGATTGCGGCTTACAACAGCTATGCTCTTAAATACAGATCGGAGTTCTGGCCGAAAGCTTAGATCTATTTCTCAACCCGTTTGGCTGTTCTCAATTCTGGCACTGTTATCCCACTGGAGAAGGCAGTAGTGAAGGCTGAGAGGCTCACCGACACTGGCGGATTCCACTGCTGGAAGCAAGGGATCAAACGGATGCAGAACAAGAAAGTCTGGTGCAGGCTTTGGCCATCAGGTATGACCCTTCTAGCGAGCTGCTGGCTATTTGAGGAGATGCGAATATAAAAGTCATTGTGTCGAGGAATCGCAGCGTAGAATTAGAATTGATGTAGATGCCAGCAAAATCAGGCAGACTCATGATGTAGTCTTCATCACGTGATCTGGCGGGACTCACGCGTCTCCATGTTTTGATGCTCGACTTCCGCCGACGACGAGCGACCGCAGCACACTGTTCGCCAGCAAACATTAGCCGCAGCACGCCATAAATCGATGATTACCTCGCCTGGTCCTGACTCCTTAGAACGGGCATTTTGGCCCTTTACGTGATTACATCAATCCATCCCGCACCCGCCCAGTAAATCCTTCCTATCGCATTTGTTTACATCGCCATGGCGCCTGCCGGACCGAGGGTGCAGAAGCCTGTGGGCTCTGCAGCATGGATTTCAACCGAGAAGGAGAATTTTGCGCAGCTGGTCGATCAGGAGATGGAAGAGATTGAGTATCCTGTGCGCCATGAAATGGATTGGTTGAATGAGCACATGGCAGAGGTGTTCGCCAGCAATCAATTGTGCGTTCTGATCTACATCTCAATCAAACCGTCGACCCTTGCTGACTGCAAAATAGCAATCTTACAGACGTGTTCAAAACTCCCGGAAAGCTCCGAGGTAAGACACCTCGAACAGCACGGAAGCGGAATGTAAATGAGAACAGAATTGTAAGTTGGCCGCACCCATTGCTATGTTTGATTTCGTTGATTATTCGTACTGACCGATATCAGCCTTTGAGTGAGATCTTCACGACATCTCATAATCAAGGAGACCGCAGTCGTAACGTCAGCCCCGCCCGTTCACCTGTCAAACCTACCGCTGCGCCTATCACAACTGCGCCGTCGGAGCCAAAAGTCTCCCCAATCAAGACAAAGGACACCGCAGAGAATACCTCGCAACCTCAGTACCCTGATTTGACTCAGAATTTGAACTCGTTCCCCCAGTATAACACCGATTCGGGCTACCATGGCATGCCAGACGATGAAGGGGAGGATCAGGACGATGATGTGGTTCTCACCCAAGTGCAGTCGGAGACGCAGACATCCACCCAACCTCTCGAAGATGAGCCCATAACCGCCGTCGAAAACCAAAACCAACCGGAGCGACAGTCAATTGATCGTCGTACGACAGCTGCTTCATTCCATTCGGCTCAGGAAGATGTACGCCAACGCGGAGAGACGGTTGAGCTTATGGAGGAGTCTGCAGAGGCTGTCAACAATGAGACAACACCAAAACAGGAAAAGATGGCTTCTTCCACGCCTCAGCCAGAGGAGAAGCAGCCCGAAGCATTCGTCGTGGCCGATTCGGCAGCAGAGGAGGAGCCCGAGGCCGAGGCCGAGTCCGAGCCCAAGTCACGGGCGGAACCACAAACATCGCCAACCAAGTCTTCTCCAATGAAACAACCAGCAGCTCCGGTGGAAGAAGAGATACATGAAAAAGACGATACGCCTCTTGACTCCCTTGATGACATCGGTACGCCTTCGGACAACTCCACACCGGAGAGACCTCCCATCCGCAAGAGCAGTCTGAGCTTTGCATCGCTCCCTGCACGAGCGCCACTGTTGAAGAAGAGTTTGGGCGGCCCGAGAATCTCTCGCACGAGCCACATTGATATTACTAGAGTGAACAATGCTGCAGGTCCTAGTTCATTTGGTCGGCAAACCGGGGGACACAGAAATACTGCTGTGGATGAGGAGCCAGCGCTGGATGACGATATGGACATTGATGAGGGCAAAAGAGGTGCTCAGCAACAAGATGATATTGAGGCAGAAGCAGACGCCACAGCTAGCAAGGCCCATACCAAGTCTTCCACTCAGAGACTTCACGAAAAGATTAGCATGCTTGGCAAACTTCAACCCTCGCGGCCCACGAAGTCCATCCCATCCGTTTCAGGCCTTTCCTCCGCTCACGTTGCTTATCCCGAGCTCCCAGCAGCCAGTGCAAAGTCAGAGGTGCTCAGTCAGGAATCTCGCGAAGCGTCTGCACCGGAGCATATGGCAATCGACGGTGACGACTGGATCAAGCCAATAGACTCTCCACAGAAAACACATGCTCCCAGAAGCCCGAAAATGGAAGTGAAGGTGAAAGAAGCTACGAACGAAACAAGTCACGGATACAGTGAGAAGGTTTCAGTACCACGGACTCAGAATCGGAGCGATGCGGACGCGGCCAGAGCCAGCAACCGAAACGTCACAGAATCGATCCGTGAAAAGTCTTCAACGCCAGCTTATTCTTCACCCCAACGGCCTACCCATCAGAAGGGTGCATCAGTGTCCAATACGGGCCATCACGCTTCCACAACACCAGTGGGCTCCCCGGCTGCTGAGCGTCATGATGGCCCTCTGAGCGCATCCAAGTTAAAACTTCAATCTATCATGAGATCTGCTAAAGGTCTGTTTACAAACACCGGCAGTGTGACAGCCGCAGCAAGATTAGAAGCGTCCTCGCCTGATGAACTAGGGTTGCATTCGTACAATCGTGCAAGCGGTAATACTGCTCGTGAAACACAAGATCGCCGGCCGGTTCAGATATCTAGTCCTCTCCCTCGACAAGAAGGGCGCAGAACGCGAAGCTCGACTGAGAGGGAAGAAAAACGCAAGCAAAAAGAGCTTGAAGATCGTCGCCGGGAAGAGGAGCAGGCGGAGAAAGCACGGGTAGAGGAACGCCAGAAAGCTCTTCAATTGAAGATCGCTCAGGAAAGGGCGCGGATGGAAGAAGAAGAACGTAACGCTCCCCCTTCGGCAGCCGCCGCTCCAGCCAGCTCGACGAAGGCACAGCCGCTGCAGAGACATCAATCCAGAGAGCCGGAACCCAGCCACGAAACTGTTTCTCGAGCACCCAGCCGAATGTCTGTCTCCCAACAGCAGCCAAAGCAGAACGATCGGCGCCCTGTCAAGCCCACTCGCGAAGTTCTCCAGAAACCCAAGCCTCAGCCCGTCTCTATTCGTGTCGGCAGCGCGCTTTCGCGCCAGATCCCCCTGGCATCCACTTCCGTGGCGTCTAGCGGTCCGGAACCCAGTGCATCTGTCGCTGCACCACCACCCTCAGCTTCCAAGCCGCCAACTCTCAAGAAGAAGGCAAGCAATTCTTCTTTACATACCGCGTCTTCAAATAGCAGTTTCAAGAGTTCAGTCTCCAGCCAATCGCAGCGCAAGGTTCAGCTTGCAAATGAGAGGAAAAGGGAGCAGGAAGAAAGAGAGGCGCGCCGCAGGGAGGAGCAGAGACGTGAGTTGGAACGCAAGCGAGCTGCTCAACAGCAAGAAGAAGCGCGGCGCCAGGAAATGCGCAGCCGAGCAGAAGCCGAACGCCGGGAAAGGCTTGCTGCTGAGGATGCGAAGAAGGCCGCCCAGATACAGGCGATCGAGAAGCGGCGACAGGAAAATGCACGGAGATTGGAAAGGCAGGGCAGTCAACAACCTACGAGCGAACGAGTAAGTGAATCTAGCGACGCGGCTTTGGATCTATGCTGATGCTCCGTGTACTTTAGGCTTCAATTGTCCAGCCAGAGAGACCTCTTTCACAGGCTGCCAGACCCGCGTCACGGCTTGGATCCATTCAACCTTTCAGTCGGACGATCAACCCGCCTCAGCCCAATCCGGCGAAACCTCCAAAGAGAGGGCTGGACGAGGAAGCCAGCTACCGTCCCGCAGCTATGAAGTCTAATACTGTCCAACCTTCCGGGGAATCTAAGCGCAGGAAGACGGAAGACGAACACAACCCTATGTCAGCCATTCGACCCACCATGGCCCCGCCCATCAGACAGTCTGGGATCCGCAAGGTAGGCTCCCGCCATTCTCGAATCACTCTGGTCGTGTATGCTCATCTCGTATTCCAGGAATCCATGAAACCTCCCATGTATGGCCACGGACAAACTTCTACGCATCAACCAGGCTCTTCGATCTTCAAAACCGCCCAGCCCCAGAGACCAGCTCACCCCATGGATATGGCAAAGTACGCAAGCGGCAAGATACCCTTCGCAGAACCAAGCAATGGCGCGTCTCAACTGCCTGTGCATAAGACTCCAGGCGCCAGCTCGTCTCAAAGGGCACCGGCAAAACCATCTCCCAACTATCCCAGCGGCGAGAACATCCATCTTCCCGAGATTGCTACTGATAGTGAGGATGAGGACTCGGATGCGGAGATGCTCCCCGTGCCCAAGTGGGCTCAGCCTAAGGAGCTCGAGAACATCCTTCGCCAGCAGGAAGGCTTGGAGGCGGACTCGATCTTTGGTCCCATCGCTCCGTTCTCACTAGAGGAAACATTCAAGGCGGACAAGAAAATCAAGAAATTCCGTGAGCGTACCAGTAGCGCCAACTGGTCTGGCGCCGATGGACTGACCCAAGAGGAAATCCGGCGTGACCTCGCCGAGCGTCAACGACTGAGGCTCAACGGCGGCTGGACCTTTAACTCGTGATTTCTGCCCCATTCTTACCTTGGTCGGGTATTTCTTAAATCTTTATGTTGGGGTTTGCGTTGCTAGCGAGAGCTGAACTCTGGAAGAAACTGGGTGATTGGCATACCTGGCGGCGTTTGGGGTCGTTGATATGTTATTAGCTTTGTAGTTGCATTATTGGGAACATAATTCAAGCATTTAGATTTACACGATCATGGATGAGTTTAAGTATTTCAATGTAGTCGAAGGCATTGGTTTCCTGTCGAATACGATAGACTTTGTAGTCCATATTCTGCCCAGTCCATTTGATTCAGATATATATTGTATCTGCTGTCCACAACACAACACATCATCGTTCAGACGATTGCAAGATGGGGCAGACGGGCAAACCAAACAGAGAAAGAACAAAAAAAAGAGCAAGAAAAAAGAGAAGGAAAAAGTCAATACAATAAAACAGAACAATTGAGAGTATGAACATGATTAAACATGTCATAGAGATGGTCCAAAAAAAGAATGCATCATCCGTGAATCGAACACGGGCCTCGTCGATGGCAACGACGAATTCTACCACTAGACCAATGATGCTAGTTATGATCTTAGTTGAATACTTTACTATATAATGCAAAAAGGTACCACAGCGTCCCAATTATTGCAGAGGCATAGTGAGGAAAAATAATGAAGAGCAATGTACAATCCACGAGGTTCGAGAACAAATAAATGGGTTGTTTAAGTGGCCATTAACGCCTACAGTGATACTATATGTATTTAGCCTCACTCCTGTGAGAATACACCTAGTCTCATCAACTCCCATTTTTCGTACGCTTTTGACGGATACCGATGCTCACAAACCGCTCCAAGGGTCCCAATGGTTTCCCTGATAACTGGGTCGGGCCTGCGGAAATTGTAGACAGTCGCATCGCGATCCGGTATAAACCGATCCCGTAGGTCAAAGAAAAGCTGATAGATGGTAGAAACTTTCCATCTGGTGCCTCTCAACGCTCTCAAGATGTCCAGAATGACTGATCCGAAAGGAGCATACTCAAGAATGTGGCCATAAACATCACCGTCCCCAATGCCAGGCCCTGGTGCTCTTGCTATTCTCAACGCTCTCAAGATGCCTAGAATGAATGATCCATCACCATTCCCGATTTGGCCAGGCTCTGGAGCTCTTGTTATGATATTGTTGGTCACCTCCTMAATATATTGGTCAATATCTGGTATGATATGATATGCAGCCCCCGGATGGGGGTTGTGAGCGCGAATAGCGAGCAGCATCCGTCGTAGGGCAAAGTTTGCGAGCACATGGTTTGGCTCAATGATTTTACTGGCGAACTTCCATCTTGCAAGGACTCTCTCCATCATGCCGCCCCCAAACTCTCGTAGAAATCTGAACCTCTGTCGTCCAAGGTCATAGTGCATACCTGGAAGCCACTCCTGCTTTGTAACACCAAGATTTTCCCAGCCCTGACCGTGAATCTCCTTATTTCGACTAACAAGGCAAGGTTGGAGTGCATAGATCCTGTCATGGAGTGATACAGCATGATACACATTTTCGACAGCAGTGGAAACATTTTGATCATAAAAGGCTGGCCATTCCAGGCCCACACCTCCGGTAAAGTCTGGTAATCCCAGGCTGCCAACAGTGTCAAAAAGTCCCATGAATTTTATGGGTGGAATGAACCTTGGAGCCGCGGGTTTGGTTGGGTCTTCGTCACCAATAAGTGGCCAGGACTTGGTCTGTCTGAAGATTTGTGATTGAGGAGAGTGCGGTTTGTTAACGGGATAATGGGAACGATAGATATGATATACAACTTCACAAAGCATATGGGTTTGCTGTATATCAGTAGTCCCGTCCGCCTTCTTTACTGGCTTAACGATTCCACAGTTGTTGATCATGCCAGCAACAGCTCTAACCATGTAGGCGCCTCGGGAGAGGCCGAACATCCAGATTTCACAGTCTGGATAGGTATAGTTATTGACGAGGAATTCATAAGCTTCAATGCACTGACGGGCAATGTCCTGCGCAGTGGCACCATTAAAGACGTGACTATATGTTGTAAACAGTAATCATGAGCATGCAAACCATGCATGAAACTCTGGAAAGGGATACATACTCTAAAAATGAACTCCCAATACCCACACCCTCAAGGTACAAGACTCTACGGGGATCCTGATCAACCCTAACTCTGTCGGCGAGTTCGAGAATATTGGTCCTAGTATTCGCCTCCCGACCACACCAAGATCCGTCACAAAGGAGAATGAGAGGTGTTGTAGGCTCCTCAGCAGGCGCTGGGCGCCTCAGAGTCATTGATTGTCTTGACTGAGGACGCGTAGACATACTGGGTAGCATTGAACACAATGTATTCCAGTTTGCAATAACAGTATATCACAGAAAGTTACATATTAATTAAGATATGGAACTCCAGGTGGATCTATGTTGAATATATACTAGTTTCCCTTGATCAAACGTCAATGCTAAAAGGATCCCTGGTTCCAAAGTAGACTGGGCCGCTGAAACATTGGTAGATGGATCTGAGAAGAGCTGAAAACGGAAAGGGAGAAAAATGGAGCATGGCTAGACAAATCTATAACCCTATGACTAAATAGTACAATTTACTCCCTCCAAATTGCTAAAGAGATGCAGTGTTTATTTAAGGGTCGAGAGAATCATCGTCCACTATCTAGTTGGTCCCACTGGAGCATCTGTGAAATATGTACCCGCCACAGACTCTTCATGAAGCCCTAAAGAGTTAGAGATCTAGAGAACAGCAGATGGTCTCAAATCCAGATTTCCGTACCGTCAGACCTCTAATATCAAGGTAAAGGCGCTCATGGTTTTAGGCCGTTACATTTTACCAGAAAAGCACAAATCAAGCGACTTTGCTATAAGATATTCGAATATAATTTCTGAGGTCCATATTCTGACACATACGATCCCAGAGTATGGAAAACAGGGCTTTCTATCCAGTACAATGCATCTATTGCCATTGCAGGGCAGAGGCTCTTTTCTGCCAATATCGTCAATCGACGTCCTGGTCTTTAGATGGATATGGTGAGTGGGCTGTCGTCCGTCTCTTCAATCTCAACGAGAGCCAGTGCTCCGGTATCAATGTCTTCACTGTCATCTTCTTGATCGGAGTCATAGACCTTTCGTGTCTCATCATGGCTGCTGATCCTCTGCGTTAGGACGCCATCATATTTGACTATACAGCCACTTTCTTCATCCTGATCTTGGACGTCTTCCTCGCATAATGTCCTAGATCGTCGGAGATGGTGACACGCTTGACCCAGTCTGTGCAAGCGCAGCCTTCAAGGACCACTTTCAAGGCTTCTACTTCATGAGTCTGGAACCGAGCGACGACCTTGACCGGGAACTCGAGGAGGTCATCATCATCATTGCAGGCAGGGAAGTATAGTGCACGATCCCTGTCTCTTGGCCCAAACCTCCCGACACTTCCAACTCCGTAGGCCAATAGATCTGCTGCAGCGTCCTGACGCTTGGAAGGGGTTGATTGACAGCGTCATCTGTTCAAGCAGTACTTCATGGCCTGAGCAGATTCTGGCATTTGAGCCAAAGTCCCAGTGAGCAGTGTCCTCAATGGTACTCATCCAGGGACCTTGAAGGTCTTGGGAGTTGCACGCTTTTCAACAAAGAGACGCCTCGCTTGGTTCCTAAGGCAAATAGCAGGAAGTGACAGCTGTGCCTTAGTGCCCCAGACGTGTGACTGACAGAGACAGACTGGCAGAGACAAGGTCCACTCTTCGCTGCATGAAGCTTCCCCACCAGATCCATTGCCGGATTCCCTGGCTTTGGGAAGTAGTCCATGACCTCTTTCCTGCGTTATACTTCGCTTTCGAAAACTATACGTTTCCCCCCCCAATGGGGACCGGATAGTAATGTACCGACGTAATCTTTCATCCATCTTTCGATGTTATAAGAAAGTTCGCGTGAATGGGATCTTGCTTTTGCCGTCGGGCTTGTCCGTAGTATGTGGTTTTTGCCTATTACTATGTTATCACATGCCTCTATGTATGATTGAATGCAACCGCAGTGCGGATGCTTCGAGGTCCGCCCATTTTTTAGAGATGGTCCCCTCATCTGCGCCACCAGGGCAGGGATCGCTTTTATCTTATCCCTTAGAACAAGGGTCATGTCAAACGACTTTTCCACCTGGTAGTCATAGACGAGAACCACCTTTTGCTGACCAAGCCGGCAGACGCGACCGATGGTTGATTAACAACACTTTTTGACGTTCCCTCAGAAAAGAGATGCACGTTCCGACACAGCTGTTGCAGGTTTAAACCTGCAGCGTTAACAGAATATGAACAAACCAAGACCATGCACTTGTCCCGCTCTGTTGTGAACTCATGGATCAGTGAAGCACGCTCTGCAAAGCCAAGTGAGGCATGGAAGACTTTCGCATCAATATTAGCCTCCACTAGGGCCGCCCCAATAAACACTTCTTCTGCGGGAAACATCGTCCATATGATTGCCTTTTCATGGTGAACAAGGACCTGATCCCGTAAGATACTGATCATTGATCTGAGCTTTGGAGATCCCCTGAGTAGAAACTCCAACATCGGTGGGTGTATTCTCCTAAGCATGTGGATGAAATCAGTATCGTCCCCGMGGCTGGCATAGCCAAGCATAGCCAATCACACGCCCCCAAACGGTACGATCTATACTTTACTTCAGTCTTGGCTGCGTCCATGACAGGATAAAGGAGTAATCTGTGCCGTGTTGCCACCGGAAGATTCATTTGTATGCTCCGTGCAAGTTGGTGTAACTTGCTGTGTGTCAGGCCGAATGGTATGTCGGCAAGGCTAAGTCTACCATCTGGCGGGAAGTATTAAATGTCTCGCGAAGGATGTCCCTGGTGTTGCCATTGGCGTCTAGGCACGGCGTTCAGTGTAGCGCGTTGCCACCGAACATATCAAAATCAAGACGAACCTCATCCGTTGAAGTGGCGGCTTGCGTTATAGGATCTGTCAGAATCGTAGGTATGGTTTCTCCAGGTGTACGTGATAACTCTATGGACAGGAGTCGAAACGCAGAGCGTGGCATATTGCGGGTACCGAAATGGCACAGGCTCTACTCCATCGCCGGCATCTCCACGACACGCGGCTGGTTAGTAGTTGGCCCTGCCACCTGTTGGCAGATTCATATCAGGAATTCATCCTGGTTAGAAGGTGGCTGTATCAACAGACCCAGGACAGACAGTCATTGCCAGTGCCAACATCCCATGCACGTCCGCTCCCAAAATGAGGAGATGGCTCGACATGTCCACTCAATAACTAGATACCACAATATTAGAGTCCAAAATCAACCTCAGCAATGGTCACGATTTACCAGTTACCGTATTCTTGTCCAACTGACGAACCACCATGAAAGTCTCTAGCACTCACAATCTCGTATGGTCCCGATATCCCCAGTCGAGGCGAATCGACGCCAGAGATATCACATCACATCCCGGTCTTGGCTTCAAGCTACGATATCTGGGACATCGTGTACTCTGTAGTATGCTGGGAACCCCAGATCCCAGATCCCATTGCTGACAACACCGGCCTTCGCTACCGAACTCGTAACTCGTAGCTGCCAAATAGCTCCCCTGTGCTGATGGGAATCTCCTGAGGAGGACTGCCCGTAGGAGAGCGGGGGAAATTCTCCTGCAATGATACTGTTATTTGATGATCACAAGAATTGAGGGGAAAATCCTTACGAAGCTAAGAGGCGCTGGCTGATTTTCTCCTCCAGACCTCAACCCGGCCTTTGATCCGAGATTGAGTCAACAAGGAGCATTTGACAAGAAAGACCACATTAACGTGGGGGTCGCCACCCACCGCAGTGGTAGGTCATGCCAGTGTGGTAGAAAGCCTCCACCCAGAAGGGATCATGATTAAGGTTCGGGTCGGTAGTCGTGTCATGAAACGCAATTTCAATGACTTGCACATTCTCGGGCAAAGGGGCACCGCAGCCCAGGCACTGAGACATGATAGCTATTATTGTATTAGCAAGTCTGATACTCAAGATGATGAGGAAGGCGAGGGTGCTCCGGGAATGGACCGTGTCGGTGTATTCTGCGTTGCGGTAGAGGCCGACGGGGTAGTTCTTTGGAAAGAGTTGTATAGGGGTGCAAATGAATCAAATCCTACACTTGGTTAGACATGCGAGAAGTTAAAGAGGACGTAATATACTTGTGTAGTCCGTCATGTTCTTGATCACTCAAGAACCCATAGCGATATGCCCGGGCGATCTCGTTATGAAGCCAGGCATTTGGACAATTGTGGACTTCGTTGGGCATTTCGACGCGAAATTCTCTACTAACACAGTTGAAATTATGTTAGACAGATTCCTCTTCAACCTCTTTATCATAATCAAGAATTAGCGCGACCTGACTGCCAATAGCGAGCTCCATGTTGGTATATTCAAGCCATCCGGGTCCGTTGACCGCAAGGATGCCATTCTTCACCTTCAAGAAGAACCTTTAGAGGGAGTAAAAGCTGTAACTGGTATTCCAATGCTGCAGTTATTAGTGGTCAACGAGTAGTTGGAGAAGTGATGATGTCTCACAGAAAGTGAGTGAGGAGCCCATTAAGTCAATGGATTGAGCATGATAGTGGTAAAGGTAGAATATTCACTGTTCATTGGCTGCCTCTAATTTTGCTAGTGAATTTCCTACTTTCAGATCTGTTCTGTGAATGCCTCTAGGCCTTGGATAAGTGGATAGTTAACAGAGACCACAGCTAAGACTTGCCTTAAGGGTATCGAGAATCCCAAACTAAAGTAAGTCCCCAGATGAGACGTCTATATCCAACGTGCGTCCGTTTGGTATTGGTATTTGTATCATGATATCTGCAGGAAGTATACAAGGGCCGAGACCCCATCTACACATACATACATTGTGTTCAGTAGGACTCAATCCTACTATGCATTGATAGTTACAAGCCTGTCCAGACCACCTCAATCGACCTCTGGTTCAACGTCACTGATCTCCTCGTACACCTCGTCCATGGCGTCCGGGTTGAGATTGGCTGCGTCGGGGGTGATACCATCCTTGTGCCTGTCTCTGTCATGGGATACCGTGCGCCACCCAAGTGGCTGAGACGGGTCTTTGATGTATTCGGACATGGGGAACTGTCACCGGAGTCAGTTAATGTCCAAAAGAGGGAGAGAGGTAACCTACGTAATGATCGTTCTTCTTCATCGTTACAACCCATGGCACGTTGTCAAAGGTCACGGCACGCAACCGGAAGTATGTATTGTCTGGAATTTTGCTGACCTCCGTGACGAAGCTGTCAAGGTTCGGCGTCGGAACGCCATTTACGGCGGTGATGAAATTCGTTGGTGCGAGGCCATACTGATAAGCTGGGGAACCGCGACTCTGCAGAAAGTTAGTGCCACGACTACATTAAGGTGCAACGTTGAACATACCCTTGCACTGACATACACCTCGCTGTGCAGCTTGGAAATTTGCTGCCGTACGGCGTGGTGTGGCTTCTGCAGCACGGCACCGCAGAACACAACGGCACGGTCGGTCTCCAGGTCCTCAGTAGGTACCGTCGGTAGCTTGATATGCATTTCCTGCCCGTTGCGCACGATAAGAGCGTCAAGAACCTCCTTCTCATACATTTTGTCCAACTCAGAGACGCGAGTAAAGAGTTGACCGTCCAAGGTCAAGATGATGTCCCCTTCCTGTAACGCATCCGCAGTGGACGTAAACTGCGGCGGAGGACAGTCGACTTTGCGCACCATGAAGAGTTGATGCCGCGATGGATTCGCCTGGGCTACCTTCTGAATCCAATCCTCCGAGACACCCATGATGCGAGCCTGACTCATCTGAACCACATAGCTCTCCATGTTGAGGATCCGCAGCTTCGGAATGATCCCCTGCTGGATCTTGGATGTAACAGGCAGGAGCCCGGGCGTGGCGAAACCGAGATGATATTCCACATCCTTGTGAGAGCTCGGGGTGCGCTCTCCCAGATAATTGAGCCACAAAGCCTGGACGACTCCATCTTCCCCAATCAGCACACCGTTCGTGCACTGCCCACTCAGGCCTGTGTCAACTGTGATGGCATCCAGGTTGATCGCACGGTAGCGCGGCGCCGAGGCATTCGCAGGAATCGAGACGGTGGTGATGTCGGTGACAGCTGTCTTGGCGACCACGATGCGGAAGTTCTGATTGAAGCCCACGAAGATGGTCTCCTGGCCCTGCTTGATGTACTCGGTGCTCAGCTTGGCGCTCTGAACAGGAGCCTCCACAAGACTGGGGTCGTATTGGATGATGGTATAGTTCTGTAGAGGATGCAAGAAGATAACCTTGGCCGCGACAATGATCGAATCGGCCACAGTGATGTTGATGTCACATAGGTTATACGGAACGATGGCTCTAGACACCACAACCAGGCCCTTTTCGGCATCGATCACCAGTCCGAAACCGGTTTTCTTGGCTTGCGGGTACCCGTCGAGCTTCAAGGGCATGGTGCAGGAGACACGTACAAAGCTGCGGACGATATCCGAAACCGCAGCCTGGCTGATTCCGTCGAGTTGAATAAAATCAGCTTTCCTCGGAACCGGAGTTTCAGCTGGCACGGGATCGGCAAGATCAGAAAAGTCCCAGAGACCCGTCTCGTCGTTACGAATGGCCATTCGCATCTTGGGATGCCAGTGGCGGTCTATGTACACGATGCTGGTACC
Source organism: Aspergillus pseudoviridinutans (assembly GCF_018340605.1). NCBI lineage: Eukaryota > Fungi > Ascomycota > Eurotiomycetes > Eurotiales > Aspergillaceae > Aspergillus > Aspergillus pseudoviridinutans. The sequence goes on along the minus strand of NW_025091289.1, from coordinate 1,358,819 downwards.
CCGGGTGTGAAGGTCTCGGATATGACGGTACGAGATGACCACCCGAGCCCGATCCGGGATCGTCTTCATTACTTCAATGAACTCGTCTAGATTTCGGGTCGGGCGTTTGTCCACAGCATCAATAATCCATCCCGACAAGGTATTCTCCAACTTGAAAGAGCCTGCTGCTTCGCACACATACACTCCCCGAGCGGCGATGGCATAAAGCCGGGCCTGCTGATAGGACAGATTGTGAAAAGTGCCACCGGCCACCGTGACAAAGCGGTCCGGCGTGATGGCATGCAGATCGCCAACCTCACATTCCACCTCGACATTCTGACCGCCTCTCTGAACCAGCAAACGCACGGTCTTCCCGACGCTTGAATCAAGGATATCGTCCAATCGGATGAACTGCGTGAGGAGCTCCCCGTTGACCTGCAGCAGGACATCTCCTTCTTCGAGCTTTCCATCTGCAGGCCCTTCGGGTAATATGATCTCAGCCACCAACATACTGGTCTCATGCGGTGAGGCTTTGCGAACAGCAGCCTCCCACTCCGGAGTCAATCCCAAGCGACGACATTCATCGAAAGGTTTGAGGATCCACTGTGTCTGAATCGTACCTCGGGCGACAGGCTCACCGCGTCGGATACACTCCAACGCACGAAGGGGGCGGTCTAAGGGGAGGAAATAGTCCGTGGCCGCACCATCCGCACGACCTCCAGCCTGTAAAGCAATTGCATGACCGTCGATATTGACGACAGGACTGCCGGAACTGCCACCGCTGGCGGCAGCCGCGGCCTGGATGTAGTTCGTATTAAAATCACAGTAACCATCACCATACTCTGGCGCGTTTCTGTCGAGCCGACTGATGACACCAGACAGAATGCTCAGCTTCTCACCAGCATCGTTACCAACGACTCGAATCTCACACCCAACACGGGCCGCTTCCGGTCGAAGCTTGAGCTCAGTCAATTCCATGTATCGAATCGCTTTAGGGTCAAATTTCAGAATACCAAAGTCGTGCACGGGATCTCGATAAACAGGACGCACGTCGCACTGGAAAAACCCTAATGTCAGCACTGCAACCATGCCCGTGTCTTCAAGCCCAGACATCACTCCAACTCACCTCCTCATGATTATCAAATATACAATAACCCCAGAACGGACCCGCGCCAACCACATGGCGATTCGTCAGGATATACCCGCGTTCAGCATCGACCACAAATCCCGTCGCCTGACTACTCATCGACAAGTCCGTATCAAAAGAGCAAGTCTGGCAGAAATGGATCGATACCACGCTCTTAACCACCTTCTCGATGGTAGCTTGCCACTCGGGCGAATCCGCCTGCGCGGGGCCGATAGGCATCACCCGGCCTGTATCCTCCTCATCCTCAACATCGTAGACGGTCCCGTTCGCAGGAGTCGCGTCCCCGGGCGTTAATATCGAGCTCTCAGGTTTCAGGTGTTTGGCCGGACGCTCTGCGGGGGCGGCGGCGGAGCTGCGCTTGCGCTTTGAGCTGGTCTCGCCATTCAGATCCATGCTCTTCCGAGACTGAGGTAGGGACACACGGGAGCGAGTGAAGGGCGCGAGGGAGGAAAGCAATCGGTTGTTTGTCCCGAGATTGCTGCGTATGACAGGTGTTGCGACGCTAGTCCACCGCGAAAGAAACCGATGTCGATGCGGCAGTAGACGACTAAACTGCTTGTGTGGCGATTCAGGAGTAACACCGTAGACACTAGGCGATCGTGAACTAGTCCAGGAGAACCGAACAGACTGTGTGGAAATTCGAGGCGTAGAGGTGTATTGCGACGGGGGCGGTGCGGAGGCGGAAGTAGCAGTAAGATCAGCGATAGTAGTAGCGACCGGCGGGCTCCTTCTGTACAAAGGGAGCAAGGCGCAAGACATTCACAAGACACCCCCTCCAAGTCAGCTATTGGGAACAGAAGAGGGGAAGCAAAATAATGAAAGAGGAGGGTGAGACGAAGGGTTAGTAGGGAGAGAAAGTCAGGCACTCAAACTCCAGAGCTTCCCAAGGTTCTTTTTTTCTGCAGGCGGACAGCCGCAGCGCAGGCCACTGATTGGGCCAGGCCCTGGCCCGACAGTGGCTGGAAGGGGGATCAAGTGATGATGCGCAGTCATAGTAGTCCTGTCTTCTGACCATTTCTACTGCAAATATAGGTCAAGGTAGATCTCCAAGAGAGACCGACCGAGACAAATTGCAATCAAAGCGGATCGTCGCCCGAATTGAACTGTTGTTCTACCCTGGTCGTCTACATGTGAAACAGCACAAATCCCACGATTACTGTCATGGCAACGTCACATCGGGAACAGACCCCAAGACGCCTCCTCTTCGTGGAGCTCTGTAATATACATCACATCCTAGTATACAAGTAGATACAAGCCAAGTGGATATACGACATCTCCTTGTCCTCACAAAACCACCTACAATACGCAGGGACACTACATCAGTTCCACATTTTCCGCTCCCAAGTCCACAGGGCGGGGAGGAGACGTGTCGATAGCATCGTATTGATCCTCAAGTATCTGTCCACCGCGCTGGTATTGTTGAACACAGGTCCAGAGCGTATCGCGGCTGGCGACGTCTTGTTGTAGATAAAGAAGGCTAGATGAAAGAGACCCCTTGTACTGCCTCTTGGTGGAGATCGAGAGAATGGAAGAGCTGATGATGGTTACGGAGAGATTGCTCGAGTTCTGTCCTCCCAGTTAATAAACGGTCAAGTGATTATCCGTAGTCTGTCGTCTATCACCGAAAGCCTGGAACTGGATCGCATGTTCGCAGTGTTATCCAGTGTCGCCTGGCGCACCATTTCTGCGGAAAAGCGCGATCACCGCCCAGCAATGACCGCTCATGGCTACCCCAGGTCTGTAATCAGCGTAGCGCCGAGCGGATGAAAGCCAATAACCGCACAGGAGGGCCGTTGACTTTTTCTGTTGCCTTTCGTGTGCTGGCCGATTGCTATCCAAATCTGATCTCAGGTGCGAATGAACCTTATAAGCGCCCATCCTCAAACCGCCGACTCGGTCGCGGGCGATGGGCTCGGTTTGCTATTGCCAGGCGTACCTTGCGGGCTAGGCTGGGGAGTACCCACGGCACCTTTCGACGGCCGGAACAGCTCATTCAACTTGTTGTAGAGCTCGTTTGCCGCTGGCATGTTGGGAGGCGGCGTCATGATGGCCGGGGCGGTGGGAGCCACACCACCAGTTTTCTTCGCCCGATCGGCAATAGTCGCCAGATATGCCAAATTGGCCTGGAGACGGCGCATACACTCAACATACTCGAGACTGGGCTTTTGCGCCGGACCCTTGGCCGCGTCGGTCGCCTGGTCGGAAGTTGGTGATGGATTGTTATCTTGCGATGCTTGTTGATTGGGAGGCCCGCCAGCCTTACCAGCCGCCTGCAGATTGATGACCTCTTGCAACAAGATGGAGTTGATGTCCAAAAGGGTTGAGACACGAGCCTTCTCTCGCGCTGCCGCAGCCGGACTCTGCCCTGCTGGCGGAACGGATCCTTGCTGTTGATTTGGCTGCTGGACAGGGCGTTGTTGCTGTTGCTGTTGCTGTTGCTGTTGTTGCTGCTGTGCTGGAAGCATGCTATTCGCAGAGACCGAAGCCATGTTCTGGGTAAAGTTTTGCGCCGCACTCGGGGACATGTTCGAAGTTGGGCTGCCCTGATGCGGCACAAACTGGCTAAGAGTCGCTGGAACAGGAGGTTGGGTGAAGGCAGCAGAGAAATTGCCGTGGGGTCCTGCAAAGCGGGAAATTGCACATCACGTTAGCGGCTTGTCCAAGAGTCTAAATCATCCAGGACGTCCGTCCGAAGAAGCAGTGCGACTGGGTACTCCGGAGATACTATTTGGATATGGAAACGGGGCAGGGAAGGAGTTCAGGAACGATGTTGGGGTAATGGCCCGCACAGGTAGGACAGGAAATTCATGGCATCCACCAGGCATTTGGACTGAAGAAGACAGCCAAATCAAGTTCGCTCAGAAGCAAAACAAGCTTAAGATAGCAAGTGCAAGTACTCGATCGACAAGACGACCGACGGAGCAGCCAAGGGGACAATGCACCCGACGCAGAGGAAGGAGGGCCGGTGAATGGCTGGGAGACGCGAAAAGGAAAAACAGAAAAAGAAAAGATAAACTAGAAAACAATGATGGAGATCGCAAGTCAACGTACCAGACGGCTGCTGAGGAAAACCAGACGGCATCATAGCTCCACCGGGACCGCCAGATTGCAGAGGCACGGGACCGAAAGAATGCTGCTGATGCGGTTGTTGCACCGGCGTCTTGGATTGGGGAAATGAGGAGGAGGTGGGCATAGCATTCGGATAGAAAGGGAACTGCTGTCCGTGTGGACTCTGTGTGGTGACAGGATAGCCCGCGTTGTGTTGCTGGTGCTGCTGCAGAGCAGGATAACCGGCAGCGTTGGGATCCATTTTTCCTTATTCGCAGTGGTCTGTTCCGAACGTAGTACCTTAGTGATTTGACTCCTGGAGAAAATTTGCCCCCAGTGTTACGCTCGGCGGTCTTTCTTCCCGCTTGACCTATATTAATCGCTGGACGAAGGGGGATGCGCAAAAAAAGACTTGAAATAAGACACCGCACGGACGATAGGCAGGGCCCCAGTTAGAGCGCCAGAATAGTATGCGAAGAAGAAAGACCAGCTTAGCTAAGGTACGCCCCGTAGACAGTTGTCTGACTCGCCGGGGAATCCAGGGATGAGTCGTTAGTGTACGGAGTCAGAGGACAAAGGAAAAAGGCCAAGCACAACGATGATTGGCTCAAAGAAAAAGGTGTTTTCAGGAGTCGGAATAGACCAGGTTTAAGGGGTGGGACACTTGGGTTCATGTGGCTAATAGACAGGATCGACTCCGGGGCATCTTCTTTTGCTGGGACAAGTCGATTCATCGATCACTTGGCTTCGGAACGGGATTTATTTGTCCGCCGAAGTCAGAGTGGTTGCTAAGACGGAGTACACAGTGGAATCTTGACAAACTGGTACTGCAACTGGAGTGTGAGGACAACGCCCGTGATGCCTTGGACTCAGAAAAGCATAGATACTCTCTGATATATCGAACTGGACGATAGAAGGATGAAAGAAAGAGATTGCGATAGAATTCTCAGACGGGTAAAATACAGAATACCAGAGATTTGCTCTGTATTTTTTACAAAGGACATGGCTACATCGTCACGGCTTACCTAAAAGAGTCAAACTGAGACATCTCAGGTCAATCATCGACTGCACCTATCGAGGATGCAACATTATGCTATAATGTAGATGAACGGGCCCAAAGTATCTAATAAGTACCTATCACTTCAAGTCCATTGCAAAGATTCTTCCCTTACCTCTCCGAGACTGGTTGGAATAAGCGAAGGCTCTATTGATGCTGAAAACTTTCCAGAACTTCATCATCCACAGGCCTGCGCCCGATCCGCCGTGGTGGGTCCTCGGCTACACTGACAGTGACAGCTGATATATGATGGATCATATCTTTCATGCGTCATCAATCATCAATACATCATTCCCCAAGGATGGCACATAGCCATTAAGAGCTTGACAAAACACACCAAGGTCTCTCCTGTCTCCTGTTTCCATTTCCTCGCCTTGATTTCCGACTTCCAAGTGTCTAAATCAGGTAACAATACCCTTGTCTGGTCGGTTTTATTGATCTGTCATTCGAGAAGTCGCCGCAGGCGGGCTGGGCCGATGGAAAGGCTTGCCATCGATGGTCTCCGTTTCTCAACATATGTAAGTCTAAGCCAGCTCATTGACAGATTGCTGCTGCGGCATGTCAATTAAAGCGATATTGACTCGGCCCTTCAGATAAGAAGCATATGAGTCCATGTGATGGGAGAGGTGTACTCACCGGATAAAGTTACAGCATCAGGGCATCTCGACTGCAAAGTCTTGCTTCCATCTGAAGTACTGTTTTTGTTAACATGGGCCACGTAGCGCCCTAACTTTTTGAATCCTTCAGCGCCATATTACGCGTTAACAGCGGATACGAGCGGCTCATGCAAGGAGCATTAATCCATGGTCCCGGGATAACACAGCCTTTAATATAGAAGTAGCTCGAAGATTGGACCGTGGAGGACAGGGTATATGACTCCGGAACCATCACAGGTGAGTAGTTCCGCCATTAATTTTGCTGTCGATCAATAGTTGATACACCTATCTTTGCCCCATTGGAAAAGAAGCTGCTCGCCAATTCACACCTATGATTGGATATCATGGATTGGACATGGCCGTATTGGGAAGTCCACTATTATAGCAGATCAGCCGCGTCTTCTGCAAGTCGAACGCTTGATCTCCGTGTTCGCGTGATGCAGGCCGGCGAGGGCAGATTTATAATTACCAATGTTGTGAGAGTCATCGATGGAACTATTGATCTCCAACGAGTCGTACTTACTCTAAGAAGGTGAAGTCGGCTTGATCAATACGTGATTGTACTCCTGCGAGGTTCGCTATCTAGTGTCTAGTCAGTTGGCCTCTGGAGATCGTCAGACGCAGAAGAGCGTTAGTTCGTAAGCCCAATGCAGCTGAGGGGGGCGCTCCTGCGCACCGCTGTGCCGCATAGATGTATGCATGGCAATGAGGCAGTCTTGGCCAGGGTAGACTCATGAATGCATTGATTACGGGTTTGGTCTGAGAGTGCAGGTTGCTTTTTCCGTAGGTTGTTGACAGGCGCTCTCTAAACAGAGTTGTTTCGCGCGTATAAAGCACGGTGGAGCATCACGCGACAATTTCGAGGCCCAGATAAACCTTGTGGACTCCAGTTCGAGGATCTTCTCGTTGCTACGATCTCTTCTGTGCCCGGTTTTCTTGTTGCTTAATAAGACATGTCTTCGGAAAGTAGGTACCACCTGCTCTCTCGCACCTTATTGGCATAGGGAAACCTGGAGCGTTGACTAGCGTTCTCATGTTAGAGGACTCGAAGTCACCATCCTCGACTGGTGACAAATTCGATTATTTGCAACAGCTGGTACAAATACCGAACATCCAAGAAGCTAGTTTCTTGATTAAAAAGCTGATTCAAGCTGGTGCAGACGCCAGGGTCAACGGATGTCCAGCTCGGGAGCCTCACGTATGGCCATTATGCCATCATTTATATTGATGGCAATGGCGAAGTTCGGGTGCAAACTTCCCCTTCAATTGCGCATAGCTGCCAGACCATCCTGTCTCCCATCGTTATGGAGAACTTTCTGGAAGCAGTGACAATATCAAACAAAGATAGCTTGTTTCCCTGCCCAAGTAAGACCTTCAGATTCTCACAACAGAAATCGACTGACGACTGAGGGCTAGACTCCACCCACGAATCACCTTCGGCCAGAGGAAGAAGCCCGCTGTCGCCACAGTCGCTTGGGAAAGGAGAGGCCAATGACGTGACGGAACAGGACAATATAGAGGCGTCGGAGCAAAGAGGCACAGCTGGGCAGATACATACTGATCAGGGCGATCAGGCAAAAAGGAGGAAAGTGTTTCAAGAATGCGTGGTGCCACTGAACATCACTTGCCATCAGAAAGCAATGTTGCCGCTCCGAGACAGAAGGCTTCTGCGAAAATACTATCGAAAAGCGTTCGAAAGCCTGCAGCAAATCAACTGTCGAACTATCGCTAAAGCATATGTCAAACTTGTCGAGCCCCGAAAGCAAGTCAATTATCCTTATAACGGGCGAAAGCTTATCGCTGGTATCTCTCAACAGCTCGATCCAGAGATGACAAAGCCAGCCTGGTGGCCACATGGTGTCACACATAAAGAGCCCGACCATCTTCCCAAAGCGGGTAAGATATAACGAAGCCTTTGTCAGTTTTCAGGAGCTGATCGTACCAGAGAGAGTTCGATTGCTTGTACACATTCTCTGCGAGCTCCGCGAATGCCGTGGCATCACCGTCGCGAAGCTTAGAGAGGCCGATCAATCCATCCGCCGTCAGATTTCACCCCCGGACCGTCTGGAGGTCCTGGATGAGATCTATCGCGTCCGAGAAGAAGAGGAGAATTACCTGGACGACCATCTCGGTACGTAGTACTTGACGTTTATATCAACATAGAAAGAGGCACGCTCATCTCTTGACAGATGAACAAGCAGTTGTGTATATCTCTCGGGCACACTTGCCGGATGAAATAGTTCTGAGGCATGCTGGTTCTCCCATGGCAGAAGTGGTGAACGCAGACGTGAACCCAGTTTACAAGAGCGACGGTTATGGCATGGAGTCCCACACATCGGTCTTTCCGTCAACAGGAGCCTTTTTCACCAGTCATACCGATACAGCAAGCGAGAAGGGCGTTCATGGGATCATGCACGCCAACCCGGATTCCTATGCCTCCGCAGCATTACCAACTCCCAAGTTACCGGAAGGGGTTCACGAAGGGGAACATCCGTTCTCTGCAAGCATTCCAGCGGTTCATGCCTTCCACCATGCTCCTCCACCTGTCCCGTTGAACTTTCACGCCTTTCCTCTGCGATTTTATCATGAACCGAATGTCAGCCATGGGCAGCAAGATCAGCATGGGCCCGACATGGGCGTTGCTGGCCATGGTACGGAGAGTTGTCCGAACCCGTATTACTTTGACTTTTGACGTCCGATTATTGGGAGGCTGATGAAGCTGCCTTCGAAGTTKTCTTTGGGAGGATTGCTGGTTGGACTTAGGTTGCTGCACATAGAGCTTGGTGCCGGTTCTTAAGGATCATTAGGCGGGCGACTTGATACAAGTCAAAGCGCATATTCTCGTTCATCATTGTACCTCATATAGAGAATTTAATAGTGGTTGAAAATAGTCAAATCTTAAGAATTGGTTCGAGCGGCTGAAAACATTTTGAAGGAGGTAGAGGAGAAGGAAAAGAAGAGTTTTGGTTTGGAAGGGAGGTGACAGAAGACGACACCTTCCTCGCTGGCCGTGCGCCTGACTTTCCAGAAGAGGTATCTAAAGCTGCCTTTGAGCCCCGCTCTAAGATGCTCGAAGCAAAGTCCACCAATTGAGATACTTTCATAGATAACCTTTTTCGTTTGCAAAAGTTGTATATAAGAGGTATGAATGTTTCATGAACAAGCCTGGTTGACTTTCAGCAGGGAAGCTAATCAAAATTAAAGTAGATGTCCAAATGAATTCATTTTGCAAGTGCTGGGCTTATTTCAACTAGTTACAAGAAGAGAAAAAAAGCAAAGAAATGGATCTGCTAGGACAGTGATCCATTTACAGGCACTGTGAGTAATAGTCATTCTGCTTTTGGCAAGTGGTTCCACTGACACAAGTTGTTGGACCGTTCCAGCCGATACCACCGCACTGTCCCCATTTCTGAGCGACTCCAGTAGAGCTTGCACCTGTTGTAGTCGTGGTTTGCGTGGTGGTGGTCAAGGTAGTGGTCGTTGCGGAGCCGCTTGCTCCTAGGCCCGTCATCAGGCCATTGTATGCTGGCTTCTTAACATAGTTCTCATCCCAAGGCAATGCGGCGCCGTAGCCTGAGAACACGCTGGGAACCCAGGAATACTTGTCGGTCCAGTCCCAGATGGTGACTCCCACACAGCCGGCGGTGCTAACGCATGCTGCGGCCACGCCCTGGAAGTCAGTAGACTGCTGGGCCAGCTTTGCATCGGTCGAGGGCAGCTGCATGCGGATGTCAAGTTCGGTATAGGCGACCTCGACGCCGAGAGCAGTGTAGCCCTTCAAGACGGTTGTCAGATCCGATTGACTCGGAGTGCTGCCGACAATGAAGTGTGCCTGGAGACCAACGCCATCAATCTTCGCTCCGTAGGCCTTGATCATCTTGACGATATTCTGCGCAGCAGTCGCTTTAGCGCCGGAGTATTCAATGTTGTAGTCGTTGTAGTAGAGTTTCACGTTGGGATCTGCTGCCGCAGCAGTCGCGAATGCAATGGGAATGTATGCTTCACCGATTGTCTGGTAGAAGATGGAGTTACGGAAGGTACCGTCCTCGTTCAGGGCTAGATTGCCAGGCTTGATCAGTTTCAGGAGTCCTGTTAAAGGATAGATGGAGCAACCGACCTTCATTGACAACATCCCATGCATAGCACTTCCCCTTGTAGTGAGTGACCACGTTAGTGATATGGTTCTTCATGGCGGCCAAAAGGGTTGCATTGGTCCACGATCCGCTAGAGACTGTCAACCGTTAGAGAGAATTTGAGAATGAACGAGACATCCGCTTACCCCAGCTCGGGAGCTGACTGTGCCAGACCAGATTATGGCATCGCATGATCTGGCCATTCTTGTTCGCCAGATTGACAATGGCGTCTCCATTTGTGAACGAGAAAGAATTCTGAGAAGGCTCGGTGGCATCCCACTGTCCGTCAAAGAAAGCAATTAGCCTCTGACGCAATTGCTCCAGGGAAAAGATGCAAACAAACCTTCATGGAGTTTCCCGGCGTGATTTGGCCGAAGTCGTCGGTGTTGCTCAGTTGAGCGACGTACGCAGTGTCCGTGAGCTCTGGGTTGTCAGTAGCGGAGCCGAAGTACTTTAGTCCTTTGGCTTTGGCTGCTGTGTTCAGGCCAGCTCCATATACACTAAAGCGATGTCAGAGCTGTTTCTTCTCATGACGAGTGGGAGTCATACAGAGGCAGAGCAGCCAGGGCCGCTGCGATTGAAGATAAATGAACCATCGTGGAAAGTACTTTGAGATACGAGTTCAAGAAGGATAGTTATCTAGTCTATTCAATCGCAAAACAATTCCATTGCGCAGGTCTGGATGCCCGTTCTTATACGAACGAAGCCTATTATGATTCTAGGACCAAGGACCAGGCTAGAAAGACATGGTTCTCAATACTCCGTAGTCCAGATTGATCCAGATCACTTCAGCCGGCGCTAATGTCGTCGACGCTCGACGGCCGGCATAATTTCCTTGATATATTCTTCAGGTCAAGGATAATGTGAGGGCCGTGTGGCCTGTTCGGGGCGAGGCACCGTGGCAGATTGGTGCAGGAAGGCATTGACCACACCAACTTCATCGCTTTGGGGCAGCATGACCGGCTCGAGTTCGGCCAAGAAACAGTGAAGCCCCCTATTTGTCCAATAGTCTCTAAACAAATCAAGCAATGATAGCTTTTAGCCGGAAAATAAACACAATGGCTTGCAGAAGAGACTGCTGACGAATGTTAGTTTGCAGTGAGTGGGAAGGTGGGTCAGTGAAGATTGTGTAGGGAGTGTGATTAATCTATCTTCTACAGCAGAGTGACCAGACAAGTTAGTGTTGTTGACAAGGAATTTAGGGTGTTTCAGGGGTCACTTCAAGTGCGACAATCGATGTTTTGATACCCATGCTAATGAGAGACTGACACGAACGTCTGAGTTAACGAGGAGACCTCAACCGCGAAAGCGAACCATGATCAACATTGTAAGAGGACCTGGTACAAACAGCAAATGCCGACTTCCACTATTCAGCTTCAGCACGTCAAACGAGGAAGCGTGATCCAATAAACATCCCTTTCTCCAGAAGTGGAGTTCTTCAGGGGATGAAGGAACGGAACTCCCCCGCATTTTGTCTGGATAAATTGGGGCAAAGGAGTGGCTGAGCATCCATTCAATTTACTCTTAAATGAACTGGCTTCTAGTCGGAGACTTAGAGAGACACGACTTTCGTCAATAGCGAACTAACGTAAGCGGGATTAATCTATTTCATCCTATAAAGTCATAAAAGTTCGTTACGTAGGATATTCGGCCCACGATTCCGACGCCATTCGGCAGTTTGTCCGTACAGGCTGAAGAAATACAGCCTGCAGAACAGCCTATGGCTTTATGTACATCATTGAAGTTATAAGGTACCCCAAGGATATTCAGGTATCGAAGATCCGAGAAGTACACGGTAACATGAATCTCTGCGGAGTGCAGCATGTGGAGAGCAACGTCTCTTCCCTGGGGTAGACAGATAGACGGGATGTTGCCCAACGTTAAGCCTGCTAGGCCACGGTGTGAGCTCAGAAGCATTCAGTCTGACGGACTACTGCACGTGCAATAGCCAGTGCATCCCTGAAGTAAATGCGCCGGTCAACGGAAATTCTAACCGGTTGTACTCCTAAGGATCAGCCTTCTTTTCTGGCCTTCATCTCGGCAATGAATTTTGCACTCTTGGAGGTCGGTATCACGTAGATCCTGACAAGCTCGTCGACTACTTCAACCTTGCCCCCGCTAAGGATCTGCAGAAGTGGTAGTTTCTTGCCGGCCTTGATCAGTCCCCCTGTCACGGTTTCCATGAAGCAATCAACGCTGTTAATCGTATACTCCTGCTTGGTGTCCCATGGCAATGGGAAGATGTACTCCAGGTGATCTCCAATAGATGTCGTCTCAGAGAACGTTTTAATGAAGTCTGATTGGGCGTCCATGTGGTACAGCAGCACGGCCGGGAACTCTAGGGTACTTTCGGGAGACAAGGGATCGGGAGTCAGCCGAATGTGTGCATCCTCCATGTCCGGCGGTTGCGCTGTCTTGCGAGTCCTGATTTGTCTGGCACGTAGTGCAGTACTGAGAATCAGCTTTTCCTTCTGTATCCGTTCCTCCTCCGCCTTCTTTCGCGCCGCAATACGCTCCAGAGTTGCCTTGCGATCGGCAATTTTGGCGGCCACTTGTTGGAGCGACTTGTTGCTGGGGTCAAGGGCGACACCCCGCGAAGCGGCATCTTCGGCCTCTGGAAGCTTGTCGAGTGCATAAAGCGCCATCGCGGAACGATAATAAGCTTTAATATTCTTCGGGTTGAGCCTGAGAACAGAGGCGCAGTCGAGGGTGGTAGAACGATAATTTTCTGGGCCAAATTAGCAACTTGTGCCAGGTGTGGCCATAATGCAGTGACATACTCAGTTCCAGATTGCATAGGGCGCGGTTGATGTATGAGGCCTCCTCGACCTGCCGCAGGAGCTTCTCCTCCTCTTTAGGATCTTCCGGCTTATCCCACTTGTCGAGTTTACTTGTTACCACCGCAAGAGCCTTGGTATAGAACTCCTTGGCATCGATCCATCTCTTTTCTTTTGCTGCCTCGTTGCCTTGCTCGCGGTAGCTCTGGGCGACTTCGCCACGGGTACCTTCGTTCTGGAGTGCTTGGAGGGCATCGAGCATGGGATTTTCACCATCTATGCAGCGAGTGCATCGTCAGTCTTTGTCATGCAAATTCCATCTACCGGGGAGGATAAGCTTACTTTCGTCGCCCGCCTGATTAATATCCGTCATGAACAGCGGGGTCTTATTCATCATGCTCCAAAGCTCCTCCGACGTATGCGACTTAACTGACGCCATGGCCGGCGGCAGCTTGGGTGCCCTGGGGTCATTTTCGACCTCCTTCAATCTCTCTTCGTTGATCGGAAAGGGAGTCTCTTCCACGGCGGGAGAAGGGCCGTCATTGTAGATTTTGCTGGGAGGCACCTCGGTAGCTGGAGGCTGTTCGTTGAGATTGAGGCGCTCGTCGAAGTCGTCTGGAAGCTCCTCTATTTGACCCATCGTGCTATCTGTGTTGAATAAGCAACTGTTCGAAGTCTTGATCAAAAAAGTCTCCCGAAATCAATACCTGACAAACGCCGATCAGAACAAACGTTGCAAACAAGAGGGGATAGGGTTTGCCCTTCTGCCTTGTTGCGTTGAAGTTAGAAGGCGGTGAGCCGTCCTTCCGCCATTGTTCGTCCCTAAGATACCTCAGAGCTACTCCGTACATCAAGGGCAGCGGCAGGTAGCTATGTAGATGGATGATGAGTCTTGCTGGAAAGATAATCGGAAATTTCATAAATGGGTCGGAAATGTCAAGTTATCCGGCATTTTGAAATTTCGTCTACCGTCTGCACATCCCCCCGGTACCGGACATTTGCGGGGGGTACATCTATATCACAATGCAATTATCCATGCCCATAGACAGCTGTTTCATGAGATGCCATTGGAGTACGAAATCCTACCGTTTCATTCCAATCGGCTGACTGCTGAGTCGTTGAAATAAACATACCATCCCTGGTTGACTCCAATGTTTATCAGATCAGCTGCTGGAGCCACGGTTGACAGTGCCTTAGCACAAGCCACATCGCTCCTTCAGCGTCCATTCTTTTCACGCCTCTTAGCTTCAGATGTGCCGTTTAAGATAATGCCGTACAACTCAGTCCATAATTTCTTGAATGGACTGAGTCGGACGAACCCCGCGGTCTCGTCAACCCCGCAGCATCGGTTGGAGACCGATAGCCGATACAGGTGCTACACTATGCTTATATTCTTCTTTGTCGACAGGATACAGCTTTTCCATGAACCATCAAGATTTGAATCTACTCTGTGGTATTTCGTTGGACATTGATCAATTCCTGCACTTACCTCTTATCAGCACTAAATCAAGGAGATGGCGACTACCTATAACATTCTCGTCCTTCCCGGCGATGGGATCGGTCCTGAGGTCATGACCGAAGCGGTCAAGGTGCTGGAAGTCTTTGAGAATGAGCACCGAAAGTTCAACCTCCGGCAAGAGCTCATCGGGGGCTGCAGCATCGACGCACACGGGAAATCCGTCACAGAAGAAGTCAAAAAGGCCGCTCTGGAATCCGACGCCGTGCTCTTCGCAGCAGTCGGAGGTCCAAAATGGGACCATATCCGTCGTGGACTTGACGGGCCTGAAGGGGGCCTGCTGCAGCTGCGCAAGGTGATGGACATCTACGCGAATCTCAGACCGTGCTCGGCCAGTTCGCCGAGTGCGTCGATCGCGAAGGAGTTTAGCCCGTTCCGCCAGGAAGTTATTGAAGGTGTAGATTTCGTCGTGGTACGAGAGAACTGCGGAGGAGCCTATTTCGGAAAGAAGGTTGAAGAAGAAGACTACGGTACGTCGTCATTTACAAGCAGTAAGCTTTAGAGACTGACTCTGCTATTCCGCAGCAATGGACGAATGGGGCTATAGCGAGCGCGAGGTCCAGCGCATCACCCGTCTCTCTGCGGAGATCGCCCTCCGCCACAACCCTCCGTGGCCTGTCATCTCCCTGGACAAAGCCAATGTGCTCGCCTCTTCGCGGCTGTGGCGGCGCGTCGTTGAGAAGACAATGGCGACTGAGTATCCCCAGGTGAAGCTCGTGCACCAGCTGGCCGACTCGGCGTCGCTGATCCTAGCTACCAACCCGCGCGCCTTGAACGGCGTCATTCTGGCCGACAATACATTCGGCGACATGATCTCCGATCAGGCCGGTTCGATCGTCGGGACACTGGGCGTGCTTCCCAGCGCCAGTCTCGATGGGTTACCCAGCGAGACGAGAAAGAGGACCAATGGTCTGTACGAGCCGACACATGGATCTGCACCGACGTACGTTCCTTCCTTCCTGTTTCACTATGAAGCAAGCTGACAATAATCTGCAGAATCGCAGGCCAGAACATCGCCAACCCGGTCGCCATGATCCTCTGCGTGGCACTCATGTTCCGCTATTCGCTAGATATGGAGACCGAGGCGCAACAGATCGAAAAGGCAGTTCAGGGTGTTCTGGATGCTGGGATCCGCACCCCTGATCTGGGAGGTAAATCGGGGACGAATGAAGTTGGGGATGCAATTGTTGCTGCACTGCAGGGTAGCTCATAACTCTGATGGCTCCGGAAGGCTCAGCGAAGCTTCCGATTAAGACAGACTCATGAAAGAATCTTCGTGAGTCTAGACTCTTTTCCCCCAGTAGTGAGACGAAACTTGAGCCTCATTTCTGGTTCACCAGAACAATGGACGCAATCAAGTGACGGGAGTGAACAAAGAGATCCTTTCCAGAGTTCAAACATTGCTTATTCTGTTTTGCATGGCATGTCCTCTACATATTGATTCAATAACGAAAAAGCAGAGATGCTGGAATTAAACAATCTGTTATAAATTATAATATAAGGCATGGCTATATCTACATACCACCTCACCTACCTTCTATATCTACACTCTACAGTTCCAACTATTTAATCACTACGGAATGACCAAAGACATCAGACACACATCCTACATCTCACGCCTCCAAACCCTCCCGGACCTAGATAGCTCCTCCAAACGCACCCTCCTCTGCTCCATCGCCACCGACATCACAGCCACCTTCATCTGCATCTCCAAGCACATCGAAAACGGTACTCTGAGCGATGAGCACACAGCCTCCATCGAGAGCGTCATCGACATCATCAAGGGAACGGAGGCTTCGCAGCGCCGGATGCTAGAGCGGAAGGTGAAGCGGTATACGCGGCTGGCGCGACGGCTGAAGAGTGAGAGGGAATGGATGCGGAAGGAGTTTGGCGAGTTGGTGAAGCGAGCGGATGCAGTCAATTTACGGTGGAGGAAGAGAGTGTGGGATCTAGAGGTGATGAATAAGGCGATGAGAAGGGAGTTGGTGAAAAAAGTAGATATCAAAGTATGGGGATAGGGGCAGGGCGACTGATGAGTATTCCTGGTGACATCAATGCAAATTTTGGTGCTCTATGCTTTCATCTTTAAAATTGCAGACTTGAAAATAGCATCAATTTCACGTGGCAATGTTCTCCTGTTGTCCGTAATTGGCCGATGAATTTTGGTGGATGTCTCTGTGGCAAATTCAGCCATTGGGTGGTTATTCCTTTTAGAGATTGTCCCATCTCTATAAATGAGATATTTGACCATTAGTATTCATATAGATAGTCAATGCTGAATTAAATCGTCATATCCACTGCAGGTAGATAGATAGTAGCATTGGTGACTTGTGAATCCTAAAAAAGCGGAATCAAAGTTCCGAGGTTGAATCGCGCAGAACTTTCGGATCGGGATTCCCAGCACACCCCTGGCAGCACTCACAAGCATCCGACGACAAGGATGATATCAATCTAATCATCAAAGGGAATTCTATACTCCGTAATCTCGTTCTGGTCGTTCTCGCGGTAGTCGCTGATTTCTTTGACTACTGACGCGATAGAGTATAGCATCCTCCGTACAGCCGGATGATCAGCTACGCGAAAAAATCTCGCGATGCTTCCCCAGATGTTTCCAGAATCCGGTCCAGATCCCGCGAAGAAAAAGGCCAGTAATCAAGCAGATATATCAGATCATTCCTGCTGGGACCAAATGAAATGGACCTCGGCATCTGAACACTTATCGGCCAGAATCTTTGCACTGATTCGGTCCGCGGATCCACTCCCTTTTGTCCTTCATGTGCGACAACTGACAAGAAAAAGAGTCGACGCCTCCCAGGCTCAGTGGCCTTGACCTTCTTTCCTCTCTTTCATTGTACATTCTTTTCCTTTTGACTATCGATACCCATCGTGTTCTGTCTCTTTTTTCTGAAATTTGCGTTCGACCTGTAGAGGCAGTTGTGTGTTGACCCACCTATCGATACCCCAGAAAGAACACAATCGGCCGAAATGAGCAGACCGGGGGATTATGACGCCGTCCGCAAGGACATCATTGCTCAGTTGAAGAAACCCGACTATGACGACGGCAGCGCAGGACCCGTATTCGTACGACTCGCATGGTTCGTTTTCTTTCCCTCTTTTCCCTAGGGTCTATCCCACTCGCCACTGACGCTTCTTCTCTATCAGGCACTCCGCAGGCACATATGACCTCGAAACCGACACCGGCGGCTCCAACGGCGCAGGCATGCGCTACGAAGCCGAAGGCGGCGACCCCGCCAACGCCGGCCTCCAGCACGGCCGGGCCTTCCTCGAGCCCGTCAAGGAGAAACACCCCTGGATCACATACGCCGATCTGTGGACACTAGCCGGTGTCGTCGCCATCGAAGCGCTGGGCGGCCCCTCGATCGTCTGGAAGCCCGGCCGGACGGACCTCGTCGACGACTCCAAGGTTCCCCCGCGCGGCCGGCTGCCCGACGCGGCACAGGGCGCCGAGCACCTCCGCGCCGTCTTCTACCGGATGGGCTTCAACGACCAGGAGATCGTGGCGCTGGCGGGCGGGCATACCCTCGGCCGATGCCACATCGACCGCAGCGGGTTCCAGGGCCCGTGGGTGAACAACCCGACGCGGTTCTCGAACCAGTTCTTCAACCTGCTGCTGAAGCTGGACTGGAAGCCGAAGACGCTGCCGAACGGGATCAGCCAGTTTGTGTATGTGGACCCAGAAGCGGAGGAGGGCGACGAGCCGCTCATGATGCTGCCGACGGATATCGCGCTCAAGACGGACCCCGCGTTCCGCGTGTGGGTGGAGAAGTACGCGGCCGACAAGGACCTGTTCTTCGACCACTTCGCCAAGGCGTTTGCCAAGCTGATGGAGCTGGGTATCAAGCGTGATGAGAAGGACCGCGTCATCAACGCCGATAACGTCAAGGGCGGCTACATCTCTGCGCCGAAGAAGAGCAATCACCCCACTGGGCCGGCCAGGGGTGCTCAGGGTGGATGTCCTGTGGCGACGGCGGCGGCGCAGGGCGGATGCCCTCGGGCTAAGCTGTAAACTTTCCTCTTCCTGTTAATATGTTAGAATCTTTCCTTTTGTTGATACAGGATCGGACTAGATAACCTAGATCACGGGTGCATGTACATGTATAGATTAGACGCATACAATACCATGTTTGATTTCATTTGCTCTAGACCGAAATCGAGTCTTCTACCATCACAAGAATGTTGAACTGTTCAAGCACAATAGAAGGAAGACACAGTACTAATATAGCCGGGGAAAGGGGAGATGAAATGCGGGGAAGTAAAGTATCCCTGCAGCCGCACAGACGAACGGCATCAACGGCACCTCCGCTTCACTAGCATTTATAATTCATTGGTTGTCGAGCTTTTTATTACTCATAGCATTTACTTTTATTATGATCATGGTTTGATCTGCTTATGCATGTTCCTCGGTCTAGAGACGGCTGTAATGCTGACGGTTGACCTGGTTGCTTGGGTGCAGCGTAGCCACTGTATGCATGTACTACCTTGTTGAAATTCTCTACAGCAGTTATAGACATGAATTGTCTATTGACTATCATCGCAGGTGGAAACCGACTAGGAAACTCACGAACTCAATATGGCAAAACAAACATATTATTGACCCAACACACTGTTAATGTAGGCAAGCTGCAACAAGCTAGCAAACTCCGACCCAAAGCAAAATAGAACAAGCAGAACCTCACCTAATTATCCACTGAGCCTTGCGCTTCTCCTGGTGCCAACTCGTTCGGTCCGTTCAGCCCGAGTACGTGCTCTTTTTCTAGGAGGCGGCCCCATCGTGGTGTCTGCCGCGACACCATTGTCACCATCGCCGTCGTTGGTCGCGTTGATATCGTTGCCTTCGCTGCGATTATTGCTGTCGCCATTGTCCTGCACTTCTTCAATGGCTCGCTTCGGTGACACACGCATATAAAATGGCTGTACGGCTCCACACACCGCGAATCCCGCCATCATGTCCGGTGACGGCTGACTTACCTGCCCTGTTCTCTGTTTCTCGGGGCTATTCGACGCGGATGGGATCCAGAAGAATTGCTGCGTGGGCGAAATAGACATTGCACTGTGGTCACCGGTCGGCTGCATCATGAGCGTGTTTGTGAAATTGGCAAAATTGCCGAACGCATTCTGCGGGCTGTTGCTTCTACGATTGAAGCCGCTGAAAAGGCTAGTCGTGTTCATTGGCGGGTTGATCTCGAAAGGGTTCACGCCTGCAGGTTGCGCCGTTGCAAAAGTCGAGACAAACGGCCCGATAGTGGCTGGTATCGCAGACGTGTATGTGGTGGGAGCCTGCGCGTTTGCAGCCTGCTTCATCCCTGTTGGAACCGGAGATACTCGCATAGAAGATCGGACTGATGTTGGAGCGGAGGGTAATTCAGGGCCTGACGAGTGTCCTGACGAGTGTCCTGACGAGTGGCCAGACGAGCTGACGGAGGTCTGACTGCGCACAGGAACACCCTGTTCTTCTGTATCACCATCTGCTGCAAGCTTGAAGCGGTCTGCGTTGGGCAAAATCCGGTCCCAGGGAGGTGACTGCGTGGGAAGAGTAGGTTCGGCTTTGGTCCAGGGCGTATGCTCTTGGGCAACCAGTTTGCCGTCCATTTTCACCTTCATCATGTCAAGCAACGAGTGATACGCAAGACTGAATACTTCCGGTTCCGGGTCCATGACTCGTTCGTAAACGAGGAACGGCACCGCGGTGTTTCTCCACCATTCCGGAGGTACCCTCTCATCCTTATGAGCCGGTGGAATATCGCCGATGATCAGGCCCGAGTTCATCGTGCTGTCATACATCTTGAGGAAGCCATTGTCGGTCTCTCCTCTCTTGGTGTCCGTCCAGAACACGCGATACCGGTAATCCTTATAGTAAATACCCCCCAACCAACGGTACGTGGCCTTTTGCAGCTGACCATCGCCATCGCAAAAGTCGAACGTGATGTCCTTGGTGTGGTTTTTGATTGAAACCTGCTCGTCGAGACCCACCACCATGCGCAGGGGAAGAGTGTCAAACCTTCTCTCAATGGTCACAGATTGTGGTGCGTTGCATGTCGCACAGTCCGCATGTAGGAGAGGCGCGAACGGACGGGCCATCACCTCGTTCATGCACACCCCATGCATATCACCAGGATGCAGGTCGGGCGCCACGAAGGTTTTGGTATGTGCTTGAACAGCGGCAGCCTGCCCGGTACATTGACAAGGCGCAACTGCTTCCCGGTACGTGAAATGGAACTGGTCAAAGTGCCCTGCACAATCAGACCAGACAGTCCACAAAGGGCTGAGTATTCCAGGCTGGACGCCTGCTACGTGTTCCTGGACGACGTCCCAAAAGTGGTCTCTCATTTCTGAATTTTCGTCCAGAGAGAGAACATCCCAATTGACGTCAGTGGCCTCGATAAAGGCTCGCTCCAGTGTACTAAAGCGGGTCTCCCATCCAGCTCTCTTACGATCGATAACCGTGGACCCGGCGTCGAGTAACTTGCCCACAACAATCAGACTGTCGATGGTGCTCGAGTTGTTTTTCCAGATAGGGCCTCTGCCTCGGCAGGGATAGTCATTGCCGGTGGGATCGATAATCGTTCTGGTAGGGTCGTGCGGGTCCAATGAGAGCCGCACTTGGGCATTTGCATGGTACAGTCCAACAATGGCTTTGGATATGTCTCCTTCCTGCAGAGCAGTAAGATATGGCCGGACAACGGTCTGTGGAGCAGCGCTGGCGTCTCGCTCAAGCTCCAAGTAGGCGTATTTCAAGACGACTTTTTCAACGTCCTCGATGATTGTGCGAGCCATGTGAGCAGGCACACGGACGACAGCAGAAGGAACTGGTGCAGGTATAAAGACGCCCGTTGGGTTGGCAGGGGCTGTAAGGGTTGTGTTTACGAAAGGCCCAGCTGCTGCACTAACCACGGCCGTTGTCAGGTTGTTGTTCTGAAATGCAACAGTATTGCCATTACCTCCAAGGTTCATCCTCTCCACCGCGGGCGGGCTTGACCCTAGTGGTTCTGCTTCGGAGATGTCCAAGTCACGACTGGGCTTGTTCATCCGCTCAAGATAGATATCGGGAATATTCGCTGCAGCATTCGCCGGTCTGACATAGTCGGGCTGCGTGATGCCGTCCAGGGCCGGGGGATCAGGGTAGTATCTGCTGATGGGCAGGAGAGAGGAATGGTCGATCTCGCAAGACAGCAGTCTCGGACCACCATCTTTTCCTTCAAAGTCGAGAAGGTCTCTGAAAGATCGAGGCCGGTGATAGTCTGCCGTGTAATAAAAGATCTTCCACAGAGCTTGCAGAATTCTCAAATTGGTCATCCGCGATGGCAGCCCCGTGTCGATTCCCCAGCTGTAAAAGTTGAGCATAGCTACCATTTGCTCGCGTACGTATTTTCGCGTACGGAGTACAACGTCCGCAGACTCCCCAAGGAACTTCCAGCTTGGAGGCGGATCAGGCATTTCGGCGAGGTTGAACCTGGGATGGCGAAGAGCCGGATTCGGCCAGTTGTGGCCATGCGAGGACTCGCCGGACGAATGCTCCGCCGGTGAGCTCATGTTGGTTGTAGTTGAGTTAAACTGGTGAAAGATGAGTGCTAGAACCCTATGTAGGGACAAATTGCGCAAAGTAAACAACGATGAAGAAACGAACAGGGAGGGAGGGATGAAAAGATAGAAATTGGCACAAGCAGGAGCAGTCAAGGCAAATCAGACGATTAAGTACGCAGTAGAGTCTCGTCTTTCGAGACATATTGCCATTCATTCAGAGACTGGTGACAAAGGACTTCAAGGCGACTTGACTGTAAACAAAGATAGACAAGAAACAAGTCAGAGCTCGAAAGAGTACATCCTCTCGACAATGAGGACCGAATGCTTGGCTAGCAAGCCATGGTAGCAGAGTTCTCCACGTTTGTTTCTCCAACAATGGAGCAGAAAGCAATCTCTGCTGAAAGAGGCGTGCAGATTGCCAGGCCCCATGGCCAGTCAACAAGAGACGGCATAGGACAATCGAGTCAAAGGGCTGTTTCAAATCAATCACCACCATGGTGATAGGCCTCTTTGTCCAGGCTTCGAAGGTCTTGATTGTGTCTAGAACAGACATTCCAGCAAACTCAACAAAGACTGGAGAACATAATGTTGTTGGAGCAATCTGCGCTATACTTAACAGAGTGAGGTGGACGATCGAGCAGTGAAATGCTACATGGGCGTGAGTGTTAGTATACGGCAGATGAGAAAAGGCCTGCCATAATGGGATCAGCCCAGATTATCACGACGATATCAGATCAAAGATCATCTGCTGTTTCTACGAGGATATCTCGCTTCTGTCGTGAGGTGCCTCTCCGACATCTCTTTCACCAAATCGAGACACATTTTTATCGAGAAAAAGATGAGCAAGAGATGCACACCAAGAGGACCAGGCACAATCACTAGAATAACTCAAGCAGATCTCAAAGACATAGCGACCATCTCTAAATGACAGCCAGACCAAAGAATCTCTGAATTGAGACAAAGAGCACGAGAGCAACATCGCCAATACGCCTGATACAGTACGCATACATGTCAAGTCACGTGCCACAATACATGCGAGGACCAGGTAATTTATCCCTGTTGAGCTTAGCGCTCTCGACAAGCGAGCCCTTAAGCCCACCTTACCTGATCAGGCTAGACCGCTGCTTACCCGATCCCACAACGGGAGCGAGCAAAGTCATGGAAGGCGCCCTCGATTTCACCTCTCCTTCATCCCTCTCGCTGTCGACAATCAATCGCGAGTCCCGTCGCGCCATCGCCCATCATGTGTACGTTCTTCCCATATTCCCGGACTCCCTTTGTTCGCACATTGCTATTATTCGATTATTTGGTTCGGAAAAGTGGTTGCAAATGATGGAAATGGAACGGGTTCCAGGGCCGTTACTTCTGCTTCATCGGAGGACGCTTTTCGGAGAGGAGAAAATTTCAGAAATGACGGAGAGAACCAAAGGCTGACTTGAATTTTTTCTCGACTCTACAGCGCTCGTGTCCGGCGAGAAGACGAACTTCCAGTACATCTTGCGTCTGCTCAACACCAATGTTGACGGCAAGCAGAAGATCATGTACGCCTTGACCCAGATCAAGGGTGTCGGCCGCCGTTACTCCAACTTGGTTTGCAAGAAGGCCGATGTTGATCTGAGCAAGCGGTACGTTCAATCTTTTTCATTTTTTTACGGCATCTACAAATCGGTGATGTTGGTGTGGAGACAACGAGAAGAGTGGAAGATGGATTTGAAAGAATTTCACCACTACGATAGCAGCAGAAGCTGACTTGAATCACAGCGCTGGTGAGCTCACCACCGAAGAACTCGAGCGTGTCGTCACCATCCTCCAGAACCCCACCCAGTACAAGATCCCCAGCTGGTTCCTCAACAGACAGCGCGACATCACCGATGGCAAGGACTCCCAGGTTCTGTCCAACGGTCTGGACAGCAAGCTCCGTGAGGATCTTGAGCGCCTGAAGAAGATCCGCTCCCACCGTGGTCTGCGTCACTACTGGGGTCTCCGTGTCCGTGGTCAGCACACCAAGACTACCGGCCGCCGTGGACGCACCGTCGGTGTCAGCAAGAAGAAGGGCTAAACCATTACGGATATCTTTTTTGTTTCCGGCTGGAGTGGATTTGGTGGGACTATGTTGGTGTGTGTTTACGAATCCTCGTGGGACCCTGGACTTGATCTGGTGTTGATATAAAAACGACACGGGCCCCAACAAAAGCGAAAGAAATCATACCAATATGAAATGAACAGATCAAAATCACTCCCTTTCCTTTTGCGTTATGATTCTCGGCATAGCTGGTATTCTATGGACCTACCTCGACGTGGTAATGATTTCGCCGTACCGTTCCATTGTACTCTGTAATTCCTTGAGTAGGCGTTGGTCACCCAAAGCGGGATTCACATACTTAAAAAGGTAAATCTCTACCGGGTCCGATGAAAGCTGCCATCTTTCTATAAAGTAAAGTATATATATATCGCCTTATCAACTGAGCCATACAATCCTGAGCATCATTCGTTTATAGTAGTTGGGTTATATAAATATCCGCAAAGACTAACACTATCCAAAAAAGACTGCGATGTAATCAAAAAGCCAGCATGTATTCAGTCTAGCAACGACAAACATTCTCTAGAACCATTCACCTCCAAGCCAGCGGTTGAAGAATTCAAGGCTGGCCTCGGGCTGGTCCATGGGCACCATGTGTCCAGCACCGTAGAGACGCATGAAGGTGAAGTTGCCGTGAGACTTGATCTGGCCAATCTTCTTACCCTTGTGTTCATTCTCCTCGATGACCAGATCCTCCAATTCAAGAGATGCGTACTCCTTCTGTCCAGGCCACTCGAGAGCCTCGGTCCAGGCCTTGTTACCAAGCCAGTTGCAGATGAAGTCCGCGTCACCGGCGTAGATCAGGACGGGAATCTGCTCAAGGAGGCCAGGGACCAGGCGGTGGTAGGGCTTCATCCAGTCACCGTGGAAGAGGAAGTTGCGGTTGATGTCAAAGTTGCAAGAATCGTAGCCATCAACCTCGGCACCAACAGCTTCACGGACCTCACGCTTGTTCAGGTACTCGCTAACATAGCCCAAACCCTTGTAGCACAGGTTACCCGAGTCCTCACACTTGCCACGAATATCGTAGACGTTCTGGCCAGTCCTCTGGTAAGGACCGAGGAGGGCGTTGTTGCAGTAGATCGAAGCAGGGACGCAAATCCAGGAACTCTCTGTGTTGTAGCAAGACTCGATCATCGACTTGCAACGAGGCAGAGCGTTATCCATCGACTGGCAGCTGGCTTCATCCAGAACAGCAGGGTAACCACCCTCACCGCAAGCCATGGGGCGGTAGTAGTCATACTGAGTCAAACCATCGGTGAGACCATTGCCGATGAGGACGGACTTCAGGTTGATGTTGCGCTTCTTGTGAGAGAGAATCTCAGAGGCAAATACCGGGATGTAGTGGCCAGCGTACGACTCTCCAGCAATGTGGAAGTCCTGCTTGGCATATTCAGGGAATTGCTTGAAGAAGAGGGTAAGGAGGGCGTAGACATCCTTGCCTGCGGCAACGGTGTCGCTAACGGCGGCGCCACTGTAAGAATAGCCGACATTGACGGGCTGGTCAAGGAAGATGACAGAAGCATTGGAGTTCCAAGCAAAGTCATTGTAGACAGGCTTGATCTTCTCGTTGATGCTGCTGGGACCAAGCTCCAGGAACAGTCCAGTAAGGGAAGAACAGCCAGGGCCACCGTTGAGCCACAGGACAACGGGGTCGTTCTTGGGGTCATTACGAGACTCGAAAAACCCTATAAAAGTTAGTATTCACCTATACACGACCAAGAAATCAGAGTGGAACTMACAGTAAAACAGATGCTTATCACTCTCGTTATCGTCAAGATAACCAGTGTACTGCTTCACACCAGGATCGATACCGAGAGCACTAGGATCGGTCTTCTTGACTCTCAGATCATAGGCCTCCAGCTTGCCATCAACCTCCCGCTCCTTCTCGCCGCTGGCTCCAGTGACCCAGACGCTCTGGACATCAGCACCACGGACGACGTGGTCCCAGTGGGAGTCAGGACGACGGGTGTGCTTCTTAGGCAGCGACAAGACAGGGTTATGATCCATGCTGTTGGGGAAGTGGCTAGCAACCTCATCCCACAGATGACGAGCCTCATCAGACAGAGTCTTGAGCTGCTCTTGGAGGTCATGAAGAGGCTTGGCCAGTGTGTCGGCACCCTTCTTGGGCAATCCGAGGATCTGCTGGAAGGGAGGAGCAGCCGCAGTGGCCGCTCCGACCAGCAATGTAGCTGGCAGAACTCTCATGATGACTTAGATCGGTTCCAAATCGACCTGGGATGCGTATTGATGATGGATGGGAGGATGGGAGGATGGAGTACCCTGGGGATGGGGGATGACCTGGCAGCGAGCTTATCAGTAACCGTATCAGAGAGAGCGAGAGACCACAGTAATGGTTCCCAACGTACAATTCACAGATAAACAAAATACAAGTTGCTAAGACAGTTGATGAACTCTCAACTGGCTTGATGATAGATGAAGAGGAGTAGAAGAGGAGATGGGGGATGGATGGATGAAGGCTGAAGCTTGATGGGCAGGGCCAATGACGACTGAATCAGCAGCGCTGATAGCGAGGCAAGGAGGCAGCCACTCACAGCGCGGTGCCTGGTGCGGAGAACCAGTCACATGTTGGGTCATCCGCCGCTGAGTCACGCGGGCGGCACGAGACCAGCGTCATCGCAAATTATAGAAGACGATCGGGGATGGTCGCATTTTTGGAGGGGCCGCAGGACTTTTTCACCACCAACAACACATTTGTTTCAATCTCATATATTAATATTATTTAGAATTTGATTGCAAAAGAGCCCAAGTGGCTCAGAGAATATAGACAGAATGCCTATCAACCAACCCTCCAATCAGATCAAATTTACCAATGTATCAATCGTCCGATTAAAAAAAGGTCCGTTTATCCCTCATGGATAACTAGTCCACCGCTAATCCTACAACCAGGCAAGAAAAGATTCGAGCTCGCGTGCTACAAAAACAAACTCCTAGAATACCGCTCCGGCGCCGAAAAAGACCTCGACAATGTCCTCCAAGTCCCAACAATCTTCCTCTCCGTCTCAAAAGCCCAAACCGCCCCCTCGGCCGAACTAACAAAAGCCTTCGGCCCGAACGTAACAACCGACGAAATCCGCCAAGAGATCCTCCGCAAAGGCGAAGTGCAGGTCGGTGAGCGCGAGCGCAAGGAGATGCTGGAGCGGGTGGAGAAGGAAGTCCTCGACATCGTCTCTGGGCGGCTGATCGACCCCAACACAAAACGGGTGTACACGCCGGGAATGATTTCCAAGGCACTGGATCAGTTGAGCTCGGCGAGCGGGCAGCAGCAGGTGCAGGAGGGGAATGGGACGGGCGCAGGGGATGAGAATGGGCCGGCGCAGCCGCGGAAGCCGCTGTGGACGGGAGTGACGCCGAATAAATCGGCCAAGAGTCAGGCGCTTGAGGCGATGAAGGCGTTGATTGCGTGGCAGCCTATCCCTGTGATGCGGGCTCGGATGCGACTCCGTGTCACTTGTCCTGTGTCGCTGCTGAAGCAGTCTGTCAAGGCTGCCGCGGCGCCTGGGGCGAACAAGGAGAAGGAGGCGCCGTCCGGCGGGGCGAAGAATAATAAGAAGGGTGGAAAGGGTGGCAAGGGCAAGGCTGCGCGGCAGCAAGACTCGGACGTGGAAGCTGGCGGCTCGGACACGGAGACGGCGCCTGCTGCGAAAGCTCCAACCAATGTCAAGGACAAGATCATGAGCTACATTGAGTCGGTGGAGAGTCAAGAAGTGGTTGGTGGTGATGAGTGGGAAGTAGTTGGGTTTGCTGAGCCAGGCGCCTTCAAGGGATTGAACGACTTCATTGGCACCGAGACCCGCGGAAGAGGTCGAGTCGAGGTGTTGGACATGGCGGTTACCCATGAGGATTGAGGGTCCCTTCTCCTTGATGTCCCTCATCCCTTTCACTGATTATTATTCTTAGAGTCGACTAAAAGTATATATCCTGCATGATTTCACTTGATGTCTGTTATGAGCGATGACAGGGCTTTGTAATGATTAGTCAAGAATAGCATTCTATAGAGATTGTAAAGTCAATGCATCTGGAAGTAAATGACTATGGTAGAATATGACCGACAGTGATATTTGCCTACGCATCGATCTAGAAGACATGCACTTGCGTACTCAATCCGGGGATTAGTCTAGGGAAATGTTCACAGTAACACCACAGCACCAGTGAAAAAATGCAGAAAGTAAAAGCCAAAACCACAACAGTCCACGAGAAAGAATCCAGTCATCCCGCCACAAGCAAGACAACATCCTTCCCCGGCCCAAGTTCCCTCGCAAGCCTAATTGTCCTCTCAACCGCATACCCCGTCATCGCTCCCGAGGCAATCCCCTCCTGATTCCGAAGAACGTCCATGCCTCGCAACGCCTCGACATCCGTCACAGCAACATATTCCACCCTGGCCGTCTCCTTCCAGTGCGCCAGTTCAGGCCCAACGCTGGGAAAGTCGAGATCGGGGGATATCGAGCTCGAATCAAGGATCTGGCCATGCTCGTCCTGAAGGAGATAGGTGCGGCATCCGTGCAGGACGCCGACGTCGCCGTGGGATAGGGGAGCTGCCTTTGCCGCCTCGATGCCAAGCAGTTTCACCGACGGGTGCTCGATGAACGGGTAGAACATGCCGACGGCTGCACTGCCTGATCCGACGGGGGAGACGAGGGCATCCGGGAGACGGCCACCGCTGGCGCCGCCGAACTGCGTTTTGATCTCCTCGCCAAGGATGGATTGGAAGGTGCGTGTGATGGTTGGAAGCGGGTGCGGACCGATTGGCCCACTCATGATATGGTATGTGGTGCTGAGATGGGCGACAGAGTACCGAAGGGCCTCGTTGACTGCAGCTCGGAGGGTCCCGCTGCCCGAAGACGCGCCCATGTCTGCGGTAAGGACTGTCGCTCCGAGTTGTCTGATCATGTCCACGCTGTCCTTCTGGTTGCTTGCGTCCCGGCTCCCCATGAGGATGGTGCATTTCATATTCAAGCGTGTGCAGGTTGCCGCGCAGACAATACCGTGCCTGGCTGAGCCGCACTCCATGACGAGTTCGGTCTTTCCGAGCCGCCGTGCGAGCAGTGCTTGACCAACGATGCTGCGGATATTGTGACTTCCATCCTGGTTGAGATCTTCCCGCTTGAGCCAGATATTCGCGCCACCAGCGATGCGTGTGAGATTTTCTGCGAGCCGAAGAGGGCTAGGACGGATACCGGGGGAGCTTAGAAACTCTCTCCAGAAGCCGTAGTCGGAGATGATACGGTCGAACGCCAACGTGAGCTCCTGCAAGGCATCCATCTGGGACTCGGGAGCAAAGCGGCCGCCAAAGGTGCCGAATTTGGTCGGAGATAATAGGATTGGCAGGCAGGGGAGAGGACTCGTTTTCCGTGCTGGAGTTTTATTAAGTGTCTCTCTGTTGACCAGGCGATTTGACTCTAAAGGTGAATCGATATGAACATGATGTAGAAGTAAGGAGGAAGGAACAGTCGTCCTCCCTTGTATAATGCTGAGATGATAGAGACATGCTGGACACATCGAGTGAGCATCTCCATCTTTGACTCTCTTGTTGCGTCTCTTGCTTCTGATTCTTGTCAGAGAAGGCTTGAAGGTGGCTGGAATAATCATGGTCAACAGATGTGCAATATCACGGATGCAACCAGGTGTAAAACAAGACAGTAGAATAGGAACTGAGATTTCAGAACTCACGCAGGTACTGAGAGATACCAATTGCCGTCCAGGCATTTATACCCGGGGCACCTCATTCTCACACCGACCTAAGTAACCCCCATCAGGCAGACAATCGGGCAAAAGCCGTGAGCTGGTCAAGACGGTGTACATCGAGCTCATGGTACTTTTGAAAGACACAGCGAGACCATAGACATATCAAACCAGACTCCACCAGGCCCGCAGACTCGTTGCAGCGTTGGCATGAACCAGGAGCCAGAATCCTCAAGAAGGTTCAGGACTACTATCCATGCATTCCTTTTGACAACCACGAAACAGGGACGCTCCTAGCAAGGATCTGCGCAGGGTGCTCGCGTTTGTTCAATCGATCACAAATCACAAGTATTTCATGGACGAAGTTCCAAGTAGATTGTCCCCACTGGCCACATTCGCCTGAGCAGGGCGACGCACCACGCGCAAGGTGACCAGGGTAAGGCATCCGGAAACCTGGAAGCTGGGACCGATGAACGCAGCCTAGATCACTTGTACTATGGCAACTTGCGGTGTGATTCGCCTGTGGTCCTTGACAGCTCAATGGCTACAGCCATGGAGTAGCTGCAGAAGCGCTCCGGCTTCAGTCTTCGCAGGACGAAAGTACGCGACCCAGGCGCTTGGGTACCACATTGTCATTGTGTTGAGGGTTGACCAGGTTGTCGGAGCAGGGGGAACCAGGGGAATCGACCCGATCGTAAAAAAAAAAAATCATATCGTGTGTGGTCTTAGATTGATGTGATTCCCAGCGATGTGGATACTGGGTTGTCGAGGAGTGACTATGAAGCCTGTGATTGCTTCAAAATCTTGTTGCTTTTTCGACGTAGATGTGATGGATCAAGTTATAGTACCTTTGCACTTGGGCAACTACTCCTTGAATCATAAGTGATTCTAGAATCGCAAGATTCGCAACAATGACTAACCCCTTCAAACAGCTCGATGTTGTCTTCTTCACCTGTCAATGTTGATGGATCCCGGGTTAGTACTGACCCGGTAGTCTGGCATACCAAATATAGATGCAGGGGAATCTGGCGACGGATTAATGATCGACGTGGAATTTCGATCTATCCATTATCATCAACATCAAGACCAGGTCGACGGCGATCTTCCGTCACCGACACGAGGCGACCTGCGAAGCTGCGAACTCAAGATCCGGATGCACTGTCCGCCATCCCMGTCTGCGTAGACAGCCGGCGCTAGGAAGAAGCATCCGGATCTCAGATCCAACGAAGTTAACAACTATAAATTTCAACTTATAAAGTTTATCTACCACGTCACCCCAGGCAGGCTCTCCCTTGAATAATTTGGCTAGAACCTCTTGTTCACCTGATGTCTCTCCTGCTGAGATAGATAGGTAGACTGACTTTTGATCTCGAATCCACTCAATATTTTGTGACGCTAGTTGGACGAGATGGGTTTCATTTGTTGCACTATTGTCTTGGCAGGTGATAAGGCGTGGATACCAACTAACTCGACAATTGAAAGTACGAGATAGATAGCTAGGGAATCCAACAGTCGGTTCAGAACAGCGGTGGATGAAGGTGGAGATGGTCAGATGGTGTACCGGAGGTCCTTTCCCCGTACCACTATTGCTACCCAGCAGAGGATGTGTGTTTCAAGACAGTACTTATGGCGTTCAGCGCACTTGGAAAACCAGCATTATCCACTCTAGGCAGATGTAGAGAAGATCAATTGTTTTAAATAAGTATGCATTTGATTCATCTAACGTCTCACATACAATACAATCTCGCATATGGCCGTCAAACCGCGAAGAAAGTCAGTCAATCCCGGCTCGGTAAATGAGACGGGCTCGGAAACGTCCATTACGGGTATTCGCTCAATCGCAATGACTGGAAAACAATCACTCCAACCGTACGCCTACAAGGCGTGAAAAGGTTGGGAGCATGCAAGGTAAACGCCGTTCCTCTCTAAAAGCACACCGTGCTTAGTTGCATCATTCTGAACTTTGACAAACAAGACCTAGAAAACGGCCTGGTATTCGAGGTCTCCGGTGAAAAGTAAGGTAGGTTGAAGGGAATTCGCACACCAGTGCGGGTGGAGAAAAGTCGTCGAGCATAAGGACAGTCGACAATAGACAAAAGGATCCGTCCTCTGGACGGAGAAGAATGGCAGTTGATGAAGGTACATTACGAGCAGATCTGAACGGCGTTCAACGCTCTACTCAGATCATCTGGTGAGAAAGGCATCAAGGTACCCTTTGTGTATGTTGGCGGCGGCGGTGACACGGCGCGATGGATCGGTGAGGTGTACCGTACCGACTCCTTGATTTGCGCAATGGAATCCATTCGAGCATCGTCAGAGTACAGAGTCATCGTCGAATCACTATAACTGCTCGATTCGACGGCTGTAGAAGACGACGATCCCGAAGATTCTTCCTGTCGACCCGGAGCGAATTCGTGGTGGGAAACAGTGGCGGAAGCTGGTCGTTGTCAGAACGTCGTTACGTGTATGCTTACGGATTGCACCAGCATGAATAGAGGGCACGTGTGGAAGGGAGGCAACAGCCACTTACAGTCAATCAATCCCACCTCTGGAGGCGCTGTCTCGCAGATCTGGTCTGGAGCCACGCCTTCGTCCTCACTGTCGCCATGACGCGGGTTCAAGTACTCCGATAATGTTGTACAGGGAGACAGCGGGGGGTCTAATGCGCGGGGGCGCTCGGCCTGCGCAGCCTCGAATGACCAGGCGGCCAATCTCTTTTGGTGTTCAGGATCGAAGGGGCCGCGAAATTTGGACGGCGGAATTTCACCGCGTTTGTAGTACTCGATCTTGATCCCATTGCCATTGCCATTGCCATTGCCATTTCCGTTGGATTTCGATTTGGAGTGGCTATTGGAACTCCGGTGGAACACCTTTCTGAACTTGTCTTTGAAGTTCATTTTGACAGAAAAAGCCAGGAATTGTAGAGGGTGTTGTAAGAAATTGGTGTAGTGGTGTTGTAAATAGGTGTTGAGAATAGTAGTAGTAGCCTCAATGCAGACCAGTCCCGGTGAGGGCACGGATGCGGGGGAGGGTGTGCAAGCACAAACTACGATCGACTGTAGTAAGAGACCTTTGGTTCATCGTTCGGTTAGATGAGGCTGGATTGGGGCAGGAGAGGCAAACTCCAGGAGGAAAAGAAAGAAGAAATGACAATTGAGGGGAAGAAAAGGGAGAGAAAGAGAAAAGGCGGGAGGAGAGACTATGGAGATGAAGATGGAGAGGCGGGTACGATGCCCTGGATAGGGTACTATGGAATCATAGATACTGGACTAAGGTAAGTTGAGTGACATACGGGACTGAGCAGATTAATTAAATAGAGATTGAGTGTGAGCATTATTAAATAGGTAATAGTTACCATCAGTTATGGCGCAGATAAGCCGTGGAACTGAAGGCGTAACATCTCGGGACCTAATCCGGTGAGGGCAGGAGACAGAAAGGCACACCGGCCATAGGTAGTCCGCATTTCCGTACGGACGGGGGTATCTAGTAGATTACAGAATTACCAGAAAATGTGGGGAGGCAAAACGAGGATCTCAGAGGAGGATACCTATGCAATAGTGATTCTTATTTGCTCTCGCAGAAATCTTACTGCAGCTGCAAACTTCCTGAGACTCGGGGCGTTGAAATTGCGCCGTTCTTGAGAGGGTGGGGGAATAGTGAAACCCACTTGGCAATGGCTCTGTGCGTCTGACGGGTTAGACATAAACGCCCCAAGCGATGGAATTGTTTGAGTACCTAGGAGTACTTTAGGTTTAAAGAGATCAGAGCCCATCAACCTTCTGGACAGCCTTCATGAATCATGATAACTATCGAAGGTAGACTCGGTAGGCGACTACAGTGATTGCTTTGGAGATGCAACCTCAAGCTTCCAGTTCCAGTTCTCTGAGTTTTGTTAAATTTCAAGGTGAACAAATGAGATTGCTCCGTTCGATGGTTGGCGCATCGAAGCCGATGTCAATCCGATCTCTTCCATGGGTGGCCAAAAACCAAGCGTGCCGTGTGTTCCTATCTCGCACGAAATTTACCTTTTGAGAGTACCGTATTTCTCCTCAACCAGTCAACCAGTCCTGGACCAAGGGTTAGCTTCTCCTCGGGTCAGTTCATCTAGTCAATTCGTTTTAGAGACAAATGGCCACTCTCGCCAAGCATTCCAGTGTTTCTCTGTGCCAGGGAGGTAACATTAGTATGTGACATTGTAACCATCCGAGTGCGAGAGTGGTGGCAAGCGCATTGATTTATGACAGCCATCTATTCTCTCTGCACAGATGTATTATACAGAGTACCTTATACTTGATAATGAGACATATTAATCGTCATAGAAAATACCTCACACATGAAAGACGAGTAGTGTTGAGTACGTAAGAGTACCTCTTTAGACGACTGGATACTTCCGCGGGCCTTAAAGGAGGTATGTAATAGGCTGGCGCTGCCCTTGTAGTCGCCCGTCCTGCAGCGAACAATTCCAGAATTACGGCCAAGACAGCCGGTCTGAGAGCCACCACCAACCAATCTACCATCTTAATCTCAACGATCCCTGATTGCCACCGGGATCAAAATGCGACATACATCATCTCGCTGAACTCTGTATGCTAGGCGTTTGTTCTGGATTCAAACCCCCCAGACGTGTGCCATCGTGACTTCGCGCGTACAACGTCATGCGAAGGAAAATGGGGCAAAGGGCCTCACCCAGGATAATCCATTCACTATACTCGGCGTAACGTACTCCGTCGGCCGTTCGGTCATAATACCTACCGTAGGCGGAGGTGATTCAGAGAGTGATTCAGAACCAGCGAATCAGTTCGATGGAATGTGGGAGGGCAATGTGCTCCACCGGAGTGAGTGATTTCATGTCTGGCCCGAGTGCCCCACTCGGCACGCTGTTTCCGGCGAGGCTTTTTCGCAGGTTGATGTAGTCAAACAGAAGTTCCTTATTCCATCAGCAAGGCCTGCTGGCCCAATGGTAAGGCGCTTGACTACGGATCAAGAGATTGCAGGTTCGAATCCTGCGTAGGTCAATTCTTTTTTTTTTTTGCTTTTTTTGCTTTATGTAAATTTCAAAAGGCTTATTTTCTCCACCGATCAAGTTCGTCGAAGTACAGAGGAATTCCGAAGTGAATTTTACTGATATTGGATTTCTTACCGCAAAGACCTGCAACCTTGCAGGCCAGACCAGCAATGACTTAACGGAAAGCGTCGGGCGCCCTAGACTGCAATGCATGATGTCAGCCCAGCATTGCCAGTCTGCCTTGTAGAGAGGTACATACAGGGTACAGACGGGCCACGACGTTTGCCTTTCTAGAAGACTCCTCGTAATTGCTTCTTCTGGTTTGGATGCCTTGTTTCGGGCATTCACACATGAGATGGCAGAGCCAATACTGTTCTCTGCCAGCCTGAGGGAATCGCCTTTATGGGATGAGGTTTATAGAAAGGCGTACTTCTCGAGTCTACCTCTCACTTGTCCTCTGAAGCCCTTTAATGATGTTGACCATGTGGCGAGCCATACTTTGGATGACAGGATGGTTTATTCAGTCATGTATCCGGGGTCTAGATCGCCATGGTCGCCGTGGATGATTTCTGTGTTTGCTATGCTCACTAAGATGGCTGTATATATTTTTCCTTTTGGGTCAATGTCCCCAAGTATATCTCTCGTGGAAAACTCATCACTCATCCTCATCCGGGTTCCCCGTGCATCTACTCGAAGAAAGACCGAAAGCATACTCACCTAGCACCAGTGTTAAGACTCTAGAGATGACTCCTCGTCAAATATGTGCGACCTCCGGAAGCAGCCTGTGGCTGGCATATTACTCTCCAAGTTGCGGTCTACTCAGGAGGTAGACTTTTCCGCGAGCTAATACATGCACTTACAAAAAATATCTAATACATCTTATATTATAACCAGTAGCACTCAAGCATATAATGCTTGATGTTGATGTTGATACCTCTCCATTCAGTAGTCTCTATAACCACAACATCACCATCCGAAATAGGCAGTTGATCAGGTGCTCGGAACAACCTTGATCCGCTGTTAGGGCTGGGAGTGAAACCGCCCTAAACCCCTTGAGCAGCTGCAGGCACACGACCCGCGATCGCCGGAAACGGCTTGGCTGTCGTCGTTTCGAAGCTCTTGTCGAACACAGCAAGCATGCACTTCATAGCTATAGATACTCATAGTTCAAGATCCACGGAATTAGAAAAAGGAAGGAATAATGGCATTGATCAGCGAGCAATTGACTAAGCTGTTTCTATAATAATCTTAAATGATTCAAATGCGTCACCACCAGGGAGAGCTGTTTCGGACCCGGATTGAACCGTGGCTGAGACCAGCCATCCCCTCGCTGATACGGTAGCCAGAATAAGCAAGATGATCATCATTACTGCAAGGACCTGCGAATAATATAGCATTAGCTGTACCGTGAAAAGTCCTCGGCCCATGAGTAGTGGGTGCTTGCGACGCAGCTCATGTGACCGTTGCTTTGAACTTCTCTCATCTTCCAGCGCGCTGAACTCCGATCCAGTACAAGACCATCTCTGCTGCTAGTAGTTCAATTGAACCCAGCACTGATACTGCCATAGCTAACTCTCGAGGTGGCTAATTCTGAGTGAGTACCTAACCATTGCAATGCGCGACTGCCTCAACACCCGGATTAACCTTCCCCGATGTCGATTAGACGTCCCGAGGGGAAACCAAACATCCCAGAATTGCCGTCGCCTTCCTAACTATCTTCAACAACTCCCTACCCTAAGCTCGACATTCAGCTGAGTTTCGCGCCATCTATCTGTCGATTTTCGTCTCTTATCGCGCCGCACAAGACAGTAAGTACCTGTCTTTTCTCGACTCCGACTGCACTCCTAGCTCCGCCCTTGGTGGCATAATTTTCTGACATTGTCCCCCAAGGTCCCACAGGTCAAGGACTCAAATCATCATGCCCAAGAAAGGTGGAAAGGGAAAGAAGGGCAAGGGTAAGGGCGGTGGCGGCACCGCGAAGGCGGCTCCCACCGTCCAAGAGCCTGTGTAAGTTGCGCAAGTCTCCATCCGTTACACAAATTAGAGGTTCGCCTCAGGATTCGCAGCAGAACTGACCGCAGCCAATTCTTAATAGAACCCCCGGCCACCAAGTTGAAGATGTCGTCAAGGGCGAAGGCGAAGGCGAAACCACCGAAAGCCTCGGCCCCGGCACTGCTACCAATGTCCCCTCCGCTGCCCCGCCTCAGGCCGCCGAGACAGTCGCCGCGAGTGAAAATGGGGATTCATCGAACGAGGTAGTAGACGAGCTTAGGAACCCCGGCACCGCCAAGAGGTTCTCATTGTCGGAGCACCCGGGTGACGCAAAGGGGCGCATGCCGTCTTCTTTGCCCGATAGGGGAGAAGCAGCCGAAGCAACCGAGAACACCCTGCAGGGTGCTGTGGGCAAAACCGAGGCTTCGAAGGCGGGTCTGGTTGGATCATTGGACGCAGGTGATGGCGAGGGACAAGGTAGGTGTTTCTTGGGTTTGTAAGCGAGGCAGCTAGGCTCACACAATTTTCAGCCGTATTGCCTGATACGGTCGCCAAAGAATCCCGGTTGACGGCTCCTACGACGGCCCCCGAGACCACCATTCCCGAAGCGACTGCTACCGAGGCCGCCGCTCCCGTCATCACAGACGCCAACGCTCCAGTGTCTGAAGCGCCGGCGGAAACAGCACTGCCAGAGAGACTCAAGGAGAAGGAGACTGCTGCGGCCGAACCGACAGCCACGTCTCCGTCCGACAGTGCGGACTTGACTGGCCATCCAAAGCGCCCATACGAGAGCAGCCTCTTCCACAAGGACGAGGACCACAAGCCTCCCAAGATGGCCAAGGTCGAGGACTCCGAAGCCGCCCCTGCCGCCGCAGAAACCAAGGCTGCGGACTTGCAAACCGAGGTGCCAAGCAAGTCGACGGTGCAACCCCTGGTTGTCCCAGGGCTTGGTGCCGAACCCACAGACAAGCCCGTCTCCGATGCTGAAATTCCTCAGAAGGCCGAGCCCGCAGAAGCTGTTGCCCCGACCACCGCTCCTTCGGCTGCCCAGGCTGCTGCTTCCACCACGTCCCCTGTCGTTCCCTCCGCAGTTGCTGCCGCAGGCGCAGGAAGCGAAGCCGACGCAGAGGCCAGGCAGAAGCAGGAGGCTAAAGAGACTCTTCAAGCTTTCACCGAGGGAAGGGTCCCCGCAGCCAAGGAGCCCCAGCAAGAGTCTGAGGAGAAGGCTCAGGAGACTGCGCCCGTCAAGACGACTCCGGAGACTCCTACTAAAGCCAAACCCACCGCCGCTACCGCTGCTGCGGCCGCCGCCATGAGAGGAAAGTCGACTGCTTCGCCGGCACCTGCCACCGAAGGCGCCGACAAGACAGAAGCTGAGCCCACGGAGAGTCAGCCCGAGACTCAAGGTCAGGTCCCCGCCGAGCCTGCACGGGGAGAAGAGGCGGCTGCAGAGGAGACTCAGCAGCCCGAGACCACCGGCGCTAAGCAGTCGCACGAGGAGGCACAAACGGCCGTCGACAAAGCTCAAGAGGCTAAAACCGAAGCCGCCAAGGCGGACAAGCGCAAGAGTGGGTTCTGGTCGTGGATTAAGCGCAAGGTCAAGGGGACTTGATCGCTTGCCTTACCTTGGCGACTATTCCTATATACCTATATACAAGTACACAAGACAGAAGACTGCCGAAGAAAATAAAGACCAAAAAAAGGCAAAAACGCGACGAAAATAAAAGGATACAGATTCGAACTTTTTTTGTCTGCACGAAAACGGATGATGATTGATGTATTGAGTCGGGGCCAGTGCATCAGGCTGTGTATGATATGGATGGGACAAGATACCAATGGGTCTGGGCTGGAGGCATTGATCTGAGTTGCTTTGACTGATTGATTACTGCTGCAGGGTCTTTACACCCTCGGCTGTTTTGAGATTGATTACAAGTTAATGTTAATGGAATGAGTTCTACCATAGCTGTCCCCTATTAGATACACCGCTCATTTCGATATGGAATGGAGTCGGTGGAGGGAAGTTGATAACTTGAAATGAATTGGAATAGCCTGGGTCACAGTGGATACCTACTTGCACAATACTCTCAGTGGAACTATCCTATGGGGTTTCTACTAGGAGCTCTGCTACCTAGCGAGGTACTTAGTGTAATAATCTTGATGCTGCTGTCATCATTGCAACCACAGTACCCCACTTGGTGGCTGGAAATGAGCAGCAAACATGATTCCCGCTGGACTGACGTGGATCGACACGACTTCTTTCCGACTCTCTTGATCATCCTCGTTCTATCCGGTTCAGGAGCTTGCGTATCGACAAAGTAGTACTAATAATTACAGTGCCCTTGAGATTCAGTTGCTCTCCTCCAACCGGTTTTGTCTCCTCTCCTCAACTGTGGAAGTGGCTGCGATGAGACCCAGTTTATCCACTTGTTCCTTGACCCTCTCCCCTGGCCAAGCTTTTCTAAGCTTTGGATACTCTGACAACTATTTTGGTCATCGATCAGTACTTATGCATTGGGATTGACTGTGGAGGGGTGGATCCAATGAGACATGCTCAGCTCTCCATCTCGCCCAGATGACGGACTGACTGGTTGAGATTATCTCTCACTCACTAGCAGGATGAAGGGCTTCTCTACTATCCAAACTCAGGATGCTATTATCCGATCCACTGATGCTGTGGTGCCACCTTTCATGCACTCGTACAGAGGAGCA
Organism: Aspergillus pseudoviridinutans; assembly: GCF_018340605.1. Lineage (NCBI taxonomy): Eukaryota > Fungi > Ascomycota > Eurotiomycetes > Eurotiales > Aspergillaceae > Aspergillus > Aspergillus pseudoviridinutans. Next base: position 1,319,472 of record NW_025091289.1, on the reverse strand, counting down.
ACACTACTGACAGCCACCCCCTCATCTCCCCCTGATGATAATGATGACGGCCCTCAATCATGGAGCCATCCATCTCTTGGTTCCCGCCTTGTTTTGTTTACTGATCAGTGCTGATCTCTCAAATTATTAGATCCAAAAATAGGTAGATAAATATTAACACGTTGCTTTCCCCTACAGCTCCTGCATCTGTCCTACTTCCTCTTGCATTTTTCATCTGTTCCAAGTACCTGCATCCGCATCCGCATCCGCATATCCCCGCATAGAAACCCAATATGGTCCACCTTGCTACGGTCCAGCGCGACAGCGAAAATGTCGAACCCCTCGTTAAACGCGTTGATTCTATCCAGCTCGAAACCAACGAGGATGATGGTTTCTACTCCACTGTGTACGGTACTCGGTTTGCGGCGGAGCAGCTGCCCCAGACTGAGATGCCCGAGAAGGAGATGCCCCGTGAGGTCGCTTACCGCATGATCAAGGATGAGCTTAGTTTGGATGGAAATCCTATGCTCAAGTAGGTTGATTTTTCGAATGCCCTGTGGTGCATAGCTGATTCTCTGTAGTTTGGCTAGTTTTGTGACGACGTACATGGTATGCGGGCTACACCTATTTGTTGACCGCAGCTAATTCGAGCAGGAAGATGAAGCCGAGAAACTCATGACCGACTCTTTCAGCAAGAACTTTATCGATTACGAAGAATACCCTCAGTCCGCCGAGATCCAGAACCGGTGTGTCAACATGATCGCTCGGCTGTTCAACGCCCCCATCGACAGCGAGGACGAGCACCCCGTCGGGACCTCGACCATTGGCTCCTCCGAGGCCATCATGCTGGGCACGCTGGCCATGAAGAGACGGTGGCAGAACAAGCGCAAGGCCGAGGGCAAAGACCACACCCGCCCCAACATCATCATGAACAGCGCCGTGCAGGTCTGCTGGGAGAAGGCCGCACGGTACTTTGACGTGGAGGAGCGCTATGTCTACTGCACCGAGGACCGCTATGTCATTGATCCCAAGCAGGCCGTTGATCTGGTCGACGAGAACACCATCGGCATCTGCGCCATCCTGGGAACCACGTACACGGGCGAGTACGAAGACGTCAAGGCGATCAACGATCTCCTGGTTGAGCGCGGCCTGGACATTCCTATCCACGTGGACGCCGCCAGCGGTGGCTTTGTTGTCCCATTCATCAACCCCAACCTGCTGTGGGACTTTCGCCTGGAGAAGGTCGTTTCAATCAACGTGTCCGGCCACAAGTACGGCCTTGTCTACCCCGGCGTGGGATGGGTCGTCTGGCGATCGCCCGAATACCTGCCCAAGGAGCTGATCTTCAACATCAACTACCTGGGCGCCGAGCAGGCCAGTTTCACGCTCAACTTCTCCAAGGGTGCCTCGCAGGTCATCGGCCAGTACTACCAGATGATCCGGCTGGGCAAGCGCGGCTACCGCTCGATCATGGTCAACATCACGCGCATCGCCGACTACCTGGCGCAGCAGCTGGAGCAGCTGGGCTTCATCATCATGAGCCAGCGCCGCGGCCACGGACTGCCCCTCGTGGCGTTCCGCCTCCCTGCAGACCGCGACGAGCAGTTCGACGAGTTCGCCCTGGCGCACCAGCTGCGCGAGCGGGGGTGGATCGTGCCCGCGTACACGATGGCGCCGCACAGCAACGAGCTGAAGCTGATGCGGGTGGTTGTCCGCGAGGACTTTAGCATGAACCGGTGCGACGCTCTGCTGGCGGATATCAAGCTGGCGCTGAAGACGTTGAGCGATATGGACAAGGCCATGCTGGAGAAGTATACTTTGTAAGTGCTGACATCCTTAACCAACCGGGCTCTACTGACGAGATGTGTCTAGGCATGTGCAAAACCATGCTGTTAACTCGCACAAGTCCAAGCATACCCATGAGCACTACAAGAACGAGAAGCATTCCTTGCAGGGCAAGACCGGGAAGACGCACGGAGTTTGCTAGTCGATTGATACTCGGACCGCGCAGGAAGCGGTAGATAGTGATACGACACGAATGATACTTCCACTCATTTCTTGACATAATCGCTTGTCTCTACTCCATAACTAAGCTCTAGTTTCATATCTTCCCTTGGCTAATGGAATAATGACCCACCCTGATGCAACCATGCCCAGGATGCATAACTAGTGCGCGCAGCGGACTACACATGTGCTAACAACGAGCCATTAGCCTGTAGACCGAATAGAGACGGGCATGGCCTTATATCCTCATTTCCCATCTACACAGCCCTCACTCTGCCAAGTAAACCTGACCTCACCATCAAGATGACCTCCCAATCCGCATCCGAGTTCGTCATCGCCATCCTCTGCGGCCTGCTAACGCTAAACATCTACAACCTCCTCCCGATCTTCATCCTCATCCCTCCATTCCTCGACCTTCTCGTGTCGGCGCCGCTCTATGTCCTCACACTACAGGGCCTGATCTCACTAGCCGTCATCCGCCTGTTCTATATCGCTACGCGCCGGCCCTTCCGGCTCAATTGTAGGAGAACGCTCGTCCTGTTGCTCCTGTACGCGGTGTTTCCCGTCCCGAGGCTTTCTGTCTGGGTGTATGATACGGTCGTGCCGAGTATCTGTGCACGGAAGGGGTATTGCAAGGTTTGTCCTGCTGATGCCCGCTAGAGTTGTAATGCGGATGCTTACAGCAATCTACAAATAGAAATAGGTTAAGCGAGGACTCCTCGTTTGCCAACTACAGTGCAATTGCTTTCCATTGCTTCGCTGTGCGCTGGAGCAGACGCTCACGGGTTTGGAGTGAGTCAACGTATACTAGTAGAGCGCTGACCGACTTCGAATGGTGATGGATCTGTCCACCAATTGTAATGAGCTGAAGGAGTCGACGACCGGTCAAGGTGTTTAAAGGCAGGAGACGAAGAGGGAAAGGGAAAGACGCTGGGAAAAGCATGAGATGCTACTAGGAGGCTATTGGTCAATTTCTATAGTAACTATATAGGCAGATAGCATCAGGATCCAGTACTTATTCAGGGAACGAAGCTTTCTACCCGAGGAATCTGCCAATACTACCATGGATGCCTCTGCCAAGGGCTTCCCTTATGTATCCTTGGAAGAAAGCTGTTGTACAACCTCATAGAGAATGGTGATGATGCTGCTGAGTGACGTCATGTATACGAGACTGCTCAAGGTGACTTGGGTCGATAAATATTCATTCGCTGTAATTCAGCTTCCCGATCAATTATAATCCTACTCAAGCTAGATAGGCCGGCTCAACAGTCCCAGTATGAAGCGTCTATCCATCGATCCCCGTCAGAACATCCCCCCAATTCGGGATTCGCCGGCTGCTTCTCTTCCAGTAAGTCTTCCCGAGGCGACAAACGTCAAGACCAATCCTGCCCGAGCCGGAGAAGAAAATGCATCGGTCTACTTCGTTGGAACGGCTACGACAATCTTGTCAGTAGCTTCTTGCCTCATGTCAATGAGATGCTAATCTGGATAGTGAATGGGAGGGGATGAGGTTGATGACCGATGTTGGTTCATCCTTCGATCACAAATTGGCCACAATTGACAAGATAGCCAAACTTCCTTCATGCGGGAGACCATGTCCATCTTGGTCCTGGGGTGACTGCTACCCGTCGAACAAATCCTGCAGTTGACTTGCACGAACTGCCTCGAATCGACTTGGTTCTTTTGTCTCACTATCATGGGTATACTATACTGCCTCCAGCGACCACTGCATAGGACTGACCATTGCAGAGATCATTTCGATCAAAAAGTCGAGGCATCTCTTCGGCGAGACTTGCCCATCATCACCACAAGCCATGCCAAGTCCATATTGACCTCCAAGGGGGCAGACTCCTTCCAACAAGTGTTTGATCTCGAGCCATTTGAGCAGATGATGGTCAATGTCCAAGGCGACAGTTCGCGAACCAAACAACCGCACATTCGAGTGACTGGCATGCCAGGCAAACACATCCCGACCAACAAGGTCGTGGAGAAATTGAACGAGTTGGCGGCGGCAGTAAGCATTCCCTGACATTGCAATGGCATTGACAGTGAACTGACAATCAAGATTCCCCCCACCAACGGATGGATGGTTGAATTAGGCTATGGCAGCACCGAAACTACGCAAACCGATTTCGAGGTCGGCTATCGCATCTACATCTCTGGCGACACGCTGATGGTGGATGAGCTCAAGGAGATCCCGCGGCGGTTCGCGGACCAGAAGATCGACTTGATGCTCATCCATCTTGGAGGCACGACGGTGCCTCATCCGAACTTGTGGCCGCTGACGATGATGGTGACGATGGATGCACAACAGGGCGTGGAGCTGGTGCGCCTGATCAAGCCTGATCTGACCATTCCGATCCACTATGATGATTACAACGTGTTTGCGAGTCCGCTGGAGGACTTCAAGATAGAGATGCAGAAGGCGGGATTGTCAGGGCAAGTGGTGTATCTGGATCGCAAAGAGGCTTATCACTTTCAAGTGAGAGCGACCTGAGCTTCTTGAAATGAAGCAGCGATGATCTCGTTTTGTTGATCCTGGATCTAATTGGATATCGTCGGATGATTAGCCTTGTTCTTTGAGAGCATCGCCTCGTGTTCGGTTGATTATTTATAGCATCAACAACCAACAACAAATCCAGTGATTAATCTTCCATCGATTCCAATATTCATTCCTCGTCGTCTCCTCATCAGGATTTCTGTTTACCGTACGTGGTTGCAGCTGTGTTGTTGTTGATGCTTCATCGCCCCTCTCCTCTCCTCCCCGCCCCCTTTTCGTCCTTTTTGGACGATTATCGCGCCCATCCCACTCTCCATGCCTTTGTTTCGCAAAAAGCACAAATCCCCGTCGCCTGCTGCATCTCCCGCCTTTCGTTCGGTCGAGCAACTGACCGTACCGACCGTCCCCCCTCCGTCCACCGCTTCGTCGCCTCGTGTTCCTCCTGAAGATCTTGCGTTCTATCAGCGCTTCTCCGACGTACGGCTCCCCACTTCTCCTGCGGATCCGCCAGACAACTCGTATTCTCAACATCATCAACAACAACAACAAAACCATCATCAGCATCATCCCCATCCCCATCAGCTATATCATCAGAATCATCCCGATCATCAGAACCCTTCGGAACATCCACCTCCGTATCAGACTACAATCACTCGGTCGCAAAGCCATCACTCTCCCACTCTTCTCAACCCGGTACTTGCGACCCCCGCTTTACCAGCTGCTACTCACTTCATCGATGCTGACCCTCCCGACCAGTCCAACGTGGACAGGGCCTCTGAGCAACCGGCTTTGGCCCCCAAGGCTCACAATAGCAATAAACAGGATCCACCACAAAAGTCCCGCAGGAAGCTCTTCGGCCTACATTCCTCCTCGTCGTCCTCGTCGACAGGCTTCTTGGAACGCAGCTTGTCCGTCAAAGGCACTGCCTCGTCGCAATCGTCCCGCCAGCGACGGCATCAGCAACAGCTATCGCTAGACACCCACCGAACGCATCGCGATCGAGATCATCCGAAGAGTAACCGAAATATCAATTACCATTCCTCGTCCGAGACAGTGCCCGAGGACCATGTGGTAGACCCTAACCCGGGCAGCTCACAGTCTATCCTCATGCAACAGGACACGGCATCAGCTCATCAGCGACCTCCCCGTACCCCGCAGAACCCGCCTTCCATTCAACGATCCAACACCGATCCTAATCTTTTCGAGAAGCTATACAATTCCTCACCTGTCGACTCGGCTTCCAGGCAACCTGTCGACCCTTCCCAAGTCATCCCCAACCAGTCACAAACGCATCTGCAGCCGCAGCAATCGCCCGTTTCCCAACTTCAAGTGGAACCGCCGTTGAGTGCACGACCTCCATCGCGACAGTCCTTGGGGCCGCCCTCTCCGCTGCCCCCGTTCTCCCATCAACCGGATCTGCACCCACCCCCCGGCCACCAGAGCGGCATGGCTGCATCGTCCGACCGCCCGGCCGGTCCCCCGCAGACGCAGCCCCAAGGTCACCCGTCCTTCCAAGGTGGTAGTCAGCAGAATGCCACAGAGTCGGGGCGCAGCACACCCCCCGTCAGTTCGAGCAGAAGAGATGATCTGGGCGAGATCGATGTGCGAGCTTTGCTACAAAAGCATGATGAACTCCGTAAGATTTACGCCCCAGCACGCCCCAGTCGACAGACATACTGACAGGATTGTAGAGGCCAAGTACTCCAAAGTGAAGCGATACTATTTCGAGAAAGACGCTCAGGTGCAGCAGCTGCAGAATACTGTGGCCCATCAGCGCATGGCGGTGTCCCGAACGGTCCTCGATGACAACGAATATGTAAACCGATTCGTGCGGCTTGACGGCGCCATCAAGGATCTGGCCTTTTCCATTCGAAGAGACTGGAAGAGCTTGCCGACCTGGTTAGCTGGCCACGTCAATGAGGACGCACACGCAACCGGCATGAAGGAAATGACGGCCATTGGCCGCGCGACGATGAGCCGATGGCTGGTGGAAGAGATCTTTGAGCGGCATTTCCATCCAGCACTGGAACCGAACTTGAGCATGCAGCTGAAGAGCATCGAGATGAACCTGCGTCGGCAACAGACCAAGACCTACACGGACGAGGATCGAGAGAACGCGATCGCGCGGATCTCCAACTGGCGGCGAACCACATTCGACGGCCTCACGGATGCTCTGCAAGGCAAAGCCGCGGAGGAAAACCGGGCGCAGCTCATCAACCACTTGGTAGAGAAATTCGTCGCATGCCTGGAGATGAACCTGTGTGTACCTCCGCCGGCGGGGCTCGAGAACGGGGCACGGATGATCGTGGAGAACGCAGTGAGCATCTCAGAGAAGATCCCGCTGGAGTCGCGCGACATCTGTGTCGAGTACTTCATGCCGGGGACGCTGGTCAACGAGACCGTCATGAAGATCGAAGGGGGCCTGCCGCCGCTGACGAATGTGAAACAGCCCCCCGAGATGCCTCCTGCGCGAGGCTCTATCGAGCACGAGGGTGCTCACGATGGTTTTGTCGAGGATGTCGACGGCGAGTCCGTGCCTCCATCGGGCGGTAGCAACTCGATGGACGGGGCAGCAGGGCCGGGGTCCACACCCGGGCGCGAACAGCGCATGAGGTCGGTGTTCAACACGTTGATGGGCAAGCGGCCCGTCCCCGCAGTCGAGGCGAGCGTCGGCGGCAAGGAGATGAAAGAGCCGGTGGAGGAACGAAGCGGCGGCCGGATCCGATTTGCCTCGTTCCTGAGCGCAGAGGTACGCGGGAGAGGGCCTACGAATGTATTGGTCAAGGCGCCTGTATATTTGATATGACGTATGAATTGACGACCTAATTATGATAATCCTACAAAGTTCACTTCGTCAACTAAACCTAAGCTCCATTACGCAATTTTATCGTACTCGCCCGTTAGTACGGAGGAGGGCTCAGGTCCAACCCGTCGACCGTCAACTTGAAGGCATCGTTGCGCGCATAGCTTCCCGCGAGGTCCATATCCAAGCGGCCGCGCTCACAGTCCTCCAGATCAATCTCGGCCACAAGCAGCCCATCCCCGACCGCGTTCCCATCGGCATAGGTCCCGGCCCCACGAGCCGTCACCGCAGAGTCGGGCGCATCATCCGCAGAGACCTCCCAGATGGGGCCGGCCAGCACCTCACCCTGGCAGCCGACAATGCACGATCCCCCGCGGCAGACAAAATCATCGCCATCTGCATATCGCCGTCAGCATGTTAGCCATGTTTTATTCTAGTCAGTAAGTGACTTACGAGGAACACCGTCAGCGGCAAGAGCAGCAGCCGGAGGAGCCGCCACCGGCGCCTCCGTCTCGCCCTCCGCCGTCTTCTCCCCATCGGGCCAAACGATCTCATGCGGCCCCTCGGCCGTAATGGAATGCTTCTTGCGGTGCGCCGGCGACCGGCTCTGCGTCTGCAACTGCATCTGCGATTGGGTCTGTTGCGCCCCAGGCGCACAGGTCACCCAGTCGGGCAACTCGTTATACTTTACGCACTGGTTCGCGGAGAGCACAAACGCGCGGCCCTCGCAGCCAACCGTCCGCATAAGCGCCAGCCAGGTATCGCGCGCGTCGGCCGTGGGGGCAAGATAGATATTGACGTTCTGGGCGTAGAGGCTCTGTCTCAAGAGAGGCATGTAGTTCTCCCAGCAGATCGCTGCAGCGAGAGTCACACGGACGCCGTTGAGGTGTGTCGTGACGGCTTTGAGGGTGGATGGGGAGCCTTGTGCCCAGATGAGGCGCTCTGTTCCTGTCTACCAACCGTTAACTCCCCACTTTGCACACCGGTAGAAACGAATGAAGAAGAAAGGGGAAGGGGAAATACAGGCATAACCTTCCTCCTCTTCCCGAGACACCCACGCAGGGGATCCACATAAACAGCAGCGCAATACAGACTCCCGCCCGCGCGCTCAATAACCCCCACAACGAGAAACACGCCCGTCTCCCTCGCGACGCGCTCCAACTCCTCCCTCGTCCCGTCGCCGCGCTCGCTCCGCCCCTCCGCAACAGGCAACCGCCGATGAACCCAGTCGTCGCCGGCACCCGCAGGCGTATCGCCCAGATCCACCGCCGAGCGGAAATAAGCCAGGAACTGGTCGCGGCCGTGCGGGGCGCGCGAGCCTATCGCGCACCCGAAGGAGCAGGTGCGCGGGTATCCGCCCAGATAGGCTTCGGGGAAGAGGAGGAGGTGCACGCCGCGGGTGCGGGCGTGGTGGGCGATGCGGGCTAGTGCGGAGAGGGTGGCCTGTGTGGTTTTGTGGGTGCGGGCTTGCGCGACTGCGACGGTGATTTTGGAGGGCATCTTGTTGCGCTTGTTTTGCTGCTGTCGCGGGCTGCGGTGTGTTGGACGGTGTTGGTGGTGATGGAGGTTGTGGTGAGGGGAAGGGTTTATACGGATCTGTGAGTCAATGATTGTGGGGTACTTCGTATAGCGGAGGCAGAGCAAAAGCCGAGTCGAGGTGCGGGATCTGGTCTTCAGAATTATTTGTGAGTGAATCTGAGCTTTCCCGAGTTAGTCTGAGCTGTACCTCTCTAGATACCTCGTGTACGTAAACGAAGTCAAGATGGTACCTTAGTTGATAAAGTTGGTGATGCAACATATGATGACATCATCACCCTCATATCACATGTTTATACTTTATACAATGCATCCTGTCATGTATGTAGATTCATTGACCTATACTTACAGTCTGAGTACCCTAAATACACTTGATGATCCTATGTACCAAATTATGGATCAAACGGAAACAGTCAACCCGACGCATTCAAATCGCTAGCAAACCATGAATGCAACAAGCCCGGGTATACGCGCGCTAGAACAAGCAGCAACAATAAACCGAAATCAGATGCTGAGATAAATCTTGCGATGGGAGAAATCATTCTTTTCAAATCAAGCATGGAGTCGGACGTGTCGCGGTCATAGGCCAGCCTAGACCCTCGCACCCATGGCGTTGGCGGCCTGCTGCAACACACGAGGCCAGCGCGAGATGAACTCCACATCATCCAATGCCCCCTTGCCTTGGTTGCGCACATACTGCGTGCTAGGGTCAATGCGAGGCTCGTAGTCCCAGATGGTCGGAGTGCCCTGGATCAAAGCCGAGTAAACCAGACGACGCCGGCGCTGCGACCGCAGCACGTCCTCTCGGATCGCCTTCAGATCCCAGCGGGCGTGCACTTCCTCGGTAAAGTGCGCCAGAAATGTGGCCGGGTCGGCGGTCGCAGGCGGCGCAGCGGGAAGCTTGGCGGGACTGGGGGTGCGCGGGGGAGTTGGGAACGGGAAGGAGGAATTGGCGCGCTGGGGTACTGGCGACACACGTGGAGTTCCCGACGGCGTGTCAGCCGGTGTAGGTAGCGCTGTAGGCCTGACCTGATTAGGCATGGCAGTCTTGACAGCGAAGGATGGCGACGGTTCAGCAAGTCCTGCAACCAGATTCACCCTTTCCTCTGGGTCATTCTCGAGGTCGTAAAGCATGGGGGGATCGATCAGCGAATAAACAAACTTCCACCGGCCGCGACGGATCATAACCGTAGGGGACTGAGTGCCCTCGGCCATGTACTCGCCCAGCACTGTGTCGGTCTTGACACCCTCCTCGCCAGTGAGGTACGGCATCAGCGACACACCATCCAGTGGAAGCTCCTTGACCAACGGAGCTCCAGCCATTGCGGCAAAGGTAGGCAACAGATCCATGGTCGACACGTTCTCCGAAACGCGCTTAGGAGCAAAGCGGTTAGGGGCATGCACGATCATGGGCACACGCGCCGAGTTCTCGTACCAGACCATCTTGTACCACAAGCCTCGTTCACCCAGCATGTCACCGTGATCCCCGGTGAAGACGACAATGGTGTTGTCGCGCAGACCACAGTTCTCCAACACCTTCAGCAGCTTCCCCACATTGGTGTCGACGTAGGTGCAGGCGGCGTAGTAGGCGCGGCGCGCAGCCTTGATGCGCTCTTCGGGTATCTCCTTGCCCCACAAGTCGATGCACTTGAGGACCCGCTGCGAGTGGGGATCTAGCTGGTCCTGAGGAATCGCAGGCGTCTTGGGCAACGGAATGTCGACATCTTCATACAAGTCCCAGAATTCCTTGGTCATCGCGTAGGGGTCATGCGGGTGGGTCATAGAGACGGTCAAGCAGAAGGGCTGGTCGGTACGGTGGCGGACATGATCATAAAGATATTGCGTAGACTTGTAGATGACCTCTTCGTCATAGTCGAGCTGGTTGGTGCGCACAACAGGACCTGCCTCCATCACAGACGACATATTGTGATACCAGTCCGGACGAATATCCTGTTCAATTAGCGTTTTGTACTACGAGAATGACATAAGGCAACTCACCGGCTCGTCCCAATTGACTGACCAACCATAGTCACCGGGGTAAATGTCGCTGGTCAGTCGCTGCTCATAGCCATGTAGCTGATCTGGTCCACAAAAGTGCATTTTCCCAGCCAGAGCGGTATGATAGCCTTCGCGGCGCAGATAATGGGCGTATGTGGGGATGTCGGCGGGCAGGTCTGAGGCATTGTCGTAGGCGCCAATCTTGGACGGGAGCTGACCGGTCACCATGACGAAGCGCGAGGGAGCACACAGCGGGGAGTTGCAGTATGCGGAATCAAACACCACACCTTCCCGAGCCAGACGGTCCAAATTGGGAGTCTTGATAGGAGAGTTTTTGTCATGGAAGGCCAGAAGGGGAGCAGCCATCTGGTCCGCCATAATGTAGAGGATGTTGGGCTTCTTGGCCGCCATGGTGTGGTGTAGTTGTCGTCACAATCACTGTGGACGGATTGAAGGATAGTAGACTAGACAGACTAGACGAGACTTCAAGGATAAAATTAATCTAGAATCAAGTTATACGCAGAATTACAGGACAGAAAGGAAGTGGGGAGATGGTAGGAAGCCGAGGATGGCGATGGAAGAGGAAGAGGACAAAGACGAGGAAGGGGAAAGATGGATAGATATAGGAAACGAGTCCAATGGTCCGGAGAGTAAGTGGAGCAAAGATGAACAATCAACAATCAAACAATGTATTATTGACAAATATCCGGAGTAGTGAAGAGCAAGAGGATGAGAGAAACTAATGGAAGGAGAAAAGGGAAAAGGAAAAAATAATAGAGAGTGCAAACAGGCAGGGGAAAAAAAAGAAAAATGAAAGGTTTAAGCAGTAGGTGACTTCCCCGTTAATTGCTAGATTGCATATCCCCGTGAAATGTGTCACTTGGTGTCCAATCACAGTACACGGTTTATAGTAACTCTGATAAAGTTGCCGGACTAGCTGGAGACGAATGCGCGCTAGTAAAATATACATAGCAATACAGCACACTAACTGCCACTAGAACATCTACGGAGATGATAGCCCCGGGATACAAGATGGACAATGGTAGTCGACATGCAATGCGGAGTGACAGAGACACATCATTCACAGTCACAACACCATTTCGCAAGATGAAACCAGGTTTGATTGAGATTGAGCGCTGGAGGATGTCACCGCCAGTCCGCAGCAATGGAACCATCGGCGGGGACGATGGTGTGATATCCGCTGCTTCTGACTCGAGCGTCGGGGGTTGGTTCCAGCGTCGGATTCCGGGCCTCAATCCTCTGCAGTCTCAAGGAGTCTCCTGAAGATCATTCGGCCTCCGAAATGCTCTATGCCCCTTTCTTGATGGCCATTACTTGCAAAAAAAGGTCTCTTGTGATGAATCAATCTCTCCTCAGAATTGATGCGTTGTTCATGGGGAGTCATAATAGGTCGCGTGAGTCCAGAGTTGGATGGACTTGATTACCCAGCATAGAAAAGGATTCCGGAAACCAATGACCGCCACTGGCACTGCTAAGATGACTAACCGGGTCTTGTATGATTTGCCACGCAAGCTTCATCACATTTGTTTCCAAGATTTTCCCTTAGGGTTGGGATAATCTTGCGTCTTCCATACCTCTTATCCTGGTTTATAACTCATTTTCTTACTCTCTCAGTCACTTCCGAAAGCTCCATTCGAGGGTCTATTTTTGAGTGGACTATCTATACTCCAGAGCAAACCAGCTTCTGAGCTAGGAGCCGCCATTCAAGGGAATTAACCTAGATGGGTATAGCGGCTATTTGTCTTTCAAGGCTAAAAAAGAGGCGAAACATTATTGGTCGCGTGATGTAGTAATTGCCGGATCCCGTCAGCCCCACATGCTTATCACACGAGCAACACTTCTCAATTCGGAGGTCAGCTGATAACTTTGTTACCAGTGTATTGCACTGATACACAATTAATACGCGCCTACCAAGGTCTCTAGGGAGATAAATGATCGACTGACAAGACAGCTAGATAGTAGACATTATGGTAGGCAGTGGCAAGCAAGGCCAAACGCGCAAGCTTACATCCCAGTAGCCAATTCTGTCTCACCTCCATCGTGAAATCAATCTAACAGTACACCCAGCAGCCTTACGTATCACTCCAGACCGGGGTCCCGACAAAATTCCCCATCCGGAGCAACAATGGCATCATCGCCTCCTCCTCCTATCACACGCCTCTCTCCGCGCTTCTCCTGAAGATCGCCCGTTTCACAGACACGCAAGGTTTCTGGAAGATCTACGGAATGAACTTGCTTTTGCGGAGACAATAGTACGAATTCTTTTCAGAGTTAAAACAAAAACTACCACAGAACACGAATATGCGGTATGACATAGATCAAGACCCGCAGCCAACTCTTAAGGTAGTGGTAGCAAATACTTTCTTTGCAGGTGAGAACGTGCCCGTCATCTCTTGGCCTTGGAAAATGGCGACTCCGTATGAGCAATCTTCTCAGCTGAGCACGCAATTCAAGGAGCGGTGGGCTGACGTAGTCCGTTCCGTTTGCATGGACTATCTGACTACGGGGTACAAGCGACACCTTCCCCAGTGTGTCGGCATCGATCGCTGAGGTACGCAATCTCCGAGCGTGTTTCATATCGTTGTAGCCTGTTCTCCAGTGTATTACGTCTAGACTACTTCTACTCCTAGGCAGCCATTAAGCTTGGTGTCGGGACAGTACTTACATTCTGCCAAGATGAGCGGAACGCTTGCTGTACAACCTTGAGGTCTTGGCATAGGGCTACAGACCTAGGCTTCTACTCCGTACTGCAGTGATGAATCTGGCCTGCATCTGATTAGGACTTGTCATGCTGGGCTGCAACGCAAGGGATATGGGTTAGATTGGTGTTTGTACCACACCAAGAAGACGGTCCGATGACTGAATGGCTATGCCGAGGCGCAACCCCTTGCGAAATGAACAGATGGTCAATTGAGGGATCGACCTCGATTTAGCTCTCATGAATGATCTACATACGTCTAATCCTCATTATAGTGGACAAGTACCAACAAGTCGCCGACTTGAGACGACGCTACGATCAGTGAAGAAAAGAAATGTATGTCTGTATTTGTTAATGCCAGAAGAGCTGATTTTGGACTTTGCATGCAATCGAACGCTAATAAAATATACTTATAAATTCAGATCAGAGAAATCAGGGGCGCAGTGTAACATGTTACAAGCTTAGTTCTGCAAGGAAGCGCCTGCAGAATGACTATAGACTATATGATATCAAATCAATCGATCTTGATCGAACTGTATCGCGGTCAGCCCATTCTAATATTACTCGAAGGGGCCATCATACCTGTAGATACGCCGGATGAAGGTATATGCCGTCAGGAATCCAACGGTCCCCGTCAGCAAGCCGTACACCGCACAAGCCAGGAAGCTGTAGCTGAAGAAGAGCAGACTCGATACGAAGCCTGTGATGTGGAGGTGGAAGAAGTAGTACCAAATGCAGTAAGCAAACACCCAGAAGGCGCTGCTTCCACCAGTCAAGAAGCTCTGCCACCACCAATGATAATTCTACTGCGGTTAGCCTCCATGATACACAAAATAAAGGGGGAGCTACCTACCTCAGCACAGAGCTGGCTGTGCGTTGCGATGATGGTCACTTCGCTCACTGTGATAATGACAATCGTCGACACAGCGCTCAGGAAGCCGAAAACATAGTAATAGCCACTCTTGTCCTGCCACAAGTTCTTGAACACAAAGAGTAGTTCAATGAACAGAACAGCAAATGGAGGTAACCCGGTGAGGGCAGCCCCCTGAATGCTATGCAAATACCACGGTTGAGGCGGAATCTGGCGCGCGATCGAGTTCGTCTTGGTCGGGTGTTCCCACGGTTTCGCTCGCACGAAGCCGTACCAGCTGCCAAGGTATACCAGAGGAACTTGAATGAGAAGCCATAACGCAAGGAGACCGACCAAGGTGCCGAAAGGTATGGCCGTACTCGACGCTTGTGCCCAGACAAAAAGATTCAGGATGAAGATGAGGCAAAAGATCAATCCGGGGAAGAAAAGAGCTGTCTAGGCGGATTGTCAGTCGGAGTAAGAAGGAAACAGCAGGTCAACTCACGATGAGGGTATTCTTTCGCCAATGGACACCTCCAAAAGTCTTGTACAACCTCCCAGAGAAATATCCGGAGAAAAGACCTGCAAAGACGAACAACCCCATGCCCACACTGACAAATCCACCTCGGAAACTGGGATTTAAGATACCCAAGCAACTGAGGATCAACAGCCCAGAAAACATGAAGAAGAGCTGCATGCCTGAGCCCACCAATGGTGCTAGCAGACCGCTATACTCGGGTACCCGGAAAACGTCTCCATGGAGGAGCTTCCACCCGCTCACATCATCCAGAGCTTCGTCATCAGACGATCCGTCGGCATCCCGCTCAACATCCATGCCTTGATCCAGGAGGCCTTCACCGTTCTTCTCGGCCGACTTGGAGCGTAATTTGATCTTTCCGTCCTCCATAGCGCCGTCTCCGCGTCCCTTGATATCTCCTTGCACCGTCCGACCCCAGATCACATAGACTGCCACACCGAGCACGCCCGATATGATCAAAGAGTTCAGAACCGCCAGCCAATGTGTCACCGAACTGTCGCCTTGATTACTGAAGTAAAGGTCCCAGCGATTCGACCACTCGATACCAGGCTCTTCTTTAAAGTAGACCGAGTAACTGTATGGGATCTTCAGCGTGGCACCATCGTCTATCTCATCATCCTCCTTGGGAAGATACGAGGATTCAGGATACATCTCCTTCAGCCTGGACAGATTAGGAGGAATGTATAGTTCCAGACCCTCGTGTTTGCCATGCACTTGTTTAGGACACCCGTCTTCCTTATAATCGCTGGCCGTGATGCTCTTCGGATAGATCTCAAAACCGACCACCACCTTTCCTCCTTCCGGAGCACTCCGCCAGCGGATGACTATATTGAAATGATTGTTGATGAAATAACGTGGCTTGCCGGTGCCGGGTGAAAAGTCCAGGTCCCCAATCTTGAATCCGGTGGCATAGTATTTGCGGCTACGGTCAACCGTGACGAAACTCGTTGCTCCAGGCAAATTGTCCGCAATCCATTCAGCCACATATCCTTCCCTGATCAGTTGCCGGCCCCATTTTACGTCCTCCCGTCCCACCTCCACCGTACAGAGTTTCTGGCATTCCACATTCCTGCCCATATGAAGCTCGAAATCCGAGGTCATGATGCGATCGCCGCGGAGGATCTCTCCCAGGTTGAGCGAGACACTCTTTCCGGAGCCGAACGGCGAGCCACCGTGACTCTTCCCACTTGGCGGACACACAAACGGAAGATCAAAGTAGGCATACTGTAGCTGCGTGTGGTCTGAGAAGATCTTGTTGACGAGGAGGGGAATGGGTTCGTCGTCGTTATAGCGCGTGACAGAGTAACCTACGGAGTAAGATGGGACATAAGTTCATGTACAAAGAAACTTCCGTCAACGGCAAGCCTACCTGGTATGTAGAACGCGCAAGCGTGGGAGACGAATAACAGCCATATTGTCCATTGGCGAGGACATAACACCGATCGAAGTTTCATCATCTATGCAGCGGCAAAACGACTCTCTCCAAAGCGAAGTCCACAATTAGATATCACACAAACAGGCACAAGTAATCGGCTGAATGATATCGGTCGTGCGGGACAAGTCCGATGATCGACCAGTGCAGGTGGGCAAGCCGGCCGCCCTTGACGCACTCCAAATCCAGCAACAAGCTTTGTCCAAGACAGATTAAACAGTATAAGTTCTAGTTCTGTATCAATATGTGCAGTCTCCGATGGGAGCACCGCAAAGTATCTCAAAGAAAAGCGGAAATATGGATGATGAGACGAAGAAGGTGATTGTCAATGTGAGAGATGTGGCACCGAGTCGTCGGAATGCCACCGAGTAGCGACGGGAATTGCGCGATTTCACAGTCCAGCTTATTATAACGAAAGGAACGGCAGATAACGCCTTTTGAAAGAAAGATCGAGCATGAGGACGGGGAAGGGATGACTCGATTGTTGGAGAGAAAGTAACAATAACAAAGTTAACTTCAGATAAAGGCCAGAACATCATTGTAAGGGACAAACGGGGCATCCGGAATAGGCTTAGTTTCCATTCTTCAAGTGGATACCTATCAACTTACGCATAAACCATGCACAATATGTATACACATGTTCCCGTCTTGAAATTCATTGCGATATGGGGGTCTTGACCAAGCTTGCTTCAATATTCATATTCAATAACTGCATGAGAGATTATGACCATACACAAACAAATCAGGAAATCTATAGTGTCTACCGGCTTATCTGGGAACTGAAGTTGAAAAGTTACACTTAGCTGTCCAAACGGTCGCCTATCAGGCTATTTCACATTCAGGGAAACTGATATGCAGAGGGGTAATCGTAAGATACTTTGTCGAGAATAAAAAGACAGAAGATGAAGCCGCCAACAAGATCGCATTGTGCTGGCAAATGAAAGACGTCCAGCCGATGCTCCACGAACCGACCGGACGAAGGAAAAAGAGAAGAGAATTGCGCACCGTCAGAAGTCCGAAAGACTACGAAGGATGACTCAGAAGATACTCTACAGCACCCTGAACGCTGCCACCTGAGCGTCGCAAAGCTTCAACATTCCTTTCGAACTCAAAGAAGCCCATATCGTTGAGTTGCCGAAGCTGGTCAGCGTATCTCTCTTCAGGCGGCCGATTGTCCTGCGGTGGAGGGCTTCCAAGGCCGGCGCCTCCAAGCAGAGCCGCCAAAGGATTAGCACCGGTCGCACCTCCTTGGGCTCCCATGGCCTGCATCATCTGCGACAGCAGCGCGGGATCACGAAGGAAGGGGTTCTGCTGCGGATTGAAAGGATTTAAGCCGGCCTGTCCGGCCTGTCCAGCCTGAGAACCTGTAGCTCCGAACATGGCGGGGTTCATCAAGAAACTGAATGGATTCTGAAGATTCTGCTGGTTCTGGCCCTCGCCGGTAGTTGTACTGCCAGCAGAGGCGCTGCCAGTTGCTCCTTGCGCGCCTTGGGATTGATCGCCACCTGCAGCGGTCGAGGTACTTGACGGGTTTGCGCCGAAATTTGGAGGGTTTCCACCAAAAAGCGCAGCGAAAGGATTGCCGGCTCCTAGCGCAGGAGCGAAAGGGTTGAAGGGGGGCGCACCTGCTGTACCCGCATTCGCATTATTGGTGTTCTGGTTGTTTCTGTTCTCCTCGGGCGTCGTGTTGGTCACTCCGGGGGCTGGGAACGCACTACCTCCGCCCAATCCACCACCACCACCAAACGCCCTCTGCATCTGCAACATATGGCGGATAGAATTGGGATCGGTGAGCATGCGGCGAAATTCAGGGCTCTGCATCATTTGTCGCACTCCAGGACCCATATCACGCAACATGGGATTTTGTTGAATCATCATGTCGATCATGGCTGGGTTTTGCAGGGCTTCATTGATGGTGGATTGAAACTGAGGGTTTTCAAGCATGTTGAGCATGCTCTCGGCGTCGGGAGGAGGTCCCATCTAGACGCATCAGTCAGCCGTTGAACTCAGCAAGGAAGCAAAACTTTCTCAATCGACAGTGGAACACTTACGCCGCCATCTGGACCGAACATACCAGCGCCCGGAAGCTGCGCAAATCCAGCATATCTTGCACCTGTCAAGCCTGCGAGCGGGTTGTTACCAGTACCGGCAGCGAGATTGGTGGGCACAGCACCAGCTGCAGGAGCAGCCGAGGTACCAGTAGCTGCAGATGTAGCCGCACTCTGCGCAGCCCCACCCGGTCTCTGATTGCTAGCAGCGCTCTTTACCAAATGGACTGTGTGGCCATCTTTGATCTTGTAAGTGGCTAAAGTCTCATTATCTTTGAGCACTCTCCCAGAGTAGATCAGACGCTGACGCTCAGCGGGAGTATCGGCATATTCGGAAGATGAAAGCCTCTGTTTCAACTCCGAGACTTGAGTAGAAAGAGGAAGAGTTAGGGTATATTTGGCGTCATTGGAGGATTTGATTGTGAAGGTGATGGGCGAATCTTCAGTCGTGGCGGTATCGTCGGCCATGATACGTAATTCAGGTGCGGGAGAGAGTATGAGAGGCTGACGTGCTGCAGAGAGAGATCACAGTACAGTCAAGGAACGGGATAGTTGGTAGAATTCAAGGTGTGACTGAGAATATGAGACAACACAGGTAAAATGATGAAATTGAGAGATAGATGAGCCGGCTGCCTTTCTGTAAGCTGGATATGGGGAGAGCCCCTCTAGGCTGTAAGTGGTTGGTAAGGTGGAAGCAGGCAGAATCCGATCGACCGCCTTTCTTAATCAATGCACTGAGCTCATCACAGTGTGAACCTTGAAACAATATGTCACGTGCACGAGGGAACAAACAGTATAAACCCACGTGACTGGAGCTTCTTTCTCCCTTCGGAGCTGAATTTTCATTTCTGGCTTCTCAGGACACAGTTGGGCAATACTCGCTCTTCTTGTGCAAGTACTTCCAACCCCGCTGCAATCCATTCTCTGAGGACACTCGGTAATTGAGGGTCCTCTTTTTCAATTTCTCAAGCTGCAGCAATGGGATTGATTCTATTCTGAAGTCAAATTGACTGCAATTGCGTCGTAAATCACTAGCAAACCTCAACCCTCGGTTCAGGCTTGGAAAAGCCTAGTCGTTCACTATGGCTACCACTTCGAACATGTTCATGTATTCCCTGACGATTCAGCCTCCGACTGCGATCACACAAGCTATTCTGGGCCAGTTTGCAGGAACCAAGGAGCAGCAGATCGTGACTGCGTCAGGGTCGAAGCTCACGATCCACCGTCCCGATCCAACTCAGGGCAAGATTACGCCAATCTTTTCCCAGGATGTCTTCGGTATCATCCGTTCTCTGGCAGCCTTTCGGCTGGCCGGAAGCAATAAAGGTATGTTTGACGTTCTCCCCTCCTCGCCCCAATCGCAGGACCAACTTAGTGATTCGTCAAGCTTCCCGGGCAGCACGATCCCTATCTGCCGAGCCGACCTTATTGGAAGCGGGACGTGCTCCGGTCGGCGTTGCTGACACTGCATGCTGTTTCTGAACTGTGCTGAAAGAATATTGCATATAGATTATATAATCATTGGTTCGGACTCGGGACGTATCACAATCATTGAATACGTTCCCTCCCAGAATCGGTTCAACCGTATCCATCTTGAGACCTTCGGCAAGTCCGGCGTTCGTCGTGTCGTGCCTGGTCAATACCTTGCGGTCGATCCAAAAGGTAGAGCTTGTTTGATTGCCTCTGTGGAGAAGAATAAGCTCGTTTATGTTCTGAATCGGAACTCGCAGGCCGAGCTGACGATTTCGTCCCCTCTGGAGGCCCACAAGCCGCAGACACTGGTCTTTGCGATGACGGCTCTGGACGTTGGCTACGAGAATCCCATCTTCGCGGCCCTCGAGGTCGACTATTCGGAGTCGGATCAGGATCCAACTGGTCGAGCGTACGAAGAGTCGGAAAAACTGCTAGTGTATTATGAACTTGACCTCGGTCTGAATCATGTTGTTCGCAAGTGGGCAGATCCTGTTGACCGCACCGCAGCTATGCTGTTCCAGGTCCCGGGAGGAGCCGATGGTCCCAGTGGTGTCTTGGTATGTGCAGAGGATAACATTACCTACCGGCACTCAAACCAAGATGCATTCAGAGTCCCGATTCCTCGACGCATTGGTGCAACGGAAAATCCCGACCGCAAGCGCTCCATCGTCGCCGGGGTCATGCACAAGATGAGGGGTGCCTTCTTCTTCCTTCTTCAGACTGAAGATGGCGACCTGTTCAAGATTACCATCGATATGGTGGAGGATGACAACGGGCAACTGACTGGCGAGGTTAGAAGGTTGAAGATCAAATACTTTGATACAGTCCCTGTCGCCTCCAATCTGTTGATCCTAAAGAGTGGTTTCCTCTACGTTGCCAGTGAAGCAGGAAACCATCACTTCTACCAATTCGAGAAGCTGGGAGACGACGACGAAGAGACTGAATTCAGCAGTGAAAACTTTCCTGCGGATCCCTCTCTTCCCTATGAGCCGGTGTTCTTCCGACCGAGAGGAGCGGAGAACCTCAACCTTGTTGAAACACTCAACTCTCTCAACCCTTTGATCGATAGTAAGATTGTGAATCTCAACGAGGACGACGCTCCTCAAATTTACACTGTGTCCGGTACTGGCGCCCGGAGCAGCTTCAGGACCCTCAAGCATGGTCTGGAAGTCTCTGAGATCGTGGAATCGGAGCTCCCCAGTGTACCTTCTGCTGTTTGGACTACCAAGTTGACTCGTTCTGATGAGTTTGATGCTTACATTATTCTTTCTTTCGCGAACGGTACTTTGGTTCTCAGCATCGGTGAGACAGTCGAAGAAGTTACCGATACCGGCTTTCTTTCAACTGCACCTACTTTAGCTGTTCAGCAGCTCGGTGAGGATTCGCTGATTCAGGTTCACCCGAGGGGCATCCGCCATATCCTTGCAGATCGGCGTGTCAATGAGTGGCCCGCTCCTCAACATCGTTCGATTGTCGCGGCTGCGACAAATGAGCGTCAGGTGGCAGTTGCCCTCAGTTCGGGTGAAATCGTGTACTTCGAGATGGATGTCGATGGAACACTCGCTGAATACGACGAGAGACGCCAGATGTCGGGTACAGTCACATGCCTCAGTTTAGGCGAGGTGCCTGAAGGCCGTGTGAGAAGTTCTTTCTTGGCCGTCGGATGTGACGACTCCACTGTCCGCATTCTGAGCTTGGATCCAGATTCGACCTTGGAGAATAAGTCCGTTCAGGCTCTTACGTCGGCCCCATCAGCGTTGAACATCATGTCAATGGCCGATTCAAGCTCGGGAGGTACGACTCTCTACTTGCACATTGGCCTTTACTCCGGTGTCTACCTCCGGACTGTTCTCGACGAGGTGACTGGCGAACTTTCGGATACTCGTACCCGTTTCCTAGGAGCCAAGCCAGTCAAGCTATTCCGCGTTTCCGTCAAAGGACAGACGGCGGTTCTCGCCCTCAGCTCCCGACCATGGCTGGGCTACTCCGACACCCAGACGAAAGGTTTCATGCTCACCCCATTGGATTACGTGGGCTTGGAATGGGGCTGGAACTTCTCCAGTGAGCAGTGTGTTGAAGGCATGGTTGGTATCCAGGCACAGAATCTTCGGTAAGTTCATCCCTCTCTACTCTGTTACTGGCTTGTCCTTCGTGATCGTATGATGAGAGCTTTAATCCGAAAAGTTCATGTGGATCATCTCTTTAAAGTTTATATCTCCAATTGTTCCTACTGAGATCACTGCAACATACACAATCCCAATGTCAAACAATGTCTTGCTTGATGCATTTGACTAACTCGTTCACGCGACGACAGGATTTTCTCTATCGAGAAGTTGGACAACAACATGCTGCAGGAATCAATTCCTCTTTCAAACACGCCCCGTCGTATGCTTAAGCATCCGGAACAGCCATTGTTCTATGTTATTGAGTCCGACAACAATGTTCTATCGCCGGCTACCAGAGCCAGGTTAATTGAAGATTCCAAGGAGCGTAATGGCGAGACAAATGTTCTTCCCCCCGAAGATTTTGGCTATCCACGGGCGACGGGTCACTGGGCGTCTTGCATTCAAATCGTCGATCCCCTGGATGCCAAAGCGGTGATTTCAACGATCGAGCTCGAGGAGAACGAGGCCGCCGTCAGCATGGCATCCGTACCCTTTTCTAGCCAGGACGATGAAACTTTCCTGGTGGTGGGAACTGCCAAGGATATGATTGTCAACCCTCCCTCATCAGCGGGAGGCTTCATCCACATTTACAGATTCCAAGAAGATGGGAAGGAGCTGGAGTTCATTCACAAGACGAAGGTTGAAGAGCCACCTCTTGCTCTCCTCGCATTCCAGGGACGCCTTGTTGCGGGCATCGGCTCTACCCTTCGGGTCTACGACCTGGGAATGAAACAGCTGCTCCGAAAATGTCAGGCTCCCGTGGTGTCAAAGACAATTGTTGGCCTTCAGACACAAGGTAGCCGGATTATTGTCAGCGACGTCCGCGAAAGCGTGACGTATGTCGTGTACAAGTACCAGGAGAACGTCTTGATTCCTTTCGTCGATGATTCCGTCTCTCGCTGGACGACGAGCACGACCATGGTCGACTACGAGACTGTTGCCGGTGGTGACAAATTTGGTAACCTCTGGCTAGTGCGCTGTCCTAAGAAGGTCTCGGAGGAGGCAGATGAGGATGGATCGGGAGCCCACCTGATTCATGAGCGCGGTTATCTGCATGGCACACCGAATCGCCTGGAGCTGATGATCCACACCTACACACAGGATATCCCGACCAGCTTGCACAAAACACAACTAGTGGCAGGTGGACGGGACATCCTTGTGTGGACCGGGTTTCAGGGCACAATTGGCATGCTTGTGCCGTTCGTGAGCCGCGAGGATGTGGACTTTTTCCAGAACCTAGAGATGCAACTAGCCTCACAGTGCCCACCCCTCGCCGGACGAGATCATCTCATCTATCGCAGCTATTATGCACCAGTCAAGGGTGTGATTGATGGAGATTTGTGCGAAATGTATTTCTTACTGCCTAATGACACGAAGATGATGATTGCAGCGGAACTGGATCGTTCCGTCAGAGAGATTGAGCGGAAGATCTCGGTGAGTCAACCCATTTCCGACGTTATGTCTGGGATGATGCCGCTAACGATATACATAGGATATGCGAACGAGGGTGGCGTACTAATAATTCTGGTGGCAATTCCGGCGTCTGTGTGCGAGGGTCTATAGATACCCAATGGCGATCATGCTAGATACGCATATGTACAGATTTTATATCAACCTTCCGGTTCCCAAGCAGTCATGCAATCTGTAAGCGGATGTCTCTTGCCTCGCTCGGTCTTCTGCTTCTCTCGGTTGATCTTGAGCTGGATGCAGCCTGCACTCTCATGTGCAGGTCTGTATGAGACAAGAATGAGGTTTTGCCCTCGACGATCTTTGAGTACGGTTTTATCCGTTATGCACCACGGATATTCAATCGTAATTTATCAGTCGGGACAGTCTCGTAGCTTTTAATMACAATACCATGAATATCTAGCCATATTCGCATATCTTCCCACATACCACGATTTTTCAGTAGAAGCCTGCAATCTGAAAGTAGCAAAGTACCTAGATGAATGTAGCTCGCGCACGCTGATTGGCTGGTGCCCCTCGTACTCTCTCCAATGCCTTTTCAATCAGTCAGGCTGCCCTGAGCTGTTCCAACTTGATCATCCTCTCCTCTTCTTTCCAATCGAGTAAATCACCACTGATCCAAACACCATCCGCCAGGATAAAGCATACATCATGTCCGCTCAACCACCCACCGAACAACCCTGGCACGCCGCCTTCCCAGCACCCCGCAATACCGCCCGCAGCATCTCCCGCGAAGAAATGCTCCAGTGGATGCGCGAGGGCAAGCAGGCGGGAAAAGACTACGTGCTTGTTGATCTGCGCCGGAATGACCACGAAGTGAGTTGCTTGCCATTTCTGGCAACGGAATAGTAATTGTAATTATACTGATCTGTAACCAGGGAGGAACAATCAAGGGCTCGCTGAATCTGCCCGCTCAAAGCCTGTATTATTCTCTGCCGACGGTGTATAATCTTCTCCGGGCGGGAGGGGTGAAGTACATTATCTGGTATTGCGGTATGTAGTTTGGCCTTGCAGGATGTGCAGGGCTGTGCTTGATTCTCGGGGATTGATTGATTGATTGCTCATGCTTATATAGGCTCTTCGGCGGGGAGGGGCACTCGAGCTGCGAATTGGTTTGTGGACTACCTTGAGGACCGGAAAGATGACTCGATTGAGAGCTTGGTGCTGCAGGGAGGAATTAAGGGGTGGGTGGGTGCTGGGGAGGAGTATAGGGAGTTGATGGAGGGGTTTGATGCACAGGTTTGGCAGAAGAATGGGATTGAGTTGAAGTGAGGCAGACGGGAGCAAGCTTGAGGGTATGACTGAGATGTGGGTATATATGTATGGACATAGAATGATAACGATACTATCGGATATCTTGATCTATAATGCTGGCGGCCCCGAGACCCTGTTCATCCTGGAAACGGGGTGTGATGACTTGGAATCTCTTCTTTGACAGTGTATTCAAGACGATAGAGGAATAGCAGGCCTGGTCGTCGCATTTTTGGCCTATTAGGTAGTAGGCATTACGCAGAAAATTAGCAGCTTAGGCACCCATGATGAGGTCGAGTGTAGACAAGTGAGAGTCGAGGCGTTGGCTCTGGAACGATTTCCGGATTGCAGTTCTGACTTGTCATGGAGCAAGCTTTCAAGTAGCACCTCAGAGCGAGCTGCATTATCACGCCTTAAATGTTCGTAAGGTCACCAAATGCAAGAGACAATATGTAGGAAGAGCAACTCGACCCTCAGTGACTGGTTGTGGCAGACGATATTCAATCCGAGATGATTGCCGACAATGCTGGTCCATTCTCCACACGATGTGGGGTCAAGACTTACTGCCCCTAGAAGGCAGGTCGACCCTTGATAATGAAGCATATCAGCCAGGATGCTAGGCTGTAGTACAGAGGCATACAAAGACTCAAAACTCGTCCGTTCTGATTAGCTGGAACGTCCGAGTCGCCGAGATTGGACTATGCAGTGGCTTGAAATGGCCTGATAGGACTGCCCTCGCTAGTTGCATACTTGAATCGCAGCTACTTCAACTTGGCAGCCTGATAAACTGCGTGTTCCCGCTGCAATCTAGTTCCACTCTAGCACTGACCCAATATCAGCTCTCATCATGGCGTTCGCTCAAGCTATACTCTCCAATCCTGCTATTCCGATTGAAGATCGGCAACAGGCGCTCGACCGTGCCTTTTCCGACCCCGGTCTACCTTCAACTCACCCGACTTCTTCTTTCTGGCTCAGAACTCCACATCCCGAAATTGCCCAAGCGCAGTCTACTGAGCTGCCATCTCAGGCAGAAGTAGTCATCATTGGTTCTGGAGTGACGGGAACCTCAATTGCAAGAACTCTGCTGAAGTCCCGCAAGTCTGGGAAGGACACCAAACCCCGACCAGCTGTTGTTATCTTGGAAGCGCGCGATGTCTGTAGTGGTGCCACTGGCCGCAATGGCGGTCATATCCTTGAGACAGCGGAAGAGTTTGCAGGGCTCGAAGCATCGCTGGGACTTGAAGCGGCCAAAAAAGTCGTGAGGTTTCGAATGGCTCATCTGCAAGAGATCCTAAAGACCGCCGATGAGTATGGACTGACGGAGGAGACTCAAGCGAGGAAAGTTCAGTTTCTATGTGTGTATTTTGATGAGAGAGGCTGGAAAGGGGCTGTATCTCGCCTGCAACGTTTGAAAGAGTGTTTGCCTGATGAAACCGTCGAGTGGAGAGCATATGAGAGAAATGAGATTCCAAAGGTGAGTTGCAGATTTCCTTTCACTCAGTAGGCTCGTCTGAATTTGCTTTTGCTGAAACGTGCAGGAATTCTGCCTCCCTCATGCTCGAGGTATCGTCGCTGGTCCGGCTGGTGCTATCTGGCCTTACCGATTTATCACTGGACTTTTGGCTCGCTTGCGCAGCGAATTCCCCCAGGATCTGCTAATTGAAGCGAATACACCGGTGACCGCTATCCGTGATATTACATCTGGAGAGGTGACTCCGTTGCGATATTCGATTGAAACGACCAGAGGCACTATCCGCGCTCGTCACGTCGTTCACTGTACCAACGCTCACGTCGGCCATCTTGTTCCCGGATTGAGAGGCCGTATTTACCCAGTCCGAGGGCAAATGTCTGCGCAGACACCCGGAAGCAAGTTCCGCAATCAGGGAACCGAGCATTCGTGGATTTTCTACTATGACCGGGGATTCGACTATCTAACCCAGTTACCACCGTCCGAGGCAGGCGAGATGATGATGTTCGGAGGCGGGTTTGCTCAAGGCGAGCTCGGTGGTATTGGCGACTTTGGTATCTCCACTGACTCGGAGCTGAGCCTGTACGCTGATATCCATCTCTCTGGGGCGTTGAGCGCTATTTTTGGTCGCGAGAACTGGGGCAGCGTTCCAGGTCCCAGTGTGGAGAAGATGTGGACAGGGAATATGGGTTTCAGCGCAGACGGCTTCCCGTGGGTAGGGCAACTCCCCGTGTCTCTGACTGAAAGAGAACAGAAAGAGAAAGGCCAAGGAGCTGAATGGATCTCTGCCGGA
The DNA here is from genome assembly GCF_018340605.1 of Aspergillus pseudoviridinutans. Classification (NCBI taxonomy): domain Eukaryota; kingdom Fungi; phylum Ascomycota; class Eurotiomycetes; order Eurotiales; family Aspergillaceae; genus Aspergillus; species Aspergillus pseudoviridinutans. The sequence continues at coordinate 1,292,448 of NW_025091289.1, read as the reverse complement.
TTTTCAGGGGAGGGAATGGTGTATGCATGGCTGTGCGGAAAAGCTCTGGGAACGATGTTACTGGCTTATGATGATGAACTGCGGGAGACAGAATCCGCAGATCTCTCCTGGTTTCCAGAGCAGATGCTGGTGACTGAGAAGAGGATCAAGAAATCTGTTCTACCTCGTGATATCGATGGTATATCATCTTACTTGTAGTTAATCAGGTAGTGGAAAGATAGGGGAATCTTCAGAGAGAGAGTTGAAAATTTAGTGACTGTCAAGTCATGTACTCTAAGCTAGTCTGTCTGTTTATGGGCGACTTGCACTCCTTTGCCCATGTTCATTCTCTTATTTGCCAACGCATCCACCCAGTAAGTCATCGTTTCCAGGTCTTCCCATCTCCCATGGCGAGCAATCTCCGCATTTGCGCGTACGATCGGACTTTCTCATCTTCTCTTCACTTCTTGCTGTGCTGGCAACAGCATCACAAATACAAGAAAGTCTATCAACCCTACTTCGTCCCACTATGATTATCGCCCTTCCAAGAGGTTTTCACAGTGGATCTAGTCCATCGCTTGGGCAAACTGGCGTACGGAATACCACACTCCTGCTGAACACCACCGGCATATTGGAATTCCCCCAGTTTCCCAAAAGAGGGAATAACACGTGCATCTGGACAGGGGGGTCTGGAATGACATCTTTGCAAGCTTGTTCCGCTTAAAATCATACTTTCAAGACCATCTGAACCTTTATGCATGGTCGTTTTTGCATGGTCGTTTCGAAGCGTTCTAAAGACCCTGCAAGGTCTTTGCAATATGGTATGGATGCCAGACGGGTGGATTGTGAGTAAGCTCCAACAAATCCCATCGTCCGAACGAGCAATGCTCTTATCGGGACCTGATACTTTGTGAAGATAGTTCTATCGACCTGAGCCGTGGGTCTGTTTGGACCTATTCTCAAAACGGCAGGTCGACCCTTGGGGGTTATCCTCCCCGCATTTCGATCAACGGCTTTTTAAGCTACTGTGGGGGACCAGCGTTTCAGCGCCTATGCACCCTTCACACTCACGAGTCACGACCCATAACAGGCATGTCGACGCCAAATCGCCGAACTCATCACGGATGGTGAGAAAATCACATCCCCTAGGTCGCGTCAAAGCAAACTAATCCGTTGGCCCTGCAGTTGGACCTGCAAATCTAGACGTCGCAAATGTGATCGGACCCGCCCTACATGTCATGCTTGCAAAGAGCGAGGGCTCGTATGCGAGGGTTATGAGGTACGGCTGCGCTGGGGAATGGGCGTTGCATCGCGAGGCCGTTTCACCGGCGCAGATACGCCAGTAGAATCCTCCGTACCACCTCGAGCCAAGGGCCGACGGCGAGATCGAAGTCGAGAAAGACGACGACAATGTACGATACTAGCAAGCTGTCCTAAAGAAGCTCCTCCCTTTCTTACGGATGATAGGGCAAAAGGTAATTGATTTTCTTTCCCTTCTCAGCATGTGCATCTTTAACCCTAGTGATAGATTCTGAGTCATGCAAGGTGCCACCTTCCTCGCTGATCCCTGGTAAGAGATCTGATGACGAGCAACTATTTCAAGAATGTGAGGACAACTCCTTTGGTCCCTTCCGCTATGCGTGACTGATGATAGAAACAGTTCTTTCATCGGGAATCAATATTTTGCACTCGACGACAGTTCATGATGAGAGTAACCTCTTTAGAACACATCTTCCAAGGCTGTGCCAGCAATCGGAAGCTCTATACCTCATTTGTATCACGCTACAAGCCTCATTGACCGCGGATCTGGACCCTCGTTTTTTCGAGTACTTTGACGCCGGGTTGAATAAATTTCGCAATGAGCTCGCCAGAAGCGAAATGTACCTGGAAGACGGCACCATGACTGCTGGTCTACTCTTATGCACCATTGGAGTAAGTTTACAGATCCTTTACTTCCCTTGATTTAAGTCACTCATGAAGGTAGACAATGCACGGAATTCCGTGGACAATGCATCTACGAGGGATGCACGGCATCCTCCAATTGGACGACGTTGACAATGCGCGGGATGAAAAGACCCCGTTTCGCGCTCATCTTTTCGAGGTCATGGGAATTATGGACCTTCCTACTTTTTCTATCGGACGCCAGCACCCGCATCTAGGTTTCTGGAGACGGCATTGTCGTAACCGAGTCTCCTCGGAAGGATCATCTGGACGGGATGAAGTTGAGGTCGTGAGTGGCTTGCCAAAATCCTTGATCGACATCTTCTCCTGCATTGGCGAGGGTGGTGCGACAGAGGAGGACTTCCAGAACTGGCCTGGTGCCCAGGGAAGCTTTCTCCAATGTCAGCTATGGGAAGCATATCGATTAGCGGGGATTCTAGCCGTCCGCGATAGTCAACTATGCTCACCGTCGAGCTCGGGAGAGGGAAGATTACAACCCCTGGAAGGGAGAAATCAACCGCATCGGACGCTCCCTTCAACTGCTGTGACTGTTTCCCGATTACTCAGTTGCGTTGACGCTATTCACCGAGCATCAGGAGGACAGGACAGAAGGGACACGTTGACCATGAATGCCCTTTCCCACCCGACTTTTATTGCCGCTTTACAGACTGACGTTATGAATGATGATGCAGCATTGAAGCAGTTTGTACGGAGCACTTTAGTTTGGAGCTCGAACGAGCCCACTTGGAGGAAGCAGTGCCAACTTGAGTTGGAATTACTTGAAGAATACTGGCGTTACAGGAGCGGAACAGTCAGCATCCACGACCTTGCGCAGGCACGAGGAGTAGAGCTGGGACTTATCTGAGAAGTGGATATATATTTTGTMCAAATGCTCAGTGTGCGGGTTCTGGCGCAACCAAAAACACCATCCCACTGCTTCGTCATCTTCGACTAACTCAACCTCGTCGACGACTTCAAATCCGAGACACTTATAGAATGTGAGGTTGCTATCGCTCGTACGTTCGAGTATAATGGGCTCGTGCCTAACATAGTCTAAGACCCAGCCATGACCTTCTTTCCGAGGCCTCGTACTTGGAGGGAGGGATGAACAGTGATCGCCTCCAGGTACCACAGGTTCTTCGATCGATCCTGCTTCTTGACTCGGTTAATGGCGTCGCTATGAGCTGTTTATCATTCTCTCAAGTCTCTGGATGATCTGCCTGGTTATTTTTGCACAGCTTGCTCAGGACACTTAGCGGTACACCTGCTCGCCGGTACCCTTCTCGCAAACCGGGCTGAAAGTATCTAGCAACCGCAGTTTGCAAGCAAAATGTATCCTACCCAGCGCCCGTTTCAGATGGATCGGAGGCGGAAATAACAGAACAACTGTTCCTGCGTCGCCCCAACCATGCCGTCGCCGTTTGGCTCTGTGGCCCCTGATGCAGCATGCTCCAATTGCAGACGCTTAGATGGGAAATTTCGGAACAGCTGTGCGACGGTGGTGGATTACAAGACAACAGCTTCTACCATGGCCCACCGAACCCGGTGATACTGCCATTTGAATGTTTCTCGCGTCCATAGGGCAACGAGCGGACGCAAACATCTGATTAAGGATCGTGGGCGAAGGAGAGAGTAATTGTATTGGCTGCAGCGAAGACTGATCGTGGATCTACATCGAATAAGTTACACTCAGTGTGCTGTTTGCCATCAAGTCGGGAATCCATTGTACCATTGTAGACGCCAAAGAGCTCCAACTTCGGGCTGGCGGGCGTATTCTTGAGTTTTGGGAGGTTTGTCAAGGAGTCGAGAAGCTTCCATTTGCCTCAGCTCTTGCTTCCACAGTATCGAAAAAATAGGACAGCTCGATTTTCACGAGGGGTAAATGTCCATTAGGGCACTGTTTCCTGAAGGCGAGATTGAGTGCCTCAACTTGCCTTGTTGGATTTACTTCCATGAAGCAATCCAAATAGGATCAGCGCGTTTCGTTTTGGGGAGAGCATTCGGCATTTCAAACGAATCAAGTAATTTAGAATCGCAGATGCAGACTATGCATGAGGCCGAATATCCCTTTACGGCAGGTCGACCCCCTTTTGCCGAGACGGTAACCGAACTTTCGAATGAACCTTAACATCTTCCCCCCCGAGTGGATTATGGCTTCATTGGGACTCATCTCGGTTTTTGGTAGCTTGTTTCTTATCTGAACCCACGCATTTCCCCGCATCTTGGCGATGTTTGGATTTGCTTCCTGAGATTTGGCTGAAGAGTCTTATTGGAATACGTGCGCCAGTTGTTCGCTAGGCTTGCGAGCGCAGATACAGGCAGCATCTTTGAAATCATTTATCAAGCATTGGCTGCCCACTAGATACGAAGCGATGCTTCACCAGCAGATTCAAACAGGCTCGACTTTGACGAACAGACGGGAAAATCTACTAAAGTTTTCCTTTATCTTTGCATCTATACCGATACCATCCAGCATTGATGGCAAACAGTCAATGCGATGAACCACCAAGCCTTCGCCAGGAGGAAGGCAATCTTCCTCCAGGGACTTTTCTTTTGATCAGGGGTAGGTATTCATCTCACTTTGCTGTATCGTCGAGTCTAACTGAGGTACAGATGATGACGCAGAGAATCATGGACAACGTCGGATCCTACTCAGTCCGGTGCCCACCAGGGATCCCAATGAGCCATTGGTGAGTCATTTGGACCTTCCTACAACAGCTATTAACTGTAGCGTTAGAACTGGAGTACAGCGCGGAAGGCATGCAACTTTACTCTGGTGCTGGCGGTGACAGCGCTGATATTCACCGCGTAAGTCTCTCCTTGTTGATAACTAGATCCAAGCTGATGCGGTCACCAATGCATTCCAGACTCACGATCCAGGCCATCTTTTGGCAGTTGATGGTCCCTGACCTGCAAGTAACTTATACCCAGCTCAACTGGGCCCTGTCAGTTAATTTTGTCGGTCTTTCAATGGGATGTGTGGTATTCATTCCGCTGGCGAAGAAATTCGGACGAAGACCTGTGTACCTGGTTTCGACCGCGTTGATGCTGGTGACGTCTTTCTGGATATCAAGATTGGAGAGCCTCACGGAGCTGTATATCGCCAACTTGCTTCAGGGACTCGCCGGGGCGACAAATGAATCGATTGTTCAGATCACGGTACGTTTCCTGCTGGTTGAGTGTTTCGGAGCTCATGCTTCTAGATCGCCGATCTCTTCTTCGTACATCATCGCGGAGGAATGAATGCTCTGTACATGACTATGGTGATGATTGGGGTAAGTAAAACCGCCCGCGTCGCAGTGTCGCAGCCACGCTCATTTTTGCCATAACAGAGCTTCCTCTCTCCCATGGCGGCTGGGACTCAAGCAACACGACAAGGCTGGCGGGCATGCTATCGGACAATGGGCATCTGCAATGTGATTCTTTTCGTTCTGTTCATGTTTCTCTACGAGGAGACCAAGTACTCCAAGGTGATTGAAGGCGTGAGCGCGTCCGCGGGACCTGTTGGGGATGCTCAGCAGGTTTCCGTGGACAGTTTCAAGGCGGATCGCAAGTCCGATCTCGAATGTCCTGCGAGTAGAGTGGGAACCAATACGGCAGGGGACCATGAACTTGATCACACCATCCCCATGAAGACCTGGAGACAGAGGCTCAGTCTGTGGACCTACACCCCGGAGCCGATCTGGCCGTACTTTTATCGTCCGTTCATGGTGCTAACAACGTTCCCTGCCGTCCTGTTCTGCGCCGTGCAGTATGCCTGCGGCATAGCGTTGCTAACCATCATGGCGAGTGTGATCTCTTTGGTGTTTCCTATGCCTCCTTACTTGTTCACTGCACAGCAGGTTGGATTCATGAGTATCGGCCCGTTCGTTGGCAACTTGATTGGGTCGTTCTACGGGGGATTTTTTGGGGATCGGTCGATCTTGTTCTTTGCACGGCGCAATAAGGGCTACTACGAGCCGGAGATGCGTCTATACATTCTTCATCTTCCTGCCTTAGCCTTTTGTGGGGGCCCAATCATGTTTGGGGCCACAGTTGTCAGGGTAAGCGTTCCGACGACTGTGTCTTCAGCCTGACCGACAACTGATTCTCATCAGGGCATGCACTGGATCTGGCCGAGCATCGGCGGGGCACTGTTTGGGTTTGGACTGGGCAGTATTGGCGATGCAGCTTTGACGCTGGTGATTGACAGCTATGTTGATGTACGATTCCCAACCCTTTTCACTGCTGCTGCATGGGTTATTCTAACTAAGGGGTCGGTGCTAGATCACCGGAGATGCCTTCACAGGCGTTGCGTTTCTACGCAACGCCATCAGCATTGGAGTTCCCTTTGGTATCTCCCCTTGGATGCAGCGGAGCGGTCTGACCAACATGTTCATCGCCTGCGGCTTTATCGGTCTGGCGATCACCATGACCATCATCCCGATGGTGATGTATGGGAAAAAGACTCGGGTGAGGACCGCAGGTCGATATCGATTGATGGCCGCTCAACAGGGCCAATGAATTTTATTTTTCCAGCTTGTCGTCTTTCCAAACCTTGACTCGGGGGATCCATCGGACGGAAAGGCGTGGGGAGACGGGACCCAACTCCGCCGAGCTGGAAGTCGGCACCTGGCGTGATCGGGAAACTGTCTAGTCTCAGACTTTTATATGCAGGTGCTTAATCGGAGACACTGTCGGTGGTCTATACTTCGGCTAAGAGCGGATAGAACTGGAKTAGCTCCATAGAGCCAATTCTAGAATTTCGCTCGGTTATCCTCGTCTTTGATCATAGTAGATAAGAGGTAAAACAGTTCAATTGCGAAAACGCAGTCAAGAATTGATCCAAGTTATCAAATATTTTCATGTTATTATCAGGCGGGAGACACAAAATTGATGACAAGACATATTTGACTTTTTCTCGTTTAGCCGGTGCCGTGTTCCAAGCTAGTCGGAAAGGCGCATCAAAGGGCGTGCACTGCAGCCACAGGCGTGCCGAGGAGTCATGATGTCGATGAAAGGCGTGAATAATCAAGCAGGAATAATTCCGGTATTGTATTTGATACTAGTATCAAGGTCCTCATTACAATCCTATTGAAAACTTGGGAAAATCATGTAGAGGTGAAACAAATAGTGAAGCTATGGAAGACAATCATTGTTGCGTGATCATCATACTATGCTGAACAGACCAGGTTGATCACCATTCTATTGATTCTCTTCTTCTTCTGGTGTCGTCATCCTCTGATGAATTTGTAATCTTCTATCGCTTTAGCTATTTCTACAGTATTCTCAGTGTATTCCTAAGGAAAGGAATACGAGCAGAGGGATGTCATTGCAAGGGCGCAGACATGAACATTAGTCATTCGCTCAAACTGGCCAATCAGGGCTGCTTCCCATCGCAGGTGGGTAATGCTTCTTTTGCTCCCAACTTCTTGTTCCTCCATCATCCATCACCATGATCGAGTATAATTTGGTACTACCTCATCGGCCATCCATCAATCGGGAAGTTGTCCTGAGACCGCACGTGCTCTGTGGCTTTCTCTGGCTGATGTTCTCATGATCCATCCAAGCTTTTGAGTCGGTCAGTCCAGATGTCGCAATCCTTGGCTGATCGTTTCCCCGTATTGCTGCATTTCCATACTTTCTTCACCTCCAATCTAGGATGGAATTTGAACTTTCTTGATGCAAGTGACTCATGAACCTTCAACGATGCTTAGCAATCCATGCTGTTGTCAATTTGACCATACAGATGGGGGTTTCTCCTGCCTTTATAAACATGTATTGTTTCCCTTGCTCCCCTTGTAGTTCCATCTCGACTATTTTTTATACTACTCTTGTATAGAACTATCACAGACCCTCAGGGCTCCACTGCTGCTCTTTTCCATTACCCAACAGCAATAACCCCGTCACCCCATCCCTGGATTCTCCAGTCATAGCTTCCGCGGCAATTTCCGTCGCTTTCCTTTTTTATTATTTTTGATCGGAGTAAATATAACTTGCGTGATCCCTTGGGCTGCGTCTGTACTTTCCTTCCATATACAAACGGATCGAACTGCGCCGAGGCGCTGCGTTTCTATACGTCGACCTCTTCATCGATTGATCAGCTCTCTCAATGGCGGCTTCGATCATCACTCGGGGATCTAGTTCCCTGGAGTCGCTGACCGGACGCTCTCGTCCCAAGATCCAAATCGACCTTGCCAATCAGACCGACGGGCTGGTTAGCTCGTATACCACCAAGGACCACATCGAAGGAACCGTGACCATCAAAGTAGACCATGACACGCGCTTTGAGGACGTCGAAATCACTTTCGAAGGTGCGACTTCCCCGTCAGGTGCCAGGGTTGCATACATGCTCACAGACGAGAATAGGAACAGCAAGAACGTCGGTCGAACGGGCAGCCTACCCCGGCCGCACAGGGGCTTATCAGACATTCCTCAAGCTGCGCCAGCCCATTGATGACGCCGCATACCCAACTCCCCGCATTCTTGAGAGTGGACGCTCCTACCAGTTCCCCTTCACCTTTGTCGTCCCCGATCGGCTGCTCCCCCATGTCTGCACCCACTCCAAGACCAACGTCCATGTGGAGCGGTCCCACACGTTGCTGCCCCCAACCTTGGGGGACCCCATGCTCGCCAGCAACGGAAAGACATTGCTGGACGACATGGTGCCCGAGATGTGCCAGATCTCGTATATGATCCGGGTTGTCGTGCACCGCAAGCCCGCCGGTGAGAGCGGCGCGCGCAAGGCACTCGCCTCGGCGGGAAAGAAAGTGCGCATCATCCCTACCGTCGACGAGGAACCGCCACTCAACGTCTCCGAGGGCGAGGACGCCTACCGCACCCGCAAGGAGAAGGACGTCAAGCGCGGACTCATGCGCGGCAAGCTGGGCCGCTTGGTTGTGGCCGCCTCGCAGCCCAAACCAGTCCAGCTGACTGCGCCCCAGTGCGAGACCAAGGACTCCGTCGGGACCGTGGCAACCATCCACCTGCGCTTCGATCCCGTTGGCAACGAAGCTCCGCCCCGGCTCGGCAGCGTCTGGAGTAGACTGCGCGTATCGACATACTACGGCGCTGTCCCTTGGGAAGACTACCCATCCGCCCTGTCGGCGACCATGTGGGCGCAGGCCGCGAAGAGTGTCTACACCGAGACTCTGCCCCTGTCGACCCTCTGCGTCGCCTCCGCCCAGTGGACTAAGCACTCGGACTCAAGCCCGGTCCGCCGGGGCTCATTGGAGTCTACCTCCTCGTCTGACTCGCTGACGGGGCCCTCTGCCTCTTTCGGGGGGAGCACCTACTATACCGCCTCGGTGGTGGTGCCCGTCTCCCTTCCCGCGTCCAAGGCCTTTGTTCCGACCTTCCACTCCTGCCTCATTTCCCGAATGTACGCCCTCGACCTGAGCATCTCGTACCACACTCCAAACGCCAACATCCTGACTCCCACCGCCTCCCTTCGCGTTCCACTTCAGCTCACCTGCCAGCCCAAGGCAGATGCGCGCCCTAAGTACGGGGTCCACGAGATCACCCTGGAAGAGGTGGACGCCGAGTTCTTCAGCCCTCGCAGCGTTGCACCCCCGTCCATCTCCTCCTGCGAGTCGTTACCCCTAGCAGAGTCGAACCCCATTGCGCCTCCACCGGAGTATTCCGCCATCCTGGCGCCGTTGGTGGCGAGCGAGCAACCGCGGCGAGTTGCTGCTGGTTGATGATTAAAAAGGAGTGATATGATGACATTACTAATCGCATGGCGTTTTTGATTGCTTGTATGATATACCCATTGACATCTTGATACCATAGATTGATGTTTCCTTCAAAAGTCTGGGCGATCCCATGGCATTGTTATTAGTTTGGTTTATGTTGGACAGTTTGCTTTGATATTCCTATAATAATATAATCAATCCATCATCATACTATCGTCTTATAACTGTTGCCCTTGGAGCAAGTAAGGAGCCTGTTCACTTCCACAAAACACTACCACATTTCCTGCAATTGTCCCAGTCAACTCAACATAACCACTATATATCGTCTATAATTTCCTCGTCGTTGGCAATGTCAAGAAGAAGAATATATATAGTTCAGAGTGACAAAAACAAAAACAAAAAAAATATGACAAGGGTGGGATTCGAACCCACGCCCCTTTCGAGACACGGAAACTGATGAATCAGTTTATAGGTCCAGTTCCTGAACCGTGCTCCTTAGACCACTCGGACACCTTGCCTTTAGGTAACAATATACTTCACTTTATGCTATATAGGCAAAAGCGAGACTTAAGGTAGGTAACTCCGATGAATGATTCTTAGGCACCCGGATGCTCATGACGTATTTCTACAACATCGCAGGAGTAAGGTAAGGACAAATACTAGTCTCTATTCTGCAAATACCAATTTCGTCTTGCACACGACTTCTTACTTGTCGGATCCCAGTATGTAAGAATCTTCTATGTGTGTAGACTTGCTCTTCTATGTGTGTAGACTTGCTCTCTGCGCGCGATACGGTTGAATATACCTCAACTTCTGGAACGAGCCAAGTGCCATACTTCGTCGCATTCCTTGGTGCTCAGCTCTTTCTCATCCGGCTTGAAGTATGGATTTGGCGTCCCCGCCACCAAGCACCTAGTCGTGATCGCTGAGATGGTCAATTTCATCTATGTAAGCTGCTGTCCACTTTGTGGTTAGTGCTTACGGTGAGAAAAAGTTAGAGACACTGGGAGCCATGGCTGGAGCCAATTAGACGAGGAATAACATGTTGGTGACCAGGAGGCTGAATGATTGGCACTATTGACGTCCTCTTGTCCTATCATCTACAGCTACAGAGAGTGGTGGATGCTCTGCTACAGCCGTCCCCGGATCTTGGGCACATCTAGCAGACCACAGCTGTGGTCGAGCATGTCAGATAGAGGGGTTGCAGCAACATGACTCCATCCTTACAGCCCATATAAATTATCTGCTCTTTCCGTGGCTTCGTGCCAACCCATCCACTCATCACATCATGGCAGACACGACCCAGTTAACCGCCCTGGAGTCCTTCCTCCAGGCGCGTCCCGCTATCAAATACATCCCACCCTCCTCTCACGAGTATCCATCCGCTCGTAAGATCTGGAACAGCTCCCGCCGCGACAACCCGCTGGCCATCGTCCAGCCGCAGTCCCCTTCCGACGTGGCCTCCTTGATCAGATTCGCCAGATCCCAGTCTCTGCCCTTCACACTCCGCTCGGGCGGCCACAACCTGGAAGGCCGATCCATTGTCGACGGCGCTCTGCTCATTGACCTGCGAGCTCTGAACGCCGTCACTGTCGCACCCGATCGCAAGTCCGCCATCGTCCAAGGCGGCGTCTTACAGGGAGAGCTCGCCAGCAGGCTCTGGGCAGAGGGGCTAGCCACCCCGACAGGAACTATCCCTTCCGTAGGCTATGTCGGCTGGGCCATCTACGGCGGGTACGGGCCCTTCTCCTCGCACTGGGGTCTAGGTGCAGACCAGATCCTCGGCGCGACCGTCATCAACCCGGACGGCGAGATCATCGCCGCCGACGAGGCCCTTCTCCAGGGCATCCGCGGCGCGGGAGGTCTATTTGGTGTGATCATCGACCTCACCATTAAAGTCTACCCACTCACCACCGTAAGCACCATCCCCTTGGTCCCCATGCCAAAGCTAACACCCCCACCCAGCTCCTAGCCGGCGCCATCATCTATGACTCAGCCGACATCGCCAAAACCTTCATCGACTTCAACGCCGCCTACCGCTCCCTCCTCGACTCAGACCCCCTCCCCCCCGAACTCTCCGTCCAACAGATCGCCTTCAACAGCCCCTCCGCAGGCCGCCTCCTCACCGCCACCTTCGTCTGGAGCAGCCATGATATAGCTACCGGCCACGCCTGGGCCGCCAAAATCGCCGCACTCGCTCCCGCCCTCGCCAACACCGTCGCCGAAACCACCATCCCGTCCTTACTCGCCTCTATCGACGCCGTGGTCCCAAGTTCCGCCTACGGCGCCCCCAGCACGCACAGCATCCGCAGCATCACCCCCGCCGTGGCGGAGACTATCGGGCAGCATCTCGCGACGATGCCGTCAGACCCGGGCACTATGCTCTCCATACATCAGCTGCGGGGCTCGTCGGCCTCGACACAAGACCACGCTAATGTCTTCGCAGCACGAGAGCCGCACTACATGTTTGAGATTTTGGGGTACGCGGTGGAGGAGACGCTCAGCGCGCAGGCGATAGAGTGGGCTGTGCAGATGGCGCGGGGGATTGAGCGCGCGGATCCGGGGAATGTGCTCCCGACGGCGTATATGTCGTTATGTAGTACTGCTGCTGCTGCATCATCTGATGAGGTGCTGCGCAGGGTGTATGGAGACAAGGCTGGGGTGGTGAGAGATCTGAAGAGGGGGTTTGACCCCGGGAATGTGTTTAGTTTGACAGTGCCATCGTTGTAGACGGTGGGATATATGTATATATATTGCGGCATGGAAGGGAGGAAGTCAACTGACCCTTCTACTAATCTATCCATAGATCATGACATACTGATTCTAGTAGAATGTAAATGGGACAATACTGAATTTATCATGAATCGTCCGAGAGCAAGGATCCTAGGGAGAACAAGGAACTTAGGGCAAGAGAACAAGGAGGCTGTGACATCACAATGGTGAGTTATATTAAAATTATGAAGAATCTTCCAAGTATGGCAAGGTGTCCGAGCGGTCTAAGGAGCACGGTTCAGGAACTGGACCTATGAACTGTTACACAGTTTCCGTGTCTCGCAAGAGGCGTGGGTTCGAATCCCACCCTTGTCATTTTCTTTTTTTGCTTCCTGTCATTTTTAACTGCATGAAGACTACGACAGCCTACGCTGCAAGGACTTTGAATCCAATAAAGATCTATTTCTATACAAGACTGCAAGTAAGACGAAATGGTATAGACCAACTTTTCGCATATATACATCAAAGACCATTTTGAACGCCAGATATGCTATCCCAAAACCCGACTACGTCAACATATCATCCAGCTTCTCACCCAGGACGTTCTCAATCTGCTTAACCCACTTGCGGACCTCGCGCTCAACGTTCTCGTCCTCATCCTCCATCAGCTCGCTGATATACGGCAGCATCTCAGGCAGAAGAGCAAGCCACTCCTCGCCAAGCTGCTCGGTGAGCGATTGCTCGGCCTTGAGCGCTGCGAGGCGCGTGTGCGGGTTCTCGCCTCCAGCGGCTTTGCCGTTCGGACCCGCGGACGGACGGAGGAACTTCATCAGGGCGGTGTTGAGTTCCTTGTGGTTGTCTGTTGAGTCGGCGGCGACGGCGAGCTCGGTGATGGCGGGGACGGCCTCGGCGATCACGGTGGCTGCCGTGGAGGAATTGGTGGCGTGGGCGAGTTGGTTGATGAGGGGTGTGGAGATTTTGTTCAGGTGCGAGGGGGATTGCCAGAATTCTGCGATAGTTAGCTTCGGCATGATCTGATGGAGAGAAGAAGAGAAGGGGAAAGGCATACCGTCTTGATCGTGCTCAAAGGCATTGCGGAGCAAACGCATTGTGGCCAACCATAGAGCCTTGGTGCTCTTGTCGGCTGGACTGGCCTTTCCAAGGACGGAAACCACGCTTTCGATGATATAGCTGGCGTAACCAGTGACGATAGACTATCTTTGTTAGCGATGGTGAAACGTTTGATGAGAAGTGATAACGTACCTGAAGAGTTCCAAAGAAGGCTTCCAAGAACTTGTAGAACGTCGTAAGTCGGGCCCAGCTGCCCTGGGTGTCTTTCTTTGGTAGACCAGACGTGGCCCAATCCAGCATCTTCGTGAAGATAGGACGGAAGGTGGTATCGTTCAGCTTGTAGATCATCTTGATCGTGACGTCGTTGAGGGCATCTTCGATTTCATCCACGTCGGCTGCATCAAATGTGGCGTTCCCTCCCAGTGCAAGCTGCTCCCGGCGTAAATCGAATGCCTTGAACAGGATGCTCGACAAGACCCCAACATTCTTGCCAGTCGCGGATTTGGGATGCTTCTCCACGGCGAGACTGACCACCTCCAGCGTCTCCTTCGTGGCGACCGGCCCGGCCTGCACGGCGGACTGCCAGTTGCGATCAACCGCTCCCAGCGTTGCAGCCATGTCAACCTTTCGAGCCATCATCTTCAGCGCTTCTTGCCKGCTATCATCTTCGCAGTCTTCAGCATTGGCTGACAAGAAAGAGAGAAGAAGGATCTTGTCGAGATGAGGGCCAGAGATCATATACGGGATATGAACAAAGAGCGCCGAGAACAACGAGAAGACGGCGTCGTGTAACCGGGAGTTCTCCTTGCCCTCTTCCAAGCTCAGTTCAAGCAGAGCCAGGGATCGGCTGAGGGCCTCTGGGAGTGCTGGAATCATGACTTGGCCAAGGGTCTCAGCCATGGATGCAAGACACAAGACACCCATGATACGAATACGGTCGTCCGTCTGGCCAATGCAGGCCTCGCTGGCCACGACCTGGGCAGCACCGACAACTCTTGATGGGTCTTTCTTGCCGTACTTCTCGGCGATGCGATCGATACAGGCAACCGCGGCATGCTTGAGCAGGATATCTGTCGAGTTGCGGACAATGTCAACAAGAGTAGGCAAGAAGTCAAGCACCCGGATCTGAGAAGCGCCGTCGCGTTCTGGGTTCTGGCGAAGGCGTCCCTCAAGGAGCCGGAGGACCTTCCGACGGAGCTCATCGTTGGGCCGCTCCAGCAGCACTTCGATGGTATCGAGGAAGTCGACCAGTGTCAGTGTGCCGAACAACGCGGCCAGGACGTCGCCGTTCGCTTGGCTGACTAGCTTCATGCTCTGCACGGAATCACCGATCGTCAAGACCTGTTCCAGGATTTGAGAGAAGAGGGTTCGGAGCTGTCTAATGGTCTCTTCGTCCTCTGAAGCAAATGTCTTGGCCATCTTGACCTTGAGAGACGAATGCTTGAAGAGATAGGCCAAGTCACGAAGCAGGTCAACCGCAACCTTCTGGGGCTCGCGCCCATCATCACCACCAATTCCAAGGAGAACTTGCGAAATGCCAGGCTTCGGCTTGAGCGAGTCGCTCACCAATCCGAGGAATTTGCTATATGTCTGTTTATGGTCAGTAAATAGTCCAGAAATGTGGAAGGATAAACACGTACGGTAAGCTCAACAGGAGCACTGGCATCAGAAACGAGGCCTGTCATCAGGACAAGAACATCTTTGTCCATGGCATATCTATTGGCGAGCATTGCCAAAACAGCAAACAAGAAGTCCTGCGTTCCTAGCTTCGTAATCAGAGCATGGAAGAGGCGCAGACGACGGTGCGAAGGGATGTGCTCAAACGCAGCTGTAAAGCTTAGCAGCAGCTCGGATGTTCCAGACACCACGTCACGCTTCTGATCACGCAAGGACTGGATAAGAGCGGGCACAACTTGGTCGATGGTCTGGTCAATGACAGAAACCGAGTACTCATCGTCTTTTCTGAGAACACTGGAGCCCATGAACGTGAAAATGGGCATCACGCTGTGAAGAACCAACTCAGGCGCGATGACGGAAAGCCCGGCCACGAGAAGCAAGGCCGCATTCTGCACTTGAGGGCTCTCAGTGGTCCGCACGCAGTCCACGACCAGGTCGGCGCGAATGACCGAGGTATCGAACTGTGCCTTTGCGCTCTCCTTTGACCGGTTGACAATGGCCAGCAGACTACCCAGAGTCAAGCTGAGCAAATAGCTCATTCCAGACTGAATCTGTGACTTGAAGTGATGGAGAGCAGCCAGCGCTTGGAAGAGACCGTCGGTAAGCTCGGGATGAGTCTCGGGTGATGAGCTGTCAACAAGTTCCAGGATGAAAGTCATCTTCTCCATGACCTTGCCAAACTCCGCCTCATCCTTCACAGTCATCGCAATCATGTTGTTCTGACTAGTGCGTCTTCTCTTTGGCGCAGGCCCAAGAACTTCCATGTCAGTAAGAGAGACAGGTATTCTTTCCAGGAATTGGGCGAGTACAGAGCCTGGGAGCTGAACGTTGCGGAGGAGATCTCTGCAATTATTCACAAGTGGCAAGTTGGAGAGGCCAAGCGAGATATCAAAGAGCTGCTCCGCAGCCACAATCTGACGATCCTCCGCCACTCGAGCCCAGATGTCCTTTATGCGGCCAAAGACGGCTGCAATGAAAGAAGGCCGCAGAGACTCCGAGTGAGGGCTCACATTTGACAAAAGAATCATAATGGCGTCCTTCTCCTTGGGTGTGACAATCGTCACCATCTGACGCTCCACGTCAGGAACAGGAACCCGCTCTTTCTCGCAGATATCCTGGACTTCACGCTCACTCAATCCACGCCAAGTCTTCAGTAAAGGCTCAAGCTCCTTCGTACGAGTGGTTCCACCAGCCTTGTCGATGCGGTTAAGAATGTTGAGCAAGCCAAGTTTAGGCGTGAACAACGGAAGCTGGATGGCATGGGAGCACAGGAAGGTGAAAAATGCCAGTCTGAGAGGCTTCTTGAGCTCTGACGCATTCGCATCGACCGAGACTCCCCGAAGAGTGTTCTCCAAAACCTTGCCAATGTGAGCCGCATCGAAGATGCATTCCTCCAAACTAGGAAGCACTGCACGTTCAAAAACCTTCTGCGCATCACGAGTGGGGAGCCATTGAATGTCCTTCGGTTGCACTCCTTGACCATAGAGGTCGCGAGCCCAAACATCTTCTCCCTTCTTATTCTTCTTGTAGAGACTACCGACAGCAGCAAGAGCTGCAGCGGCCTCACGTCGAACACGTTCCGATGGATCTGTGAGAGCAACTAGCAAGAACGGCAACAGCGCCTGGAAGTCTAGATTCGGGTTCTCGGTGGATGTGAGGAAAGAGGTGATCATATTTAAAGCCGTGACCCGTGTGCCCATGGGATACGGACCAGAGAAGACTCTGATGAAGAATGAAAGATATTGAGGGGACTTTGTAGCCTCGCTCTTCCCAAGAGCCTCCAGGTCGGAGAAGGTCTGGCATTTCTCGTTCGAGCCAACCGCCAGTGCAAAGGCTTGGACAAGCCTGTCGAACACGGGAATGGATTGGGTGCTGAGGAAAGAGCCCTTGAATGACTTCTCCCCGCTCAAGGATTCCACAGCCGATGAGAAGTTGTCTTGCTCTTCTTCCTTCTCTGCATCTTCCATCTCGACATCTTGCACAGCACGAGGCGCAGGCGCGGTATCAATGACTGTCTGCAGATTATGTTCTAGCGTAGCAATGTCGAAAGATGACTCTGCAATTTTCTGCTGGAAAATAGGCCGCAGAGACTCGGACTGGCTGAATACTTGAATTAGATCTGCAAGGCGTGCCTGAGCATCCAAAGACATGGCACCATCCTTGTGGACACTGCTTGTGGCTTCCAGGACCAAGGCGATAGCCTTGCCCATTTCCGGCTCACCCAAGAGCTGGTTCTGGAAAATCCGGGACAAGAGATCGAGGCGTGCTGTGTCCTTTTGTTTCGGAAGATCGTCAAGGCAGCCGGCAATGACCCCGAGAAGAAGGTGAGAGGTCTTGTACTGTGCCGCTATCTCTGTCAACCGCTTGATAATATCGTCCAATCGCAAGATTGCCTTCAGAGCACGTCTCGGTAATTTTGTTTCGGGCTTTTGCTGTGCCAGAACGGCCAGGCACACCAGGCCCGATTCGACTGTCTCTTCCGTCCACGATCCGGCAACGGCCTCCATCAAACCATCCAGAACCTTGTCTTGAAGAGACGACTTTTGTGCAAGCACTACGGAAACCATGTAGCAGCCAATGACCAATTCTGAGACGCTCTTCAAAGCGAAACCATCGTTCAAAATTGGGAGAACACGTATAACGATATCTTCGTGCTTCTGTTTCTCGACTTCTCGGCGTCCGGAACGCGATGCATCCAGCATTCCCGCAACGGCCTCGGTGTAGATGCCAGCCCAGAATGCCAGAAGCGCATGATGATGCGCCTGCTGCCGGCTCACCTGGAGGACATAGCTATTCAATGCCGCCAAGAAGTTCTTATTCGTAGTAGCACTGTGCACGAGTGGATGGCGAGGTGGATTGATCGAGCCTTTTTTGTAGGGAATCAGGACTTTGAAGGTCGGCGTCAGGTCTTCGGGAAGGATCGCCAGGAGATTCAAGAATAACGGGGTGGTATAGTACGGTAGGAATGTGAGAATCGTAAATGACGTGTTATATTCGTGAATTCTGCGTGCTTTGTTAGCCCAACACGTCCGAGAAACCGAGTACTTGACCTTTTGAGATCGCCGCTTTCGCACCTGAAACGTCTGACAAGCCACTCGACTGCCTTAACAGCAGGATTCAACAGTAATCGACCTCCAACTAGAGCAAGAAAAGCCTCCAAGGCCACATCGAGTTCCTTATTCTGAGCCGCAGTCAGCTGTGTGCGATCTTCGGCCTTGCTCTGCTCGCTGAAAATTGTGCGCTCGAATGCTGTGAATCGTGAATCCAGCTGACATAACTCCTGGAAACMCTCGTAACATATTTGGTAGACCGTGTCGAAATCCTGAGTGCTCGCAACTTTCCTGTCAAAAATCAGAGATTGCGAATGCGCTATTCTCTGTGCCTTGAGGTCGAGCTGGTTTGTCGACTTTGCCGCAATCTGCGACAGCTGCGCGGCGAGGGACGAAGCCATTGTCGATAGAATTTTGTGCTTTGTCGAGAAATAAGATTAGACACCCATCGCTCAACGAGCTCCTCCTTCGCTTTTCCAAATGAAAACCCTGTTGTTGCCTTGAGCGGGTTTGTTCCGTCAAGATCGACTAATGGTCGAAGCAACTTTTTTTTGGAGTCTTTTTTCTCCAACCAGAAAAAGGCTGCGGGAAGCGGGAGCGGAGTTTTTCCAGCCAACACCAACTCCGCAACACTTGGTCTCCCGATGATGTCTCACGGCCAGGAGCATGGATTCCTCGGGCTCCCAGGTAAGATTATCTTTTTGAAATTCAAACTGTATCTCGCGCCTATACTAATGATTTCTGAAGGAGAAAAAGTCCATCCCGCGGTTTGCCAGTTTCAAGCCTCCACCAGCTCCTCCGCCCAAAGCTGATCGGCCTTCTGATCGCCGAAGTCACGAGCCCGTCCATCGCGACGAAAAGTCCAAACACCACTCGAGGCATAGAAGCCATCGGGATCGTTCGCGATCTCGAGAGCGTCGAAGAGAACGGAAGGAGCATCGTCCGGCCCGAAGAGATGCGGAACAACGAGATGTGGAGCCTACCCGCGAATCTGCGCGCGCACCGAAACCCATCGTGAGAGAGGGAGAAGACGAGGCGTCTGATCTGTATGTTATCGATCGCAAAGGCGACAAATACAACCTGATTTACGGGACATTACATCGCTACAATGTTCCCCTTTATCACCGAGTCGGCCGAGGAAACGTGCTTGGTCTTCCCACGAGCTACCGAATCGACCGCGACACGGCGKAGGGAGATGCGCTGATCTTGAAGACGGGCATTTCGCGTACAGACGCGAAGAGCATCAAGTCAAAGAGTGCCTTTGCTGGACTGGCTAAGCAACGCACGAAGCTTCTCCGGCTGCGAAAAGACCCTTTGTCGGATGCCGCAGCCGAGGCCTCGAAAGATTTCCTTCCTCTCGATGCTTCAGCCAACCGGAGGCGCAAAGAAACGCCAGAAGATATCGCTACGGAAGATGAGCGATATGCCTACCGGTCGATTCATGGTAAAGCGAAACCCGAAGATGACATTCCGAGCGACTTGGAGGCCGTGTCGGACACGGACTCCAGTGACGGCGGCCTTCGAGTGGATCCCGACGAGGAAATCAAGTCTCGCAACGCAGAACTTTTGAGGGACGTTGAACGAAACCCGACAGATATTGATGCATGGCTCCGCCTCATAGAACATCAGGAGTTGCTTCTTAGAGGTTCAGAAAGGGAATCTCGCGCCTTGACCGCCGCGGAAAGAAAGAGTTTGGCCGACATCAAGCTGTCGTTGTACGAGAAAGCGCTGAAAAAGGTCGGGGATAGTCCGTTCAAAGATGTCCTTCTGCTGGGCTTATTAGAAGAAGGTGCAAAGCTATGGGACACGAAGAAGCTCTCGTCACAATGGCAGGCAGTGCTGAAAGCGAATTCACAATTCATTAGCCTTTGGATCAAATACCTTGATTTTCGTCAGACGGAATTTCTCGATTTTACCTATGAAAGGTGCTTCAACACCTACCTTGAATGCTTGAAACTGAATAGGCTTGGCCCTGGAGGGCCGGGAAAAGGCCATGTGCAGGTCTACTTGTTTTTGCGATTGACTTGTTTTATCAGGGAAGCTGGATTCACAGAGCATGCGGCTGGTCTTTGGCAGGCCATTCTTGAAACAGTGTTCTTTCGTCCAGAGGATTTAAGTATCGGAAAGGACCAAGAAACACTTTCAGCGTTCCTTGACTTTTGGGAATCAGAAGTTTCTCGAATCGGAGAGTTGGGCGCAAAGGGTTGGAGATCGGGAGAAAATGCTCTCATGGAACCCAAGGCCTTCGCACCTCAGTTCAAGGTCGATCTACGATCAGTTTTTGCATCCTGGACCGTCTGCGAAAGAGAACGGATATCCAATGCGCAATTGCCCGCGCGGAGTCTGGACGAGACTGACGAAGATGATCCCTACCGTATAGTAATTGCATCTGATCTCCGAGAGATTTTACCCCTTGTCTGGGACGTGGACTCGACGGATGTGTTGATCGATAGCTTCATGTATTACTGCCAATTGCCTCCACTCAAGTCACCCGAGAACATGGAATCGACCAGTCGTTGGACTGGAGACAATTTCCTGCGAAATGAGTTGATGAGTAACACAGAGATCACAATACACGGTTTTCTTCAGAACCAGACCGACGGTACAGAGCCATCTGCTATCTCCCCATTGTCTTTCCCTCATACAAATTTCGTACAAACCACGGATACGCTGTTTGCAGATCAAGAGGCCTGGTTTTCGTCTCTACGGTCGTGGACGAAGACTACGATGTTCTCACGATCCGATATCAACCCCGACTGGGCTCGGAGGACCCTCAGGTTATTGGTAGAAGCAAATCCGTGGAACGATGACTTGGCTGAGTGTGCACTTGCCGTGGAATTAGCGTGCAATAGCAAAGAAGCCAGGAAGTATGCCAAGTCGCTTCTAAAGAAGAGGAGCTCGAACCTGCGGCTTTACAACGCCTACGCGCTTATAGAATGCCGCTCTGGCAATCACACGGCTGCCGAACGTGTCTGGGCAACCACGCTCTCCATGAGCAAGACATTTTCCGATCACGACAGGGTCGATTGTGCCATGTTGTGGCAGAGTTGGATCTGGGAATCGCTTAATGCTCGAAATATAGCCCAAGCATCCCACCTACTCCTTTCAATACCGCAGAACAGTGTTGACCTCAACGCTGTCCCGGCCGCTTTTAGCGAAACCATGTTTAGCGCGACAGGTCTGCTGAAAGCACAGAATGTGAGTCGCTACCGCCTGTATTTTTTGAGCTACGAGCTGACGCCTTTTAGTCTCTTTCAGAAGCCCAAGAACGCGCCCTGGTCACCAGAAAAGCCAGGATATTTGTTGCTTGCACGGATTGTCTGGCTCTTCTTGCATATCTGTCCCAGTCCTTCGATATGACCAAAGCCTTGGAGGCATATACCCGTGCAATGGCCAGTCTCAGCACGCTACCTGAGCGATTCCACAGTTTCCGGACCTTCACAACCGAGTTGCTACACCAAGCCCGGGCGAGGCTTATTTACTATCATGTCCGCACCAGCAGCCTATACAAACCATCTCAGATTCGCTCCCTCCTAACCGAAAGCATCTCCCTCTTCCCCCACAACACCATATTTTTATCCCTCTTCGCCTGGAACGAATCCCGGTTCCGCATCGAAGAACGCGTCCGCGAAGTCGTCCGGGACGTCACCTCAGAAACAAAACAGCGCACCAGCCACGACCGCACAATCGCCCAACAAATCCCCATAACCTCCCACCTCTTCTCGATCTACACCGAACTCGTCCGCCCCGTCTACGCAGGCTCCACTCTACACTCCGTCCGTGCGGCCTTCGAAAAGGCCATCGGCGACCCCGCACACCTCCCACACACAGGCGCACTCGCGAACGGCGCCAGCAGCACTACATCGAGCGCGCGCTCGAGTCTCACCCTCTGGAAGCTGTACATCCTCTTCGAACTCTCCCGGCACGAGATCGACCGCGCCAAAGAAGTCTTCTACCGCGCTATTCGCGCCTGTCCCTGGTCCAAGGAACTCGTTATGCTGGCATTTACGCACCTGCGCGCGGACGTCGTCCGGGACCGATACAAAGATTCCCCGAGGAAAGGGGAGGGGATGGGCTTCGACGAGCTTCGCCGCGTGTATAATGTTCTCGTGGAGAAGGAGTTGCGGATCCATGTCGATATCGAGGAGGAATTGGACAGACTTGCGGCGAGGAGGATCGAGGGCGCTGCTATGTCTCTGGGGCCGATTCAGATGCCCGACGATGCAGACAGTGAGGATGAGCGTATGCAGTTATAGATGAGCAACKGCGCTTCCTGGTCCTTTCTCAGTATTGGGATGAACTATCGTATTCATAAGATACCAGTGGT
Source organism: Aspergillus pseudoviridinutans (assembly GCF_018340605.1). Lineage (NCBI taxonomy): Eukaryota > Fungi > Ascomycota > Eurotiomycetes > Eurotiales > Aspergillaceae > Aspergillus > Aspergillus pseudoviridinutans. Next base: position 1,270,018 of record NW_025091289.1, on the reverse strand, counting down.
GTATGGGAAGCAATTAATTAACGATGCATATACGGCTAGATTCTGTACTATGATACATGCAGGCCCAAATACCTTGTATAATCCAACCAAAACCAAATAAAGAGATTCATAACTCGTAACACGTTAAACTCATTCATGATTCTCTGTTTTGATATCCCTGCAGCTGATGGTTCTCTATCCAGCAAAGCAAGTCAGCAAGTCGGTAAGTCAGCAACCTAACGCCTAGAGACTAGAAATGTTCCTTCCAGAACTTGAACCTGACGTTACTGGTGGACGCCGTCTTGGCCGCTTCACGGATCTGCCGGGCTGCCGCATTCGGGCCGCAAAAGTACACTCCGATCTCCGTCGTCATGGCCGGATGAAAGCCAGGCATGTACGACTGGTCATGCAGCCCGTCACGCATCGCCGTGAAGAGCCGGTTAAAGTCGGGCCGGCCAAAGTTCGTGCGACTGCGGAGCTCGGTGAGCGGGTCGACCTCCTGGCCGACGGAGTTGAGGTAGATGTTGGCGGCGGTGTCCTCGTCGAGCCGCTGCGTGAGGTAGGTGTGGATGCGCAGGAACTCGGCGCTGCCCTGGCTGGCGGCGGCGCTGGCCGACTGGGACTCGAGCGAGGACAGGAGGGCTTGGAACCATTCGAAGGAGGAGGTGTCCTTGCAGACCCAGATGAACTCGACCCGGCGGAGACGGCGGGGTGGGTTCGGGCCTGAGCGGAGGTGCCAGATGTTCTTGAGGATGGAGGCCCAGGGGGTGACGCCGATGCCGGTGCCGATGAGGACGGCGATTTCGTTCTCGAAGACGTCCTCGGCGGGGGCACCGTAGGGCCCATCGATGAGGAGCTTGGGCATTTTCTGCCCGTTCTGAAGGGCGACTTCGTACATTCCCAGCGGGTCTAAGCCTTCCATATCTCTGGCCTGTGCGGGGCCGCATCCGAGAGCGTCACCGAGCGCTCGCGTGAAGTCGCCTACTTGGCGGACGTGGATACTGACATACGGATCGAAGGGACAGGATGTGATGGTGAAGGGGTGCCACTGAGTGTTGGAAACCTCGGGAACTTGGATGAAGAGCCACTGCCCGGCTTTGTATTTCATGCTGTCCTTGCGAAACTGGATTTCCATCGCATCTAACGAGTTGTGAGATAACGGCAAGCACAGTAACAGGTGTGAAGGCGTCGCTTACCATATGGATGACGGATCACCTTTGTGATGACAGTGGCGCGTCTGGACCGAATCTCGCGATAGAGCCTCTCCATGAGGTAGAGACTGCCCCCTATCAGTTCCCACCTCCAACCTTCGTAACCAAGGCAATGGTTCCAAAATCTCGTCCCCGCAAATGGGGAGATTGGTTCTGGAGTGTCTCGCACGAAGCAACCAGTTGCATGCGTGTAGAGGGCCAGCAGGAAAGGAACGAACAGGTGGTGCGTGTACCAGAAAGTCTCGAAGGACTGCTGTCGAATGCGATGGTGGGAAGTGGTATAGATAAGCATCATGCATAGAAGCATGACATGGCCGGTGATTCCAGCTGCTTGGGTATAATGAAGCTGGATAGCAGTTACGGGGCGGATTTTGTCCTTCTCGATGTTGTAGAAACTTCGGTGGATTAGCAATCTGCAGATAGCATTCAACCGCGTCCGACTTACTTGACATAATGGGAAGCAACGTGTATGACAGTGAAAATGAGCAGCGCATACGCTACCTGACGATGAAACCATATAGCTTCGTCAAGGGGCAGCCATCGAATTCGGGGTCTGGCGAGAGTAATGAGATTCCGGCACATAGGCAGCACGATAAGAGTCCCATCAACGGTCAAGACAAGACCTGCAGCTCTGGAGAACCACACAGACCACTTCAATACATTGAGGGCGTGCAATCTCTGGTTTGATGCTTGTATGTACCTGAACGCATATCAGTCAGTGTCATCCGGTCCCTCGAGCTATATCCAGACGTACCATCCTGCGGCGAAGATGCCAATATGTACACCCCAGAACAGACAGTAAAACACAATCTTAGATCCTGTAAATTGTGAAGACAGTGGATGCCGCATGTTGCTGGGGCTGAGTCTGGAGGATGTAATATCCGGATAGAGAATTGGGGATCATCGACCGGCGATGATCGATTACCCCTGGAGGGATCCCGGTTGGATTAATGGCAATGTTGTAACAGTCGACTACTTCTAAATTCCTTCAAATAAGGACTGAAATTATGAATCCAAAGATCGGCAACTGGTTCGAGAGTTCGTGATGGATGTCGAACGCAGTCGCTTCAGGGGTGACAAAGTCATGTACCGATATTTCTTGTCAATGTCAGATCTACCAGAGCTGAGAGCCTCCATATAGGATCATTCACAGTTATTATGGCCAAGAGAAGATCGCAATGCGGCGCGTAAGTGTTGCGATGCCGGACAGGTTAACGGCCAACGCTACGGGGCGAGTGACAGTCAAGGAGAGAAGCTGAGGCGAACAGGATCATGATCAAGAAAGTCTAACGGTATCAAAAGAAAGAATAAAGAACAGCATCTAGTATGAGTCGGATAGACAGACCAAACTAGTTAGACAGGATGGGATGACGTTGAGGAGGGCTTTTTTTTGCAGGAAGTTCGCTTAGGTCGCTTGCTTGGTTTCCCAGCGTTGTGGTTTGGCTGCAGGGAGGAAGAAAGAGGGGGAAGGGGTCAAAGAAGCCACCAGCAGAGGCAGGGAATAAAAATAATACTCTTCACTTTGCTAATGATCTTTCTAAATATGCTATATTTAATCATTTACTGGACAGGGCTGTATTTTGAGTTCTAGCACAAGTCAATAGTTATCCAGGCAAACGTCCATGCTCATACACTTGGCGTTTATTTCCTTCTTTAAATGATGCCTCTCTTCCAATCCTTCTGTGGCTGGCCAGTATCATCACAGATCCCATCCATCTATTCCGTATAGGTACTCATTTACACATTGCGTCCCGCCGATCCATTGCCAATTACCCATCATACGATAAATAAGTAAAGTGACTGACTGGACAGAGAAAGTCTCCGCCTTTGTCACTGTTCGGACATGATCTCTTCCAGGTCAATAGCCCGCCGAGATCATCTGAGTGTGATAGATGTCATGCCTATCAGGAGTCCTCGTTCGGACTTGCCAGTTATTTCGGGGAATCGCCAAGGCGGTCTTTTCTCCTCGTCCTCTCGCGGTCTTTTTTACTGCTTCTCCCAAGTTCCACTGGCGTTCTCCAATCCTGGGGACTCCATCAGCGAACCATGTGGTACCGGGATCTATCATGAACCATCCTAGCTAGTACTATGGTCAAATCTGACATTGGTTTATTTTTAACTCTTGTGCGCCCGGATAAAGGCGCCTGGATAGTCTCTATCTAGGCACTCTGTACTACTGACTCTAGGTACATAGGTACTGAGAGCCATCGCCAGTCCATCAGTACTGGGAACAGCCGAACTGACCAATCACAGACGTTCTGCAGGCGCTCATCTCCGTCACATTTTTTCTAGCCAATCAGAAGACGAACTCTTGCATCTCAATCAGAACGCCTCCCCCAGATAAGTTTGTTGATACTCTGTATTAAATTGATGCCAAATATAGTCATTGGGTCCTGTTCATGTCAGGTATCTAGATATGTCTATTCATAGCTATTTACCACCAATCCAAAGTTGACAATATCTCCGATTTTGCGCCGCTCTCGGGGGGCCTGAAGAATCGTTCCTGAAAAGGAATGCAAAACGAGGGGTCGAATTATCATAAGATATGCACGTGGGCTCAAAGGCATAAACCCCGTAACTTAGATATCTACCTTGTTCCACCTAAAAACGAAGAACAATGAGCGGAAAAGACGGTGAGACGAACTCTATTCTTTGAGATGCGCCGAAGTATAAGCATGAATGGTTCATCTCGACTGTCTCATATACAATAGGTTTATTGGAATATCAGTTTCTTAAAATCCCCGTCATCGCACTTAAAGTCAGAACTATGCTGTACTTACTGTAATAGTGTCGCTGTCAACTCATCGGAAGAGGAATTTCATGGGAGTAAAAGGACATTTTGGTGTCGGTCCAGTCTTTTAGATGCCGTTTCTGTACAGTACATTACTATTTCCCTCTTCCAGTAACTGAAGTCCGATATTCGCAAGATCATAGACTGCTCAACTCTGTCTTTGAGGATTGTTATCACACAGCAGCATCGGCCGCTAAAGCGGGTTCCCGCTAATCTCCTGCAGTCTGTCACGCTCTGTGTCTCCTCCCATTCGTCCTCTTACTCGCTCATCCTGCACTTCTCATAGCGCCCAACAAGGGACTGCCAGCCTACCAGCTTCAGCATCTGCAGGATTTGCCAGCTCGAATTCATTTAGTTTATTCGCTAGTGTCCATGCTCTCGCCCAATCGTTCATGCTTTCTCACTCTCTGCATGAAGAATCCATGAGGGGCTTTGACGGCCTCGAGCGGCCTTTCGCTTCAATTGGTTATCAGCTTCACGGCGATTGATCAGACACCGCGCGTGTCACAGTTGCTCTGACAATCCCAGAACGAGGAATCCTCAGCAGTGCTAAGTACTTATTTTTATGATTCTGCACTACTGCGTGGAGATATCCTCGCTAGTGATCATGTGGTCTCCCACGCTCTGCTGATTTGGCACTGTGAGCTCTCTATGTAACTAATCGCTTCCCCTCCCATTCAACTGCCATCACGCTATCTTCATCTTTCTTTGCAAGTCTTTGTCGTCTGATTTTGACGCATTGATCGTCTCGGTTGATGTGATATCCGTGATACAAAACTTAATTTACAGTCCGACTCGACTCATCGGAAGATAAGAGTAATCATACCATTGTTCAACTGCCATGTCACTGTCACCGATCATTCCATGTGCGAGACCAACTGGCAGAGCGGACGTCTGATTTTGGTCCACGACAACGCTGAGTGATACTGACCCTCGATCCCTGCATGGAAGTCTTTCGCTGGACGAAAGCCTGCTTGTCAAATATACAGCGTCTAAGCCCTCAATAATCTCGATATCGTCGTATTTCTCGTCGCAATGGGAAGGCTGATCAAAAACCACTGGGCCCGCTTGATCATCCTCACCGCTGCAGCTTGTATGTGATTCCTTAATCTTCAACCATAGCAGGACGAGCTAACACATTGTCCACCTAGATCAAATAGGCAGCGCTGTGGAGGGCTTCATTTGGCCCAAGGTATTCTGGGACTTCAGTACAAAAAATCTTAACGGCGCTGTAAAACCTACCCCGATACTCCAAATCCTCAACCTCTTAATGGGCCTGCTCGGCATCGCATGGGAATGGCCGTTGAACCTTCTCGCTGGGACCCTACCACACCGCAGCATAGAAGTGCGACTCATCATGTACCCTCTGAGCGCTCTCCTCGCTGCCCTTCTCTACCAGGGGACGGATCCTGCCATCTACTATCTGATCGGAATCGCGGTCTACTTCTGGGCGTACACCGAAGGCGAGGTGAGTCTCTTGTTTCGACTTCCTCGAACACATTATCTGACGAATGACAGGTTGTATGTCCGGAGCCATGGACTTTGCCGAAACGACACTTCCTCAAAGTATAACGGTCCGAAATCCTCATTACGGAAGAACTACATATCACGAAGTGAATATACGACGTAACGAATCATGAACAGGACGAAAAGGCGTTGGAACCTCAAGGAATTAATACTCAGTCGCCAGGGGACCAGGGGCGATCATGGGACTGTAACATATGCCGCCGCTATATTGGGCTGGTCTAGAGGCCGAAGCTGCAAGATGCTAGTGGGCCTCTTGCTCTTGTATATATAACATTTACCTAGACATAACCAGAGTCGCTGATCAAGAAATATATCTCTCGCCCCAGCTTAATGCCAAACCTCGGTAATAGTCACATGACCGCCAGCAACCGTACCTGAGTGGCAAGACCTTTATAATTGGATCCCAGTACAGGATCTCCCAGGGTAAATATCACAACAGAAATAATCTAATGCAGACTTCACAAACTCACTCGAGTCAATAGTATCAGGATTGAAGGGTTCATGAGCTCCTTGCTGGCCGTCTCCTGACAATTTTTGAGAAAAATTCACTCCATCAACCACTAATACGCTCCAGCAAGATCTTCCTCAACAGCAGACATGTCGCCACCTGCTCCTGTTGCTGAGGAAATTTCTCATGAATATCGAGATGAAGCCGGCATCGACGACGAACACGATGTCCCCGTGAACAAAAAGACCACTTTCAACGGCAAACTGAACCAATACTTTCATACATCCAAGAACCTGGCATCGACAACGGAGTCGCTGTCAAAGGTTGCCTCAGCGCCGAATCTCCTAACAGCGACGATCAAACGCAAGCCCGAGTCTCATTCAGAACCACCCAGTGAACCATCCAGCAATGCCTCGACACTTCAACCGCCTATCAAACGACCACGAATCCTCCGTTCGAGCCGATCCTCGCCCGTAAGCACCGGCCTTACACCGCGCATCACCCGTTCCCGCTCCGCTTCTTCCACCACCTCGCTACCTCCATCAAGACCCGACTCCCCTCTCACACCGTCCACAACTCCCGAGGAGACCTCTCGCTCTCGGTCCCGTCGCCGACAACCCTCCACACCAGCTACATCCTCCATCTGCCTCCTCCGCGACACCATCCCGCCGAATCTCACCCTACTTCTGGTCGGCGTAAACCCTGGCATCATGACCGGCACCACGGGCTTCGTCTACGCACACCCTTCCAACCTCTACTGGAAACTCTTGCACTGGTCCGGCATCACCCCCATCCGCCACCCGCCTTCAGACACCTATCGCCTCCCGGAACTCTACAACATCGGGAACACGAATATCGTCGAGCGTCCGACGCGAGACGCAAGCATGCTCACTAAGGCCGAGATGGACGCGGGTGTCCCCGTGCTTGAGGCCAAGGTTGCGAAACAGCGGCCCGAGGCGGTCTGTTTCGTGGGCAAGAGTATCTGGGAGGCTGTGTGGCGGGTGCGCAAGGGGAGGGCGATCCGCAAGGAGGAGTTCCGGTATGGCTGGCAGGATGAGGCAGAGAATATGGGGCGATGTGATGGCCCTGATGGCTGGGAGGGTGCGCGGGTGTTTGTCGCTACGACGACGAGCGGCCTGGCTGCTGGGATGAGTATCGCGGAGAAACAGGCTGTGTGGAATGAATTGGGAAGTTGGGTTGTCCAGCGCCGTAAGGCGCTTGCGGGCAAGCTGCCTAGCCAATGATTGCATATAGACTCTTCTACTACTACAATGAGGGATATAGACACACAATAATGATCTACGACGATTAAATCAACCCAGTTGACCCAAAGTCTAAAGTCATGTATTGATATCAGGACAGCAAGCTCAGCCCGCTATCCGATTCATTGAAATATGGTAATAGCCTGGCATAAGATACATCACTCCTATCGGGTGAAGAAAACCCATAAATCATCATCGCTCATAGAATGTAGTGCAGCATAGCGGCCAAGCCAAACCGCTTAACCCCACAATTCAACCCATGAAGAACAACCACAACAACGACCCCAATCTACCGGAAAGCAGGGCCATTGGCCGGGTTCGTATCGGCCTGGTGCTCGTTTTGCTGGTCCATGAATCAGCTTCCGCCCTTTGACTGGAGACCCGGGAAAAAAAGGAAGGAAACTTACAGTATAGGACTGGAAAGCCCCCTTCTCCAAGATCTTCACAATGCATTCGTCGATATTGTGAGTCCCGAACTCATTGTCCAGGCTGGCGTTGCTGGCGCCATCAAGCACACCCTGGGATCCGTGTCTGCAGTTCGCCGGCTGTTAGCATACGGATTATAGGTGGAATCAAATCAAAACCAATTAGGCATAGGCATACTTGTGAGTAACGAAGATCTTGAACCCGTTTACCACGTCGGATAGGGGAATTGAGCGGTCGTTCTTCCAGTTCTTGAGGGCGGTGGTGTCGTCGACGAAGACGATGAAGTCGTCCGAGGTACCCTTGTAGAAGACTTTGGAGCTGGGTTCGTTGGCACGCATTTTGTTTGGTTTCTTGTGATGTTTAAAGTATGAAGTCGAGGTATGAAGAATTGTATGAAGAATTGATTATGAAGGAGATGGCTTTCTGAAGGAAAAGTCACTCTTCTGGGAAGTTCGAGAGGTTGTAAGGTTGATCGCGTGAGGTGATGGTTGATGACGTCACTAAGGTGCTATGCGGGGAGGAAGCTCACAGTATGAGAACGAAGCGTCTAGGCTAAGAGGGGAAAAGAATATGATGCTTGTCAGAGAGGAATTGGAATGTTGTTTCAGCTGAAGTCAATTATTGATTACGGCTGCTGGAGACCGAGTCCTCTTTATATAAGGTCATCTGTTGAGGAACCTGCGCAGCCATCAACCGCTCCGACGTCATCGGTCCCTCCCAGTTACAACTTCTTCCTCCATTCAACTGTTGACGGATCCGCTATTGCCCAGCGCAACCCAGCCGATTGACTGCTACAGGGAAGCCTGGTGGGGAGACCTTTCATCATGTAATTCACTCAGTTGTCACTGTTATTCAACTTTGAGCTTAGGCTAGTCCGTAGTCTCCTATGCTATTTCATTACGCCTCGCCAAGGGTGCAGCAATACCAGCCATGCCTATCCCCAGTCCTCTACCCACACTAGCCCGGCAACCCCACTGCCTATCGAAACAAAGAGAACGAAAAGTGATCATAATAATAATAGTATACTATTTCTGTATCCCTGACAGCGATCCATGGCGTGTCTGTCGTACTTTTAATTTGCATTGCATCATTGTGCTCCACCATCCATGCTCAAAGCTAAATGCAAACCTCTCTTTGAGCTTCTCCGAGATACAGAGTTGAAGATGTCTCGTACTGACACCTTGGGAAAAGGTTGGTCTGGTTGCCCCTTATACTGCAAAGGCAGATCAGCATGAGAAGCAGACTTCTGTCTGGCCTGAAACCTGACAGTTAGAGCTCGTCGAACCGTCCCCATGCGACTAATAGGGGAGGCAGCCTTCTTCTTGTCCTCAATAACAGGCAATTCGTCAGTTCTACCCTTCTCAGTCCGGCCGATTTGCTCATTTTTGCTGGTTTTTGCAGGAGCAAGTACTATGGCAGGACGCCTAGCGGTTGGAAGGCCTCCGGAGCTAGAACGTCTGTACACCCCTTCCCGGATAGCTACCATGAGCTTACTAGGCTTGAGCAAGTCCTTGCCTTTGGACGGAGGCATTCCAGGATAAGGCAGTGAGCTCTTTGTATATATGTTGAAGATGAATCGTTCCAGATCAACTCTATCTTGTCTTCTTGTTGTCAGGACCAGCGCTGAGGCCCAAGGGGGGATCTTTGGGCGTTCGATTTCTCCATCAGCCTCAGGCGATGCCTCTCCAGGCTTGTGCGTTTTTCTGATCACAATATGTTGCAGATTCGCCTTACTGGCAGAAGTGGCCAATGAGTGGATGGAAGATTTTCGGGACAAGAGAGGTGTTAAACCGGTTGAGCATTCGAGTGGGTGTAGACCTAGCACCTCAAAGGAGTATAGATTTGATTCTGATTGTCCTGCTGTCGAAACTTCGGTCAATGCCGCCGCCGCCTTAAGCATCTCGGTTTTCCATTGCTTCTCTTCAATCGCCGATGACGCGCTCAACACCAGCTCGTACTGATTATTTCGATGTTCAAATATTAGCTTCCATGAGAACAAGCATTCGTAGCAACTTAGCCCTGTATCCAGATTAAGCGTGAGCCGTGGACAGGGAAAGAGGTTAAAAGGGGTCGGGATGTATGCCGCTTACCTCTCCCGTTTCTCAAGGTGTCGATCTTTAGATCACGGACGTACAAGCACGCCACAGCTCGGAGTCTTGAACAGCCGTCTCTTGAAGCAGCCAGAACAAGATAGCTCTCAAACAGAGCGCAGACGACGTATTCACCCACAATATCTGCCGGCAACTGGTAGGTCGCATGAAGAACGCCACATAGTTTGATGGGTCCCAATTGTAGGTAGATATCGTGAACAATGTCCTGCATGCCAGATCCCTGCTTGTCAGTAATCTCTACGATTATGAAAGGTGACTAAGTGGCTCACCGGCTCTGGCAATTCCAGCTTTTCTCTCAGCAAGAGGGTTTTTGCAATGAGTTCCCTTTGCTTGAGAGTTTCATTGGCTTGATTGACTCGCTCGATTGTTGGGCGAAGGCCATCCAGTACTTCCTTGATTTTGTCATGCGACAACGGGTCGTCTTGGATCGGCGTGCACTTTAGTAGTTCCCTCAAGAACAGCTCATACTTACAAAGCCGCTGAACTGGCTAAGGCTAGTTAGCACAGAGATGGCGGATCTGGAAGCTGGGGTTGGAAAAACCTTGACGACGAGATCACCCAAAGACATTGATCTATTATCTGTCAAGAGCTTGTTCTCTAAGGACGTCACAGACTTAGAAAGAGATTCTATGCCTCCTTCGAAGGTTTCCCAATTCGGTATTGACCCACGCAGAAGGCTCACGTCTTGCAAGAGGAGTTCAAAATTGCTACAGAAGTCTTCATAGAGCTTGAAGGACTTTGACTGCACCAAAAAGAGTTAGCACAATAAATCGTCAGCCTGGATGCAGACACATACCAATTCAGCAATCTCGTGCGCGATGTCATAGGCTTCCGAACCTTGCGCAGCCAATGAGTTGAGGTGGGCTATTATCGATGTCTTCAGGCTCCGCTTCCTCAAGGATCTGCTTTGAAGGTTATTAAGGTGTTTCAAGTCAATCGCCCTCAAGCCTTTAGCAACGCCCTGAGGGAACAGCTTATCGACCTCGGATGCAGCCGAAACGGACTTGGGGCTCACGGCACGAGCCCTTGCCAAGAAGGTCTGGTGTAATTCTCGAATCTGTTGGACGTTGCGATATATCCGGGGTCTGACGGAACAAATGAGAAGTACCTGGTCGATTGACGGCAAAAGGTCAGTTTCAAGGTCAATTGCACGAGATACCGCTTTAGTGCATACATCAGCAAGGGCCTTCAACCCGAACACGTAGTCAGTTTCAGTAGTGATGATCTCCCGAAGTATTTGACGCCTCTCAAGAGAGTGAAGCAGCGCGGCATGGGATATCGAAGGGCTGACAGTAGGCCTCAAACTCTCGATTGAACCACGACCGCCTGAATGTATGCTCGGGTTGAAGGTGCTCTGTGTTGCAGCCCTTGATCTCCCTACGCTTTGGTCAGTGAAGCTCGCTGTTTTGACAATCCCCAGATGTGACGAATGGGCTGATAATTGTTCCCATTGCTGATCTTGAAGGCCACAGTGAGGTGACCAGTCGTCGTTGGAGCACTTGGTCAACAGGATCTCGGGCCAACCGTCAACGTGTTTCTGGGCCGGAGATGGAAGACTCCTCTTCAGCCAGAACTCTTCAAACCATCTCCTAAATGATCCTGAATCATTTGCTCGTCCTCCTGAGTCGTGAACTGAATCAGTCGCATCCGCTACTTTCACTTCTGCGTTCGGAGGTTCCACGAGAAGAAGCGGTGTTTCGGATAGGGTATCCTCCTTGGACTCTTCCATATTTGCGTGAGCATGCGAGACTAATCCAGAAGAACTACCGTATGAACTGTCTGAATGACAAGTTCAAGAAGTCTTTTTTTTCGAAGATCATAGTGCAGGCGTGCAGAAACCAGTAGGCCCGGCAGGAGTCATCAGCTTTATGGAAGCTGCGACCGGCGCAGAGGAAGCAATGCAATGACAAACAAAACATAACTCTAGACGCCCGTTGTAGGATCTGCAGGACTGAAGATTGACCTTCTGTAATGCTATACTGTCCATCCACCTCCTGTTTGCCTTGCGGTTCTGCATCGTTTCTGCCCATCATCTCCATAGCAGGAAAACACTGCGACGACATTCATAGCGTCCTTCGTGGTTGATTAAAAACACATGAAAGGAATACGAACACAGTAGTATTTGGAGAATCCATTTTATTCTTTGACAGATTGAATCTACCTATACCCTCCAGCGTAGACAATTAGACAGTGGAAACTGGAAGCTTGATGTGCCAAGAACAGCACAGGAGCCTTTCCGACCCCGCGGGTTATCGACTTATCTTTAAGGTGGACCCGCCACTGTCATCCATCCGTTAGCTCTCTTCGACTACAACCAACAACTTACCAAACAACACTACGATGGTCTAACTATACCTCGTCATCAAGGGATGGGAATACCCATGAACGATAATATTCACGCTCCCACTGTACCCTCTGGACCGACGTCCGGAGGGGTTCCCCGCGACCTGTCCAAGCTGTCCATGGTGGACCTGATGCAAGAGAAGGAACGTATCGAAGCAGAACTGTCGGCCCTTAGCGCCGTGCTGACGTCTGTGAGTCGCCCGATTTACCCAGATGTCTCTGGATGTTGGGACTGATAATGTGTTTTTCCAGCATGGCGTGAATATGAACACGTCCCTGACGACCTTTGATGGTTTTCCACGAGACGATATCGACGTCGCGCAGAGTAAGGTCTATCGGATTTCCATATGCGGTACGGAAACTAAATCTGAAGCATAGTCCGCACGACACGAGCACGAATAATTCACCTGCGAACCGACCACAAAGAAGTAATGAAACATCTCGAAAAGGGTCTTCATGAGCATTTCGCCAGTCTTCAACGTGCGCAAGCCTCTGGCAGTACGAACGGGACTGCAGTTCGACGAGGCGACTTGGGTGCGAACAGTTTATCAGATGCTGAAATGATTGGGACGCCGTTTGCCAAGGTGAACAGCGTCGTGCCCGGTAGTCCTGCAGATCAGGCTGGGTTGAAGGCCGGGGACACCATACGAAGCTTCGGAGATGTGAACTGGATCAATCACGAACGTCTATCTAGGGTAGCACAAACAGTGCAACAGAACGAAGGAGTAAGTGGCCGCATCCTCTTTTCAAGCTACACCTGGCTGACTTTACGCAGCGCATGATCGTCGTCAAGATCATAAGAAAGGACGGACCTGGGTCCAATAACACTACTGAGCTGAGTTTAGAACTCATACCACGCCGTGACTGGGGAGGCCGTGGCTTGTTAGGTTGTCATCTAGTTCCACTGTGACAGGAGAACCGCAGGCCGGATTGACACTGGCTCAATGGCACAGCAGGAGGAAATGCATTCGTCATGACGTCTGCTCGTGCTTTTGCTCCCTCTGCTTCTACTCTGATGAGAAATGCGGCATGGCTTTTATGATCGAGTCGATGGTAGGATCAAGCATAAATTGGCGTTACTGTTTGTTTAGGCTGCAAGCGGAGATCCGAAGTCCCAGAAAGAATGTATTAATAATTGATGCATGGAAATCCAAGGTACCTTCGTGCCTAATCTGTAAAAGATGTAAAACGGACAAATCAAGAGAGATAAGTGGGAAAATCGTACTTTGCAAAGAGTGTTTTTCGTAGACTTACTGGCTGAACGTGCCCTCAGGCGTCCTTGGACCGCTATCTCGCGGGGCACTGTCATCCTCAGGCAACAACACGTGACTTCAACCTGTTGTGACCGACTCGGGGCAAAAATTCCATCACCAGAATAGTCTTTCGCTCTGCTTCTCCCTGGCTTCAACCGTTCTGTTGAACACACTTCTCTCCATCAACTGTCGCATATTTTTTGACGACTTTCCATCGTATAAATACAGCGTGATTTTTTTCGCGACTTGACTTTTTTCCATTTTCAACGTCACAGAATCATCGCCATGGCTGCTCCGACTACACCAACCTTCAAGCTCGTCCTTGTTGGTGACGGTGGTACTGGTAAGGCAAGTAAAATCATCCTCATATTGCTTTTTACTCTTATGACATGCGGCATCTTGCTCTGCCTTCATTTTACGAAGGGTCGACGCTCATTGACCTACTTGCGTGGACTTGATTTCCTCATCGCCCCCGCCGCCAACGAGAGGGAAAAAATTCACCCAGTGTCGAGATTTTTTGCGAGATCGCTAACATTCATATCCTGTAGACCACCTTCGTCAAGCGCCACCTTACTGGTGAATTCGAAAAGAAGTACATCGCAACTCTCGGTGTCGAAGTGCACCCTCTGACTTTCACCACCGTATGCCCCGCCAACAACCCCGCTCTATCGTTCCACTTAGCTTCCTCGAGCCGACTAACCTTTCGCGATAGAACCTGGGAATGATTCAGTTCGATGTATGGGACACAGCCGGTCAGGAGAAGTTCGGCGGTCTGAGAGATGGATACTACATCAACGGCCAGTGCGGTATCATCATGTTCGATGTCACCTCCCGTATCACGTACAAGAACGTCCCCAACTGGCACCGTAAGTTATTGTCAACTTAAAACGGAGAGTGATGGCCATACTGATCATCACAAAACAGGTGATCTCGTCCGTGTCTGCGAGAACATCCCCATCGTTCTCTGCGGTAACAAGGTCGATGTTAAGGAGCGCAAGGTGAAGGCCAAGACCATCACTTTCCACCGCAAGAAGAACCTCCAGTACTACGATATCTCGGCCAAGTCCAACTACAACTTTGAGAAGCCCTTCCTGTGGCTCGCCCGCAAGCTGGTCGGCAACGCCGCCCTGGTGAGTTTTCCGCGCCTATATAGACTTGTGCTTGCACTTCCAACTAACACGCCGACTCAGGAATTCGTTGCTGCCCCTGCTCTTGCTCCTCCTGAGGTCGCTGTCAACCCCGAGCTCATGGCTGCGTACGAGAAGGAGATGGAGAGTGCCGCTGCCATGCCTCTGCCCGACGAGGAGGATGCGGATCTGTAAGCGTATCGCTCAGATCGGATCGGGGGCGAATTGCGGTCATTCATGCATGCCTGCGGTTTCCTCCCGGTCATTCGGATTCGTTACGCCATGCCTCGATTTACGATACAACGATAGCGGTCGGTGGAAATAGCCTGAAGGGAAAGGTCGGCACTGTCATGCATTGGAATCTTACACAACTAGTAGTTTAGACGCTTATCACAATTTTGCTCCCTTTTTTTCTTTTCTTTTTCGCGAACGATAATTCTATTTACGACAACAAAAAGCAAATCTGTTGACAAGATTGGGCCATCTACGGATGGTCGAAAAAAGTTTCCATACCGTCTCTTTGCTTCAAGGGAGTTGTCTACTCCTCTTATTCCAATACATAGCCTTACAGCGTAAGCCACTGCAGGGCAAATAAACATACTACCTAGGTAGAGTGATCTATGACATCCATAAGGTAGCAAACATACGCCTCATATGGTATCTTGTCGATCCCCTCGAGTTCCAAGGAATAACCTCTAATTAATCAATTTATTGTGGGTGACGTCATAGGCTTTCTTTTATTGGATTAGGTCAAGAGAACAGCACTATCTTAGTACGTGTCTCAACCCGTTGTATACAACATCTAGGAACTTGAACACTATACAGATTGGCGTATTCATTATGGATGTACGTGAGCAACGAATTTGTGACGTAGCATGAGATCTATGATTAAGGGTCAAGACTGCATTCTATCTGCTCTGCTCTGAGTATGCCGATGTCGTAATGATAAACACGAACTTGTCCGAAATGTAGATAGGAAAGATGTCAAATACAAAATAAGCAGGGGAAAGGTAGCGATCTAGGGTATCGTATCTGAAGTAAAGCCGAAATGGACACAGAATGCCGCCAACGCCATACCGCCGCATATTGAAAGATGAGGAGCCGTTACCGAACGCCCTGTAGAAAGCTCAGTTAGTCTCTAGTAAAAAGGGTTGGGGAATGGGCTCGCATACGAATAAATAGGCCAGTTCCTGAGTTCCCAGGCGAGAGACCTTCTTCAACGCCTTCTCGTCCAGAGCACCTTCAATGAGCTCGCGCTTTTTCTCCTGAAGTTCAAGGATACGGTCCTCGACTGTCTTTTGTACAAGGATTCGATGGATCTGAACCTGGCGCATCTGTCCAATGCGATGAGCGCGGTCGATGGCCTGTTCCTCGATGTAGGGGTTCCAGAAGGGGTCGAAGATGATGACCTGAGACGCAGCGACGAGGTTCAGGCCCGAGTTACCGGCTTTCAGGGAAACCAGCATGATCTTGCAGTCTGGGTTGTCGGTGAATTCCAGGACGGCGGCATTTCGATCACCAGGTCTCATGCTGCCGTCATAGCGGCGATAGCCCCAACCTCGACGCACGATTGGGACCTCGAGGAGATCCAACAGCGATGTGAACTGGCTAAAGATGATGGTTTTCTCGCTATCCTCTCGGTCCTGAATCTCCTGAAGGATTTCAAGAGTCTTCTCAATCTTTGCACTGGTGACCCAGGTTTTCTCCAATCGGCGAAGGTACTTTTGTTTAGATTTGATATTCTTCGATGCCTCCTTCTTGAGTTCCGCAAGGCTCTTCTTGGTCTTCCTGGCTTTCTTTCCCTTCTTTGTCTTGGATTTTCTGACTAATGCTGGGTCATCCTCGTCATCAACGATGAATCGAGACAAGCTGTCATCATCGTCAGCGTCGTCGTCGTCGTCGTCGTCATCGCTATCGTCATGATCCTCATCATCTTCTTCGTCGCGAAGAGGCTTAAGGGGCGCCACTTCATCGGGATCATCCGCATTCGGAGAATGAATCTTCTTGAACGTCAGATGGTCGGTGACCTTCTTCGGATCGACACGGCCGCGACAGTTCGGACACTTGATCTCCGCTGCACCATCTTCACCACGCTGCACGGCAAGTGAGGGATCGGTCATCCTAGAGAAACATTCGGCACAAGCACTATGACCGCATGGGAAAAAGATAATGGGATTGTCAACTGCGTCGATACAAATGGGGCACTCAAGGTTTTCGTTCTCTTTGAGACGGACCACAACCTCGTCTCCGAAAGCTTTCGCATTGGCAGCAAGATCCAGCTCGTCAGTAGCAGCATTGACCTCGACACTAAAATCAGTCATCAAGTGAGGGTGGCAGCAAGCCTGACGAAGCCGAAGAAGCAGAACGAGGATGTTGGAGTAGTTTCTTCCAACGGTGTTAGCCCTGAGATACTTGTTGAACTGAACCTGAGTTTTGCTCTCAAGCGCATCGTAGATCGCCTGTTCATCCTCGCTGAACACAGCATGCACCTTCTCCGAAACCCTGGGTGGGAGCCGTAGGATTGGCTGGCCGTCGATCTTCGATGTTTTGGTCCGTCTAAGCAGAACCGCCTTCAGCAGAACCTGCAGTTGTTTCATAGCTTTATCGCGAGGCTCGCCAGGTGGACCCTTAAGTGGTCGGGTAAATTCCTAAAATAATTGGTCAACGTTCAATTCTCAATTAGCCAAACACGGCGTGATCATCGATGCTTACTCTGTTGAAACGATCGATGCTGGAATAAGGTCTGATTCGAAGGAATTTCAACAATGACTGTAGTTCTTCGACAGTATTCATCATTGGAGTTCCGCTCATACACCAACGATAGGTGGAATTGAGACGGCAACATGCTTGGGCGGATCTCGTATTTCGATTCTTGATGCACTGAGCTTCGTCTATGATGACTCGGTACCACAGACTGCTCGGGCCGAGACATGGCAGGTTCTTCAACAAAGTGCTGGATAAAGCTTCTTCGTTCGCTCCAGCCGACTGTAGTTCGTCATACTTTTCCCTGCGCTTCAGTTCCGAGGACAAGGTTCCGAAGGTGGTGAGGACCACGTCGTAGGCTCTCAGGTCTCTATAGCTGACCCCTCGCTTGTCACCGTGTAGAACATAGACGGAAAGTTGATGCCTACCCGGCTTGAGAGCCTTCTGAATCTCTCGCTTCCACTGCTGCATTAAAGAGACAGGAGCAATAATCAATGTGGGTTTCCGCTCTGGATCCGTAGACGGGCGGGACACCATAAGAGCAATGGCTTGTATGGTTTTTCCCAAACCCATATCGTCGGCCAGGATACCGCCTTTCTTTTCGCTCTCTTCCATGGTCTTCATCCAGGCAAGCCCCAGTTTCTGATGTTCCAGCAAAGTGTATCTAAGCGCATCTGGGGTGCCTTCCCGCTTTTCCTTGGCAATTTCGGTGTCAGGTCTAATCGTTTCGAGCAATTGTTTGATTTCTTCCTGAACTTGCTTGGGATCCACACCAGGCTCATAGAAATCACTAGATCGAGAAAATATTATTAGCATGATGCAGTTGCAAACTCAAGGCGCAGGGCAGCATACCTGTAGCCCTTCAACGAGGCATAGTAATCATCAGCAGAAAGTCCAGTGGGCAAGCCGGAAGAGCTTGAGGGTGAAAAGTACGACGAAAATCCTTCAAAGACCGATCTTCCAGCTTGCTGTAACATCTGCCGGCTTGCTTGAAGCCTTGCCATAGTATTGTGCAAGACATTGGGGCCGTACACAGAACCTTGAGGGGCAATGTGTCCCGGTGGAATCGAAGGATGAACAACTGGGACGTAGCTTGCCACGCTCGGACGATTCGGAGAATGACCCGGACGCGTATTATAGCTCGGATACAGTCTGTGATGGCCTTGGGGTCTGGCCTGACCATTGTGAAAATCTCGGGGTGAGATCTCTGCTATATCGCTGTCATCACTATCGCGCAAGGTAATAAGTGGTAGATGCTGTACTTCTGAATGTCTAAGTTCAGGGGATGACGGAATGCTGTAGGATGAGCGCGAACGATCCACAAGTGGCGTATTGATGAAACGATGCTCGGGAATGGAGGATGGTCCCGCTTCGCCGCGATATACCAGGGGAGCTTCAGAAGGAAGCTGGATGGACGACCCTGAATGATTCGTAGAGGCGGCGCTGCGAGCTGAAGCTGGACGAGGAGGTTCATACAGCCCGTTCATGAGCATACGGGCATACTCTTCGTCACGACGCTCCTGCTCCTTTCGCTCTTCCAGCCATTGCTCTGCTTTTCTCTGCTCTTCCTGGAGTGCGCGCAGAGTATCGTCATTGTCTAAGCCCAAAAGTCGCTTCAGTTCCTCAGACTCATCGTCCAATTCAATCTGATGAGTGGGAGAAGACGCTGTGCTGGAGTTAGAAGAGCGTCTGTCGTCTGTCGCTCGTTTCTGTGGCCGTGAAAAGTTAAAGTCTACGCTAGAACTCTGACGCCGGCGCTTCCGACTGGACCCAGCCTCCAGAGGAAGACCTGCAGGTACCCTCGACGGGGACATCGCAGAGCTAGAGCTAGAGGAAGCACGCTTGTGCGTTGATCCTCCTCCAAGTGGCCGATCCAAGTCATCGTCGTCATAACCATATGAGCTCGACCCCTTGTTATTGTTAGCATTATCTGTTGATGCTCTTAATATACTCCCTGAGGAACGACCTACGCTTGTGGGGAGTCCGGCCTGAAATGGCCGTCTGGGAGGAGACATAGCAGAGCTCCCCCACTGAGGAGGACTCAAAGCACCGTTTGAACGAGGAAGAGCGGCGCCGTCTAGCTGTGCATAAGACAATGGCGAGCCAGGCGTACCCGAACGGGAAACCGGAGAACGTGTCTCAGGAGTGGCTTGGCCGCCCCGACGCAGCCGCGCAAGGCGCGTCTCCAAGTCTTTGATAATGTCGAGTAATTCTTGTCTCTCTTCGACAGCATTTGGCCTTTGCTCGTTTAAGCTTTGCAGAATGACTTGATGCAGTTGAAGATCGTCCTCGAGATCGTCAATGGACGCATCCGCCGCTATATTTGCCATGCTTGCGTGGAGGCTCCCAGCCTGTCAAGAACAGCCTGTCGCCTAGAGCGTAAGAGATCTGCTAGCCAAGTGGCGAAAAAAAGTTCAATCAACTGTCCACTAATCTTAGATAGACGTTAAATGAGTGACATTAAAAGAATCAAAGACGATGGTAAACAGTTGAAGAGACTCAAAGGAGTTGATGGTTTGACGATTCTGGTGTTCCTTCTTGGCGGAAAAAAGCAACGAGATAAAACAACACGAGAGACGTCGAGACAAAGAGCGAGGGAAGGCTGAGCAGTCCTGGAGAAGTCACAGACAGAGGGCCCGACTTGCTCTGTTGCTTTCTCTGATCAGCGCAACCAAAATTCAAAGAGTGTGTACCTAGTTGACTTTGGAATGGGAGAAGGGAGCTGGAAGGGAGATCTATCCAACACGGTGGCGACAGCGCGGATACTTCTCTGGTCAATTTTTTCTCTTGACGGATTTCTCCTTCTGTCACTCAGGTTATTGCTGACAGGTCGACACATTGAGGGGATTCTGGTCATAATGACTCCAAAACTTTCAATGTCTGACAAAATCCATGGTTCCATTAAGAAATATCAGTTTTTTGCTAGTTGTCTCTCATTCTGACGACGTCCTAAAATGGAACAAACTCATCAAGGACAAATATCCCTTAGAACACCCACAATAATGACGTTCAGTGATTCACTTCATATTATTTGAATAGAACAATCACCTTCTACATGCTTGGAACAGAACAATTCCTAGTATGTAGAGTCGGGCCACACAATATGCCTTCGCGAAACATGGTCTTATTTTTGATACTGAAAGCGGCTGAGAGTAATTTCCTGCGAGACAAATTGTTCAATCACGATGAGTACGATTCGCAGCCATGATTCCTATCTAAGCCATGACCCGCTACAAGAGAAGATTTTCTTTATGTTGATATCGAGCAGATATTGTACTTGGTTTTACATGCTAGAATTATCCTATCAAGGATTTCCCGTAAGGGGACCACTATTCGATAAATTATGCTAGCTGACAGCGCGTCATTATATGTATAAAATCTCAAGCACACGATCATTTTCCTTTATCCATTTAGCATCGAACACATCGGAGTCAGGGAGTTTCTTCGGTGCTATCACTGCCACGACTGGAAGAACAATTTAACCGTGTAACGGTGAAGCATCGGGGGAATGGACCGGTTCCTGTGGATTTCAGAACTGCTTGTGCTGGTCGTTGAGACTAGGTTAAGTAAGTTCTCGCATCGCTTTCTGTTCTGAGTATGGTTGAAGCCACTCAGATAGGCATAGAGTGGGGAGGAATTCATCAGTTATTGTGCCGTAGGCCGGTAACCCAGTCTATTTGTGGTCTGTACCTGGATTCAGAGACTGTGTCTTCATCTTAAATGCTTGCTAGATTGGTGATGGAATACAAGTCCCTTGGTCTGAAGATATATTTTTCTGTAGTTAATGCATATCTACACCCTTTATCCGTACTCCGTATACGAGACAGTCAATTCCAAGGGATTATCTGCATAATAAAGACAGAATGCCACAATGCATCATCCGAAATTGAAGGTTACCCCATTCCATGGAATCTCAGCGATCAATCACAGGGAGCCTCCAGCCTCGGCAAGTCGAAAGCTGACAGCCCCATGCTATGAAGATCCCCGACCGCCCCAGAGGAATTCACATGCCTGCCCCCGAACTCTCCGGGGAAGCTGGTCGTAATCCCAGCTCATAACTACCTAATAAGAAGAACAATATCCCCAGTCTCTTTCTCCTTTTATCGTATCTGACTTTGTACTACCAACTATCCACCACTCCTTCATCCAACCCTAAAAAAAGGCCCAGAACAGTCATACAATCCATCACCATGTCTCTCAAGAACGGTACGTCATACCCACACCATCCAACCAACCGACCAAAAAAGCGAAAAAAGCCCAACTAACAAGACCCCGGGAAAACAACAGACGCCTTCCCCTCCTCCGCCGCCTTCGACGTGATCAACTCCGCCCTCCAGTCCGACGAGGGCGAGCGCAAAGACGCCATCAAGAACGCCAAGGCCATCGTCGCGTTTAACCTCAAGAACGCCTCCGGCCAGGAGGAGAGCTGGTACCTCGATCTCAAGGACAAGGGCGTCGTCGGCAAGGGTGCTGCCCCCGCCGGTGGAAAGGCTGATGGTTCGTTTACTCCCTCGTCCAAAGTTCAGTGGAGTGGGTTGGATGGGTTCAGGCTGACCAGCGAGTCGAAATTAACAGTGACTCTCTCGCTCTCCGATGCCGACTTCGCTTCCCTGGTTAGCGGCAAGGCGAATGCGCAGCGGCTCTTCATGGGCGGCAAGCTCAAGATCAAGGGGAATATCATGAAGGCGACGAAGATGGAGCCTGTGCTGAAGAAGGCCCAGAGCAAGGCTAAGCTATAGATACCCTTCGTGCCGCTTTTTCTGGATCGCATTTTTCTCGACGATGTATTTATTTGCTATATAACGAATACACATGTCCTATCACTTTATATTCACATGAGGTTCAAGTGTCTGGACGATGGACAATTAAGAAAACGATAGTATCAATATGCAAGAAGAGAAAGTAGCAGAAGCTAGGGAAAGAATGGTAGGCTGCCGGAAAGTACGGCTACAAGGTGAAATAGGCGATCGTATCCGCGTATGTAGCAAGATTATCGCTGTACAGCGCCAGTGAGGCCCCGTTCTTCACGATCATGTTCGTCGTTCCTATGGTGCTTAGAGCGTAGACGACTAGCCCGCTGGTGCTGCCCTCAATGCTAAAGATTTCACTCTGGCATTGCCCGCCTGGAAAGTTGGAGCAAGAGGTGCTGTAGTAGTTGAAGAAACTGTAGAGCCCTGCACC
The DNA here is from genome assembly GCF_018340605.1 of Aspergillus pseudoviridinutans. Lineage (NCBI taxonomy): Eukaryota > Fungi > Ascomycota > Eurotiomycetes > Eurotiales > Aspergillaceae > Aspergillus > Aspergillus pseudoviridinutans. Next base: position 1,247,656 of record NW_025091289.1, on the reverse strand, counting down.
GTAGATAAGAGTGTTCTGGCTGTTCAAGACGCGGAGACCGAGCGCATCGCAGTTCCCGGCTAGGCAGCTGCTGTAGTCTGGGTCATTGAGAGCCGTATTTCTGGGATATGGGCTATTGGCAGCGTTGGGATTAGGTTGGTAGTATCTGCTTTGGTCAATAAGTTTTCACTATTGAGAGAACAGTTATTAACTCACGGCGTTTCTGTTTGGATGAAGCTCGTAACAACAGACTGGGAGCCCGAGAACTGATACTGATACAGTGAATGGTGCTCGACTGCGGTACCGTACCTGGAGTTGAAGTTAGCTTAAAGAAGACAAAAACTGCAAGTGGACCAATTAACTTACAGCCAAATGTTCTTTCCTTCTACCAGAAGCCCTCGGCCGGTGTAGACGGAGATCTGGGTATTGGCACCGTTGTCGAGGTCATGATCGGCTGTCCAGAGCCAAACGTTCTCGAGGTAGACGTTACTCGCACTGCTCGTGATATGCATCGACATGTAAGCCGCTTCACAGGCTGCCGAGACGGCTGCGGAGGTCGGGCACTGTGCGACTTGTAGGCTAGAACCCGCAAATCCGCCGATTCGTGCGTGTACATCCCACATGCCTGAGCCTTGACTTGCCGCCAAGTTCCACTCGATAAGCACGGCACCAGGCGTCGAGCCTTGCGTGCTAACGATCATATCTGACCATTCGATGGTTCCAGACTCGCCTGTCTTACCTACTTGGATCACCGGCACAGGCTGGTTGATGTTGGACCACAGACTCCCGCTAGCCATGATGACCGGATATGATTCTCCTACAATCCGCGAACCAGGGGGTATGTAGAGTGTGCCAGTCACCTTGTACACACCCTGGTCAAAATAGACAATTTTCCCGGAACCCACTGCTGTGGTAAGAGCAGCTTGAATTGCGGCAGTGTCATCGGTAGAGCCATCACCCTTGGCTCCAGCACTTCGTACGCTCAGGAACGAAGAAGTTGGAGATGCTTCATACTGCGGTTTTGACTTGGTGTAATAACTCGAACTTCCGCTAGACAGGAGAGCGCTGGGTCTTGTTGGCGCAGTAATTGCACCCTGAAAATTGGTCGGTCCGGAAGGAGCATATTTGTGTCCCTGACCCCACGCAGCGATGGTCATGGCTCCCGTTGATCCGGCAAGGACTGTGCCACTTGGGCCTTTGACAGCCACGGGAACGTTGTTGAGGGCCACATTCTCCAGAATCAAGCTACCATTGCTCGAGCTCGAGCTCTGCCAGGCTGTCTGAACGAATACAGGACAGTCCTCAATCGTACTGTCAAGTACGACGGCAGATCCAACCAGCTGAGCTCCAGCACCGCCGTTGGCAATTGAAAAGGCCGTGGTGCAGTTTGTCAGAGTGAGTCCTTGGTATGTCCAGCCCCAGTTCCAAATCTGGGAGATACCAACAACGGCGTCTGAAATGTGCAGATTGCGCATGGTGAATTGCTGGTTTCCGATATTGAACCCATACAAACCGCCTACGGTCGTAACGTCGGTTATAAAACCGCCAGATCCTGTAGGAAAGACTCAGCTGTGCCTCGCTTCGTACAGAACAAATCTATGGCTTACCGTTCTCAATGAAAAGACCTTGATGCTGCGTCCCGGCGCCAGAACTCATCAAAATCTGGACATTTTGAATGCTCGTAGCTTGGCCGGTAGGCCAGTGAACACCGGTGGCAGCAGTGCCGGCAGGTATAGCAGTCAGATCGAGGATCAAATTGCGAATTTGCCTGAAGAAGACATTCGTCGATGTCCAACCCTGGTTACCGTCGCTCTGATATTGATCACCGTCTATCAGACCCAGTCCTGTGAATCCTGGCGTCGCCTTGATGACAGGAAGCGAGTTTGGATTGCCAATAATCTGGGTAAAGTAGTAATCAATGATCGACGAAGAGATTATGTATGTGCCGGCCGGGAAGTAGACAATCGCAGGGGTCGTAGTTGAAGTGTCGCGACTTGCTGGGGAGAAACGACCACCATCACTCATAGCTGCGTTGATCGCAGCAGTATCATCCGTTACACCATCACCTGGAAATTATAATAAGAAAGCGAACCGCCATGATCGTTACGCGAGGACACACCTTTAGCACCATAGTCCTTGACGTTGCGAAAGACCTTGTATGTAGAAGGGTTTGAATTGAAGGCCGCGATGCCCTGATGAGCGATGTCGGCAAGCCAGTATGCCGGATCAGCAACCGCTGCAGCTGCAGCTGCAGCAAGGTTAGAAGAGTGCCCTACGGCTGCCGAAGATTCAGCCACCGCCGCGACTGTCGGGGAGGCGCCGATCACTCTCGACGCACTGATCACTCCCGACGCACTGGAGGATGGTGCAGCCGAGGGGCTCCGAACAGGGCTGCTCAGAAGCTGGGCGCGGACGCCGGCAAAGAGCCAAACAGAAACAGCAAGCCAATTGACATGCATTGTGGAATTTGCGTGAAGCAACGCAGGTTGGTGAGAATACAGTGATGAAGAAGGGGCTATCCATCACAGTACGACGGGGTATTTGCGCATTCTTATATGCAACGTACTGCATATGAAGAGTCACATTCTCAGATTTGGCCGCTTCACCTTCGAAATAAAGTGGACGTGTCTTCAGGATACTCCCCCTAGCCAACCAAAGCATTCATGTTCATCTAGGTGTCAGCGKGCCTACCCTAAATCCCGACATCAGACATGACACGGTGGAGGGCTAGGGAAAAGCCGAGCGCCACAGGCGGTATCTAGATGGACAAGTGAAAATGGCATTGCCGTATCGGGAAATACCTCATTTTAAAAGCGGCATTCTTGCTGGGGAAAGCTGGGGGAGACGGCTGGAGAACAGGGAAGAGTACACGGTGTGACATGCTTTGAACCCTGTCATCATGAGTGATAGTCGAAGAAACGTGTCAAAGGAAGCAACGCAATCAATTCTAGAAGCAAAATTGGGCATACGGTGTGACGGTGTGATATGCCATGGTTGTGACTGAGTCGGCATAGAGTTTCCTTCAGCCATTGAGGTGAGAGTGCACTCCGATAAGGGGGTTGATCCATCTCAAATTCTCAAATAGTACTCCGTAGTTGGGTTGATCGGCATGAATTTTTGGTCCTGAATGGGGAAAATATTAATTTAAAGTAAAGCTTAAGGCGACTCGATTTGCTTTGATTCGTAGTGCCATTCCTCTTTGAAGCAAGCGGCAAGGCTTCGGCACTATTCAAAAGCCGCGTCCACCCCATGCAGGGGTGTCAATGTGACTGAGACACCCCAGATGACTCGGCCAATGTGACTTGAAATCGACTGCTGACCGGGGTAGAGCAGCACTCTAGTATGCAGAAGGTCATCAGCCTAACTCATTTAAGAGGAAGATTTGAATGCCCAAGTTTCAAACAGAGTAATAGTTAAATGTTCTTCAGAAGTGTCATGGCTGCAGGTCCAGGAACAGTCCGACTCGCCGAAGTGCGGAGTAGTCGTCTCAGTGTTTATGGAGCAAGGAAGATCCACTCTAATCCAGTCTGCCAACATCGTACAGAGAAGATATCTACTCAGCATACTCCGGAGGTTCATTCTATTAAGCCTCAGAATTGAGACAAAACCTTTAAATACTACTTCGTAGATGGATGGTACTTCATCTACTCAAGAGTCAGGACCGATCCCTGTGCACTGTAAGTCTATAACAAAGCCGTTATAGCAAAAGCCAGTATATTAATCTTCGGCATAAGGTTACCCCAGGCAAGGTATATCATGGAAGGCAGATCCACACATCTCAGGCAGCTCGTCAAATGTAACTTCTGTCAACTGAGAAATGTAACCATAGACCACACTCACATCGTATGATTATCATTTCGGATCAAACTTGAGGGCATCTAGTTGGTCACTTCCCAGTCAAGCAAGTGTCCTTCAACTCCGAAGGCTGCGGTGTTAAGCATACAGAAGAAATCCAACGTTCACTAAGTCCGTTTCCAAAAGACGCTTGGTAGGCCAAAGAACCTGCTTGAGGAGACGGTGTCCAGGAAGCTCACAAAACTCTCAGGCACAGGTGTAGTGGCAACATGGCTTCCCGTGCATTATGACTATGCATTTAATTTGAGCCAGCAAGCCACTGCTGGCAGGTTGACTTGACTGTTACAGCTATCAGGCTCCGCAATTTCAACCTGACGGCGGATAGTCTCCCTCTTCACCACAGGTTGGATCAGATATCTTCCTGCCCTCCTTAGCAGACGCGTCGACGGTAATGATGACTTGATCGCAGCGTATTGCTTAAAGAGCCTCTTGGGAAGCACATCAAATCCTCGAAACAGTTTGTGTGGATGGAGGAACCCAGATTTGACCGGAGGCTGCGTGTATATATCTGAACTCAGCGACGATTGATGTCTCTTCTTCTTGGGGAGTGGATATCCCGTTGCTTGCATCAGCTTGCTCGACTGAAAAGCCCGAGTCAAAAACTGAGTGACTATAGGGAAATGCTTCGCGCTAGAAAGTACTAAAATATAAGAATCGTCCATATCAAGGGACCTTCCAAATTAATAATCTTCCACAATCTTGGCTAGAAATTCAGCATTTCGAGGTTCCATATATTTCGTTCTCAACCTCGATGTACCGTCATGGAAGCTTTCAAGTTCGGCGCTCATAAATGGGCAGTATGCATCTGGTAAGTTTCCCCCAAATCTAGACCAGCAAGCACTTTTTTGGGGGAGAGACGTCAAAAATGCTTCTGCTTTGAAGTTGCTGTTTGTGCCATGGCAACCACAAAGGGCAATTGTCGTAATGATATACCGTATGATTACATATGATACGCCTTTTTGTAGGGAGTATCTTTACTTTCCTGTCTCGCAATCACGTAACAGCAATACGCCCTGATGTTGTGCGCAAATGAAGGAGGTCATTACATGGCCCATAACCAATCACAGCAGCAACCGTGATGTACCATGTGCCTCTCTAGACAAAGGAATTATCTCCAACTATAATTCTCAGTCTGCTACATATTCTATCATCATTGCCGGATGTCTCTTCCTGCTGGCTGTTATGTCATTTGTGCCAAGAACGTCACCCTGCATGATCACGTGATGCTGACTTTTTCTGCCAGCAAGAGGCTCTCATCACTGGCGAAAAAAGTCGCGAGCCGAGTAGCTGTTGAGGAAACCCATATAGCTCTTACCGACCCGGTTTCATCCTCTCTGGGGCAAAAAAACATCGAAAAGAGGCACATACTTCACGCCTAGCATTGAAGTGCCCCAAATTCACGCCTCTGGCCTCCATTACGCCGTCATTTTACTTCTTCCCAAGTGCCCGTTGCCCAGGCTGCCTCTCGCGCATCGCGATCTGTGCAGAACAAGCGAAATCCGCATTGCTTCCTCGGGCCCCCGACTTGACGAAAAGCTTTTGATAAATGAGCCGGGGTATTGGCGATTGATCCACACGAGAACGCGAATATACCACCGCTTTTGCCGCTTTTGAAGACCGCGATCAATATTCCTCTTCGCGTCTCTGCGCGCCTCTTTACAGCAGTCGAAATCACTAAGTCGTGTTGACTTCCCCGAGTGAGATCCACGAGAAAAACTCAATCGCTTTAGTGCAGATTTGCGCGATCGTCGAATCTATCTCAGTGGATGAAGGGTCACTTTCGCGAGTAGGGAACCAGGAAGGGGGTTGAGCTCACCTCGGAGACTCAATAAGCCATAGATGTCTAAAAGAGGAGCTGTTGGCCCTCAGGGCGACAAGGACTCCGATCTCTTTGCATTCAATATGGCGAGCACACCAGAAGAAAAGCCTCAGCGGGCCACTGCTGCGCAACTGGCACATAGAAAGTAAGTGGATGAGATTTATGGTTGCGGCAATTTTACGCATCTCCTGTCATCTCCTGAGGCGTCTTTATTCACTGAATGGGAGACGGGCCACCGTCAATACCAGCCTCCCATATTGTTGTGTTCATTGTATTGCTCAAAAACTTTTTTTCTTTGTCTTTGTTTTTTTTCTTTTCCTGTCTCCTCTCCTCTGTTACCTCAACACTTTCCACCTGGAAAGTTCTCCAGCTCGCAATCGTCGATAGCGAATTATCGGCTTCTTGTCTGTCTTCTCCGACTCGAATTGTAACTGACAACGTCGGCAGAATTAAGGATATTCGGAGACGACCCCGCCCGAGTACGACTGCTCCAAGCGCTACCGGAGCTACGTTTAGCCCTTTCAATTCTATCGATCCCAATACTGTCTCGGGCGCCCAGCCTGCGACGAACGGCTTCTCTTTTGGCCAATCTCAGTCTCACAGTTTTCCAGGAGCTAGTCCAAACCCAAGCCAGCCCACTCAGAACGGAGGATCACCGTTTGCCTTTGGCTCAGGAGGTGCTGGTTCATCGTCCTTTAGTTTCTCTACATCCTTTGGTGGGTCAGGATCATCGGGAAATCCCTTTGCCACTCTGAACACTACTGCGCCCAGCCAACCGTCTGATAATAGTGGGTTTTCTGGGTTCAAAGGCAGTATGTTCAACGTACCACCCGCCGGAAGCTCTGCTCCAGGCCAGCAGTCTCTGCCTTCGGGCGGCCTCTTTGGAACTGGCTCGCAGCAGAGCACTGCTCCCGGAGGCATATTTGGAAGCACTTCCACTACTGCACCTTCAAGCCAGCCTGTGACGACGGCACCCTCCACTGGCAGCATTTTCGGCCAGAATAGCGCCACTAGCACTGCTCCATCAACAAGTCTGTTCGGCCAGTCTACATCAGACAAGCCTTCTCCCTTTGGCCAATCCACAGCGTTCGGTAGCGATTCGATGCAGACATCTCCTGACCCAAAGGCCAATGCTGCCGTATCGAAGCCAGCCATCTTCGGGGGAAGTGCTTCTCAGCCTGCATTTGGCGCATCCACAGGCTTCGGCAGCCCAGCAGGAGGTTCCGTTTTTGGTGGTGCTACACCGGCGGCTCAACAAACCCCGTCTAAACCACTCTTTGGAACAAAGCCGACAGAGCAGGCTACTCCAACCTCGACGCCTCTCTTCGGTGCTACTTCCCAGCAACCCACAACAGGCGCTACGGCACCTACGCCCGCATTGACCGCTGCTACGCCCACGACAACGACAGCGCCGACGCTTTTTGGTACCGCATCGCCGGCCAAGCCTGCAACGCCGTTCCAGAATCCTTTCCAGTCTTCAAACCTTTTCTCAGGCGCACCCTCTCCATCAGCTACGCCGAAGCCTGCTGAAGAGAGAGGACATGAAGAGAAGATAGGCGAGGCAACCCCACCCAAGACCGGCTTCCAACTCTCCTCCTCCACAACCGGTGGCAATCTCTTCTCCAAGAGCGAAAGCGCTGCTGCTGCGCCTTCAACTACTTCATCAACTGGCCTGTTCCAGGCACCGGCTACGGGCAGCCTGTTTGCGCCCAAGCCTGCTTCTGCAGAGACTGATAAGCCGAAGACTTCCGAGGCAAATCCTTTCAGCAGCCTTTTCGCTCCTAAACCATCCACTACCACCCAACCCACGCCGGAACAAAAACCACCTGCTGCTGCCCCGTTCGGCTCTCTCTTTTCTCCCAAGCCTAGCACACATAATGAAGGAGCGAAAGTGGGAGAGCCAGCGAAACCGGTCGCGTCTACTCCGGCTGTTTCGTCTGCAGCTCCGCCATCACCCAGCCTCTTCGCGCCGCAGTCTTCATCTCTCTCGGCCACCGCTGCGGAGAGTAAAATCCAGTCACCTGCGTCCGCAACTACTGCGTCTCAGAGCTTTTTCAAAGCCAACGGTGCAGCACCCGATCAGCCAACACCTTCAGCCAAGCCCCCCACAGTCCAATTCGCCGAGAGCTTGCGGCCGAGCAAATTGCCTACTGGACTGAGCGAACAACAGAAGAAAGATTTCGATCTTGTGTACAGTCTGCGCATGTTGAATGAATGCTTTCAACGCGAGATCGCTCGACTGAATCCTTCAACGGACGACTTCGACGCTACCGTGCTCTTTTACATGCGCGTTCGTGAAGTGATTGGTGCGCCAACCGCACCGCGCTCATATAAGCGGAAGGCTGCCGACGATGAAAGCGCTGATCTTGAGATACAATCAGCGAAGAAAGTCAAGCCCTTCGGCACTACTGGTGTACCAGCGACCCCCAGCACCAGCATCTCGTCACCTTCCCAGAAGATGAACATCGGACCAAGCTCCATTACGACAACGCCGTCTAAGCTTTTTGATACAAGCCAGACCACCCCAACAACAAATGGGAAAATGGCTGAGGAAGAGGCTGAAACTGGTGCTTCTCGGGCTGAGAATCGTTCCGATAGTGACTCTGCCACAGCGAGCATATTCGCTCGGTCTTTCTCGAAATCGAAAGCTGATGGTTCAGAGGCCACAAGTGCAGTGTCTCCCAAGCCAGCTACCCCAGAAACCAATAAGCCTGCTCTGTTCTCTACCACCCCATCTGCGTCTCCGGCGAAGCCCATATTTTCTACATCCTCTACTACCAAGGAAAATGCAACATCCAGCTCCATCTTCTCTCAACCTACCTCGAATCTTGGGCTCACGTCATCGACAACAAGCATCAGCACGCCTGCCCAGAACCTGTTCGTCCCGAAGCCCACAGGTGAAGGGAGAACCGAGGCATCAGCCGTTCCCAAATTCGGTACGGGCACTGCGACGAACTTTTTCGCTCAGTTCAAATCCATTGCCGATAAGAATGCCGAGAAGGAAAAGGAGAAGCGCAAAGCAGAGGATTTCGACTCCGAGGAAGAAGACGAAGCTGAATGGGAACGGAAAGACGCCGAACAGCAGCGCAAGAAACGCGAGGAGCTGGAGGCTCAGTCTAAAAAGCGCGCCAAATTTGTTCCAGGCAAGGGATTCGTCTTCGAGGATGAGAGCAGCGATACTACGGAACCCAAGAAACCAGCAGAGACATCTACTTCGACTGCCAGTTCATCCGTCTTTGAAGCAAAGCGAGACACTCCGGCCAAAGCGAACAATATATTTGGCCATCTCTCTGCGACCCCATCAGAGGTAGAAGAGGATAATGATGCTGACGATACTGAAGAGGCGTCAGCTGCCGGGGAAGATGCTGATGAAGAAGAGTCCAAAGAGTCCTCTCTGGTTCCGGCCAGCGACCGCGACGGTAGTCGGGATGCTGAAACCAGCGAAGCAGACTCCAAAGTCGTTTCGGTCAACGGAGCCGAGTTCTCTGCTAATGACAGCAGTGACGACGGCGATTTTACTAGAGCTCTGAGCAAGTCAAAACAAGCCTCGAGCGGTGGTAAAAGTTTATTTGATCGGGTTCAGTACGGTCAAGACGGAAAGCCTAAGCGGCAAACCGACGAGGAACCAAAGAATCCCTTCTCTTCCCTCTTTAGCCCTTCGTCCAAGTTCTCCTCTTCCATGACGAGTCCCGGAACGTCCACCCCGAATCCATTTGGCTCACCCGGTACCCCTGCTCCCGGCCAAGGTGATTCTGCCGAAAGTAAGCCAGCGTCTAGTATCTTCAAGTCTTCGGTTAACACGAGCGGTGGTCTTTTTACTTCCGCACCGGCAAGTACTGGAACGAGTACGCCGTCCATCTTCGGTCAGAGCTCGTCGAAACCAGCAGGTGACAAGACCTGGAAGCCAGATTCTCCCATCAAATTCGCCGACTCGACTGCTACGGCACCTTCGACCACGTCGAAGCCAGATTCTGGATCCACCGCTCAATCAGCCGACTCCTCGAAGCCATTCTCTACTCTCTTCGGCGCGCCAGCCGCTGGGGCGAAGGCGTCTGGCAGTGGACAGTCGGCGCTAGGGTTCTCCTTTGGTGGCCCGTCACAGCAAGGCTCTTCCTTCCTGGCTCCTTCTACTGTCACTTCCGCTACTGGCAGTCGCGCGTCGACCCCCGGAATGACCTCCGATACTGGCGCGGAGGAGTCTGTAGATGGAGAGGCTTCCGAATCTCTACCCCAGGTTGATCTTGCTCGCAGCAGAGCCGGCGAAGAGGACGAAGACATTGTGATAGAGACGCGGGCGCGTGCATTGAAGATCAAGTCTGGCGCAGGCTGGGAAAGCCAGGGTGTTGGTTATCTCCGTGTTTTGAAAAATCGCAACACTTCTCGCTCTCGCATCATCCTGAGAGCCGACCCAAGTGGCAAGGTTGTCCTGAACGCAGCCTTGTTGAAGGATATTAAGTACACCATTAACGCAAACAGTGTGCAGTTCCTGGTTCCCCAGGCTGAAGGCGCCCCGGAACAATGGGCTGTTAGAGTGAAAGGGAAGGAAGAAGCTGAGCGTTTGCACTCCGCAATTGAAGAGTCCAAGGCGTAAGCACAAGCTGTGTTTACATATCACGAATCGGCGTTGTACATTTGGTCTATCTCGAACGCTTTCGCGGCTTTTTCTTACGACAGTTTATATCGATTCCGTCCGGCCATAACCGTGATTCCCATGGTTTATGCAACGGGCCGTGAAAGCTGATGATTGTATTTTTCCTTCCGCCAAGGAATCATGGCTGCCATGCGATTTCTTTGATAGGATTAAACTACTTTATCTGCGATTGTCATGTCAATTTTGTCTTTTCTACCTGGCAACGTACTTTGTCCATTCTTCCTCATGTCTTTTTGAACCATGAGCACTCGAAGTTGGCGTCATTTTGTTGAACCATTTTTGCATTCCATATCCTTCCTGCCATCCTGCCATCCTGCCGTCCATTTCCCCTACATTCAGATCATGGCCTTGTGTGTAACTATTTCGCATTTCAATCACACTACGTCATCAGCATCATGTTATTATCTATGGAACAAGACAGGCGCCTTAGCATAGCGTGTGGGTTCGAACCATTGCAATGCATCCTCCATCTAAATTTCATTCTTACCTTATTCTTATTCATTGGATTCCCTGGCGTTGTTTCTCTGGCATGGTGCACGTTTATTGGTGTTTCATCCTCAACCGCCTCACCATTTCTGCAGAGGCTTTTCCCGCCTCTATCGCTGAGTCCTGATTCTTCAACTGGATGGGGTCTCGCCGCGCTCTCTTCAACACCAGCCCCTGGAAGAGAAGTAGAAGGCGAATCCCCAATCGGGGGGATATTCTGACTGAGATCAATGGATAAACTCTTCATACTGACAAACTATTGAGGTGTGAGTAAATTTATAATTGATGGAGAGTCTTGAGTCTCAGTCAAGTCATCTCGAGGATAGAGTCTCGTATACATGCCGTCACCTCAACCGCATATATCAACAATCAGGAATCAGTATCATTCTCCCTACGAGGACAACAGTGTCTCTTCCATCACTGCTCTGAGCCAAAGATGCCATAAGGGGATCTCAGAGGCAGCCATGGTTGAATAATTTCATTCCAAAGGATTGACTTAATCAGTCAATCTACCCAATACCTACTGTGTCCTTGGGTAGATAGCTTCGGTATCCCTAAATGAGTGATCAAAGAAGCCTTACCTTGGTTTCTTTCACAGGATCCTACATGCGTCACTCTTGTTAACTTCCTCTCCATTTCCACCCTCCTGCTTCTCCCCTCCTTCAAAGATCTTACCGGTCATCAAACATCTCTGGACCTCATACAATAAGACTGACAGATCTATCACTATTCTGAGGTCTGGCCAGCCCTCAGTATAACAATAACTCACTCCAGATTCCCAAAAGACGTGGTCTTCGAAGCAAAGCCAAAATGGAAGAACAGACCCAGCATAGCACTCCCTTTACTGAGTTCATTCACCATTCAGCACGCGGATTCCAAACTTGGCAAGAGCTTTGTACACAGGTCCGAAGAGAGGTTCTTCAAGCACCATCCTCAACTGAAATTGCCTACACTTCGGTTTCCCCCGAATGGGGCCCATTGATTGTCGACTCGCTAGACGAGTACGGCGAGGTTAGACGCTTATACTTCCCGTAAGTAAACGATGCTAATCATCTCTATATTCCTTGCTGATCGTGCCCGGGCTCAGCATCAGCTACAACTCTGTTACAGAGACCTTGCTAATCAAACCCATGTCTACCCGTCTCCTTGGATGTCACCTTAACTGGATGCTTATCCAGGAACGCGACTGGCACAGGCAGAATCTTGTCAGGGATAGTCACTGTCTTCTTCGGGTGTCGACAATCTCTAGTCAGTCTTCGGCCATGGATGTATGGTATATGATATTGCTAACTCTGGGTAGCCTACGGGCGATTCGAGGCCCCGTACTCGGGTTCGAGGAAGATACCCACTTTCGCTATGACGCCAGACAACCGATACCACCCCTCATTCGTAATCCAATGCGGAGATTCTGAGCCCAAAGAGCGGCTCATGGACGATATGAGACTATGGCTTATCGGTGCCCGTCCATGTGTGGAGGTCGTTGTGATAATCATGTATGCTCGCAAAGGCACCACCAACCAAGTGGAAGGCAAAGCTGAACTCTACGTTCGAGACGCAAATGGCAACCCAGTCCTGCAGCAAGAAGCAGTGGGTTGTCTGCCCTTCCTATCGCTGACCAGGGCTCACCAGAATAATAGACCATCTTTCCAGCGACTCAGTCCGAGTGCTCACTTGGGATCAGTGCCGGAGATCTCTTTGGCCCAGTTCTCCCCCAAGATCTGGATGCCAACACCGTTCTCCCCTTGAGCATCAATGACCCTCGAAAGGAGGCTCGTGATGCAATGGTGCACATGGATCTGGTGCCTGCAACTTAGCGCAGGAATATGCTGGCTTGAATTCAGAAAGAACTGGATGATCATTGAGCTTTAGGGTTCTACAGAGATTCTGCTGTTTTGCTGGCACTACCAAATCACACGAATATCAAAGGGGTGATGATACAACGACCCCCCCTTACCCGATAAGGCAAAGATCATTCTAATAGGAGCGAACTACTCATGATACAATTCTCTCAAAGCAAGAGGGTATAAGGAATTGAATTAAAGGATCTCTTAATAGTCACGTCGACGATAGTTCCTCTGTAGTCTCGTATCAATCGATACAATCATACCCGATAGGTCCAATATGACGATATTTCACTCCGTACTCCCGAGCCTGAAAGAGAAGCACCGATGATCGAAGCTACAGCGGAAAAAAGAAATTTTCATTTCATGGAAATTTTTTTATTGTTCCAAGTCAACCGTAACACAAGACCCGAGCAGGAAGCGATCCGTTTATTCGTCAACAACAGCGGTGTGCAGACCCTTGGCGTCCTTGACGTTGACGGCCTGGACGTAGGAGTAGAGTCTCTCCTTGGCGCCCTCCTCGTCGTTACGCTTGCGGGAGATGCGGACACGGAGGCGGAAAGGAACGCCCTTGACACCGGCTTCCCAGACCTTCTTGTTCAGCTGGGGGTCGAGGCGGACATCCGTGGTGCCCTGATTGGCGGAAAACGCGAGTGGTTAGCTGAGCTGGACCCCATCCCATCACTTCATGGGAAAGAAACTTACCATAGCCCGCTCAGCGAAGGCGCGAATCTCCTTGATGGCACGAGGAGCGCGCTTCTTGAAAGTAACACCGTGCATCTATAGATCGAGCAAAAAAAGGAGAAATTAGTCTTCCGCCCAAATGCCATCTGGTAGAGTGAATCTGCGAAGATGCTATTTGCGGCCATAGAGGTGGACTTCATAAAACTATTTCTTCTTTTTTTGTGGTCGTGCATTGTGTATGTTCCTCCTCTTTCCTTGGGTTTCGGTTCTGATCCCCAAGACGAAAATATCTCGCACAAGCCCTTCTGCAGCGGATTCCTCCTCTCACACAAGGTTGTTTCGAGATGTTCCCATATGTTGTTCTCCGTCCATTCCTCAGGGTGTTTGGTTCCGCAAGGTCGCAAAAGTCGGTCGATTCATTGACCACGAAATTGTGTGCAAAGGAAATCAAAAGCAAAGGTCCAGCGTCTTCAACGTACTCTCTTGTGCATGTTGATGGTGTACTCGCGGGTGACAACGTCGGCGATGGCCGAACGAGTCTTCTTGCCGGTGGTCTGGACGGTGCTGGACATTTCTGAAACAGGAAGAAAAGAAATTGTCAGTACTCTTCAGTCCTGGGGGAAAAGAACTGCGCGACACAAAGACATGTGGGATTGATACTGACTGAATGGGCTGACAGAGAACGTCGGCTGTCGTTGGCGATGTGGTCGACTGTCAAAGGAATTGGGATTTTCGGATGTCCTTTTTTTGGTGGTCGAAATTCAGTGTGGCTCGCTTATCGTGTGGCAACACTCTGATTGGGTGGTTTCTGTCACGTGATGCTACACCTTCCGCCGCTAATCGAAACTGCCTTGAGGCTACATCTACATGCTAATCATTGTTTATAGTTGTTGTACTCGGAATAGGCAGTATTTGTTGGAATTGACGTCTCTTTGTCATAACTCATTTATCACTAGCCCAGGTTGTTTTCCCCTGTCAGAATGCAACAATAATTGTATCCTCTAAGCGTGTCATTTCTCGGCGCTCACATCAGGGTATAGGTCGAAACGCCGCTGGGTATAGACGGGGATGCCCTTTCGAGTGTTCTGAATAGACTCGTTATCCAGGTCTGCGTAGATAATCGTCTCCGTCTCGGCTGCTTCTGCCAGGATCTCCGCATTAGGATTGACGATCAGACTGTGACCCCAAGCGTGGTATGTTGCGTTCGTATCACGAGCCGGGCTGCACAAGCCAACATAAATCTGGTTGTCAACTGCACGAGCGCGACCAAGGAGTGCCCAGTGAAGAGGGCCAGTAGTCATATTGAAGGCACCGGGGTAAATGAGCGCGAAAGCTCCCTTGCGCGCTGCGATCATTGCCGACTCCGGGAAACGGATATCGTAGCAGATGGCGAGACCAATCTTGCCATATTCTGGGAGATCGACGAGAGTCAACTGGTTTCCAGGCGAGAGTACTTCGCTTTCCTTGAACTTAATCTTCCCGGGGATGTCAATATCGAATAGGTGCGTCTTGCGGTGTGTGCCAATGAGAGAACCTGTCGGCGAGAACACAAGGGAAGTGTTGTAATACTTCTTTGTCGAAGTGTCCAGCTCGGGTATGCTGCCTCCTACCAGGTATGCTTGGGCTTCCGCAGCGATGGCCGACAGAGCATGGTATGAGGGGGATTGTTCTTTCGTGGGAGGCGACGGGAGTAGTGTCTCGGCATACGAAGGGAAGTATTGTGTTCCATACGGCGAGTTGAAGCATTCAGGGAGAACGATGAGCTTCGCGCCTGCTTTTGCAGCCTCAAGGACCTTGGTCCTTGCATGAGAGAGATTAACGGCTTTGTCCGCACCTGTGACCGAGTACAACGTTAGTATGGGCTGAAGAGATCACGGACGCCTGGAACATCGTAGCGTACCTGAAGCCAGCTGCACTAAGGCTAGCTTAAGAGGTTGTTTCAGAAGCGCAGCCATGCCTAACAAACGTGACAAATGCAACAATTGTTGGGAAGTTGAGGTTATCAGTGGTTGCACCGATGCGGGGAACTTGGATAATAAATGGGGCCGGAGTGGCGGCCGACTCCCGTTGCGGTGCTTTCGAGGGCTTCAGGCTTTCTCTAACCGACAACCGCTACAGTATTGTATATCCTACAATTATTATGATCATTTCTGGCAGGATAAGCAATGTCAATTTGGTACCGTTGGCTTCCAATTGTGGCCGATGACTATCTTGCACATAGTCCCCATGCAAGCTGCCCGTCGGTTGCTGTCGGGGGAGCAGAGTCCGAATGTGGACGTCGGCGATTCAGCTTCGTGCTGGTGCATAGCAGCAGAGGCGTGATGTAATTCCGCTTACGATCGATTCAATGCAGTTGCTTCTTTCAAGAGTTGGGTGCTTTGTTTATATTGATAAAAGTTGGACGACCTTCTTTTTCCGAAGACTATACAACATGTTTGGCCACTGCAATAGGAGACACGGCACAATCATTCTATGACAAAAAGACTACAACGATGACGCCTGTTTGCATAGTTGTACCGTTTGTCTACGAGAGTGAGACCTTCTCTGACCGTGAAAGCAATGGCTCGGTTACATACGGCAATTAGAGTGAGGCCCAGCAACGAAAATCATGAAGTTCTTCATGCCAATTCTGGACCATTCGATAGTTCGACTTGCCCAGAACAAGAATAGTCGCATGGGGGACTGATAGTAGCCATCTCGAGAAAAAAGAAATGATTTTTCTGCGGTGAAATTCGTGAAACAGGTTCTACAGCCGCTTACCTGTTTCCGCTGTGATATCAGACCGGATCCAGTTTAATGGTGATCGACCGTTGACAAAATGGGTCCTTTCTCTGGAGAAAGGTGTTATCACTCATCAATAATATGAGGGGGCGCAATTCCTCCATCTCGTGTACGCAAAGCCAATGTCGTAGTTGGCCCTGGCGGCTTCATCATAGAGATCACATCAATGGATCTTCAGCCTGCAAGTTCACATGGGTAGTCTGTTTCGATGAATTGGACGTTCATGCAGTTGATCCTGCCTACTGGTTGAGTGAAGCCGTTGAGGATCACATATGGCATATGCAGGTCTCCTTGAGCCTTGCAGATATGTCTGCAGATCGCAACCTTCCAGCTTTAAGTAGCCCCTCAAAACGGACTCATCACAGATGAGGAATCACTTCAATATATTGAATAGTGCGCGACGTCTATCGCCATAATGTAACTTGTGTGTTGGTATCAGTTCCGAAGTATCGAACCTAACACGAAACGACGAGTACTCAAAACAGAAAGGCGGAGCATCCTCAGGTCTGTCAGAGACTCATTCATCCTCCGTCAAAGCCTGTAGGGAGTACGGAGTATTCTAGGGAGATACTACGAACGAACGGGATAATGATTTGAGACGAGAAGGAGAGGCGCGAATAGGACGCTGGCTGAGTCAGCGAGTCTGGGCCCCTGAGGCATAAAGTGCACGGAGAACTCTCTGGCTTTTCCTGTGACGATTCCAATTTAGATACGAAGTGTTCACAAATAAATATGGAGAAAAAGGGGCAAGGGAGACTCCCTTATCATCTCTTGTGTGTCTCTTCTTCTCATTCTTTTTCCTCTGGTCCTTGATCAGTGAGCCATGGATAGCGGGAGGGTGCCTTTCTTCTGCCCACCAACCATCAGCCTGTGATTCTCCTTCCGCCGGTGAGACAGCGTCACAGCCGCCCACCGATTCCCCACGGCCTTCGCGATTTCCGTTCATTTTGCCCCAGGGTTCGGACGTTCGTTTCTGTGGCTTAAGGCCTTAAACAGCCTTAAACGCCCCCAGTACCACTCTTTCCACTTTTCCTCCTTTCTCAATTTTTACTGTTTAGCGTGGTTTTTCTTTTTCCCGCAGCGCAGTCCCGTACGGGAGAAGTCCGAAGTGGCCAATCTTGGTAGTCCCTACGCTTTATAAGTTGCCCGAGACGCGCTGCCGCCTGATATTTCAAGATACTCAGCACTCATTGCCATCAGATGATTTAGGCATATACAAAGTCAACAGGGCATTACACAACCCCCGTTACTATCAGTCTTCCGGACGGCCAATTCGAAGAGCACGGCACCATGTTCGAGGACTTCTCCTTCTCCTCACCGTCGTCCACCAGACCCCCCCGGCTGGCGTTCGACGGGGACGATCGACTCATGGTCGATTGTGATAGTTCAATGATCTCGCCATTGTCCTCTCAGTGCCCGTCGCCTCGATCGACGTCGTCGCATAAATTTCCCCGAAGTTTGCATCGTTCCCGATCATCACATTTTCGCTCCCCTCAGCCGCCTACCTCTGTTCCGTTCTCCGCTTACGACGGCAAGAGACTTTCCATCAGCACATTGACAAGGAAGCTCCATGAGCATACTATCCACAGTCAGTATCAGGAGGAGAAAGCTGACGACGTACCCACCTCGCCGTCAACGCCCCGGTCGGTATCGGACATGGGGTCGGTATCTGGACAATTTCATGGGTATTTCCTAACACCCCCGGACACGGACCATGACGACGAAGGATACTGTGACTCGGCGTCTATGGCCTCTCTCTCACCCTCATTGTCACCTCATCAGCAATCCCCCTTTCTGGAAGCCATGATCGCCCCGCCGGACTTGACGTCGCAGGGTGGGGCTCTCGAAACCCTGTTGAACAGTGGACTGGATACTACGATGAACATCCGGGCACACAGACAACATATCTCCCGCCTGCAATGCAATCCTTCGGACATCGAAGCCATCAGACGGGCTCTTATACCTGAAGATGAGCCGTCGGAGTTCGATCCATGCAACGAGGACGATTGTCATCCAAGCTCACTTCCTCCGCAGCTATCGCCCCGTAGGAGGGCTGTCACGCTCAGCCGGAGCCGTTATCGACCGATAACCGCCACTTCTGGCCTTTCTGATACACCAGGGGTTGAGCATCGAGACCGGCGGAAAAGCACTGCTGGCGTTCCTTCATCTCACCGTATCGAAAAGAACTATTGCCTGTCATCGAGCCGGGATCACCGCAAGAAAAGTGATCAAGGCTTGAGAAGGAAGAGTCTGGTCAGCGCTGCCTTGGCTTCTGTGGTTGAAAAGGCACCGCAGACGAATGTTTGATCTACTACCCCTTGAGAGACTTCCCCTTCTACTGTACATATTGAGATAGATACCCGGCCTGTATATACTTCGTCAGTCCGTATCAACTTGTTCATTTCGCTCTCACGTATGTGTCGCTCTCGTCCTAATCTCGCAACCCAACCAACCGTCGTGACTCCTCCCACAGTCTCTCCGCGCTCTCCTGATCCCGAATATGGGATGCATACCCAGGATCAACCGTCCGAAACCCCGGCTTCGCCGGTCCCGATTCCCTACAATCCTCCAAATACTTCCCGCCTTTACCCTCCCACTCCCTCCCCACAGCAGCCACCACAACCGTGGCAGCCCCCTGCTCCTCCGTCTTCAGATACGGCCTCATCCCGGGCTTCCGCCACTCCTCCATCACCCCATCATCCACAAACTTCTGCAACCCCGTGAAAATCAGCCCCGGATGCACACTAAGCCCATGCAGCCCTTGCCCCCCAAACCGCCTCTCAATCTCATTCATCATATAGATATTCGCCGTCTTGCTCTGCGCATACGCCAGCGCGGGGTCGTACCCTCCCGTCTCGAAATGCAGATCCCCAAACCGAATCCCGCTCTTCCGGTGCGCCGACGACGTCACGCCCACCACACGTGAGTGGAATTGTGGTGTCACAGACCGCAGCAGGATAGGTTTTAGCAGCTCGAAGAGCAAGAAATGGCCGAGATGGTTCGTCCCGAACTGTGTCTCGAAGCCGTCTTCTGTGCGGCCTTCTGGTGTGGCCATTACCCCGCCGTTGTTGATTAGCACGTTCAGCTTGTCGCTTTGCGAGAGGAAGGAGTTCACTGCTTGCCGGATGCTGGATAGACTGGCTAGGTCCATGTGGAGGAGGCGGATTTCGCCTTGAGAGGTCGAGGGTTTGCCGTCTTCATCGGAGGCAGGGGTAGAGTCAGAGCTGGAGTCAGAGTCAGACGCAGGGCCGAGGAGGTCGGCCAGCACGTGTCGGGCTTTGTGGATGTCGCGGATGGCGAGGAAGAGGGTTGCGTTTGTTTTGGAGAGGGCGCGGGCGGTTGCGGCGCCGAGACCGGATGAGCAGCCTGTGATTAGGATGACTTTGTCCGGGAGGGCGTGGGTGAGGTTTTCGGCCTGGATGATGGAGAGGGCCGTTGGGTGGTCTTCCATGTTTCGGGTCAGTAAGGTGTTCGCTTCGAGCTGAGGGATGGCTGAGGGATATCTCTGTGAGTGGCCGAGGTTTTCGTCTATGGGGTATATGGTATATTCATGATGACCAACCCAGGGCTTGGTAACTACGTCAGAATGGTGACGCTTGCATGACCTCCCTCATTTGAGGTGCACCTTAAGCACACCGAAGGATGAAGAGATTAAAGTATATATCAGGCTAATCTATCGCAATGAAACAGAGACCAGCTCCAGGCTGTCATATAGGAACCCACTCATACTGCGGTGTCTCTGACACAGCACAGTTCACGCTATCATCGAAAAAGCCGGCCCCTCCGCAGGGCACTCGCAAAGCTGCGTAATTTTCTAAATGGATTGCGCTTCCCGCGCTTCTTCCGATCTGACGAAAACCCCCTGGTCGATTCGCTCCGCTGCATCTCCTCGTACTTCATCGCGAGAATGTCGTCCGTGGTGCCCGTCCATCCTATCCCGTCGTAGGAGGCTAGAACTGAGTACCCCGGCTCCCCGAGTTCACTTCCGTATGATTGCGAGGTCATCGGCCTGGACTGCGGAGGCGAGCTCCACTTGTGAGATTGCGGGATATCGGTCTCATTTCCCTCTAATCGTTCGGAGATGGACGGCATAGGGTGGTACGGTATGTCGCCGATGAGTTCGTAGTGGGCTTTTTCTTCGTCGGCGTCGGAGATGTAATGGTCATGGTCCTGCTTGTGGTCATAGCTTGCCTCAATGGTTTCGTCATGCTCCAAGATCAAGGTCTCGCTCTGAGGCCGTATTGCATTGAACGAGTCCCGCTGGTCGTCTGTGATGGACGAATTGTCCACGTCTTCAATGTACGAGACAATGCGGGCGAACTTTAACGATTCATGCGGATTAAGGATTTCGAACGAGGTCCCCTGATGCTCCACTGTGGCGGTCGGGCGTCGCAGTTCCAACAGCAACGAATCCGAGCGGGCTTTGGCATGTCTGGGAGTGAATATTTGCTCCTGCGGCTCTGGTTCCGGGAACCGGGCGAGCCTAGCTCGGAAAGTTTCCTATATCTTGTCAGCTCAGTTAAGGGTGTGGTTTTCTGCAAACTCACCAGCAATTGATGCGGGCTATGTACGGGACTCGCACGGAGCGTTTGCTCTGAAGCGTTGATATCTGAGAAACTGGATGGAAAGGAAACTATATCCATTAGCATATCCTCATACCGCATGACAGCGGATTAACACGTACGGAGTGATTCATCAAGCCCAGCCCCATTCTCACCTCGGTATGAGACAGGACTGGGCGTATATGACGGAGACAGCGGAGGCGGGCTCGACGCCGCAGACGAGACCGAAAACGAACACAATGGAGGCGTCAAGCTCGTTTGGCTTTTGTTCAGATCCAAAGCTGCGTTTTTACGCCGTAGGGTCTTCCCTCCGTTGCGATTGAGGGCGATGAAGCCGTCATCCTGCGAAAGAAACCTCCGGTAGTGGTGCAGGGATAATGCTCCCGGATATCCCGGCTTCGACGTTGCGGCATCCAAGGCGGTCGATGCAAAAGAAGGAGAGTCCAGAGTTGGAGATTTGAGAGAATGTTTTAGTGGTGAGTGAAGCTGGAGAGGTTCATGGCAGCCGCTTTGCCAGATTTGATGGTCATGATCGAGATTCATGGTTGCTTATCTTCTTGAAGGTGAAGAGATACGTTCCTCCCGCTGAGAAAACACCTTAAGAAATAAAGGAGCGATAATAGAGAGCCTGTCAATTGAACAAGGCCACTGTCTGATGGCATTGAAGGTACAAGTACAGGTGCATGAGGCCAGGACATAATCCGACCGTTGGGGCCATGAATCAAGACAAAGAAACAGACATTATTGTTCTGACCTTCTGCAGTCAGGCTCAGACTATAAACAGAAAAGGAGAGAAGAAGAAAGGGGGATGAAGAGATTGTAAGAGATAAAAAGAAGAGACAGATGGGCCCTGGACGAAAAAAGAAACAGGCAAACGTCACATTGCCAGGTCAAAATCAATAAATCATGGAATTAAAAATAACCAGCATGTATTGATTTTCTTTCTGCATCAAGGGAGCCCTGTCGCTGCTTATGGGCGCCACATAGGAGGCTTAGGCCCACTCACTCAGAATAATAAGAAACACGCACGCTATGCATCAGCCCCTTTAAATATTTGGATAGATTCTACATTGATATTAACTTACAGTGGAGAGAATGCAGCTATGTCTGTTGTGCTCAGAGTGTTTACAACTAAAGCTGCCGCCATCAAAGACCACATGACTTACCAGTGATTGCCCCTGATTAGATTGTAAAGGAGGATTCAGATAAGGAAAGTAGAACACATGTCTTGGATTCAAGGGTAGACATCCCTCAAAGAGCTCGATCCGACTACTTTCTCTTAAAGGATGCTGTCATTGCCGTGGATTTTGGAGTAATAGAGCTTGAAAGTGTCAGAAGTATGTGCACACTCTAGAGCTTAAAAGTGGCTTATAACCTCATGTTTACATCCCCCAGAAGAATCAAAGAGCTACCTTGGGCACCTCCATTATAGAATAAGCACATCACAGCATTATCCAATGCAATCACCATAGCAAGGATATCACAATGAACATGTCTGTTATAAGTTCATATCCCTCTGTTCTCCAGTGATGACAATTCTAATGTGGCAAACATTTCAATCCCTTGCTCCGATCATGCCACTAATGTTTCATCACTGAAGTGGTTTCAGCTGGTTCTATACAAGCTAGCCAGTTGGTGTTAAAGGATTCCAACTTTACTTAGCCAGAAACACAGCAAGAATGATAACAGTAAGCTGATGTATAAGAGCTGCATTCTCTCCATGGCCAAAACATCTCTCCATTTAAGGGAATGCGTCTTGGGGTACAGTCAATGGGATGCCATCCAACTAGCAAATATGATTCTGATTTGTCACCGGCTTGGAACACAAAGGAGTTGACTGAGGTGGATATGCTACCTAATACTTAGTGTCATGGCGTATCAGCCAGCTGGGGGGTTGAACTTACTGGCTTTTGATCCAGCATGCTATTTGGGCCGTTTCCTCCATAGGATATGGACCGTAGTCTCCATGCTGACGAGACTCCCTATGATTTCTAACTATCTAGGAAAGAAGCTGGAAAGTCATCAAGAAGGGGGACGTTGACAGGTAAGAGTCAGAGACTCGCAGTGATAGCAGATGCTTTGATTGAGATAAGTGAACACAGCGCTACTATGACATAAGAAACATATCATTCATTCCTGAAATTGAAGGCCATAGAAGTTTAGCCCCAAGTGTGTAGTTGGGCGTATTCTCAGTAGTATCTAGTTCCTGCACGCACTCAACCAATCCACCCACACCCCAAAGAGACTCGGAACAGCTAAAGCGGCACCACATCAGGTTGAATATACCTTAGAGAGCATCGACTGTTGAAAAGACTAGCTAGCGCACATGCAACCCAAAACGAACTCGACCTCGAGACTAGGCCGTATCCAATCCACAGCCTCAAACCCACCCAAAACAGCGATGACCAGTCATCTATGATCCTCCCCATCAACCGTCATCCACTGAAGTTCACAACTTCAAATGGACAACCATCACAACCATCACAGACTAAAGGTACAGTTTACAGTTCCACACCTCCTGGTTGGGCACCAGGAAACGTGGCCCCAATGCCGAAGCAGAATCAACCACCCTCTCGTCACACCAGATGACCCATCAAAATTTTCGTTCGCTGTCGTGTCGATGATGATCCACTTGACCATCGATCAATGGTGATCGATCACTGGTCTCTCTGCTAGTGCCAATGCCAGGAACTGCAAGCCATCTTTGTTTCAGTTTGGCCTTGCAACACCCCATAAACAAAAAGAGTTAAGCCTCCTGGTAGGGATCTGGAGGGGAAACCCGCTACTGGGGATTTTATTCGTCACTTGCCCTTGCATAGCCTTTGTTGCGGGCCCTGGCCTACCACAGACTTTTCAGTAGGAAGACTGATGATGATGATGACGATATTATTGTCTGACATGCAACTTGAAAGGATCTGGCGGCGGCACAATGTCGAACGGCCCAGAGGAGGGATTCGTTGGACTGAGCGAACTACACTGACACTCTGGCATTGCTGTGTCTGTGTAACTTTAAAGGCGAATAAAGAAGGCTTCGGTTGTCTTTCTAAGAATCTACTGGGTTGCTAAAAATGACAACCGCCAGTGATCGCGCACATCTACAGAGCCTATCCTCTTCGTTAAAGAACCCCTTCCGTTGCTAGGACAGCATGAGGCAATCTCATTCAAGTTCATTCGAAAGATTAGCAAATCGCTTCGAGTTCATCATATGCAAGGCCTGTAGACAAAAAACCCAACACCAATCTATGCTTTGACGGGAATCTCAACAAAGTCGTGAACATTTCTCAGGTCATTCATCATCGTAGACAAGCATTGATCTCAAAGGCCCGCCTGTCAGCTAATCAATATGTACCAGGAAACAGTCTGAAAATCGGGGATATATAGCAGGAAAACAAGCAATAATCATAGCATAACGGCACGGACAGCTCGTCTGAGATATGAGCAATGAAAATAAGGTATCATCTTGGTCAAAATAGCGCAAAGTAAGGTCAAACTGCCCAACATGAGCAACAATCTTAATGGCGTTTATATTTCTAAGCAGAAATGTCAGCAAGCACACTTGAGAGACATAGTTCACCACGACACTTACATCTTCTATCTTTCGGCGATTGCTCGGGTCCAAAGTGTTTCCAGCCCCAAGGAGCGTCTGCCCAACGGCCTTGGAGACCCCAATCGCAGGTCGAAGGATAACGGTCGGAGCACGTTTGAAAACAGCCCTAGCGGCAGCTTTCGCGCTACCACTCTCCACGATCTCGCCAGGAACAGCAACGATGGCATCTCGTGCGAGAAGCAAGTCCMTTTCCAAGCCGCGGAACGCACCCCGGAGGCCTTGGACGACACCCACCGGTTGATCCGCATAGGGCGAAATCTTATTCGCCTCCTCTTCTTCAATCGTGTCTTCTTCGGAGCCCAGTGTCGGCGCGGTCGGTGTAGTCAGCAACTCCTCGGCTCCTTGCAAAACCGTTTGAGTGCCAATAGCAAGCTTGGCACCAAGCTTGACGAGTTCATTGGACGTGGTCTTGGCAAAAGCCAGCGCTCCTTTCTGGATGCTTCGGACGATCCGGCCGTCCTTGCGATACTCTCGCATAGGAACCACGACAAGGTCTCTAACACCGCCTCCCACATTGACTAGAGATCTGATGGGCGCCAGGCCAGCAAGAACACTCGGAAGTTGATTTCTCTTGATGTCTGGCATCCATATGTCATTGAGTGTCTGACCCAGTTTATCAAAGCCGGACACCCCATAAATGATGACATGCCGCATGACCATATCCGCGCCATCAAGGACAAAGAAGTTCATGAACTCAGTTGTCCGGCCTGATCTGAGCCCAGCGTAGTCTACGCGCTTGGGCTTGAAGTCAAGTTTGACAGGCACCGCGTTGACCTCCACTCGTTGTAAGAACGGAATGTCGGCTGTTGAACTTGGTGTGGGTGCAGAATCATCCCTGAACTCAAAAAATCGACAGATAAAGTCAAGGGCATCCTGATCAACGTGCAGTCTCAAGGGGAGAAGAGTTGCCTGTAACATGTTAACACAGCTGTTCAGATTACATAACGTGGGCAAGAAAGTGCTGACCTTGAGAACAAGCTCGGACGCTGCCAGCTCTGGAACAGGCCGCACAGTCAACATTTCCAAATGGACCATACTGGCCCCACTTTCTCTTTCGCCTGCCTCATGCATATACGTCGCGAATTTCTTCCATGTCGACGTAGGAACGTGGTCGAAGATCTCCAAGTCGTTCACACGAACGTCGAGCGAACTCTGCGTCTCTTCAGAGCCAGGGGGGAAGACGACGAGATCCGCGCAAATGCCTTTCAGCTCAAACGTCATCTTGTGATATTTACTCCTAGACAATTTCAATCTCCTTCCTCTATACGAAGGCGACTGGCCTTGACGTGCCGTGGCCCCAGTGACAGTTGTACTAGTGGCGTAGCTGCCTGTCTCGCTGGCAAGATCGTCAATGTTACGATTGATATCGTTGCGAAGCTCTCGAGGGTCCTTGTTGGCAGGGATTCCAATATATATGGAGTTGAACAGACAGTCGCCGATAACCGATTCCTCTTCTTCCTCGAAACCTGGTGAGGTCCGACTACCGGCTCGCGCGCGCCGCTCCGTGGCTTTCTTCTCAACGTCCTTCACAGCCTTAGAAATTGTATCTCTGGTTCTCTGCCAGTCGTAGCCATCAAACAGATTCCAGATAATATGAGCATCCCGGACTCTGATCCGCAGCGGACTTTTACGGATCTTTGAGTCGTCGGTTAAACCATATGTGTTCTGAGTCGAATCCCAACGATGAGCCGTACCTCCTACAGCAGAATGCTTGGCAAAATGGTCTTCCTTGAATTCGAGATCGGAGACGCTGGAGGATACATAGTACTGCGAATGGAAGCTGTCCAAAAGATCATTCGACTCCGACGGCATTGCGCTCTCATTGGGGGACAGGTTATCTGGCCCTGGCTTCATCGGATAAAAGTCGCTCACATACTCAAGCTCGTCTTCTATGCGTGGGTCTCCGCCCTCGGGCTCAACAATAGTAGGAGCTTCTGGAATCTCTGCACGCTCAGGTGGTGAATCCATGGTGAATGCGTCCCCAGAAAACGAAGCCAGCATGTCTTCTATAGGCAAAACTTCCGTCCGATACTTGAGGGCCACACTTGGCGGGGTGGGAGGCTGCAATCCATTTATGATGCTGATGAGGGTCTGCGTGGAATCGGCACAGGTCTCGAGTATCAATAAATCATCCTTGAGCTCCACGTCTAACGACTTCGTCCCCTCATCGTCCACATGCATCAATTTGACTGTGGCCATTGCAGACGATATGGAAGAGACTGGGACAAACCCCATATCGATGAAGGATTGAATTTGGTCGCTCTGCGGAATTGTTGATCTACCACGGTGAAGGTTTTCCGCCAAACCCATGTTTTTGACATCATCAATGACCATGATGGACGCCTTTTTGAGATCCAGTATTGCTTCTGAACACCTATGGTCGGAAATAGCCGCTGAAAACTTAGCATTCGTTAACACAACCAGTCCCTTCGCCGCTGTACCGCGAGGATTCAGCCCAAGGACGCAATCCCGTAGGGCAAATGCAAGCCTCCTTGGCTTCGCGGAAGCTTGCCGGTCTCTTAATCCCATTGAGACTTCAGAATCATTCCGTTGCAAGTGCTGCGATTCGGCAATATTAGCCAAAGAGTTGGCCATATTAGCAGCGACATCTCCTGTCGTCTGATCCCCACTCAGCCCAAGGAACGCAACTATGGACGGTATGGTGTATTCTACGCGTAAATTGTGAGATTTGATCTTAATGGTCGGATCCATCTCATCGGCAATGTAGCGAGCCATCAGTATTGGAAGTTGGCTCTGGTTCTGACCCTGGCTCCCGCTCGACGGTAGTGCTTCACCTACGAGCTCCTCACTCCCGTTTCGGACGACTTTGATCGTCCCCAGTTGCGCAGCGATGAGAGACGGCATGCTGATATAAGCAGCCTCAGCGTTTCTGAGATACGACGTGATAGTTCCGACAGGCCCACCCAGGTAGACTTGAGATTCAAGCTCTCGAATGAGAGTGAGGGTGAGGATGCCCGGGCGATCATCTTCAGGTAGATACTTTGCCACCGTAGACAACCTGCCCAATTCCTCTCCAAGCTGAGAAAGTGACTCGAGGTCACTGGTGCGCGAGACGACGATCTTCGCACCCGCGACTGTAGTACGGAGAACGGAGCCTTGTCTACGCTGGCGGAACAGCGTGTCTAACATAATGTCATCGTCTTCGTCATACTTATCTTTCGACGGTGTTATTATTGCCAATAGCCGGTCCAGATCGGGTTCCTTGGGGGAGTAGAGAAACTCCACGCGGATGTTGCTCAGGTTGATTTTTGCGGGCGCATCCCTTGAGTCGTCAAGAGGTAACGGGCCACTCAACTTGGCTTTGTCAATCTGCACGCCTATACCCTCGAATCGGCTGACAATCTTGACGGCTGTCGTTTTCAACCTGAGATAATGTGTCTCACCGGCAACATCGAAGACGATTCCACCGACTCGAGCGTTCACCTTCCAGGAGAGTTGGGGGTTGGTTTGAAGGTTATTCTCAGGAGGTGGTGAGCTTTCGAAATGCACGCCACGAGCCCGTCTTGGAGAATCTGCCTTCATGTTTCTACTAGTTGAGACAGAGGAGATTGAATTTCCGAGCTCCAGGATAGTACTGAGGCCGCCAACCCGCCCGAAGACTTCCTCCAGGCGCTGGACATTAAGATATAGCCGGAGAGGAAGTGTTCTAATGGTGAGGCTTGCAGAGTCGGAAGACTTGGTCAGAGAAAGAGAGATATCACCATTCACAGGTGACAGGACATCTCTTGTGGACTCCCGCATCTTCAAGCTTTCACTGAATGAGATGAAGTCATCCGAGGCGAAGCCGAGTACGAACTTTGAGACGTCTAGGCCAAACTTTGTAACTTTTTTATCAGTCAAGTAGCGGGCCGTTAGACCTGATGCTGTCGCTCGTAGAATGATATCTTCATGGGGCAAGCCGAAAAGTGACGAGGAATGGGGGTCATAGTCGTTGAGAGCATATGTTTGACCGGGAACGTGATCGACGTATTTGATGCAAAAGTTATAGAGAGTGAGAGCGAGACTGTGACGTTTCTGCACAGATTCTGGCGCGGGGTTTCCACTGGAGACATCCCCGCCGTCACCAAAGGCGTGAAGAACCCTTTGGCCGGCCTTGACAACAAGCCACCCAATTGCATTATCAAATCGTACATCTACGGATGATATTTCGACAGCAATTCCACCCGGTTGAGTTTTCGAAATGAGATCATGGTCCGCCTTGTTCGCTTGACGAGGCGGTGATCTGGGCAGGGTGCCCTCGAATGAAGTGGCTGAGTTGATCGAGTCGCTGCGAAGCCGTGCGGAAGCATACACGGTGGAAGAGAGCAATTCGGGCTCGGCTGATGAATGACCAGAATCCACTGCTGAGTCCTTCAGACTGTCACTTGCTGACTTTACGTCTCCTGAACGGACAGTCTCGTCCGTATGATGTCTATCTTCATCAACAGGAATCAATATCGATATTCGATCAATACTGAGAAACCGCTTCGCAACATCTGAAAGCTTGCTCATCGTAGGTGAGAGCGGTGTCAAATCAGGTCCCCGTGCCTCAGACGGGGACTCACTTTGTTCGCCAAATGATCGCTTCTCAGTAAGCGTCGAGGCCGCCTGAGCAGTGAGCTTTGGTGTAGATATCGATGTTTCATCTTGCACGTCCCGTTTCTCACCTGCCGCGTCTGTGAGCTGCGTTCCTGCGTGCACATCTCGGACAACTGTCGACTCCGGCAGATCCCAAGCGCCTGGTATATTTGGAATGAAACTTCTACTCGAATCTTGACTGATAGCACTCATGTACATACTCTGAGCCTCTTCATTTGAGAACAACTTGGACTCGGAAAGTCCGCCGCCATAGGCGAAATCAGATGAGCCCACGCTACCAGCTTCAGGAGGCGCTGTTTGCCTGTCTGAATTTTCTCTCGAGGGCAAGGACCCTGAAAATGAGGAGGCACCATGTGAGAAACCCCGATTTACACCGTGATCAGTCTCGAGGTAAGGCTGACTATAGTGCAGGGATCTGTCCATGGATCCATCACCGTAATGGGAGAAGGGAGCTGCATGCTCTGAGTCAACGTCGGACGGTGAAGTCTCACGGGGCATGTGCATCTCAGGTGTCTGAGGGCGCGGAGTGTCACTGCTGGGCGGAAATCGATCATCTTGGGGTACGAGGCCCTCTGGTGGTTCTAAGTCATCGTCATGTAACTGGGAGTCGATGACAGAGTCAAGATATGCAGGGTTGTCTAATAATTTATCATCATCCAAGAACTGCTGCGAGTCTTCTAAACCACCGTCACTTCGATTCTCATCGTCGGTATCGGCATCAGAAAACCGCCCATCGTATGTGTAGGCAGAACCTTCCATTCGACCCACACCGGGTTCTTCTATATCTTGAATCGAATATTCTTGCGGCGGCTCCAAGATTATCGAACGCGTCATAGCTAGGACAGAGTCCGCATCGGATGCGTGGTCGGGCAAGGGTGACGGAATCCTGCTCGAAGGCTCGCTTGACTTTGGCTGCACGGGCGTAGTCGGCGAAGCGGGCGGTGCGAATCGGGAATAATTCGAGAATACTATCGGTTCAGATATCAAAGCCATGTTGACGTCAGAAATAACGATCGGCCGGTTCCTATTACGAGAATGCTTTTCTTCCTCAGAACTGGACGTTGTGCTGCTCACGGCACCAACGGAGAACTCCCGCACAGTAAGAAGTCCCGTTACGATATCAGATTTGTTCTCCGGTTCTCTCTTGACGACCCCCTCCTGCTTCGTTTCCATATCAACTCGTATTGAAACATTGTCGACCCTGACCTGCAGGCGCTCTGCGACTCCCTTCAAGAAAGCAGCAACAAAACTGGGCAGCGATACACCCTCGTTTCCTAAACCAAGTTCCTCCTCATCGTCACTGATAGACGCTGATGTACGGTGTAACACCTGTGATCGAGACGTGATAGCAGCTTGTAATTCCTCTTTTTCCTCTTTCGGTTCAGAATCGAGGAATGACTCCGCAAGATCGGCCGGAGTCGGAAGAATGTGATCGCCACTAGAGTCATGGGTACCAGCTTGAGATAGCTTTCGACTATTCTTATTTCCATCCTTTGCTGCGGAGAAAGATTCTTCTGATGGTAGTCGGAGATGCACATCGATTCCGCTAGCTTCGCAGATGATACCGCTACTGTAGATATCGGCAGGGACGGTGATCTTTAGAAACTGGACCTTAGCGCTCAGCAATTCACTCGAGGCGGGGAGCTGAAGAAGTGTAGATAGTTTCTGTTTACAATATCATGATTGTTAGTTATACATCGTCCACTAAGCTCATGGCGGGTGGAGTTGTCTAGTAGTATGCGACGTCTGCCGACGATATATAAACTCACCTCAAGCCTCAGTCCTATATCCCGAAGTTCGACAGTGCTTCGTTGACCCCATCGGATTCCCAAGCTATCTAAGTCTAGTGCTTCGGTGTCGACAAGCTCGAGCCGAGACAAGGCATATCTGAGCAACCGTTTCTGGAAGAATGAGGGCAAGAAGTAAGCCATCTTGGGCGAAAGGAGCCAACCGGCGGCTCATCTAGTCATCGGGGCAGGGACATAATAAATGAAGATGATCGTGTTGAAGTCGGTTCTGTAAATGGAGAATCCCGCAAAGGCAAGAGTTGACGCGGAGGGTTGATTGATAGGTGACGTTCGGGGGTGATAAGCAGATAGCGATGATCAACCGCAATAGTCAGGCGGAGCTAAGGCGGAGCCAAATCACACTGACAACGTGCGCGATTGTTGATGGTTCCTGGAGATACTGAGTTGTCTTAGACCCTTTGCTTCTAAACAAAGATTATGGGATTTGTGAGGGTGTCGAAAATCTCTCTATACTCATACTATTTTGCCGCTTTAACAATAGTGGCAAGTGATGTCGGCTCTACGAAAGTACCTCCAAGACCCTTGCCCATCTTCTATTCCTCGGACACGCCAAGGATTTGATGCCTGGGGAACATGGCATGTTTTACCCTTTTGGGGCAAGCACCAAGCTATTCCATATCAGCTCCCCGACATCCTGTGCTGTGACTCAGAGAAGAGATGAAATAAAAGCATAACAAAGGCGCGGAAGCTTTCAAAGCTTTTATTAATTAATTTATTTTCTAAGGTCTCTGGCACTCCTCACCTCTTAAGCTGGTTCATAAGTTACTAGATTCTCTTTTTTTTTGCTGGCATTGTCCTCGCCATGATCACGTGGTCATGGTGACTGATGGTTATAAGAATTGCACTGAAGCCCTATCTCAAGGTTTGTGAAAGGGTGAAACATTCCGTTGAGTGACTCTCTTGAATGGAATTGGTGACAAGGATCTGGAAAGTCAGAGCCCATGATGGCATTACTTATTCCGAATACAGGAGATTGAAACCACACGCTTATTTAACAGCTCGTCCCATGAAAATTCGCAAAATGAATATAAAAATACAGTTCCCATGATTTGCAGGCAATGAGTGAGATACGCATCCCATCCTCAATGACTAAGGTACTTGCCCTCCTCCGTAATCAGCAGACCCGCGATAGCCGCACTGGTAAAAGTAGCCAGGGCGCCAGTGATCATGGCACTAACTGCCACACGGGACACATCGCCCGCACGTTGGGGGGCGAGTTGATTGAGCACACCGATTTGATTACCCAGGGAGCCAATGTTGGCGAAGCCGCAGAGAGCATACGTTACTATGATCCGAGAGCGGACGGAGAGGTCTTGAAACTCGGGCTGGGTTTGAAGGTCGCTATAGGCGACGAATTCGTTCTGACAATGATTGAGTTAGCGTCTCCACCCTATAGAAGGTGAGTGGAAGGTGTGAGGATATAATCTTACCATGACAAGCTTCACACCGATCAGTTTGCCCACTTTGAGCAGATCGCCGTCGCGGGAGACGCCGAGAAGGAAGGCAATGGGATAACAGATGTATCCAAGAATCAGCTGGAGGGTCAAGGGGGGGTCGTTGATGTTGAGGTAACGTCCCCACCAGGTCAACAGGCCGTTGATCAAGGCAACGAAGGCGATGATACAGAGAAGCGTCGCCCCAATCGTACCCGCGATCTTGATGCCGAGCCAGGCACCGTTGGCGAAAGCATGAAGCGCATTTTCAGCCTTGTGTTCCTCGTCCTCGGGCACAACGACACGACCAGCCGTCAGAGTCTCTTCCTCCTCAGGCCAACGCAGCTTGGATGCAGCCAGAGAAGCAGGGATACTCATCACACACGAGGAAACCAGAGCTTGAGGGTTAACGCCCATTCCAATGTAGGCGACCAGTACGGAGCCTGCAATGGTAGCGAAACCGGAGCACATGACCTGGTGGATTTCGGCCACGGTAAGGTGCGCCACGAACGGCTTGATAAGCATGGCCGATTCACCTTGTCCGATGAAGGGGGAGGCAGCAGCCACGACGGCCTCGGCTCCAGAGACCCGCATACTCCAGAAGAAGAAGACAGCGAATTTACCAATAGCCCATTGCAGGACGCCAGAGTAGTACAGGAGCTGCACGAGAGACACGAAGAAGATGATAGCCGGGATGACGGTCACCAAGAACCACGGGTGTTTGCTTGCGAAGCCATCCGTCGTCAAGAAATCAACGCCGTTGTCGGCAAAGCCCAGAAGCTCTCTGGCCAGCGTCGAGACGAAGTTGAAGATGTCGTAACCCGCCTTGGTACGGAGCACAAAGAGAGCAACAATGAATTGCACCAGCATTCCTACAATGACGGTGTGCCAGACGATCTTCTTGCGGTTTCTCGACGAAAGCCACAAGAGGAAGACGAATACGACAAGTCCGAAGAGACTGACGGCTCTGTTGGCTCTGGTGTTATCGGCGGTCTCTTCCGACGCAAATGAGCCGACGAGGATGACCGCAATCGTCAAGAGCGCCGCGCCGGGGATCCTCAGTTTCTCGGGGATCAGGCGAACGAACGGCCGAGCGGTATGGTCCCAGAGCCAATAGGTTGGTCTGGTCACGATGGACACGGGCACGTAGAGGGTAAGAAGCCGCAAGGTAATGCACAGGTACAGCAGGAACGGGATGAGCCAGCCCAAGTCATGTCGATGGAGGATCAGACCAGCAATCCACCATCTAAGAGGGACGACAACGGATGAGTTTCGATTTTGATCAAACAGGACTGCCAGAAGATGCGGTGCAGTCGAAAGGGAAGACAACTCACCCGGTGAACAAAAGCCACACGACAGCGTAGAAGACATGCTTGAAGTATCCGTGGTAGCGGCGATAGAAGGGCCGCGATGGATAGCTTTCACCTGCTTCCTCGAGATCTTTCGAACTCTGGCTATGAGCGTGCTTGTCCTCGACAGTCGGGTCCTGACTCAGGCCTTTGACATCTTTGGCATAGATCACATCATCATCTGGGCCTTTCTCGGCCAGTCCCGAATGGTGGGGATGACCGTGGTGATGCTGATTTGCGGTATCCAGCGCAGGATCTGCATGTCGCATTGTCTCGTGGGGAGATGCCTCGTTCACCTCCATAGCCTTGTCGTCCGCCATTTGTGAACCTGTTCCTATCGCACAATCACTAATTCCAAGAATGCAACAATCTTTCAGGGCGTCGAATACGTCTCCTCCGAAGAAAAAGACGCGAACCTCTGAAAAGGATGGAGTAAGGAGAATTTGGCGGCAACCAAGTCAATTTAACTTCGGATATGGCCGGGGATAGCTGTCGGATAAGATGGAGAGGGAGAGACCAAGTGAGGAGACAAACTCTCTTTTGAAGCCAACAGAAGACGAGCGTTGCGCCTAGATTCCAATTGATCGACTCGGGGTTCTCTCTTATCAGACAAGCTGGTGCGGGGAGATTACACAAGTTGCATATTCCAGCAAAGTGTGAATTTAGCCACCCCAGCAATCCGATTGATTCGTTGGTCCGCCCTGGGGTTGGATATGCCCTTGAGCAAAGATGGAGTGTCCTTAGTGCTCGCCGCCGACAAGGATCATGATAAAACAGGTGAGAAAACTGGAAAGAAATTTTCTCTCGAGTGTTGGTGGCTGGACGGGCTACAGTTGTTCCTCTTCGTGGCCAAGGAACCAAGTATAGCCGTGCATGAGCCCAAGGTTGAGGTCTCTGGTTACTTATCTTTTTGTCCCGATAATAATTTTCACTTTTCAGCAGTGTAGCGAATGAAGACCCAGCGATGCCCTCGACGGTCGATAAGAGTTTCCAGTGTTACAGCACTAAAGCGGACGTGGGCCGAAGTCTGGAGGAAATTCTGCAAGGAGATTGGCGGCTGATCAGCGAGTGTAGCCGTGTCCCGCGCCTTTTTTCTCCGCTCCGTCCTCACGCGGTTCATCGGTCGTGTGCCTCATGCCTTCTGACGGTATTCAGGTACAAGCTCTTGGTTTTCATTTACCGTGCCTTCGGGAGCCTGCCTCGCTGTTGACATTGTTTTCTACGGGCCGATAGACTGCAGAATCTGAGGATACGTTTGATGCGACACTTGCCACACAAGCTGGCAGCATACCTCGTCCTGTCGTCGTGTTAAACTACGGAGGATTGCTTTTGATTGTGGTTGTGGGAAAATAACCGTTTACTGGTGAACTGTGGACATTGACTGGGCCTCAGGGCTAAAGCTTGTGGGGTCTTTCCCGCTAAAAATTCTACCCGCCACCCTCAGACTATCTGCCAATGGTTTCAAGCTAACTAAACTATCAATGGTCTACGGCGGCCTGGGAAACAGCAGGGAACTGAAAAAGAAAAATAGAACAATCCAGGAAAAGCCCCAGTTCATCGAATCATAAGTTTCCATGACTCCTCGATAGGCTCGTTTACTGGGATAGGTATTTTATGCCCGGCACTAACTGGGTCAAATATTGCCGCAGTTACTCTGCAAAGGCTGCTGGTACGATCCTCGGAAGTTCTCATTTCCTTATGATAAGCTCGCCCTTTCTTTGTTATCACCAACTCTGTGAAAAGAGACTGAGCTGAGTGTATCTGAAGCATCCCTGTCAGCCATGAGAGTTTAGGATTGTGCCACCTTGGCACGTGAACACCTGAGATATAAGATCGGAGATCTCCGATGAACAGGGCTTCTCAGGAAGGTTTGAAGCTAAGAACTGATACTTTCCGTAGATGATTGCGCTTGATCCTTCGTGCTCCCTTAATCGAGGAGCAATATGTTGACTTTGTCGTCTTCGAGTCCTCGTGATAAGGGATTCAGATAGCAGTCAAGAAAACCCATGGTTATCAGGTGTTACTACTCCGTATTGTGCTGTCAAAACCCTAAGGATCATGTGACCCATAACGGGTGGTCCCAGGTTTGCCATTATTATTAGCTAAGTTCCAGACCCAGACCCCGGCCGTTGGCGAAGTGGAAATTGGCCTCGGACTGAGCGAGATCACGGGCAAGCTCATTTTGCCGCCCCGGATTCTGTAGGCATTACGTACTTTACCATCTCTGAATCTACCACGTGTTTCTCCAGCTTTCAAGTTACCATGGAGTATTACTATCCAAGGTTTGATTTGAGATTGAATGCTCGGAATTGTTCCCAAAGCTAGCATGGAACTCCGACGGGGAATAGTGCTTAACTGATGGCGTTGCGTCCTTTTAATCCTCGGGACACTCAGGCCGACGTGTTCTACTAAAATAAGTGCTCCGTAGCGAGACAAGGGGACACATTTGAACTCAGCTCTCCTAATGATTGAGAGAACGTTACATTGCATCTCATTGAACATGGATCACGAGGCATAACTATCTATACGAGATTATTAAACAATTGAACCGCTTACGCAGGTCTAAGTTAAGGTTGAGGATCCTCACCAAGAAGCCCAAAACGGTCTCAGCGAGGTCCTTCCATTGGCCGCAATGGCTGGGGAGCCAGGGTGGGGAATGCTATCGATCCCCCGACACTGCCCCTCACAAGCTGCGATCAGCATTGCTAATTTTCAGTTAATCATCATCTCCCTTTACCTTAGTTCTTGTCGAATTTTATCAGCTTAGAATAGTCCTGGATTCTGGTTCATTTCGAGAACCAAAAAACCAAAAAACGAACATTCGCCTTGCGAGTGACCCTCCCAGCATGGGTTCAGATGATCAGGAGTGGGAGCTGGAGGAAGGCATCCCTCAAGTGGAGGAACCCTTTATCCAGCAGTATC
Organism: Aspergillus pseudoviridinutans; assembly: GCF_018340605.1. NCBI lineage: Eukaryota > Fungi > Ascomycota > Eurotiomycetes > Eurotiales > Aspergillaceae > Aspergillus > Aspergillus pseudoviridinutans. Next base: position 1,211,280 of record NW_025091289.1, on the reverse strand, counting down.
TAAAGGGCCGTGATGCACTGGTCCTAGAAGAACAGAAGCAACGACATGGTTAGATTTCCAACTTCTATATGAGCTACAATTCCAAAGAGTTAATATCGCCAGCATAGATGCCAATCTCCGCAAGGCCCTCTCCCCGCTGGCCGCCAAAGCGTGCAAGATCGTGTCCAAGGTCCGTGATCGTGAGCTCAAGACAGTATGGTCCAAGGGCTTGTCCCAGGAGCAAGCCCACGAAGCCGATGAGATTCTCTATCCGGGGGTGATGTTCCATCTCGCAAGGGGTCGCATGGAAAATACCGACTTGTGGAAAATCGTGCAGAAGATGCCCAAAGGGTCCCTCTTACATGCTCACATGGATGCCATGTTTGATATCGATTTTCTGATCGAACAGGCCTTTTCCACCCCAGGAATACACGTGGCTGCTCCAGAGCCGCTCATTACCCCAAAGGAGCTTGAAGAAGCACCATTCTATCTCCAGTTTTCGTCTCGACCATTGGAGGAATCAGAGGACAAGCCTACGATGTGGACGTCTTCCTACGAGTCTTCAGGACTGATATCTCTACAAAAAGCAGCCTCGTCGTTTCCCAAGGGTGGAGAGGCTGGTTTCCGCGAGTGGCTAAAGAGTCGTTGTGTTCTTGGGCCGGAACATTCCTACCTTCACCATCACGGAGTAGACGCCATCTGGGACATCTTCCGACGCACGTTCCGAGTCATCAATTCTATCCTGAACTACGAGCCAATCTTCCGCGCATGCCTGCGCCGCATGTTCGAACAGCTCGCCAGTGACGGAATCAGATACGTGGACTTTCGGATCGCCTTTGTCTTCGAGTACCGACGGGAAGGCTGCGACACGCCCGAGGAAGGCTACTTGGAGTGGTGCCGTGTCTTCAAAGAAGAACTCGAACGCTTCAAGAGCACCGAACAAGGCCGACGATTCTACGGGGCCCGCATCATCTGGACCACACTCCGCATTCTGTCCAACAAAGACATCGCAGCCAGCATGAAGCAATGCATCGAGACAAAACTCGCCTTCCCGGACGTGATCTGCGGGTTCGACGTCGTCGGCCAAGAAGACCTGGGCCGGACGCTGGTCGACCTCGTCCCGGTTCTATTCTGGTTCCGCAAGCGCTGCGTCGAGGAAGGGGTGAATATCCCCTTCTTCTTCCACGCGGGCGAGTGCCTCGGTGACGGCGACGCGACAGACCACAATCTCTTCGATGCAGTCTTACTCGGCACCCGGCGCATCGGGCACGGCTTTTCCCTCTACAAACACCCCCTCCTCATTGACCTCGTCAAGGAAAAGAAGATCCTCATCGAATGCTGCCCAATCTCAAACGAGATCCTCCGCCTCACAAGCTCCATCAAATCGCACCCGCTTCCTGCCCTGCTGGCTCGCGGCGTCTCCGTCTCCCTCTGCAACGACGACCCGGCCATCCTCGGCCAGGGCAAGAACGGTCTAACGCACGACTTCTGGCAGGCTCTGCAGGGTCTCGAAAATATGGGTCTCACGGGCCTCGCCATGATGGTGGAGAACTCCATCCGGTGGAGCTGTTATGAGGATCAATCGAATGCCGAGTGGGCCTCGGATATCGAAGATGGGATTCTAGGCGATGGGCTGAAGGCCGCCCGTCTGCGGGAATGGTATGAAGACTTCCAGGCGTTTTGCGAGTGGATTGTAGCGGAGTTTAAGGATGTAGAGGTCGACGAGTAAGACAAAAGTTTAGGCTTGGTGTTTATATAGGCGCTCTACCCGGGTATCAGGAATATGGTTAAGCTCTCAATACCTTTTTTGGCAAATCCAGCGCGTACGGAAACGAACATTGGATCAGAGTATGAGAAAGCTTGTTATTAGGACGTTCTGCGATCTGTAGTACAGTGTCGTCCTGGATGTAGTATACCTCCAACCAATCACTGTCCGAGCATTGGGTTGATGTTGAAGATCGGGAATTTCAAGCATACGCTTCAGGTATAACGCTCCAATTCGAAAGATAGAAAACCGATCCAAAAGGACACAAAAAGGAATATCAGGGTATGTATTTCCAGAGACACACGTTCCTCTGTACTGTGGAACGGGTGGTCCACATTATCCAGAGAAGAAAAATGAGCAAAGCAACGCGCATGAACTCCAGACCCAATGTACCGATATGCAGTGAACCTGCGCCCGGGGCCGAGAAGGCTTTAGGGACAGATAAGACGCCAAAGAAACAATGCACCGACCCTCCGATCATGCAATGCAGAAACCAAGCCCTGGTATCTCCTGAAAGAGAAAACGCCGTGAACATAGCCTAGTTGTCCGTACGCTTCACTCAAGATCTTCGATATCGCGGTGCCGTGCGAGGACATGGCGCTTGTATTCTTCCTTGTCTGTATCCCAGAGCTCGGCTGCTTGGGCGTTTAGAGGGCTCGCGCTATCTACTAGTTAGCATCAACGCGGTTGTATAGCGAGTTATGAGTGCAAGCTTACTTGTTGGGCTCCCCGAGCAAGCTCTGCAGGCTCAGTAGGACACTCTGCACGTTATATACGGCACTCCACTTGTCTTTGAGGATATCCAAGCAGATCCGGCCGGAGAAGTCGACATTGGGGTGGTAGATGGGCGTTTTGAAGAGAACCGTAGGGGGCGAGTAAGGATAGTTGCTAGGGAAGGCGAAGGAGAGCTTGAAGGTCAGTCCCTCGTATGGTGTCTCGTTGGGTCCGCTGATCGTGGCCGTCCAGTTGAGAAGGTTGCCGTCTGCGTTGGGGAAGGCAGAGATGCCGGGTGAGGGGGACATCATCAGCTGCATCAGCTCTGTTTGGAGGCTATAAGATGTTGAACAGCCGGTTAATACAAGCTACAAAAGCTGAAGTCCACAATGAAAGCGTATTCAGCTCGCAGGATATGGTACCTACCGTTTTGTCACGCTTTGGGTGTCATTTCTTTGGCTGGCAGAGCTCAGCTTGCTTGCCTCGAGAGCTTCAGGCGTGGCGTTCTGAGTATCCTCCATCGCGTAGTCCATCTTGGCCGCTCAGATCACAAAAGTCTACAGACAGTTTCTGAGAGCTCGACTTCTTATTCTTTCCTTTTTTTGATTATAAATTAGAGGTGCGGCTCCCGGTTTAAGGAATGCTAGTAACAGTAGCAAGGTGAGGTTGCTGTCTGGAATGACGACGGATCCGAACACAGCGCAACTGTTGGTTGCAAGAACGATGGGTCGACCCACAACTAGAACCCTCAGATCGAAACCAGCAGAGACAAGTTGAAAAAGGAAAGGTGATATTTCAGATCCCGAAGAGAAGTTTTTTTTTTATGAGAGTATAAAGACGAAAAGTTAGGTAGAGAAGAGAGGAAGATATGACCAGTCTTGATTTTGTGTCGCGAACGGGGCGTTGTTTACTCCACCTCAGAAAGAGCATCAGCTTCCCCCGGCAACGATTGGAACCAGTGTTGAAGGCCCCGCCTGATCCGACTAGACTAAGGCACTGCAAATTTGAAGAGTCGACAAAGGTCAGAGATAAGGCCCAGTGAACAGGAGGAGAACAAGGAAAACAGGAGCAAGCCTGTAGTTGGGTGCGCCTGACTTGTTCACTGGACCATCTGAGTGCCTCGCCTTGGATATTCCAAGTCATTTATCAACTTGATGCGTCCTTGTAGATATAATCTGTTCTGGTATAGACCTTAATAGTAGCCATTGGCTGTCACATCACTTTGACAGGGCATGCAGAGGACACAGGTGAAACAGCGATACGCGAGAGATCTACATTATGATTCAGTGGTCAATGAATTTACAAGAATTCAGTAGATAGATTGCTTCAAGTCATGGCCCTGAATGTTCACATCCTGCAGCCACTTTCGTTCAGAGCCAGTTGTTTTAGATAGAAACAGAGCTTCTTCCGGAAGGGATTGGCTGCTGCCGGTCTACTGTATATCGGACATTAAAAGCAATAGTTTCGGCGCTCCACTGTGTTAATCCAAACCAGTGCATGGAGTTTATTCTTTCCAACCAATATTTCAGCTTCCATTCATGCATATTGTCCTCTAAATTGCGACATCATTTCATTACTACGGTACTATCGAACGTCTTATAGTTGTAATGGAATACAAGGTACCGTCTTCCGCCTGCTCACTTCTGCGCCCGTTGAGTATATCAACACATTACCCAAATAGGATAAAGTGGCTCGCGTTCCCGGCGCACCGCGTATTACTCCCATGGTCTTCGACTCATCGACCCTTGCTTGTCGTGTCCAAGACACCACAAAGAACAATGATATTGCGCTGAATCTCGCGGGAGAAATTATCTTTGACATCCGTGAATCAACAACTTTCATTTTTCATGGTCTTAGCTGCGCTTGTTGTACGTCTTGAACACAATGCACCACTCTCAGCTTGCCCCGCTGCCTAACGATCTGCCCTTTCGGATTGTCTCAAAAACCATCGGTCAGGGTGCCTATGCTTGGTATGCTCCGGTGCTTCTACGTTTAGATTGTTTGGGGTTGTCAATTTCCACTAATGCCTTGCCCAGTATCAAGAAAGCCTGTCCCTCGAACGCCGATAATCCCATCTTTGCCGTAAAGTTCATCCATAAAGATTATGCTGCTCGACATGGCAAGATCAGTCCTCGGCAATTGCAGATGGAAGCGACGGTACATAAACACATCGGCGATCATAACAATATAATTTCGTTCTTTCAGACCGGCGAGGATAACGTGTGGCGATGGATCGCAATGGAACTGGCCGAGGGAGGAGACCTTTTCGACAAGATCGAGGCTGATGAGGGTGTGGGCGAGGATATCGCTCATGTGTATTTCTCGCAGCTTATCAGTGCTGTTGGATACATGCATTCAAAGGGAGTCAGTCACCGGGACATCAAGCCCGAAAACATGCTTTTAACTGCCGACGGAAATCTCAAGATCGCCGATTTTGGTTTAGCGACGTTATTTGAGTACAAAGGGATCACCAAGCTCTCGACAACTTTCTGCGGCAGTCCTCCGTACATTGCCCCAGAGGTCATATCGTGTAGCAACCGTGGTCAGGTCAAGGGAGCGGGTTACCGCCCAGATCTGGTGGATATCTGGTCATGCGGAATTGTACTCTTCGTTTTACTGGCGGGCAACACGCCGTGGGACAGTCCGACAGACAGCAGCTTCGAGTTTCATGAATATGTTGCGACGAACGCACGAACGACTGATGAACTTTGGCAGAAGCTGCCTACAGCAACTCTTTCTTTGCTACGCGGCATGCTGAATGTCGACCCTAGTAACAGATTCTCTCTTGAGGATGTTCGACGGCATCCTTGGTTTACCCGACAGAATCGGTACCTTGCCCTAGATGGCAAGCTCAGAGACCCTATCAATCTAGCGACGACCATGTTCGAATCACTGCACATCGATTTCAGCCAGGATCCGCTTTCTCGACCTCACCGGACCGGCAGCTTCGACCCGGAGCGGATGAGGTCAGACGACGGAGACTTGGATACGGAACCGAGAATCTCCTCCACTCAGCCAGAAATGCCGAGGGGAGATATGTTGGTGGACTGGGATACACCTCACATGGCTGATGTGTTTTCGTTCACTCAACCTACGGGAAGGCCTTCCTCCAGCGACGACATGTTAATGGCGGGCTATCTAGAGGACGAGCCCTCCATGTCACAATTTTCGCCTCATCCTTCTATGCCACTCAGCAGAACGCAAAAAGCTCAGCGCTTCCGTGACATTGTACCTGCTCGCCCTATGACTCGCTTTTTTTCCACGTGGGAACTCAAGATTCTCGTGCCTCTTGTGTGCGAAGCTCTCCACCGCCTGGGGGTCCCTGTTCCCAGTGTGCCCGCGGTTTCTGCAGGAGACACATCTGCAATGATTCGAATCATCACCAGGGATGGCAGAATGTGCACATTGCAGGGGAAAGTAGTCATCGAGTGCGTTTCAGAAGGGCTCTTTGAGATTGAATTTATGAAAGTGAAGGGTGATCCTCTCGAATGGCGACGATTTTTCAAGAAGGTGGCTGTCCTTTGCAAGGATGCCGTCTACATACCCGATAGCTGAGCTGGCTTTGAAGCTACACGGCTTCGGGATTTGCCAAGCGATCCTATATCCTTTTTGATTCTCTCTCTCCCTCTCTCACTTCTTTTGAATCTACTATTTTTCTATTTTTAATGTACGATTGATGCGAGTTACCATGGTTGGGCTTTGGGATATTGGCAGGAACGCAGGCGGTTCTTTGGTATTCAGCAATACTAGACCGATAGAAATCATTTCTCATTCAACCTGGCCCTCGGCTGAACACCTACCCTTCTAGATGAGAGCTTCCGTGATGAAATTTCTCGAAGCTTGGCCTTTAGACCCCGTCAACACGTGACGTCAGTCTAGGCTTGTTGATCGCGGGGAAATTAACGGATCTGGAACCCGATTAGGAGGGACAACAGTTTGGGCTGTCTTACATCGTGCCGTGAGCGGGTTTGGTCTTTTATCTGCCCTCCATGCTGTGCCTTTCCAGATCCTACCCATGGAAAACCTCCCCGTAGAGATTCTTTCCAAGATTATCGATTGTAAGTACTCCGTAGTCGAGGTCTACGCCTTGGCTGCGAAGATCTTACCCCGCATGACCTGTGACAATCTATAACTAACCCGTTCCGCCTATTATGGACTAGATCTCACACCGGTCGAGCAGGTCCAGCTTCAAGCTGTCTCGAAGCGGTTCTTTGCTCTAGCGCGTGATAACACACGATGGAGACTTCACTGTTACGAGGAATCATGGGCTGCGTCAGAAGCTGCCCGCCAGAGCCGGAGTACTTCAGAAAGCTTGCATGCGAGGTCCACAGCGCCCCTGGGCTCATTAGGGCAGACGTCGCTCCTCTCCTTGATTCAACCACAGCATAGCCTTTTGAATGGGGGTTCATCGAATCAGACTGGCCAGAACGAAGCACAGAATCCGTCATTTGCTGAGCGAGCGAGAGCGGCGGCAGCGTGGGACCCCTCGTATGAGGGAGAGGATGTCGACTGGTACTCTGAATATATCGCACGACATGGACCCATGTCGTTCAGTTGGTTGCAGCAACCATTCACGAAGAAAAGTCAGGGGGTGAGGAAGATTTACCGTGAGGTTAAGGGCATGGGGCTGCTTCGGGATTGGAGCTCGGCGAGACAGAACAAGGTGGTAGCTCCGCTTGACGATGGGAGTGTCTGCATCTGGGACCTGAATCATTCCCATTCCATCGATTCACAAGCGACAAAAGGCAGAGTCCTTGGAGTCAGTGACCCGGGGATCTTGATGGCAGATCTGTCTAAAAGACGGGATCCTGCCTCGCGGTCAGCATTAGAGTTTATCAACCTGGGCCAGAGTGTCAGCGTTGACTCTATACGTCGGAGGGCTTACATGGCCGTCGGAAATGCGTTGAATGAAGTCGACCTTGAAACGCTTCAGGTGATTTCGCAGCAGCGTTATCCTTGGTCCATCTTCGCCTTGTCTCAGGAAACAGACTACTCCGTTCCGCTCACGGTGGCCACCACCCTGAGTATTCACATACACGATTCTCGATTATCAGCCTCCGAGGAAGAGGCGGCCATCAATCTACGCTGTGAAGAGCCAGTCACTGCGTTAGTGCCGGATTCCCAAGTCTATGCACGTCCGGATTCCCCGCTTCTACAACTCCAGCCTGATGGTCGGCCTCCCTACCGTATACGTAGCCCTGATCCCTCGCAAAAGGGGGCGGACTATGCACCTCTCTTCCAGCCTGGCCCTTTATCGCTCTTACACCCTCCCGCACCGCATGTGAATACGATTCTTCTTGCAGGCCGCTTCCCGAGCATACTGCAATATGACAGGCGGTTCTTCCCTCGGCTACAGAACACGGTACATTCAGGTGGCCGTCTCTGCGGCCTTACTTCTATGCCTGCTCCCCATTTTCCTGTATCATCAGGCTCGACGTATCCACAGTCACATAAAGTGGTAGCCTGTGGTGAATACAAGGGAAGAGGGTCACTCGAGCTTTATGATCTAACACCCTCATCTCTCAGCAGCGGAGACAGTCCGTCGGAAATGTCTTCGAGTATGAATTCTGTATATCAAAACCGTCAAAGTGCCGCGAGATCGAAGGTCCTCTCTGTTGAGTCGCACGGGACTCGCGTCGTCTACTCGGACGCTGAGGGTAATATCAAGTGGGTCGAACGCGACGGTCGTGTCGACGTTCGCCGCTTCAATCTCAACTCCTATCTACAGCAGGCCGCAGGCCAGAAAAACCGACAATCACGCTTCGGAGCTTCAGACGCAGTCGCCCTGGACGAGGAAGAAGAAGAGGAAGACGGCGCCTCCGGGCTCTGGCGAAGCGTTTTCCGATCTCAGACTGACGGTGAAGTTGCTCGCAAGATCTTGCCTACCGGTGGAAACTTGACAGGGGATGAGCTCCTCGTCTGGACAGGAGAGCGAATTGGCCGTGTTATGCTCTCCACCTCTTCCGCTGACAATCAGGGTGAAGAAGACGGCGATGACGAGATGTCTATTGATGGGGACCTGGACGACTCTGCTCGCGAAGAACTGCGAAGTAGAAGACGAGAGCATCTGCGACAGGAACGGGAGTACGCTCGAAGGATGCGCAGAGCGCTGGAAAGGCAGGCGGACGAAGTCCGGCGAATGGGGGGATTCGGACTGTGATCGGAAATAGTTGCAACGATAATTTGCTTTCTTTAGCATCTAGATAGCGCTCTCTTTCATAGACCAGGACAAGATGTTTGTCGCTCAGATCAGAGTTTTGGATCGGAGTTTTACGTTCGTATCAAGATCATGAGTGACCAGGAAGAATTACTATCCCCAATGAAGCGGAGCCGTTAATAGCAGTCTGTCAGATCTTCCGAGATGTTGTCCAAGAAATGACGAAGGCACATCATCATGCTACCTATAGACCCCCTCGGCTTTAGCAGCGGAGCGCAAGCCTGGCCTACCCATATCATGTCTCTTAGATCACTGCACGAGTTCATGGACGCTAACAAACCATTCATTCTGGCCGTCTTCATGTGTGCCGGCAGCCTCGGTTGGTGAATTTGTCTGCCGCTGGTGGCCGGTGGGCCTGGGAAGAGGTGGAGGATGAGTCTGGATTAGACTTTCTGACAAAACATTAGTGATCGCTGATGATTGACGGGGAGACCTACTACGCTTCTATCATGTGCCATTACGTTGACTTGCTCGTATAATCTCCTCTTGCAATTTCATTCTTGACCTCCATTCGTTGTCATCCCGGAATCAATTGACGATATCCTTGAGGTTTTGATAGTTTACACTGTTCACCTGCATGCATCATTATTGAGTCGTCCTCGCCCTCCGAAACCCCGCGTGCCGATATTTGAGTCATAGACACGGCCACCCTGATTTCAACTGCCGGTCAATTGAGCACGAGCTAGTCTGATATAGATCACCGGAGAGACACGATACTTGAAGAATCACCTCGCACTTCCCAGACGGTCGTTTTCTGAGCCTGAGCCCTTCTACGGCCGAGTCGGAGATTCAATCTCATCAAAGTTGCCCCGCGTGAACTTGCCGAGAAGCAACAATTATTCACGCCTCTTTTTCCTATCACCGCCTCGATTTCGAATTGCATAGCTCCAAATGCCTTCGCCTTCAGATCCCAGTCTGCAGTTCGATTCTATCGAAGACTCAATCAAGGCTTTTAGTGAGTTAGCCTCTCGGGTTGTTGCGCCACCTGCGCGAGGTCCCCGAGCATTGGGAAACGGAGATGCTAATGGTACATGCTCAACACAGAAAACGGAGAATTCATAATCGTCCTTGATTCGCAAGATCGTGAGAATGAAGGTGACCTTATCGTTGCCGCGGAGTCGATCACAGATGCGCAGATGGCGTTTCTAGTCCGCTTTACGAGGTTGGTACACCCTCGCCTGCACTCAAACCCGCACGGCTCAGAGCGCGTCTTGAATACTAGCTAACGCCTTCTCTTTCTCGAACTACAGTGGTCTGATTTGCGCACCTATTACCCCTGAGATCGCCCGCCGCCTCTCCCTGCCCCAGATGGTCGTCGAGAACGCAGACCCCAAGGGAACCGCATACACCATTTCCATCGACTCCAACGACCCCTCCGTCACGACCGGAATCTCCGCACAAGACCGCGCCCTGACATGCCGCACGCTAGCCTCTCCAACTGCCAAATTCGAGGACTTGCGGCGGCCCGGCCACATTATCCCGCTCGAGGCGAAGAGCGGCGGCGTGCGCGAGAGAAAGGGACACACGGAGGCGACGGTTGAGTTTTGCCGTCTGGCGGGTAAGACGCCTGTTGGTGTGATTGCGGAGTTGGTGGAGGATGGCGAGCTCGTTGAGGGAATCCCCGAGATTCGTGGTAATAACGGTATGATGAGGCGTGATGGGTGCTTGAAGTTCGGCAAGAAATGGGGGATCAAGGTGTGCACGATTGAGGATTTGGTGGAGTACCTTGAGAGGACGGAGGGGCCTGTTCGGAATGGGAAGCATTGATCGCTTGATCGAATTGCGTTTTAGTATCTGATTACACCTTTTTTCTCTTTTGAATTCTCTCCCCTCTCATGTACATGTGAACGGCTCGGCTCTTGTCTCGCGCACTGTTTAGCCAGGAAACAAAAGTGTACCAGTAAATACTAGATCACTTGGATACAACTTTGCTCACGAAGCCTATGTATAATAAGGCAAACCATTATGAACCTGCTCTGTATATTTCATGAAAACAGATCGGTGTTAAGTATAGTTGGCAACTACTCGTGTGAGGTTTCCATAGGAGCAAACAAAAATCTGTTGAAAGGTGGAATATGACCAGAAGCAAACTTGATTGAAATGGGTATCTATCTTGATATCTTTTACTATTAAAACGCCAGTTGAAAGCATAACACAACTGAGATTGCCCACAATGTATAGCATGAAATGGTATGCCAGACTCGAGGAAGGCACCGCCCAACGCCGATGAATGCAGGTGCAGTGTCATTTGTGACACATGATCAGAAATAGAGAGCGAAAAAAAAGATTGTCAAGAATGGTGGGCTCAACAATGAAGACAAGAGACAAGATACTCCAGTCTTTAGTCAGGTGGGAAGTCATTGTTTACCGCTTAAGGTGAGAATAATCTCTCAGAACGCCCATCATGTGGGTGTTGGTCGTCTTGCCACTGCGACGAGGTTTCTTGACCTTTTTCTGCTCGACCTTTGGGCGTACCTTGACGACCTTGTTCTTGTTTGTCGGGGTGATGCCAGCTTTCTCCAGCTCTTCCTTGACGGCCTGCTGATCAGGAACTTTGATCTTCGCCCAAATCTGGCGGAACTCATCATCAAAGTGCTGCACCAGCGAGGGATCGTTGGCCCAGACCATCTTCGCATGATCATCCTTCTTGTTTCTGGTGACCAACAATTTTCCTTCTTTCTCCAGCTTGTTGATTGTTTCCTCAACGTTGGGCCAGCCCTCCCGGAGCTCACGGACGCTCATGCCAGCAGCAGTTGACTGAGACTGTAGCTTCTGCAGGAGTTGCTCCGCGGTTCGGATGTTGTGAGGAGGCCGAAAGGCGAATGTACCCTCCCCATTCGCGCCACTAGGATCATACAAAACTTTTTCGTGCTGCGTGAGAATTCTCCGTAGTGCCTGAAGATAGCCTTCGTCGCTTGAGCGGTGCTGGAGAGAGAGGTACGAGACTATATCGGAATACCTGAGCGGGACGCCCTTCGATTTCAAGTGCTCAACTGCAAAGAGCACCTGTGTCATAATGTCCTTGCCCGTGCCGGTATTGGCAGGCTGCGAGTACACGATGTCTGCATTCTGCCTCTTCCGCTGTGCGTCGCTACCTGGTGTTGGTGTTGAGGTGGAGGATGGTACCTGAGAAGTGCTTGTCGAGCCGTTGTGGACAAATCGTCTCTGCTGGGGCATTCGATTCGCATAGTCGGCAACGCTGGCGTTGAAGCTCTTGAGCTGTTGCTGAAGCGACATGGTTGCGATGGCTGGTAATGACGTGCGAGATGCTCGAATTTGATACAATGAGGCGACGTCCGGCTCCAACCGCCAGAGAGAGCTTATATTAAGCTACTCTTGAGCATATAACTAGATAACAACTTCTCTATTTGAACTCAAAGTTATCACCTGGCGAAGACGCAGAGGGCAGGTGCAGCGTGTTGGGGAAGGGGAAGAAGTGATTGCGACTGCTATTCTTCGAAAGCCATAATTGGTATCTTGAAGCCGCAGGCAAGATAGTATCACGTGATTTGAGAGGCGCGCTAACCGCGTTGGGAGCAGCAATGCAACACAAACGCATCTCATTTATCCTTCAAGACCGACATTCATCACTTGACAGAGGACTCACCTTCACTTTTCCTCTGTCGGTCTTTTCCCACATCTTTGATTTGCACCGTCATGTTATAATCGACCTATTTTAGCGTTGTGTGCACTTATCTTGGAGTAGTGCATGTTACGCGCGCAACGACATCATCGGTTGAGCTAGCGACGTCTGCGCATCTTCCCGACTGACCGATTGCTGCGCAGATTTCATAGTTGTCAGCTTTGGAAGAGAAGCGGCCCGGTACAACAGCCGCTCTTTAGCCACTATGGCTACGGCTACCGTCGAATTGCCTTACCTCGCGAGCCATTACGCTATCGCGGAGTCAACACTTACCACCCTTACCCAAGCTCCTACGGTCGAACTAGTCAACCAGCTGCTGGAGGCAATTACCAAGAAAGCTCATGAATATGACGAGCTCAAATCCGACAAGCTTCGTTTGGAAGTGGAGCTTGAAAACGCGGTTCGCAGTAGCGACTCAAAGATCAAGGTGCTGAAAAGCTCCGTGGAAAAAGGCCATGCGGAAGTTGAGGAGGCAAGAAAGAAACTTCACGAATCAGGTTGGCTGTGACGCGTCCTTTTTTGACCTGCACCTACTGACACGTATCTAGAAAATGCTCGTTCAGCCCTGGAATCCGAAATCGCGACGCTGAAATCCTCGACTACCTCCAATGAGTCTGAAGTGAACACTCTGAAATCCCGTATTTCCTCACTCGAAGCATCGAACCGGGATACCCTAGGGCTCCTTGAGTCAAAGAGTGCTGCTTACGACAAGCTTGCGGAAGAACTTTCCACCCAACACAAGAAGACAATTGAATTGAGACGCGAGCTGGCTACTGCTGAACAAAATCTTCAGGCCGCGAACTCGGCATCCGCCAGCGCTCGCTTCCGTGAACAGGGCTTGCAGCAGGAGCTGGACTTGACGAAGAAGAACAACGAATGGTTCGAGACGGAGCTGAAGACGAAGTCTGCAGAGTACCTCAAATTCCGCAAGGAAAAGACCGCCCGAATTGCCGAGCTTCAACGTGAAAACGAGGAAGCCAACTCAACCATCGACTCACTAAGGCGTAGCGAAAATGCCCTCAAGAGCCGTTTGGATGAGGTCGAGCAACGATACGAGGAGTCCCTTTCGAGCATCCAACAGCTCAAGGAGGAGGCTATCCAAGCGGCTGAGTCGTTCAGAATCGAGCTGGACAGTGCTAATCGTCTGGCTGAACTGCAAGGCAATGCCGCGCAGACTGCCAAGCAGCGTGTGCAGGAGTGTCAGCTCGCGCTAGAAAAAGCGAGAGACGATGCGGCCGAAGAGATCTCTCGACTTCGCGTTGAGATCGAAACAGAGCACACTGACAAGGAAGCTGCCGAACGCCGCGTTGCTGAACTTGAGTTGACTGTTACTCAATTGCAATCGGATGGCGCCACTGCCAGAAGATCCATGAGCCCGGCTCGTGGCTTGAATGGTACAGGACCCAGCACCCCTGTCCGTCCTGGTACTCCCAGTGGCGCATTCTCTCCCAGGACCTCGCGCTCCAAAGGAGGACTTACTCTCACTCAAATGTATACCGAGTATGATAAGATGCGAACGATGCTTGCCGCAGAACAAAAGACCAGCCAGGAACTCAAAGCGACCCTGGATGAGATGGTTCAGGAGCTCGAAGCCAGCAAACCGGAAATTGACGAATTGCGGGCCGATCACGCGCGACTTGAAAATGCCGTTGTCGAAATGTCTAATATCCTCGAGACAGCAGGAAAGGAAAGAGATGATGCAACCAAAGAGGCACGGAAGTGGCAGGGCCAGGTGGAGGGGTTGGCTCGCGAGGGGGATATTTTACGTCAACAACTTCGGGACTTGAGCGCTCAGATTAAGGTTCTGGTTATGGAAGTTGCTGTCTTGAAGGAAGGCGAAACCACATACGACAGGGATGAACTCGAGAAGATCGCTCGTAAGGAGATCGACGACTCGTCGGCGGAACTCAACCCAACCGGCCGATTTATCAGCCGTCATCTGACGACGTTTAAGGATCTGCATGAGCTTCAAGAGCAGAACGTCACACTTCGGCGAATGCTGAGGGAACTCGGCGATAAGATGGAGGGAGCAGAAGCTCGTGAGAAGGATGCAGTTCGCCAACAAGAGCAGGAGGAGCTGAAGGAGCTTAGAATTCGTGTGCAAACGTACCGTGATGAAATCGCAAACCTCGTTGCTCAGACAAAGAGCTACGTGAAGGAGCGGGATACCTTCCGCAGCATGTTGACAAGACGTCGTCAAACGGTTGGAGATGCTTCTGCATTCTCACAGTCGCTTCCTCTGGGTGCGGTACCACCCAACGTTGACGACCAAGGGAGGGATGTACCCGACTATGCGGAGTTACTGCGCAAGGTGCAAGCCCACTTTGACAGCTTCCGGGAGGAGTCCGCCACCGACCATGCCGCTTTGAAACAGCAAGTCAATGAATTATCACGGAAAAATAGTGAATTGCTGAGCGAGATCAGTCGTTCAAGCAGCCAGCTTGGCGCTGCCACTCAGCGAGCTGAGCTTTTGCAAAGCAACTTCAACATGTTGAAGAATGAGAATGCAGAGCTGCAGAAACGCTATGCTGCTCTCCTTGAGAACGCCAACCGACAGGATCTGAGAACCCAACAGGCTGCCGAAGACTTGGTTGAGACGAAGGGTCTCGTCGAAAGCCTTCAACGTGAGAACGCAAACCTGAAGGCCGAGAAAGACCTTTGGAAAAATATCGAGAAGAGGTTGATCGAGGACAATGAGGTTTTACGGAATGAACGCGGCAGGCTCGATTCTCTCAATGCGAATCTGCAGACCATCCTCAACGAGCGTGAACACGCTGATGCTGAGAGTCGCCGTCGTTTACAACTCAGCGTCGAATCCTTGGAGTCCGAATTGCAGTCTACGAAACGTAAGCTTAATGCCGAGGTTGAAGAATCAAAGAAAGCTGCTCTCCGCAGGGAATATGAGCATGAGCAGAGCCAGAAGCGGATAGACGACCTTGTGACAAGTCTAAGCTCGGTTCGGGAGGAATTGGTTGCCACCAAGACCACTCGGGATCATTTGCAGACCAGGGTGGATGAGTTGACGGTTGAGCTGCGGAGTGCTGAAGAACGTCTACAAGTCGTACAATCCAAGCCAAGCCTCTCAACTGCCCCGGCCGAGGCAGCTGCGACGGCAGAAGAAGGCGTTCCGGATACTGGTTTGACCCGCGAACAAGAACTGGGCATTCAGGTTTCCGAACTGAAGCGTGACTTAGAGTTGGCTAAGGGCGAACTCGAGCACGCTAAGGAGCAGGTCGAAGTTTACAAGAGCATTAGCCAGGAGACCGAGGAGCGCTTGCAGTCAGTCACCGAGACGCAAGAACAGTATAGGGAAGAAACCGAACGTCTTGTGGAGGAGAAGGAGAAGAAGATTCAGGATCTTGAAGCACGGATCGAGGAGATTTCATCGGAACTTTCCACGACAAACAACGAGCTTTCCAAACTTCGGGATGAACAAGGTGATGCTGGACGCCGCTTGGAGGAACAGAAGGCTACCTTGGAAGCCGAAATTACAAGACTGAAGGAAGAAAACGAACGTCAAATTGCGGCGACTCAATTCCACCAGGAGGATCTCAAGGCCCAGGCAGAAATTGCCCAGCGCGCGCAGCAAAATTACGAAAGTGAATTGCTTAAGCATGCCGAGGCGGCGAAGAATCTACAAGCCGTTCGTGCAGAGGCGAACCAACTGAAGCTGGAGCTGATCGAATCTCGAACTCAGGCCGATACCTACAAGAAAGACCTCGCTCAGAAAGAAGAAAGCTGGAGTGAGCTCAAAGAACGATATGAAAGTGAGCTTGCAGAATTACAGAAGCGTCGTGAAGAAGTTTTGCATCAAAACAACTTGCTGCATACCCAGCTTGAAGGCATCTCAAGCCAGATCGCCGCGCTGCAGAAGGATCGCGCCAACATTCCGGAGAGCGAGCAGGATGAAGGAACGACAGCACCAAATCTGGAGGGTCTTCAGGAGGTCATCAAATTCTTGCGACGGGAGAAGGAGATTGTTGATGTGCAATACCACCTTTCCACGCAGGAGGCCAAGCGTCTCCGCCAGCAGCTCGATTATACGCAGTCTCAGCTGGATGAGGCTCGTCTCAAGCTGGAGCAGCAACGCCGTGCAGCCGCGGATAGTGAGCACACTGCTTTGAGCCATAATAAGCTCATGGAAACATTGAACGAACTCAATCTGTTCCGTGAGAGCAGCGTTACGCTGCGCAATCAAGTCAAGCAGGCTGAAACTGCTCTCGCTGAGAAATCTACGCGTGTTGAGGAACTTTTGCAGCAGATTGAGCCTTTGGAGACTCGTATCAGGGAGCTTGAAAACATCGTGGAAACGAAGGATGGAGAAATGAAGCTTCTACAGGCTGACCGGGACCGCTGGCAACAACGTACACAGAACATCCTGCAAAAATATGATCGCGTTGACCCAGCCGAGATGGAAGGACTAAAGGAGAAACTCGCCTCATTGGAGAAGGAACGAGACGAGGCTATTTCAGCTCGCGACACGTTACAAGCACAAGCTGCGACTTTCCCAGAGCAGCTCAAGCATGCCGAGGATAGGACGCAAGAACTGCGCACAAAGCTCACAGAACAGTTCAAAGCCAGATCTAAGGAACTCACTGGCCGCATCAACGCTAAGCAGCTTGAACTGAATGCTGTGATGCAGGAGAAGGAGGTCATCCAGGAGGAGCTGAACACAACCAAGAACGAACTGAGTGAGCTCAAGACCAAGATAGCTGAAAGTCCATCCGCACCACCTGCACCTGCTCCTGCTCCACCTGCTGCACCCGCTGCACCCACTGTTGAGCAGACGCCTGGCGTCAACTCGACACCTGCGTCTCAGTTCCCGACACAAACTTCTATGCCGGGTGATGAAGAGAGAGTGAAAGCACTAGAGGAGAAGGTACAGCGTCTCGAGGCGGCTCTTGCTGAGAAGGATGCTGCCTTGGCTGCCAAGCATGCTGAGTACGAGACCAAAGCCAACGAAAGAGTAGAGAAGCTCAAGGAGACGTACAATAAGAAGATGGCGGAGGTGAGAGCGGCTCATCGGCAAGAAGTTGAAAGATTGTCGGCCAATCAACAGGTTGCACCGCAAGAGCCTGGAACGCCTATCTCGAAACCTGAACAGACTCCTGCAACCCCTTCACAGCAGGAGGGTGACCTACCAGAGCTCACGGATGTCCAGGCGAGAGCCTTGGTTGCGAAGAACGAAACGATCCAAACGATCGTCCGCAATAATATCCGGGCAAAGGTCGCGAAAGAAACAGAAAAGCTTAAGCAAGAATGTGCAGAGATGGAGAAGAAGTTTAATGAAGAGAAGGAAGCCCTTAAAAAGGCATATGAGGAGAGTACGGATGAAAAGGTCAAATCTGCCGTCGAGTTATCTGACAAGAAGACCCTCGTCCGTATTAGCATGCTTGATACTCGGTTAAGAACTGCACAGGCCAAACTTGATGTCATCGCGAAGGCGGCTGCCGAAACTCCTCAAAAGCCCGTCGTTGAGGTATGGGAGGTGGCGAAAACCACGAAGGCTCCACCTGTTCAGGCACAAGGAGCCAAGCCAGCAGCCGCTGCACCATCTGCACCGGCCGCACCCACCGCACCGACAGCTGCTTCCGCTCCAGCGCAAGTCGCTACAGTACCACCACCTTCTGCAGTCGCGGCACCTAATGCAACAGCCGAAAACCAAGACCAGCGAGCTGCCGCTCCCGCTCCTGCTCCCGCTCAGCAAACGGCAGCTACTCCCCCTACCGGCCCTGTGCCCTCTGAAGCTCAGCCTCAAGCCGTTGCACAAGCGCAGCAGCCGCAACAAGAAGCCGGTCCTGCGCAAAAGCCGGCATCAAATCAACCCGCAGTCGCTCAAGCTCAGAATAAGCAGCAACCCTCATCACTACCCAATAAGCCTCCTGCTGGAGGTGTTCTGAGGGCGCTTCAATCAGGGCTCCCAGTCGCTAGAGGTGGTCGAGGTGGTGCTCGTGGCGGCGCTCATCAACAGAATCCATTCGGTCCACAGCCTACTGATCAACAGCAACCGCAGCAACAGCAGGCTCAAACTCAGCAAAGTCAGCGTGGCGCTGGTCTCCAACGCGGCCGTGGCGGCCGTGGAGGATCTGGCCGAGGTGGTCATCAGAACGTCCAGACCGGCAATGTACCTCAAGGGCAAAGTCCGTCCAGTCCTGGAGGAGGTCGCGGCGGACTCAATGTTCAAGCTCGCCAGTTTGTCCCTCAAGGGAGCAAGCGGGCAAGAGAGGACGGCGGTGAGACAGGAAACGAGGCCGGGGCCAGTGGCGGGAAGAGAATGAGAGGAGGTGGCCATACCAGGGGCTCTTGAGCCCTCTATCGACATAGACTCGGGTGTTTGTTGTTCCCTTTTCACGTGCATGTACCTTTACTCGCGGATCTCATTGTGGTCTACAACATTTATGAATATTCCAATGCCTATATTCCAGTTCAGCAAGGCATGAGGCAGTCGAAAATAAGTCATTTCCTTTGTCTATGCTTCTATTTTGGGTCTGTACGGTAATCAAACATTTGCATCACGGAATTCTTCAAGCCTCCTTATTAACTAATGTTTTGTATAGTGGGTGTGCAACTCGTGTGTATGATCTGGGGTATAAGCAAACATGAAAGGACAGGATCATATCATCGTAACGCACTCTTGGCACTCATAGCATGGTATGTGCTGTAATTTCGCTCAAGTCCAACGTACTGTTTTGTTCAGAACCAGCCGCTTCATATGTCTCTCACTTCCTCGAGCAATTGACACTCAAGGCCATGTCCAAGGCAGAGGACAAAATAAGGACTTATCAACGGTGCCGGATACCAACTCTCGCACGAACAGGATCATTTCCTCCTGCCCCCCGCAGATGCAGAGGACCCAATGAGCCTGGCCACAACCTCTCTCTCCTTCTGTAATACTATCAACCGCGCATCTTCAACCACCTTGGCGTCCAGCGCCGACACATCCCGCGCAGCCGCAACAGACGAGCTCATTTTCCCCGTAGCCCGTTTCCTCCGCTGACCGGACCCAGCCCCAGAGCCCCATACCACTGTCCAGTCCCTTATCACCGTGTTTGCCGCAATCTCACAGCCCGAACAGACTTTGGAATGCGCACCCAGAGACACACGCCGGTTGATGATGGCTAGCGATTCGACCGTAACGAAGGAGTGGATGTGAGCGCCCGGGAAGACCGTCGCAAGCGGACCGATCGTCACTCCGTTCGATATACGCGTGGGAACCACTTCTTTCGGTGTGGGCGGGAGAGAAGGTGGTGTGCTCGGCGGGATGCCGATTGTGCTCTTTTCGCTGATTATGCAGCCTTCGCCGATGATGACGGGCCCGTCGTAGGAGTAGATGCGTGCGCGCGGGTGAATGACCGTCCCTGGGCCCACGGAGATGGGATGTGTGCCTTGGAGTGTGACGGATTCGGCGACTGTAGCTGTGTTGTGGGCGGCGACGGGGGCTCGGGGTGTTGGGGATGGAGATGTTGACGATGAGGGGGAGGCGCGTTGGTGTGGATTGGGGGGTTTGAGGTGCGTGTCGGGCCTCGGTTGGCTAGTTCTGGGATCCATTGTTCATTAGGACCAGCTGGTGCAGACGTGCTGTGTGAATCTTGTAGAGAAAGTTTCTTGCCGTGGTTATTGTTGATGTGATGATATCAAGGGAAGCTTTTGCGGAGTTTGGGGGAGCTCCGTGTCTTCTCCGCCCTGTGTCGCTTTTGCGCCATGGGTCTCCTTTCAGCTACCATAGGTAGAATTATTTGGTGATGATCTAAGGTTCTATTTTCATAAAGACGATTCAACAGGACTGGTTCCAATAAAAATCGTTGACCTAGTATGCGATCTTGTCCACTCTGGGTATCTTGAAGCTAAATTCTAGTGTCATGCAATGCATCCAAATCCAACGCCATTCCCAGCATAAAAGCTATATATATATACAGAAAGTTCATACCGTCTTATTGACTTAAGCGTCTTCGTGACCTTGCTTCTGCGCCCCTGGCTTGATTCCATTCCTCTTTCTCCAAGCCCAGACCCCACGATCGACCTCCTCCCTGGTCATACCATCTCTAACCAAGCAGAAGGTGACTCCTAATTCGGTCTCGACGTTTCTGTTGCGTGCCTCATCATCAAAGAACAACATATCCTCGTAGTCAATTCCGCTAGCTTGCTGAATTTTCGCAAAGTGTTGTGTTTTAGTGGCAGGGAAGATTTGGACATAGTCAAAGTAATCCAGAGCCCGGACAGACTTTGTTTTCGCTGCAGGATTGTCCGAAAATGTCGGGATAATGTGAAGCGCCTTGAGCATATCGCGAGCTAAATCAGGAGCATGCGTGCGAGAAGCTATCGCAAGGGGAATCGAGCGAGTCTTGCAGGAGTAGACAATCGAAGAGACGGCTGGGTAGAATGCGAATGATTCGTTCCATCTGTGGCGAGGTTTCCGAGTCAGTACGAGGGTATGGGGATGGACACCAATGCTTTTTCAGGTACATACCGGTCAACGCAGCGAGAATTGTTATCGCGAGGCTTGATGGGTGCGCTGACGTGCGTATCAACCCAGAACGGCCACAATGTATAGTCTAGGTCAAAAGCGATCAACTTTGGTAGAGGAAGACCGTCATTGAAGGTCGCGGGCGCTGTAGATGCGTCTTCTAGCGGTTGAGTGTTTGTTCTCTTGTTTTTCATCATATTGTTGGTGTGCGATGCGCAGAATGTAGACAAGAAAGATATTTTCTATTGACTTCTGGTCCGAGTAACTCAATCGCTGTTGGACCCGTGGTCCGGAAAGATCGAGATATTAAGGTACTAAGGTACGGAGTACCTACGTATCTTCACGTGCCTGCGGCCGATAGCAGTGGTCCCCTCCATGTCCTTCTACTTGTCCCTACCTACGATTAACTAATGAAGCTTGAATTACGTCAACTACAGTGATAAAGGAACAGAGTATCCGTTGTTCGGTGGATCTCATCAGCCTCTACATACAAGAACTTAGTTCATCCTGCTTTCCTGAAGCCTGAAAAGTCCAGCTAAACCCGAAAGTAATTCATCATAGTAACATGAAACCTGATAAATGCCAAAAGTCGTTTTTTTTTTCTTTTTTTTTTTGGTCTTTTCTGTGATTTTCACCTTTTTTTGACAAGTGATATCCCGTTCTCGAAAGAGGGACGTCGCTTTGTACTTAAATCTGAACAATTCTCTTGGTCGTCAAGGGCGACTGATACATCACGCTCAAGTCAAAGAGCTGTAGGTGATGCATTTGACAGTCTCAAGGAACTTCCAAATCTGCTGGTGATCTTCCGCTCCTTTGATGGTCAGCTCATAGCTCACAGCATTCCAATCAGCAGCGTAAGTCATGATGCGGACTTGCTGCTGGTGACTGAGAATACCGTCGGCGCCGACAGCATCCGCGATAATCTGACGCCAGAATGCAAAGGGCAGTCCGAAGCGCCATTCCCGCTTACGAGAGCTGCGAGGGACCGAAATGGGATGCTCTTTACCCTTCCCTGAGCGGGCTGGCTGGCTCGGCGGGGTGGATTCCTTTGTCTCTCGAGACTGGACGTCCTTGTCGTGACCGTTAGTTTGCTGAACTTGCTGAACTTGCTGCAAAGAGGGAAAGTTGACTTCAAAATGCTCAGCACCGGGATGAAAGGGTCCAACAGAGATAGGTTCGAAGAGTTCATATGCGTCAAAGACGTATTCTGGACTCTGCTCCATGGCTTCTTCTTCCTCTTCGGCCCTCTCGTCAGTCTGCTCTACGCCTGAGGGCTCCTCCTCAGAGGGAGCTTCCACGGCGCGATCTTCGTCGTTTAAAAGCAAAGCGCGGGAGACAGTCATCATCTTCAATGCGACTCTCCAGATGTCGTTGCTGTGTACTCCTTCATTCTTTAGAGCCTCAATACACACTCTCTTGGCGAGTCTAGCGTGCTCGATGTCAAGCTTCTTCTGCAGCTTGCGTTGTGCCGCATTCTCGTCATCGTCCGCACTAATCTCGTCATTTGCAGTGTCATCGTTGGACTTGTACTCGCGGACCAACTCAGCTTTGTCGAGAAGCTTGCATTCATTCGGACCAAGGCCGTCGTTCGGGAGCCATATGATGCCCTTGCATTGCTCTGCTGCTTCTGGCAGGATGGGACCTTTGCCACTGGGTAGAAAAGCCAAGAGCTGCTCGGGACTGCGATGCATGCTCAGCATGTTTGACAGATGCACAGCACAACTGCTGGTCAAGTTGGTGTTGGAAATGATAAGGAATGGGATCGACCGCAGGCCTCGAGTGCATGCATACCGCTTCAACTCTGCATAGCTTAGCTTCTTCGTGGCGCAAGTAGCGTGGGAAGAACCTAAAAGAGCATATCATCAGTGTAAGCTACTTGAGAGATCAAATTCTTGACTTACCATTCTGCTGTGCAACCTTGCTCTTCTTGGGCGATTGCTTCGAAGACGCTTTCTTGGTAGCTTCGTGGTCCTTGCCATTGATCTTGAGATTTTCCAGTTCTTCCACGATGGCGTCACCTTCGTGGTCTCCCTCGCCGTTCATCCCAACGACGACATCAGCGTCAGCTTCCAGAAAGTCCAGGTCGCTCTGCATATAAACACGCGCGAGGACCTCAATGCCCTTCGGTCCAAGTGGATTATTTCCAAGATCGAACTTCTTCAGCAAGAAACAGTTCTTGAACGAGTCAAGAAAGTCGTACCATATCTCCTGCTCTTCGGGGGTGCAAACCGCAAGGTTGTTGTGGGAGATGTCCAATTCTCGAAGATCGGCAATACTAAGCTTGATAACTTCAGATAGCTTCCGAAGCGATACGACCGTGAGCTGGTTGCCCTGCAAATGCAGGTCGACCACCTTGGCAGAGCCCTCGGGGTGTTCCTCGTCGCGATACTTCATGCAAGCGATGAGGTCATCAATAAATTCGGCAAAGCCCTCGTCAGTGAGTTCCTTGCCCGAAACGTCGATTTCCACATTCGGATCTCTTGCCGCAGCTTTTGCGCCAACGCCGGGTGTGATTCTCTTTTTCTGCGAGGCGGCTAGTGTCAGTTTGTGCCTCTGGATATCCAGGTTACGGAAGGAACTTACCAAATCCTTGGAAACAACTTGTCCGGCCTTAAGGCCTGTGATTTTCCTCTGTTGCCGCGGCGTTAGTCTGCATTCCTAGCGAAGATCATGTTGGAAAGGGACAACTTACAGCGGAGTAGTTCAACTTACCCATCTTGGGCAGCTGTCAGATCGGCTTTTGTCCTATTCAGAAGCGAGCGTCAGTCCTTGTTCTTGAGTCAAGAAAATGTCGAAGCTCGACAGTTAGGCACTGTGAGGGAGTCCCAGAAGCCCGAGACGCGATCGTTATGCATGGAGGGAGGTATAGAAGGACTGCACTTACCTTGATAGCCAGGGAGTATTAGGGTGGGTGAAGTGCAATGCTGCCACGCTCAAGAAATCTCGCGAGAAAGAGGTCTAGAGAGATGAGGGCAGCAGTTAACTCGCGAGATCAGAGCCTGCGAGGTGAATAACACACCATAAGATGATAACAGAACACTTCTTGGAAATGGGAAGGCTTGTATACCTAACTTGTCTTCTTTGATGGATTCAGAGAAGGTGGTTGTGTGAGATGACGGACAAAGGAGAATGAGAGAGAGAAAACACATAGGTAGGTTGATTTCTCTCTGAATGTTTACATCTCGAGTTATCTAGTGGGATACCCTGCCTCCAGGACGCGCTAGGCGTTGAAATTCACGGAGGTTGCCATGTACTCTAGCGACAACATTCACTGTTGTGCTTTCTTCCACTATCTGTTGCTTTCGCTGGGCTTCTCTACAAGGATAGTAGACAGTGAAAGGCATGAAGCAGGATAGTAGCACACAAGAACAAAATCCCTTTGACTCCTTTGTTAGAATATCTAATAAAGACATGATGAATTTGCTACAGTCTCATATATGGTATACAGATAATGCGAGTCCATCCTCGTAACTTGCCCTTGAACTTCGACAAACAACACCGCGAGTCACATGCCACCAGTCTCATATTCCATATATCATTCCTTCCACCCTTGTAGGGCATTTGGCTGCCTCTTTGTATTACCTTTTAGAAAAAATTGACAATGTCTTTGAATTCATGCAGCAAAGCAGGGTCGATGTCATCCCAGTCCTCTGGCACCTCTGGTAGATTCGCGGATCCCTGAACGCCGCCGTTTGTCTCTTCCTCTATAGCAGTTTCAACTTGACTGCGAGGAATCTGACCAGGGCCGTCGTGCTTCGTTCTTTTCTCCAGTCTTTTGTCAGAGTCGGCTCCTTCACGCTGCAATGAGAGGTTCCTCTTTCGTCCGCGGTGCTCATCTGAGACTCGAGATGGGTCGAGCGCTTTGTCGACGTCAGTTTCAGAAGCCCTTGGAATACCGTTCTTATTGGAGACTACAGTTCGTTCAAAAGGGGAAATATCGGGCGGTACTAATCTCTGATCTTGCTTTCCCGTGGCTGATGCGGCAGTGTGGATTTTGACATGTTCTGGCAACTCAGTGGATGAAGGTTGAACTGTATACGTGAATAAATCGTCGACGTCGGTCCAGTTATCATCTGCCTCGGTTATATCATCGCATTTACTGGCAAACGTTTCGGTCTTCCCGGTTGCTTGAGTCGCTGTGCCCGTACTACAACCCATCAGCAGCTTTGAGGGCGAGGGCAAGTCGTCAAAGCTATCATCACCGTAGTCACTTGAAGAACACTGAGGCTTGGAGACATGATTCGTGGCGTTGAGGTGGAAAATGTCCCCGATATCAGTGATATCTGAGTCGACACCCGTGGATTCCACGTCCTTTATGTGTGTCTTGCCACTACTCTTATACCGAGCCTCAATCGTCGATGTCCTTCCAGCTTTTGTTCTAGGAATGCTGGCTGACAGTGTCAGCTGGTTAAGTCCACTCTTCGGCTGATTGCTGTTAGAAGACTGCTTCCGGACAGTTTTGTGTGGCTTCTCGAGGCCTTCTCGGCAGCAGAGGTGCTTGCATCTATCCATGTTGAGTTCCGTTCCGGATCGATTGTAATCGGATGGTACCTACGTTGTCTTGTCCTTGCACCTGTGGTTACACGCATATCTGCCATTGTCTAGTCGAGACGGCTCTTTCTCACTTTCAGTAATTGAATTCACAGAATTGCATTCTTTCGAGCCTTTCTCCTCGATCCGACTGCGGGATGTGCCAGTCGACTGGTTGACGGCAGTCCAGCTGCTTGCCTCGTCTGCTCAATAATCTTTAGTACGGTTTGACGCAAGCTGGATGGTGGCATACCTGTTTCCAGCAAGTCATCAAAAAGCCAATCGTCAGTGTCGATACTGTCTTCCGCTCCTCCATTATTTGCGTTGATCGGAGTGTCGTCGGTATCGCGGCTTGGGACATTCATCCTAGGCCGCTGCATCGACTCCAAGGCTTGACTTTCCCTTGGTCGAGATGGAAAAAGGGCGTTTGGTAGCTCCGGTTTCAGCTCCGCAGACCTCAAAGTGCCGGCTATGGAGATTGAGTGAAACTGGGGAAAGAAACATTTCAGGCTAGAAGTTCGACATACCGATATCGTCACACATTGCATAGCACGTTATATGGAGCCCTGGGCTCTTCAGCTCTGCATCTAGAGGTATCTCCTGACTCTGCTGAAGTTTATTTGCACTACAAGGCCGTCAGCTCGACAGAATGATTGTGATGGCTGACCAGTCATACCTGATGCGCCGAAAATCTATCAGATGGCCGTCGGAGGCCTCTGCTAAGAAGCAGACATACACAGGTCGCCGCTGGAAGAAAGTCGGAGTTTTCTCATTCATGAAAGCAATCTCAGCCTTGAATCGTATCTTTACAGGTTTTCCGGGTTTAATCTCCTAATAAGCTATCAGCGAGACCATCTCGCTAAGAGAGCAGAGCAACGTACCTTTCCTACCAACTTGACATTCACTCTAAGCTTAGGAAAGTCGGCAACACGAGCAAGAAGTTTCATTCCGAACGGCGGATTCCTACTCATGATCATATCAATGCGATGGGGCTCTGTAGCTTCCAAGGCATCAATACTGGTAATCCCAGCTGCCGCAAGTTTTCTCACTGCCACGATACCAACTTGGTCGATTTGCTTCATCTGCAGAGGACAGTTATCCCAAACTTTGGCCCCAAAGCTTCTTGCGAGCTCGAGGGCATTTCTGGCGGTGATCGAGTCTCCAAGAGAGATTTGGCAATCTATCACGCATCGAATGAGTCTATTAATATGAGAGAACACGAAATTCTTGTCCTGCTGAAAAGCAAACTTGTGTTTCTGGTATTGTTCACCGTCCGGATACTCGACCCCACCGAGCTCTGACTGGATGAGCAATAGGATTTTATGAGATGGAAGCGCTATATCAACTTTCACCGGGAATCTTATGCCGTTGGCACGGTTCAGTTCTTTATACAGCGACTTCTCGCCTGCCTTGAGCCGTATCTCACGGAATTCTTCTGCTTCAGCAATTGCGGAAAGCTGAATTAAGCCATCAGAGTTTATTCTTATCCTCGACAGTGGACGGGCTGACCTACCAGTTGAGATACAGTTGCGTGAGGTTTCAGCGCGAGTAAAGTCTTCATGGTATCGAACCGTACATAGTACCGAGCCATGGCATCTCCGAAGGGTGTGGACTTGAGACGCTCAGAAGCCACTAGTCCAGTCTCCTGGAGAAGTTTGATATCTTTCTCGCAAATCTGCCTAAGCATTTCGTCCTCATCATCCTTTGTGGCCCCTTCTTTTAGTCGGTAATGCATTGGGTTTCTCCTCAGCCTGACAAACAGAAAAGTACCCGCCAGCCATCTGACTGCGGAATCGACATCAGTGATAGTACCTAATCCGATCTCGGCGTTCAAGTGGTCGATCAGATTGAGATGAAGGCAACTCTCGAGGGTCTCAGAACCAGATACGAGTTTCTCATAATGTTGAACTCGTTCCTTTCTCGTCATGATGAGTGCAATGGCGCTATCGTCGAATTGAGGTCGACCAGCTCGACCAAGCATCTGCATCATCTCGAGATCAGAGTATTCCTTGCAGCCACCATCCTGCCAGCCTACTGTACCCTTGATAATAACAAGATGGCATGGAAGATTTACCCCCACAGCCAGGGTTGAGGTACAGCAAATGACGGCGATATGTCCCTGCAGGTACCCAGATTCAACGGTGTGGCGATCAGCAGGATCGAGACCGGCGTGATGAAATGCAACTCCTGCCATCAGCGTGGCTGTATCGTCCAGTTAGCTCCATAGCGATACATTAGAGATCAGTGCATACTCTTGAGGTCTGCATTCTGGGCTTCGAGATGCTTGCCAGATGCTTTCCATAACCTTGCCGGCGGAGGGTTGGTCATGGACCATAGATGAGCAAGCTCTTTTGCCGTAGCGACGCACGAATTCCTGGTACAACAGAAAATCATGATTGGCTTCCTACAGGAATGCCTACCTAAAACATCGGGGAGCCTGGAGACCTCAGTAAACATCCGCGTCAGGACAAAGTATGCATACTTACTTCGAACTGCATAACTTGTCGAAGGCAAAATCATTGCTGTGCGACTGATAACCGTATACAAACTTCTGGAGCTTGACAGGACGAAAATCCTCCCCAAAGTGCTCTCGGTGCGCCGGTACATGTTGGTTTGTTGCGTCTTTCCCGAGCCAGCTCGCAATATCCTCCGAGTTTGGGACCGTAGCACTCAGAGCCACGAAACGAACATTCGACCCGAAAGTCTTCATTCTTGACACAACCGCTTCCAGCGTCGCACCACGAGCCTCCTTGAGAATATGAACCTCGTCAATCAGGAAGAGCTTGACCAATTGCATCAAGCGCGCATGATCTTTCCACTTCCGAGTCATGCTATCCCACTTCTCGGGTGTAGTAACAATGATCTGACTGTTCTGAACACTCCTGAGCTGCGTATGATCAGTGTCGCCAGTGAGCTCCGCACACTGGAGTCCCAAGGACATGAACTTCCTGTTCCAGTCCCGGAATCGCTCGGAGCACAGGGATTTGGTCGGTGCCTGATAGACGACCTTGAAGCGCTCGTCTTTCAAAGCGCTGAGCAGGCGACAGATTGCCAATTCCATGATGACTGTTTTACCACTTCCTGTAGGAGCTGCCAGCACAATATTGTCGTCGGTCTTGTAGACACGCTGGAAACATTTCGACTGTACAGCATTGAATACAGGGAAATGAAAGATGGACCGGTAGCTATCCGGAAGCTCGTGTACTGAGACAAGAACAATTCCTCTGACTGACATGGGAATATTTTCAAAGGGGCTCTTTTGACATTGCGCTGTACTAATCGGTAGTGTAGAACTTCCATGCAATGGTGGTCCTTCCTCATGCGATAGTTGGTCTTCGTGGTACTGTCTCAGAGGCCCCTTGGCTTGATACTCACGCTCCCGACGTGTCACAATCGTCTTGCCGAGCTGCAATCGACTAAGAGGACTAGAAGGCGACCCCAGCCCTAGATCCGATGAGCTAGAATCCAAATTTCGGAGCGGCGTTATGTGAGAGCCCGCTGCGTTCGTTAGCTTTCTTACACTGGATAGGCGACGGATGGGCGTACTCTGGAAGAATCGGGATACCTGCTTCGCACCATCATTTCTTGGTTGCACCGATGGATAGTTTAAGTTAGCCGGTTGCCTCAACGGATTTCGGTTGCTTTCGTCCGACTGAGCAAGTAGTTCGAGGTCTGAAGTCTTTCAGTCAACCCAATCTACGATACTATTGTATCGACTCGTCGCAGTCAGAACCACTCACCAAAGGCGTCCAGCTGATGATCATCGCTACGGAAGGATTGCAAATCCGGGCCAACAGGCTGGCTATAAGGGTCGACATTTTCAGATTCATAACCTCGGGGTCTGTTCCAAGGCTGGGAGATCTGAGCGCCTTCGATGAGTCTTTGATCGATAGTTGCTTTTGATGTCGGCAACCCAAGTTGGCGCCGCCTCGCATCCATCGGCCTTTGTTCGGAAGCACTATGTCGTACTATCGAGTAGGGCTGGTGAGATTTGCGCCTCATGATGATCGACGAGGTTAAGGAAATGTTCAGTTTTGAACGGAGAAGAATGAGTGCAAGAGATTCAGTAGAACAGCAGCAAGTCCCGAAGTGAGGAGAGTTCCAGGTGGACAGGTATAGATGCCCCAGGCGAGAAGAGCACGTGGAGAACTCGGCGCAGAGAAGTAAACAAGACGATCGTTGAATCAAACGCAGGTAAATATCCTTAAGACGAGAAGCTCGACGTCAAGCTCATTCATATCCATTCATTCAACCTTATACACTCATACACATCAGGACATTTCCCATGACTCGAGGCTATATCAAGATATAATAACCATCACACTAAACAACCAAAATCAAAATATGGCAACAAAAGGTATAGAGTACAAGGACTTGCTACGCTTTCCTCCAAGGAAAATGCAATGACTCGGAGTCGGACATTGTTATTTACTTTCGATATCACGGATACCGAAGCAACGCTAAATATTGACAAGGTGAACGCGGTTTTTGCTTGGAAGTCGGTAGACTCACTCGTCCCGTGACTGCTTGTCAAAATAGCCGCCGTTCGCAGTGCGGGCAGAGCTGATTCTTGCAACGCCTGGCGAGGTGGGCCGGGAGGTGGACAACCCAGCTTGAGACAGGAATGGGGTGCTCGGGAGCTTTATCGAGAATTCGTCCTGCGAACCTGCGACAGGCGAAGTCTCATCACTCTTGGCTTCTTTCTCAAACCGCTCGATCCGAATTGGCGGTGGACGGATGCCGTGAGGTTTAGTAGGACCGGAATCTAAGCTAGAATCCTCGTACAGGAATGTGGCCACAAGCACCGCGAAAGTGCCAAGGATGAACTGAAGGAAGAGATCAGTAAACCATTCGCAGAAGTTCGTGATTGAAACGGGATACATACGTTGCCCGTGAGCTCGAATCCAAACAACCACACGCTCCCCAAAGTGCTGAGGACGATGCTGATAGCAGTGGCCACGTTTCTTGCGTCCTTGTATGCGTGGCTGATACAGAAAGAGGTCGCGATGCCCCCAATAGCCTGGACCACGATAGTCGACCAAACAACCCAATTATACCCCTCGAAGAAGCCATTTGCGGCGAGCTTTTCCCCGTCGAGGAAGATGACACCGATGAAGAGGGCTGGGAACAAAGAATACACGGCCAACTGCACATTACGCACCCAGAGAGAGGTCGTCTTTACGCTGTCGTTTAGCACTTTCTCGAAATACACCCCGGCGAGCCCTGATGCGATGCAGGCACCAATAGTCGCCAGTAGACCGACTGTGCTGTTCAATCGCGGCATGGCGGTCAGCAAGTCCTCTTCAATGCCCTCGTAGGTTGCTGAACGCTTGTGCAAATTGGCGCGTTTTCCTGTAACAGCTTTCCATTCTTCGAACGAGCGGGGAAAAGAGTGATGCATGCCCTCATGTTCCAGTGAGATCTCATCCGCGGTTCCGTCTGGCATTTGCACAAGGTAGACGCCGACGAGGAGTAGAATCAGGAAACCCCATTTACGCAGCGGAATAGATCTCTTCAGAAGAACTAGGCCAAAAATGGAGCCGACGAGGAGCTTCAACTGGTACGTCACTTGGAAGCTCGCGGCCTGCAAGTTCGAAAGCGCAATATATTGCAAAGAGTTCGCGAGTGTGTATAAGCTGGCGGGAATAGCAAGTTTCCAACTATCACCGGAGAACACAGCACTAGTCAACGAAGAGAGGAGCGACGTCGCAGGCATCGATGGGGGAGCCGATTTCGAGACTTCGTAGAGGGCCACCGTCAAGGAAATCGCAAGTTTGGTGACCTCGTTGAGGAAGACGGCGGTAGAAGTGAGGTATCGTTTACCTCCGGTGGGAGGCATGACTCTGGAGTAATGCAAAAGCTTTTACAGAATGGAATTTAACTGATTGTCACTTTTGCTCCAAGTTGAAGAAAAACTTACCAGAACAAACGCCGTATATTGAACCGTCAGCTGCAAAGGAGAAGTCAGTAAATAGAAACTTAAACCCCCAGATTCTGACTCGGCGAAGTTGGAAAAGAAACACGCAGCCCAACCAGAATAGCTCAAGGAAGACTAACCAGTATCCAAGAGGCACGTCTCAAAACGCCTCCCAGCCCTGAAGATTGGCCCCGAGTGTGTTCCCCCATTGTGACAGCACTATCGTAGGTGCCAGCCCCTGAAAAGCGTTCACAACACAACCCACGGGAAGATGTAGGTTGTTGGTGATTTTAGCCTGTGAGTCTGATTCGGAAGAAAGGTGTCGTTTTTTAAAGGCCGAGGGTCGCGAAATAAGTTGTGCGCGTGCCGATGGACAGGGAAGGGGAAATCTTCAACGGTTCACACTAGACCTTGCAGTCCGCCGCAAACTGCCGCTGAGAGAGCACAGAAAGTGGCGTTTGTCCTCAGCGTAAGGTAGACAAAAGCCCCTCGGAGCGCGTATTTAGACGAAAAACCGGGGGTGGTATTGCACAAGGTCGTCAGATGGAATAACCACGACGTCAGATAGCCTAGATAAAAACCAAAGACCGAGAATGAAAATTGTTTGGCCAGCAAGCGGCCGTCAGCATAAATAGAATCCTCGCCTGCGACGTGTACCTTCCAAGATACAGCAAGGAGTCCACCAGAGCGATCAGTGATTCTGTGTGGATTCCGGGGTACCACAAATTACCAGCTGGGGGCGGTGTGTGGGCCACGGACGGTGTCTAAATCTAGGGTAATAATACTGATGTAGAGGTAATTCTCGCTTTGTTTGCCCGACTCTTGAGTCTTGACTTCCCTTGTCCGCCAATCGCCAGCTACAAATAGTGATGATCCGCAGTCCACAAGCTCGCCAGTTTGGGCGAACCACAAAGACAAGGGAGGCCAAAGAATCGATTGACGTCCTTGATCAACTACATGAGCTTACCTACCTTAGTTGTTACCTGTTTAACTTGTTAACTCCATAATACTTTGGCTTGGCATAGATCGACTCCAGCTCCAAGGTCTGACGTCAGTGCCCAGTCTCATCTCACAATGGGACGATCCTCCCTTTCGCCAGCTTTAGTCTGAATTGCTGGAGATCCAACGCGCTCCGTCGCTGCAGGTTGGCAAGCCACATCACCCTAGCGGCAGACAGCCTAAATCGTGGGCATGGTGACATTTAACGATTAAGCAAAAAGAAATCCTACACACTGAGGATCATACTCTGTCCCTGTTTAATTCGCATACTGGAACGAGCTCGCCACCAGTGAATGCATTTGCTTGGCTTACTTGGAGCCTTGGATTGCAATTGGCTCTGTACACAGAGTAGTCATATAGATTGCAAAATCGTCTGGATCTGAAGTAAGGGAGTTACTAAACCAGCGTATTTCAATGCCGACTTCTCATTTGCCTTCCTTTTATAGAACATTGCAGTAAAAGATGAGATGATATGCCTTGCATGCAAGGCATTGTCAGATTTAAAGGGAATATACTAAAGTCATGTGGTATATGTTGCAAACTTGCGGTGGAGCATCAACATTGCTCTGACATAAGAGATGATCCGCTTGCTGCGGAGCGAACGACACGGAAGAACATGA
Source organism: Aspergillus pseudoviridinutans (assembly GCF_018340605.1). NCBI lineage: Eukaryota > Fungi > Ascomycota > Eurotiomycetes > Eurotiales > Aspergillaceae > Aspergillus > Aspergillus pseudoviridinutans. Next base: position 1,178,432 of record NW_025091289.1, on the reverse strand, counting down.
TGTAAACAAGGACAAAGTAAGGAGAGATCATAAGTGAGTGTCAGGTCCAGATGTGTGAGATGAAAGACAAGTTTGGGAAAAGAATCAACGAGAAGTGATAGGTCATTGTCACCACCTATCTAGTGTACAGCAGCTAAACTGCGACTGGTTTGGTTCCATTCAAGCGCCCAAATTGGAAACTCATTTCCATCTCCAGGCTCTTCAGCTCCGTCTAAGGCAATCGCCTCGCTGCTATCTGTGCGTCTTCTGGAGTGCCTTTTCTGAGCCTGAGGCACGGCGGGAGGAGGACGACGTGGGGGCGGTTTCTGTGATGGAAGTGGCGAGAATCGGTGTATAGGCAGTGTCGGGGTCAGCGGGGATGCCGCGCTGGTAGCGGGAGATGGTAGGCTTTCAGAGTACGCCAGGCTGGCGCGACTTGAGTTGATGGTTTTCTGTTCAGCATCAGAAGCAGCGCCCTGAGAAATAGTACCGCCCTTGTCATGGTAGGTTGCACCTTGATCTGCCCGTGATGGCTGAGGTGGCAACCCGGGACTTAATCGCAAGAAGGTGTGCGCGCCGTAGAAAGAGTCACGGGAGGGTGAGGAAAGCATTGAACCCTGATCAGGCTCGAGGCTGTTGTTATACTGTGCCTGCTGAAATATACTTGGTGTGATCTTCCCTTTCCGCTGTCTCATCGCCTCGAGAAGATGTTCTTCCTGTCTTGTCACTGCCATCACCCGACTTCTTCTATCGCGTTCTTTTTGAGATAGGGGCGGATTCCTGAATTGGCTGAAGATATCATCATTATCAGGCTCTGAGATGGTAGGTATGCCGCTTGACCGACGAGATCGGCTTTTCCTTGTCGCAGAAGATAATTTGCCCGCTGAAGACATTGATGGGTTTCGATGGACAGATGAGTTGTTCTGGAGGGTCTGTGAGCTACCCTTGCTGGACAGCTTGGATATGTCCACCCGTCGTAATGTCGAGCCCCGTGTGGCTTGCGCGGCAGAGGCCATACAGATCTCTGCATTAAACTCGTCTTCAAATGTGATGATGCTGTCTCTTGCTGTAAGGTTGTGAGATTCGCCTATTTTCTTGCTTGGCGCCTCATCCCCGTCGCTCTCATCTTCCGAGGATGAAAGGCACAGGACGCTGGAATTGTTTAAATCCACATTCCCCAATGTGCTTTTGCTGCTTTTCTTTGACACCGAACCCTTATCAACGGCCCGGTCTTCCCGCAAGGCAGACTTGCGTGAGTTTGATGACTCTGATTTGCGGTTTGGCCTCGGAAAGGCGCAGGTTTTTGGAGACAAGTATGTTTCTTTACTCCAGCGTTTAACGGAGCCACTGGACGACATCTTCCGCAACGCATTTTCTGCGGATTTGGGATCACGGGCTCGCGTATTGTTTGGGCTATGTGAGTTCAAGACAGATGGCCCGGATTGTGCTGATTTGATTGACCTGAGACTTTTGGCGTCATAATACTTGTCGAGGGCCATATCGAATTCGCTCGTCCTCACCGTTCGTTCAAAGGCCGTGCCCAAGTAATCCAGATTCTCTGACTCACGAACTGCTGAAGTCATGTCTACCTTGCCGTTCTCCTGAAGAGTATTGAGCTGGCCGGCAGATGATCGTGTGGGTGGTGTTTTCGTGGGTCGCTTCGCAACTGTAGGCGGTTCGGGTCCCTTCATCTTGGTGGAAGGATATTCAGAAGTCACCGAGATTGGAGAAGGAGAGCTCGTCAGGCGCTGGGGAGACAAAAGCGGTGCGGCAGTCTCTCGCGGTTTGGGAAACAATAGAGAAAGGTCAATCCTTGGTGGCCGCATTTTCCGCTTTGATTCCTTGACGGGTGCTTTGGCTTGTCTTAGGCTCATTCTTGAATCTAGATTCGGTCCTCGGCCCGGGCTGGGACCACCATGTTGCGACTCGCGACTCCTTGTTGCTGCCCCGGTGCTCAAATGTGACGAACTCTGCTCAGCGGTGGATTCTCTCGAACTGAAGTAGGAGAAAAGAGTCGACGATGACCCAAACTGATGGACTTTCTTCGACGATTTCGGAAGAGGAGGACTAACATCTTGAGACCGATACTCCTGTCCTAAGAGCGGGGAAGATGCTCTGACACGAAGGTGCTGGGGTGGTAAGCTTGTGTCAAGATTGGCCGACGGAAAGGGCACGAATGCGCCGCTTTTTGTCGATTTGTTTTCTGATGTTCTCATGAAACTGGCCCGGATATTTCTCCTTGTGTCATCTTGTTTATGTTCCTGAAATGACATGTCTGTAGTTCCCAAGATCTTGTGGGCTTTGGATGATTTCTCGCATCTCAGGTTCTCCTGACTTCTGTTGGTCATTCGCATTCCTGTGGTCTGAGCATTCATGCTCGACGTCCTCAGCGGAATTGTCAATGACGGCTGAGACATGGCGCAATTCCTTTTGCTGGGCGACGCCAGACGATGTTATAATTCCGTGAAGGAAATTGGAGGTCGGGAGCTGGAGCCAACGTGCAATATCACAATGTCGCGATTTCAAATCTGGCACGTCGTCCTCCTCGGCTGTTATCGCAAAGGCGTTCAGAAAATGCTGCTCTTGTGCTTTCTAAGGACGGCCTTGTCGGGGATCGTCGGATTGCGGGTGGTCAAGCAACCTCTAAAAGAGGTTCAGGATAAAGAGGGAGTGAACGTAAAGTATGGGTAGTAGATCTTTGAAACAGAAATTCAGGGTTCAGCTTCGTAGAAGCAACATTGGATGTGCTTTGAGAGGTCACCCTTATGCTTTTCGACGATAGACAAGAACAAGTGAACAGGGAGTCAAATGAGACACCAATTTCTGGCCGTGCGAGCCTAGATATTCGATTGGGGTTATTGGTTGATCGTCTGGCATCTGGGGACGAAGAGGGGAGTACCAGAGGGACTTCCACTTCCAGCTAAGGGGTTACGTATGGGAAGAAAAAGGTCGTTCGAGCGCCAACGTCTTAATCGTATTGGCTAATCCGCAGCCGATACTCGATGGAGAAAGGAGTTGAGGGAGATCCGCCAAAAGTATCGTACGGAGTTTAATTTGGAATAGTAAAAGTGGGCTGTGTGGACTGTGGGACGTCAATGGTGAGCACTGAGCAACACCGCCCAAGCGCTAAGTATCCTATCTGCGATATCTAGTCTATAATGCAGTGCTAGGATTATCACCGTGGGCCGGTTCTGAACCGCGTCAAATAACAATCCACAGAAGACGGCACGTCTGGTCGAAACGAAACCTGTATGAGCCTTGGTTGAGGCCGTGTGATGGGGATAGTGTCAGCTAGCAAGCACAGGAAAGGAAATCATCGACAGGCACGCGGCGGCGATGCGTCGATGGACTCGATGGTTCAGCTAATTAAAATAAATCCACTTAAGTCTGTTAGAAGTTAGTGCCTCGAGTTTACCGGCTAGATATAATAATTAAATTGATTATATTTCAGAACAATTGTACGGAGCACAAGGATCGCACTCGGAGATGAAATAATGTCTACCTTAGACTACCTTAGACTACCTAGGGACGGGTTATTCCGTGTCGAGAACAGTCTTATGAGATTCCCAGGGGTCTGTTATTATTATTAGTCCTACAGTATTGGTCTCAACCTGGCAACCAGTGTTTGATGATCAATCTGAGAGGTGAGCAAAGATAGCTTATTACTTCCCGTCCGCATACTCCTCTAGTTTTCAGGAGATTTTCTAAGAATTCAATAGTCGGAGAATGGATTCGTGATCATCCTTCAGAATCCGGAGACAACGAGACGTATTGGGCTGTTTTGATCCTGACACGTGCTTTTCCCCGTGGACTGCTTCAACGATAATCAGTCTCTTGTCTGCGAATTTATGGCATCTCCCCACGGTCATGACTTTTCTCGGATGTACCCTTTCTTTTGTACGATGTCAACTTGGCGATTCGGGACAATATGGAGCAATAATAATAATAATCATTGGCTGTAGCAGCAATTCCGCAAAGGTGGACACTGACAAAAGAGTTTAAGGGGTAAAACCACCCGCTTGGGACTTCATCCTCCACTGGTTCTGGCACCAACTCGATCGATGGGCCTAATAATAATAGTACTACATAATAATTATGGAACTGCTCCGTGCCAGGAACTGGTTCAGGGCTTGAACTATTATTCGGGTTTCCTCAGTCGCCCACTGTCCTGAATTTCCTGATTTGAGTTGAAATCGACGCCGATCACCATCCCGCTCACCAAGGCAGGCTTGCCTCCAGGCTGAGTAGTCAGGGGCCAAGAGCCGCTGATTGGAAGACGTCCCTTGTTCTATACTTGATCTAGAATAGAGGAAACCCTGCCAAATGGGACACTGCAAGTCCTAGTGGTACACACGGAGTCAAAGCTGATTTCCTCCTCTGGTAATCAGCTGCTTTAGAGTTCAGACACTACGAACACAATTTCACAAGTTTCTTTTTCCACAACGAGTAAATCGAAGTATGGTTCAATTGTTGGCTGATACTGCCATGTGCGCCTTGTTTCCTGTCTAACGATCGACTATGCAATCTATCAATGCATGACATGACGGATCGCCGCCAATAGTCGACAGGTCCATTGAAAGAGTCCCAGGGAAACGAAGAGATCATTGACTAGATCTACTGCCCATAAGGGCAAGATGTGTATCACTGGCTTCTCAATTCGAGTCAGAGACGGTCCGATGCCTCAGCAACACGCCGACAATGTTCGTGCTGGCCAGGATTCATAGAAAAGCTAGTCTTTTTCCGAAAAAAGGTGAAGGACTCTCCACCAAGCAATAGGGAAAACGATCGACTGAGCCCACTCCTCACCCAGAATCACGTGGTCCAGATTAACTTTATACCAGGAAGGGACAATGCACGTCACTGAGAGTCCCCTGATGAGATGCGAATGATTGTCGCACCCGGCATCAAGATCTATGGCACGCACCGAACTGCGAACAGGTGTAGATCAACTCACCCACTCGGGTCGATTGTTGAAAGTTGAAATTGTGAATTTCGAGTACAGCTGAAGCTACGGAGTACTGTTTGCAACGTGACCCAAGGCGTGGAAGTGCTGAATGCAGGCGATAGGACCAGTAGACAAATATCTCGCAGAGCACAGAAGCCAGAATCATGGCCTGTGTCATAAAAATATAAATAGCAGATCTACCGAATCCTAACAAATCCGTCGTTCCACCTAAGCCACCGACCACTCTTCCTCAGCGTTCTTTTTTATCTATCTATCTAGTTTCTACAGGCGCCATGCAGCTTTGATAGCCTGAGCACCTGAGCTACGGAGTATTGTCAGTGAGAGAAGCAAGGGATACCACAGTGCAAGAGCCACGAAGACATATCGGAAATTCGGAGTGATACCTAACATGAGCTGCCCCGGAAAATTGGATCGATCCAAGTTCATCAACGTTGCAGATCTCTTTGGCGTTGTTGACACATCACATTCGCGGCACCGTTACTCCGTATGTGTCAGGTACTGTGTCATATACGGGATTCTGGGTCCGGGATTTAAAACCTGTTCCAGCTCTTGACCCCTTTGTTGGGTAGATAAAGAATGAATAAGCTTCAATCAAGTTGCACAGCCTGTATCAAGTCTCAACGCAGGCATCCGTTGGGCTTGGAAATGGGAGCCAGAGCCGCCCTATATCGCTTTGTCTCGTAGACATAGTCTACCAAGGGCTCACCGTTTATCTAATATTATTATTATGGAGGACTGCTCTCAAGCGTCAGGTGTCACAATAGCCAGCTGTGGTAATCGGAAGCAAATCGATCTTTCGACGAGTTGAACACGGAACATCTTGCTTCAGCCAAGTGGTCAAACGAGGCGGGGCTGCAGGAGTCGCAGCTATTATGAAGGATTCTTCCGGGCATAGCTAGCTAGAGATCGTACAGACGAATGCATCATGAAGTCGAATTGATAGCAGCATACCTTGGAAGCGGGACCGCTGTCTTCAACTTGGTATATGGACTCCCGGAAGGAGTACGACTACATTCCTCTTAGATCACAGAATTTCGATGGGCTGATATTTTCATGATCATTTTAATAGATTCTGTATTCTTCCCTGCTGTTACATGCCCTAGCGAATTCGGTAATGGTCGGAAGACAAGGATTGCCATGGTTAGTGTCCGGCTGAGAGTACTACTACGCTGGCTGCTCAAGCTATGTATCAATTATTAGAAGCTGTGATCAAAGGTTCGATACTAGTACATCTATCATGTCAATAATCCACACAAAACATCGTTCAGTTAGCCCCCTACTCTTGCAGTTCTTCATTTTCTCTTCTCTCCTGTTCCTCTTGCTCTTCTCTGACTGCTTTGCTGAACCCTTTCCCCTGTGAATTGAGAGATCCAAGGTCACAAGGCTAGGGGTGACGGTTAGGCCAGGAGCTCTGCGTGCACGAAGGGAACGAGAACGGTTTTTGAAGAAAACATCAACACGGCCAGTTGCTTCGAGGTCGATTCCTGCGGAGCTGTGAGCTTCGGAAAACTGACTTTGGGCACCCATGACTTTTTAATCGCCGGCTTGATCTTGATCACGCAGCGATTTGCACAATATCGTACAGAATAAGAAGATAGCAAGAGCTATCTCAAAGCACCCGTTCGTCCTCGCTCGTTGCTGCGCCAATATCAATCAGCCGAGAGTAATTGCTGATTTTGCGTCTTTTCCTGCTGCTACGTCGAAGTGCGCCATCGCTACTCGATGGGCTATCGGGCCCTTGCTTCTGGGAAGTCATTGAGTCATCAATAGGGGTGTATCTTAACTCGTGAACTCCGCTGAGGTGGGTATCGATGTCTTGTGCCTGCGTGGATGGTTGATTGCTGTTCCTGTCAAGGTCATCGGAGTCGTCATCAATTTCGTAGTTCTGCGGCAATTGCTTTCTCTTGCGCGCACTGTTTTCTTCCGCCGGTTTACCGAGAGACTCTGCTCTCTTCGCAGTTTCCTGGTCTCTTCCCACATTTGCTCCTATAACCGGAGCCTGATCTCGAGAAGCGGGCCCCACCGAGGAGCCAGGTAGAGCATACTACAACAGTCTTAGAACTTGAAATCTGTTCATGGTACGAAGATGCTCACGTGATGCCCAATCTTTGCCATTGGGTTGAATATTTCTTCTTTCATCTTCTGCTGGATTTCTTCCGAGGGCGAGACCTTGAATTTAGGCAAGCCTTTCCTCAGGAATCCCTTTTGTTTGTAACCGGGGGTCGGCTGAAGGATGTTTTGTTTTTTCAGTATATCAGTAATCTGAATAATAGTTTGTCCATTGCAGTCTGCAACTCATCAGTCGAGTTCAAAGTTCTCACCGACGGTTGAACTTACGGAGTTTTTGAGAAAATAATGAAGTGTGACTCGGATAGCCTTCACCCATAATGATCTTAAGGGCTCGTCTCAAGAGCACCAGTGTGGTCATCTCGCTCAGTAACTGGACTTCATTGGGCTCAAGCAGGCACTGGTAGCACGCATGGATATTAGGAATTCTAGGATCGTCCGAGCTGTCAAATCCGTAGCATGCCGCATGCTGGCGTGAATGACAGAAAACACACTCAATCTGCTAGTCTTAGCATTCAGCATCTGCAAAACATGACAAGCTTACCATTGCTGATTCCTCTCCATCCCATCCGCATTGACATCGGACGCTTCGCTGATGCTCGTTGCCCTCGCCGAGAGTCCTCTCTCGTGGCCCAACGTGCTTCTGGATCTCGGCAACTGTTTTCTGTGACAGTATAGACCCGTGGCCTGGATGCGCGTCTCCCTTATTGGCATGGTCAACTGCAGATCTGGGATTGATCGGTTGGGTTGGAACGAGTTCGCTGTCCGGCAGAGGGGATATCCTCTGGGTCTACTTTGGTGAGCTGTAATCTATGCTCATGGTTTCAATCGGACTCCTTACAGGAATCATCATCTGCAACTTCTCTCTTTCAGTGATATCTTTGGCTGCTTCCTGAGATATGTCTGTGGAACGAACCGCTGTTAAAGGTAAGTCTCGCCTGAAGTCATCATGTTTTATATGACACATCTTACATCGGATTTTCAAGTCGTCCTCGTTAATTTTTTCCTCGGCAAGTCCAATGTCCTCAGATCGGCGCACCACGTCTCTATATTCGAGGTCCATGGGCACTTTCGGCGGCATTTCCGATCCCTCTGGGTCGGGACCCGTCCATTTTAGGGACGTCACTTTTAGTCCCACCCTTATGAAGTTAGTCAGGGAAGCAAGTCTGGCCGGAAAAGGCGCCTACGTATGCCATCCGCTATTCATGGTTCCGCAAGATTGGGTCTCCTTTCTCCAGTTCTCATTGAGTGGATATCTGATCATGTCATTCATCGCGCCGGTGAACCCGGGAGGCTCGTATTCTGGGGGACAGTCGTCGGTATAGAATAAGTGGATTCCCAGATTCCTTTTATCTATCAAAGAATTAGCCAGTACGCCTCTTACATAACAGAGGAGGAGAATACTTGGAAGGTTCGGTAGGAAGGTACTGAGTGTAATCAGTCGTCGAACTATCGTCTCTAGACCGACTCTGGCCGTTTGGGCGGACTTCAAATCAGCGACACAGCCCACCGGATTGATCGACAGACTCTCCAGGCGACTGTTCACACCACCAGAACCTCTCGAGTATTTGAAAGTGAAAGTATAGGTCTCCAAGACATTTTCTGGCTTATCTTTGTCAACAAGAATGGTGAATTGAATAGCACCCAGGACATTTCTCTTGAGCGCGTCGAATATGCCGTTTTCCTACTCCCATCAATGGTACGAATATAAATCCACGTAGACAGCAGACGCACCAAGACATCGAGTATCATATTAGCCTTGGGGTCGGAATCACGGACGATGATCTTCAGTGGTTGACCCCTCCTCCCCGTCCCGAACGCGACTTGTGAAAGAGGTCCGGTTCCTCCGGGGCGCAGTTTTCCATCTATAAACTCTCTGTATGATAAAGCATTTTCCCGCTGAGCCTCTTTCAGATCTCGATCGTCGAAGCAGGGGAGCGGTAGAAACTCGCTTTGGGAGGCACAGATCAGGATGTCTGTCAATATGGCAAAAGGCGAGGATAAACTGACCGGAGATAGAACAACGTCCCGAGCTATAAATATCCGATTAACCTTAAGTGGTGGAGATAAAACCAGATTCGGCCAGGCGTACTCACCGAGACGTGCAGCATGATTTGTACCAATTCAAGGCTTTGCTGCTGTTTCAAGGCTGTGCTTTCTTCAACTATCGATCTCGAGATATTCTCCACTTCAGCCTGCCTTTCGGTCTGGGCAGGGACGTCACCTTTCGACATGAGGCCTTGAAGAATAGGAGTTGGTTGTAGTTGGACTGTCGACACAGGCCCAGTAAATTTGATTCGGGCCATTCTGTGCAACTTTATCTGACGGCCCCCCCTACGCACCTGGTTTGAGAACAGAAGAGACAAGGAAATGCGGAGATGATTTCAGGTGGGATTTCGTGCCAGCTGTTAATATGGTTGCAGATAAGATAATTAGAGTTGACCTGAGATCAAGGTCATCGTGACGCGAGGGAAAGACGATGGTCAAGGTTCTGGGGAATTACAGCTGTTTTTTGTAGAGGTACCTCCCCGCACGTCTCAGGCAACGACCCAGCTACAACCTGGCGAGGCCAATCGACACAGGTGGTGGGTGCATAGTCTAGGGGAATAATTAAGAAAGTAAGTCTTTCAAAGTATTTGTGAGTTAAGTTATGTGCTTCAACTAAAAGTGGTATAAATTGAAAGATGGAATCATTGAGCTTGAATCAATGGTAGGGAAGCGGGGATATCGGAGATTCCAGATGCAACAACCACCCGAGTGACGTTCTTCTATATGCCTGTCTACCGGGCCCCTAGGACTTAAGGATAGCCAAGCCTGCGTATGGAGCTATTTTCCTTTTTACTATTTTCTTTTCTCTTTTTTTGTCTTCTGCAGCTTTCCACGTATCTTTCCAGTTTGGCTATCCTTGGAATTTTCTTCCTTAGCGCTCTACGGCATCTCCGTGACGATATGTTTTCCGGAGTCTTGGCGCGCCCTCTCAGAACAATCCGTAGTTTATATACATACTGGAAGGAGTTCCTGCTTTGGCCCTTTGCTGTAAACTCGGAACTATACTGTTCGATTCTCCCGAAGCCCTTCCTATGCCCTCATTTTGGTTCTTTTTGGTAGAGCTATATCTCCAAGCACCACAACTATGAACCAAGCACAAGCATTTCCAGACGATTCGAACGCATTGGAGAATTTCCTCTAGTATCTCTGGGGCCCTTGGTATGTGAACGTCCAATTGGACTCAATGAGGCTGGCTGGATTGGGAACGAGAACAGCTGCGATAGCCTCTGCTTTTGAATTGGGGCACGTTCGCATGCTCCAAACATGCTACCTGGTTCCTGCGCCTGCCTAGAAGGATTACTCCGTACTCGGTATACTGCCCCACCTGAAAAACGCGACAGACATGATTACAGGAAACCAAAACACCATCCCGTCAGGAGCTGTCATCTGGAACGGGAATTTGGATAAGTATATCACATATTTATATTGAACCGAGCAGTGTACGTGATGGTTGAGGTCGGCTTAAAGCGAACCTAAAAAAAGATAGCGTTCCAATTCCTCAATACGCAATGGCAGGCTTACCTTATCTGGTCTGTTCCCCGCAATCCTTAGTTCAACTTCCTGGACTTTGTTATCTGCTTCATGACAAACATGATATAGAATGGTGGAAATCATCGCACCAGCCAAGCTGGGTTCTGCCGATTTAGAGCAGTGTCTCTGGCTACGATAATTTCCCAGATTCTAGTCCCAAAAAGGCCGTTTTTGTCTACCGGAATTCTTCTTTTCACCTGTTTGGAACCTTAAGAATCAGGCCCCAGAACTTCATTCCGCCCCACTATATCACGTGTGGTTCTGTGGTCATGCAGTGGCAATGGCATACATATTTCTAGGGCGAGGTTGATAAGTGATGCGTATGATGGAACAGCTAAATTTCATGTCATAATACTGATCATGGTTGCGAGTGAGATGATGAGATGTAGTTTGTGTGTCCTTGCTGTGTGGGGCAGTATAAGGTGTAGTTTTAGTAGCAAAGGAGTCTAGGTATACATATTTGGAAGTCTTTCTTACTCGAAGTATCGCTGGTATATGACCTACTTTGTTCTCTAGATGTATGAGAGCCGACTAAAAAAATTACTCTGTATGCCTTATAAAGAGAGACTGGAATCCTATCTATTTTATGGTCCCTTTTAGGGAAGTTCTTAAGGTGATTAATCGTTCGTTGGCACTATTTATGTAACTCAGGACGGCAAATTGTGAATCCGTCTTGCCTCGTACCAATCGAGACTTTTTTCCTGATTTCGCCCTCGTCATTTGAAATTCTTCTGGAGATCACTCTACCCCAAATATTGATTGTTTATTTGGTTTATTTCCCTAGTTTTACCCTTGTTAAACCTCTTTTCCTCCCCTTCTTGCTTATTCACCCGATCGTTATCACTTATCATCATACCGATAACCCCCCTTCCATCAACTAGTCTAACTAGTACGTAGGTACCGCTGTGGGTGCCTTAGTCCTTACTAGCCTCGGAGAAGCGCCAAAAAGCCTTGCCAGAGGAGGCACGACCAACCACCTCCCAGTGATGGTCCAGCTCCCTCGATCATTCTCCGCCGCCCAACTGTTCCAACATCTTTCTTGTCAGCTGCAGCATTTCAATCCTTGCAAACACCACCGTTTCACTCCCACTCGTTTCCCCCTCTTTCTTACACGGGAACTCTCTTATGACAACCATGTTCTGAATTATCCTCTCGCTTTCTCATTCAAGGTTTCAGGGCTACAACTCTGTCTCTGCGAGCCTATCGTGCTATCAGACACTGTGCCCTCTCCCACAACTGGCTCATTAACCTCCCCCAAGGCCGGCTGTTTTGCTCTGCACCGCCCAACTCTTCGTGTGGTCCCCATATAAGGTGAATAGAATCAAATTTGTTTACATATACCTTAGAGTTAGGGATCTGACCGTCTATCAGCAAGCCAGGACGCGTCTCTTGCCTCATCGCTCTCCATTTACCTTCCAGCGAACGTTATCAGCAGCAAGAAATTCAACATGGACCAGCTAGATGCCAACAATGACCTTGATCATCGAGCGACCAATAGTACTATTGGTCAATTTTCCTTCGCTCCTGCTACTCGAACCACTGTCGTGACTACCACAACCACGACCACTACCACATTTCCTCCCCTCATCATCAAATCTCCTCGAGCGACGCGGGATCTCGATCCTAAGCTGTATCCCTTGGCCTCTTCTCCCACTCCTACGTCTTTGAGGAACATAAAATTCGAACTCGGCGGGAAAACTGTCGTGTTCAACGAGCCGGAAGATGCAACAGTGGCTATCAAAGAGGTACGGCAGTCCCATATTAGTCCTTCGGAGCGTGATTTCACTCTGTTTCCGGTTCTACTTACATACGTACTACATTACATGCCGCGACCTCTCAGCTAATTTGGTTTTCACAGGTGAACGAGACAAACGACGCGTTGAAAGCCTCGAATGGTATTGTGCAATCCATCACTTCGTACACTACTTCAGATAACGCCCAAAGCTCCCGTCGTCCAGCATCTGCTCGATTATCTAGCCAGCCGTCCAACCCGTCCACCGTGAAACGTCGGCCAGCTTCAGTCATAGATTCCCACCAATCTTCCACAAGGTTACGTCCAGGTAGACTTCCGTCGGAGCCCTCATTTCGTCAGATTCGTTCTCATCTCTCTTCAGCCACATACACGGCTGGCTTGGCGACTCCGGAGACCGAATCCAGCAGTTACAACTTGAGTGACTATGCGATGCCTCGAAGAAGAGTACATAGTGCGGCCATACCCCGCAGAGAGACCTTATTGCGCTCGCCTCTGTCTTCAGAAGTTGAAAGCCAGGAAGTATTGCAGGATCCCGGTGCAGAATCGGTCCTAGGAAAAGAACCAATCCGCGCTAAGGCAGTTATTTGGGAGAGAAATCGACATCTTAGTCGACATAGGGACAGCGCGTCCTCGAGGCCGGCACCCCAACTTGCTACTCCGGCGGTAAATAGTGATGGAGCTGCGGGTGTGAACAGTGCGAGCCAAGGCACTGACTACGACGGCTCGGAAGAGTCGTTTCAGCAGGCACCAACGGAACCTGCGTCGCAGATATCGGCTATTGAAAATCTTGTTGCCCACGACATGTGCTTACCCAGCCCCAGCTTGTCGCCTGTGGCTGCCCTGAATGCGATGAATGTGGATTCCTCATTTGAATCGGCAGAAGACCAAGAGATGGATACGGACTCAAGCCTCGATAATAATGCCTCCCGCCTTTCAAACATACGGCACTTGGACGATCTAAAGAACCATGATTTGTCTCCTTCCAGGTCTGGAAACCTGCCGGGCGCAATGGAAAACCGTCATACTCCGTCTTTGATGGATATACCCAGTGTATTGGACTTTTTTGACTCAGTTCCCGAAGAACTGAAAACTTACCTGATGTATCAGTTTCTGAGGAGGTGCCCCAAGCCGACACTGCATTTTGTGGCCGACGTCGTGAATCCAGCGTTGAAGTGCGATTTCCTCGCGCTTCTTCCTCTGGAGCTTAGCCTCAATATTGTCAAGTATTTCGACGTTCAAACCATGTGTCGTGCAGCACAAGTGTCGAAGAAATGGAGGCATATCGTCAATTCGGATGAGAAGACTTGGAAAGATCTATTTGACAGGGATGGATACGTTCTCACCGATGGTGAGTTGGAACGTGCAATCAAAGAAGGCTGGGGATGGCAGTTTCCGCATGGGGATGACGACTGGGAAAAGGATCTGAGCTCGTCTTCAGTCATAAAATCTGAACCAGATTGCGCCCCTGGGTCCGCTTTCTCTTCCTTGCCAGGAGAATCCGGTGAAAGGGCTCTGTCTGTAAGTCGTCGACCGAAAAGGAAGGCCACTCGCATCTCGGGTCGCAAGTATGCGAAGAGAAAGATCTCCTCTAGTAATACCGATTCCTCGGACTCCTCAGGTTGGAGAAATGGAGTAACCGCAACTGAGGGACCATATGCAGCCGCGAATGCTGCAGCTGCAGCTGTCCCATACCCGGAAATTGGCCTACCGTCCCTCAGGGGTCTTCATTTGTTCAAGTCCCTCTACCAGCGCCACCATTCGATTCATAAAGGCTGGATGAAACCTAGTGTGAAACCGAAACACATTGCCTTTCGCGCTCATGATCGCCACGTAGTTACTTGCCTCCAGTTCGACACCGACAAGGTTCTGACAGGAAGTGACGACACGAACATTAACGTCTACGATACAAAGACGGGCGCCTTAAGAGCTACTCTGGAAGGCCATGAGGGAGGGGTTTGGGCCCTGGAATATCACGGCAACACTCTTGTGTCCGGGTCCACGGACAGGTCGGTGAGAGTTTGGGATATCGAACGGGCAAGATGCACTCAAATTTTCCATGGACATACCTCGACAGTGCGTTGTCTGCAAATTGTTCTACCAGTCCAAGTTGGTAGCAATGCTGACGGCACACCTGAAATGATGCCTAAAGAACCAATCATCATAACTGGTTCCCGCGACTCTAGTTTGCGAGTTTGGAGACTCCCGAAACCAAGTGATCCGGTGTACTACCAGAGTGGACCCCATGCCGATGATGCCGATTGTCCTTATTTCATCCGTGTCCTTACTGGTCATCAGCACTCTGTCCGTGCGATCGCTGCGCACGGTGACACTTTGGTTAGCGGAAGTTACGATTGTACCGTGAGAGTGTGGAAAATATCGACTGGAGAGACTATTCACCGACTTCAGGGCCATACACTCAAAGTGTACAGCGTTGTACTTGACCACAAAAGAAATCGATGTATCAGCGGTTCAATGGACAACACAGTCAAAGTGTGGTCTCTGGATACTGGCTCGATCATTTATAATCTAGAAGGTCATAGTTCACTTGTGGGTCTTCTTGATTTGAAGTGCGACCGTTTGGTCTCCGCGGCTGCAGACTCTACCTTGAGGATCTGGGATCCTGAAACTGGTCAATGCAAGAGCAGGCTGAGCGCGCATACTGGTGCCATTACCTGCTTTCAGCATGATGGCCAGAAGGTGATCTCGGGATCTGATCGGACGTTAAAGATGTGGGATGTGCGGAATGGGGAGTGCGTTCGAGATCTTCTCACGGACCTGAGCGGTGTATGGCAGGTCAAATTCAATGATCGAAGATGCGTTGCCGCAGTACAGCGCGATACTCTAACGTATATTGAGGTAAGCCAAGGAAAGTGTCTCTCAATTTGCTTATCGTCATTAACCATCTTCAGGTCCTCGACTTTGGTGCTTCTCGCGACGGTGTCCCGGAGGATCAGTTGGGGAGACGGATAGTTGTCAACCGATGGGGACAGGAGATCGGTGACAATGCTGACGAAGATTACGATCTATCTGATGGCTGACGCCGTTGATTCAGACTACTGGCTCGTCAGTGCTTCGCCAGCTGGCATGGCTCGAAGCACTTCGGTCACCAGATCATGCCAACTTTTATTCTTTTTCCTGCTCTACTTCCTCTTCCTGTCTGCCTTTCAAGCCATGAAATGTTTAGATACCCTTTATCCACGAACTTGCTGTTTATCGAGAGGCTTTGCATAGCGTGGTCAGCATCCATTGTCATGCTGGGAAATGACGGAAATGGCGTTTTGACTTTCGAAAGCAATGATTTACTAGCCCCAGCTCACTTCATTTACTCTCTTCTATTATATTTCATTCATATCTCTTATTCCATGTTCAAATGTCATTTTTATATGCATTATGATCAACTGATGTTGGGTGAGTTGAACAGATCCGTTTCGATGCACACGGCGATTGACTGTTTTCTCCTGCTTCCCGTCGTGCTTCAGGAGGCGAGAATTTTTGTTCATAGACTCTCTATGACTCTTTTCCACGATCTTCGAAAAGTGAATTGAATTTTTGCATTTATATTCATATGGGGCAGTTGTATACTGTCATGCGACAGAGCTTTTTTGCTGCAAGGGGTAGCCTTACAAAAACGATCAATTTGGGTACACCATCACTGAAGGGATCACCCTTAGAAAATGAGTCGGAAGGGTGTGCTGAAACAAGCTTGAGCGCACTGTCGCAATATCGGCAACCAATTAGACTTGATCAGTAGTATAACGATTTGCCGAGTCTGAGGACAGAATAATACCCGTTGTATTCTGGAGAAATCAGCTGTCGAATTCTCCATTGTCTGGCATACCCAGGAACTAGGTGAAGATCCTGCGCAAGGCAATTCGCAAGATGTAGTTCAATTGACTAGATGTAAGACAAGGAATGGGCCTCACAGAATTGAGTCCTAGAGTTCTGAATTGCACATTGGCAGGTGTGCGATGGCTTGAGCGGTCTATAGAGTATGCGGTTTGATAGCGATTGAGATTCCTCATATTCTCAAGGACGGTCTGAGATCCGAGGAACACACGACGTCTCAATCAATCATGGTGGAGCTGCTGAAGCGCCTCGGACGGACGAGCTGGACGGGATGGACTCAGCCTTCACTTCTATATTGCCATCGAACCCAGCAGCAGATAAGATGGCCCATCGTATGGCACTGATGCCTAGGAATTGCCCCGGTCCAGTAGGTGTTTCTGCACTGCATGTGAGAATTTCACCCAAAGCGCCAGGGCCTTCGACACGACCGTCCGGTTGAACTATTGGCCTGAGATCTTGAAGCAGGTTCCTTAGCGCGGCGACATTGGCCACGGACGCGCCGCTCTTAACCTGCTTTTTTCTCTTTGCTAATACCTTGTCGACTTTTGATAGGATAATCTGGTGGGGGATGGCGTACTCTCGGAATAGCATGAGAATGTCCTCGTCTTTCTTTTTGATCCCGTGAAGGCTGTCAATTAAGATAAAGGCCCGACGAAGCCTACATGTTGCGACTAAGGTCAGTATCAGTTGCCCATCATCAATGCATAAGAGCGACTCACTGGCGCCGTCCCTGAAGGTACTTCAGAATCTCAATACCCCATTCCGTCCTGCTTCCCTTTCCATACCCCGGCATGTCCAAAAGGACAATTTTGGATTCGCCGCCTTTGGTCCCTCCAATCCCGAATGCGTTCATCTCCCGGGTTCTCCCAGGCTTGGATGAAGTCCAGCACATCTCCTTCCCCATTATGGCATTGAGTAACGAGCTTTTCCCGACGTTCGAACGGCCAAGGAAAGCCACTTCGGGTTCGAGCGACGAGAGGGGCGTCGTGCGGAATTTGCTGGCGGACCATAATTTGACTGGAGAATGACGTGACGGAGTAAAGAACTTATCCGCGTAGGAAAGTTGAGATTCATTCGGTATTCGTGTATCCCAGTAGTAAGAGAGGTCGGACGGAGTCAGATCGCGAAGCTGGAGTTTGGGCGCATTTGGAGAATTGGATGGCGCGACAGCTGTTGGTGAATTCTGGCGAGGGAGAGCGGTTGAGAGATTCCTGCGCATACAGGCCGTACAGACATAGAGCTTGGTCTTCATTATGAAGTATGATTTTTGACTGTAAGGTGAGATTCAGCTTGCAGAAAAGTATCTGAGCTAGAACATCATGCCGTCGAATGAGAAAGTGATCCGAGCGGGATCCAAGGGAAGTCTCCGCTGATCTGGGCCCCGCCGCGTCAGTGCGATAAGCAAGCTCCGGGGTTCCAGAGACCCAACTCTACGTCAATTCTGTTCTGATCACCAAGCTGAAGATATTTGACTATTGTGCGCATATAATAGTTGCCATTCACACTGTTCTGGTTTCTAGTCCCCCAAGAGAGCAGAAGATAGCTTTCGTGTTGCGCCCAACATGATCAACGCCGTCCTCGTCTTCAACAACAACGGGCAACCGCGCCTCACTAAATTCTATACACAAATCGTGAGTGGCCTGGACGTCACGGTTCTTGGTGGGCTCGATTGAAAATGAACTTTACTGATATAGGCGTCTGCATCGCTGTTAGGATACGCAAACGAAACAGTCACTGATTGCCCAGATCTACGATCTGGTGGCACAGCGTCCGCCGAGTGCCTGCAACTTCCTACCACTGCCCCCATTGCTTTCGCAAGGCGCGCGTTCAAGCGCAGCCAATGGTCCTTCTGATGCTCCTACGCAAGTCACCTACCGCACCTATGCCACCTTGTCATTCATCATGATATCCACGTCCACCGAGTCACCGCTTGCGCTCATCGATCTAATACAAGTTTTCGTGGAAGCCCTGGATCGGATCTTTGAGAACGTTTGCGAGTTGGATCTTATCTTCGGGTTCGAGACAATGCACGCAGTTCTCAGTGAGATGATTGTCGGTGGTGTCGTGGTCGAAACCAATATCGACAAGATTGTTGCAGGCGTGCGAGAACAGGAAGGCAATCTAGGTAAAAAGAAGGCTATACAAGCAGCCAGCTCCGGCCTTGGGCGAGGAGGGCTCTCAGGGCTTGGTGCTTGGCGTTGAATATCATGATTCCCATACTTGTTTGCTCGAGTGCTATAGGGCGCCAGGCAAATTGATTGCATCTACGGATACGGCGTCTGGCTTGAAATTCGCATTATGTACATATGATGGCTATGAGATGATTTTGAGTGTCCCGAAACATAGATAATTGGGAACAATATTCGACTCTATACCTTGGAAGGACTCGTTCACACTTCACTAGGTTAATCAATAGTTATTGCCTTAGGGTGCAGGTATTAATTCAGGCAGCAATCGAGCTTCGAAAAAACCCGAAGGGTTAACCCTAAGTCACGTGATCAGATCCAGCAGCAGAACTCGGCCCGCGGTTTTTCCGCACTAGCGCGACCCACAAACGCAACGGCGGCTTTTCTTCTCGATGATCAAAAAAGAGCTTCAACTTTTCTTTCTCTCTTCCCTTGTCTGTCAATCCCGTCACCCAGCACCGTTGCGGAACTCAGTCGACAAAATGGTAAGCCCTTGATATCCAATTCGAATCTATCCTAGTAGAGCTGTCGATCATTTGCGACATGTCGTGAGACAAGAAATTGTCTACCTCATTTCGCGAGGGTCGAGGCATATTCCGTTGGTCGCACAATTCTCTCTTGGGATGCGTGCACCGGCGATGATTTGGCTGGAGTCACAGAAGTTGTCTTTGGACCCTTTCTTGTGTTCTCTCTAGAGTTCAAGAAGATACAGCAATTGGTGGACAACTCGCTGATCTTCTTTTCTCAATGACAGCCTCCTAAGTCCGGAAAGAAGGCCGCCCCTCTCCCCTACCCCCAGGGCAAGGCTGGCGCTACCAAGAAGGGTGCTAAGGTATGCAGTCATTTTCCCAGACTTTTGAAAAGAATTGCTCTTGCTAACAATTTCAATTAGAACCCTCTCATCGAGCGCCGCCCCCGCAACTTCGGTATTGGCCAGGACGTCCAGCCCAAGCGCAACCTCTCCCGCTTCGTCAAGTGGCCCGAGTATGTCCGTCTTCAGCGCCAGAAGAAGATCCTCAACCTCCGCCTGAAGGTCCCCCCCGCTATTGCTCAGTTCCAGAACACTCTGGACCGCAACACCGCTGCCCAGACCTTCAAGCTCCTCAACAAGTACCGCCCTGAGACCAAGGCCGAGAAGAAGGAGCGTCTCCACGCCGAGGCTACCGCTGTTGCCGAGGGCAAGAAGAAGGAGGATGTCTCCAAGAAGCCCTACAACGTCAAGTACGGTCTCAACCACGTCGTCGGCCTCGTCGAGAACAAGAAGGCTTCCCTTGTTCTGATTGCCCACGACGTCGACCCCATTGAGCTGGTTGTCTTCCTTCCCGCTCTCTGCCGCAAGATGGGTGTCCCCTATGCCATTGTCAAGGGCAAGGCTCGTCTCGGTACCGTTGTCCACAAGAAGGTAAGATAAACTCATCCCATTATTTTCATCTTGCAACATGCCCTAACGTCACACTATCAGACCGCCGCTGTCCTTGCTCTCACCGAGGTTCGCTCCGAGGACAAGACTGAGTTCTCCAAGCTCCTCTCCACCATCAAGGAGGGCTACACCGACAAGTACGAGGAGTCCCGCCGCCACTGGGGTGGTGGTATCATGGGCTCCAAGGCCGTTGCCCGCATGGAGAAGAAGCGCAAGGCTGCTGAGGCTGCCGTCAGAGTTTAAAGCCTGATCAGTTTGATTGACGGGTTTTTCCGGACGACATTATGACTTCGCGGTCCTTTCCTTTTTATTCTCTCCACAGGGAATGGATGTAATCAAAAGTTGAAACACTTTGGGAAATGGGAATGGTGTTCTGAGGCTCATATTGACTTGTTGACGGCATTTTAGCTTAGATGGGTGGAGCACTTCGGCACCCTCTCAATTCCAATCCATATTGATGGCCCACCTTGTTTTCTTTTTTTATGTACACCTCGCAGATACCCATGAATGCATTTTCAGACATCAATTAGCACACCATGCGTAGAGCATAATTGAGGTTGAGCATTCATGCATGTGATATCTGTCTGCAAAGTAGAACAAGGCTTAAGCTACCTGGTGTTGCTAGCCTGTAGCATATCTGTTGTGGGGTAGACTTTATTCCAATGCTGTACAACATTCTTCCCTTCGAGTCAGTTGAAGAAATAAAGACCCTAGACTTCTGGATTCATAACCCTCCGTGTGCCCATTAATTTTCCATGTATACCTAATGTCCAACGACCGTATCCATAAAATACAATCCGCGCGCAAGCATGCTTCAAATTTATACATCAAAGGCATGACAATAGAAGAAGCAGACCCCGCCAAATGCAATCAAGTGATTGTTTCCCTAGCACCACAGCTGATCCCAAACAAGCGGCTGAAAGACGTGCAAGGGGAGAAACGACCTCGAAAATGAAAATGAGAAGGAAGAACGCCGGGTATTGGCCAGTACCAAGGTCAAGAAGCCTGCTGTCATAAGAAAGAAGAGAAATCATGTCATGGGTTACAGAATCGAAAAATAATTCATGGAGCCGTTAGCGTTGCGCAGGGGCACGCGACAGACCTTGTCTTGCCTAGCAATATCGATCAGTGATAGATTCAGAATTGAACAGAGCTGATTAAAGACGTACCTTCATTTGTTCAATCCGTGCCTTGAGTTGGCTGGTGACTTCTGCGGCTCTCTTCCAATTCTCCGCGGGTTCTGAGCTCCTCACCGGTTGCTCCTCTCCAGAAGCACTACCAGAGCCTGGTATGGACGACCTTGTTGGACTCCCCATCCCGGAGTAGTTGGTTCCAAAGGAAGGGCTGAGTTTCCGTCGACCCAGGCCTCCATCTCTGCTACCGCGTCCTGGTGACTCCAGATCGGTGTTTTCTTTCTCCTCACTTGGACTGGCAGATACGTAGCTCCGAGGTCGCCCACCATCAAAACGACTTCCCATGTGGAGGCCGGTTCTGGGAACGGCACCATAGCCGTTGATACCTGTTTCATGGTATATCGACGTCTCCGGTACTGGCAAATTCATATTATCCGAAAAGCCGTTGGGAGGACTCTGAGCGCTGGCCCGGAGAGCTCTGGCCAATTCTCGCTTTAAACGATCAATTTCCCTCTGCTGCTTCTGAACCGTCTGCTCAGCCGCCTCTGCATCACTCCTGGCTCGAACCAACTGCGTTTCCTTGGCTTTGATACTTAGAACATCCCTTGTATGATCCTCAATGAGTTGTGCATTTTGATCTTGGAGCTCTGTCACTTGCGAGTTGAGTCGAGTTCTTTCAGACTTCAAGTCCTCAATCATTCGAAGGAACCTTTCTCTTTCAAGGCGCAATTCGTCGAGTTCAGCCCTTTCGATGGTAGAAATCCCGCTCACTTGGGGTGGCGCAGCTGGAGCTGGAGCTGGTTCAGGAGCAGCTGATGGCTTGGTTATGGGACGGCCAGCAAGCCCCCTTCCAAGACCGAATTTCGGTGCAGCTGGCGCTGGAGGCTGTTCTTCCGAAGGGGGCGAGATGACCCGACGCTGTGGGGATGCAAGGCCACCAGGA
The DNA here is from genome assembly GCF_018340605.1 of Aspergillus pseudoviridinutans. Taxonomy (NCBI): domain Eukaryota; kingdom Fungi; phylum Ascomycota; class Eurotiomycetes; order Eurotiales; family Aspergillaceae; genus Aspergillus; species Aspergillus pseudoviridinutans. The sequence goes on along the minus strand of NW_025091289.1, from coordinate 1,156,560 downwards.
CCACCAAGCTTTCTTTGAAGCTTGAGTCCAGCGCCTGGAGTGGGAAGTCCACCAGGCTTGGGAACCCCACCCAACTTCGACGGGATAGACCTTGTAGTGGGTTTTGGAGGGGAAAGGGTCGGTGCAGGCTCCTCTGGTGGAGGCGCCGCAGCAGCTGGAGCAGGCTTCTTCATTCCCAGAGCTGGCTTTTTCGCTCCAACAACCTTCTTGCCAGCGGCAGGCACGACCTTTGGCGGCCCAACGATAGGCTTCGGTCTGTCTTTCGCTTTTACCTCGGCGGTCTCATAAAATTCCTTGATCTTTGTCTTCCTGATATCATCGAGTCCGTCCAGGTAAGGGGTCATCGCACGCTCGCCCATGATCTTCATCAAGGTACCCAAAATTTCAGCTCCTCCTGCACGGTTGACTTCGGTAGACTCAGTCAGCAATTTCGTGGCGGCATCGGCAATGGATTTCACTTCAGCTTTCGACGGAACGTCTCTAGTAGTTCGAAGGCAGCGAATCAGGAATTTCAGGGTTTCCTGCTTCACCTGTGGGTTCTTGTGTTTCAGAAATTCTAAAATTTCCTCTAGACAATCCGATAGATTTGTCGATGCAAAGACCGCATCCAAAGCTTGTCCCAGTGCATCTACGACGGTCTGCTTTTTCTCTTTCAATCGTTCCATGATAGGCGGCATGATCGTGGATCGGTGTTTCGCGAAGCCACCCCGAAGACCTTTTGCGAGGAGATCGATACAGTTGGCGGCGACCGTCACGACTGCGACGTTTGCGTCTTTCATCGATTTTGCAAGACCTCGAACAATATCGTCAAACGGCCCGTCCTTGATTCGCGGAACGTTCAGTGCAGTATACAGAGCGTCCAGCGCCTCCTTCCTGTCTTTCCACTTCGATGATGCCAGCTGCTCATTAAAGTCCTTTGGTATTTTGGGGAAGACGTCGACTGGCTCAGCGAGATCGAATGCATCTACCTCGCCATCATCTTCATCTGCGTAGACCTCTCCAGCTTCCCCGTCACCATCACCGACTTCTGGAGCAGCACTGGCTGCAGCCATCGCATCCTGTTGTGCTTTTGTCAACCTCTCTTGCTTTGGCGCCGGTTCTTGCTTGACGCTTTCGAACAGCTTTTCGAGATCCTGTTGCTGGACAGGTTTAAGCTCTCCCCAGAACAGCGGTTTGATAGCCTCTTTCAACCATCGATACAGTTCGACTGTGAGATTCTGCGCTTCCGCACGAACATTTTTATCTGCGTGGCCGAATACTTTGGGTAAGGCCTTCAGGACTGGTTTAGGATCGACAATCTTGCAGCCGAAGTTGTGATAGATGGCTTTCAATCCGCTTAATGCTGCTGCAATCACCTTGGGTACTTTGTGCGACAAGATAGGGACTATTTCCTCAATAACCGGATCTGCCTTATCTAATTCGACACAGAGTAGAAGGGCTTCAAGGGCATTTGTTTTGGCCGCCGGTCTGGTTGAGGGAAGTCCTTTTTCCACAATAGGACCTATCGTGTATCCGCGAGTTCTGCGCAAACCCCTGTCAGCTATACCCAAGGTCGAACCGGAGTGAAATGTCAGGCACTGTTCTAAGGGTAGACCTACCGTGTACAAGCCTGAACACCCCCGTATTTGAGAAAAGAGCAATATGATGCAAGGCCTTCTTGTTGAGCAGCTACATTGGAATCTGACACTGCCCCTTTCCAGAGACCAGGATCTTGTAGAAATGGTACAAAAACTGGATCCGACTCGTCGGGTGTCTTTTCAAACTGTTGCTTGGCATCTTCATACCCTTCCTTTCGCACTTTCCAATTCTAGAGATATTCGGAAGATTGTCAGCGTTTTGTGTCATCGATGGAATTTGACCGAAGACATCGAGTAGAGGGGCTTTAACCTTGTGAGAGAACCGGTCAGGCAACGGTAATGAAGAAAAGTCCTCCTCCCCCTCGGCCATGATGACAGATTATATGCGTGGGCGATGTTACTGGCGAGAAGGCGCACTAGAACTGAGAAGCGAGTACAGTTAGCTTCATTCCACCGGAAGTGGCATGGCATGACAGAACAGAAACAGTCGAAGCGCAATATGCAGAAAACTATACAATGACACCAAGAGCGACGAGTAGCCTCAGGCTGGACAGCAAACTGCCGTTGACTTCACGCAACAGAAAAAGACGAAAGTGAGTCGCACCTTAGAGGGGTTGTTTGCGGAGGGGTTTCCTGTTGTGGATCTTTCAAGTAATGGTCAGTCCTGAGTAGTGTATCAAGACAAGCACAACTGTCACCTGAAGAGATAAAATTAATCCCTTCAGTCAATCTTAAATCTCCTCTTCCGGTATCTTTGACGAAATAAGAGGATGAAAGGGTGTGGTGGATTGTCTAGGAGAACATGCCAGTTGAGGCAGACGATGATTGATAGAATCGGACAGTAAACAACCAACAAGTCGCTGTGGTGATTTCGCGACCCAAGGATTGGGCGGAGTGGCTGCCTTGGCATTCAGGCCCGCAGGAGCACATGCCCAACTTTGCTGTTTGTGCAACTAAACAAACAATCTGAGGATTTGTCTCCCCCACGGTCGTTTCAACCAGCATCATATCAATACTTAATTCTTTACGTCCGGGCTCGATTCTGTGCTATCACCACTAAACACCTCTCGCCCATCACATAAAGTATATGCACCCGCTCTGACGACAGATACTACTTCCACGTTGCCCCCTCCCCCTGCGTTCTCACCCCCATCCCCTCGGTCGCAAAACAGAAACCCTCCCCCTCTTGACATCGAATTGCCTCACCGCCCGGCTCAGGACTATCATTCGCATACAAATTCCTGGATCAATTGCCAATAAGATCCAGCTTAAAAGACTTCGCTTTTCCTGCGGACGATCGCACGGTATACCGATAAGGAATTTATCTGTCTCGGCCGACGAGGCTACAGCAGTGCATGCACAGGGTCGACTGGTTTGGAGAGACTGCGCACGAAACTGCCGTTGATCATGAGCCAGCTACTCACGGCGCGGCAGGCAGAGGAGCTGTACGTCATTGCTCCTGGGTTACAATAACTGAAAAAGACTGAGGAGGAGAGGGTTGTGACGCTGACATCGCTCAAATTGTTCTCCATAGACACAAATCCATTATCGCCTATCTCTCCTCGGTGAACCTGACTGAGAGTTCCGCTGCTCTGCGAGCGGAGCTAGGCGACTCGGTTTCCATTGATGATGCGACGCTCAAGAAGTATGAGGGGCTATTAGAGAAGAAATGGACCAGTGTAGTCCGTTTACAGAAGAAGGTTGGTCCCTAGGACTTGCGCAACCTTGTTTTGCGTAATGAATGCCCGATAAAGCTGACCATCGTCACCCCTTCGGGCTGATCAGATCATGGACCTTGAGTCCAGATGCGCTGCACTCCAGTCAGAACTAGACTCTGCAACGCCTACTTCACTATTGCGAAAGAACCAGGATCCTACATCGTGGTTACCGCGATCCCCTGCCCGCCATACACTCGAGTCCCACCGACAACCTGTCACATGTGTTGCTTTCCACCCAGTGTTCTCTTCCCTCGCATCCGGCTCAGACGATACGACGATTAAGATCTGGGATTGGGAGCTTGGGGAACTAGAACGGACTGTCAAGGGGCACACCAAGGCGGTACTAGACGTCGATTATGGTGGGCCCCGCGGCGGTACACTTCTGGCGTCCTGTTCATCCGATCTAACAATCAAGCTATGGGATCCATCTGATAACTACAAGAATATAAGGACTTTGCCAGGTCATGATCACAGTGTCTCCTCTGTGAGATTCATTCCATCTGGCGCGGCAGGCTCGCCTATGTCGGGGAATCTGTTGGTTTCCGCGTCACGAGACAAGACTTTGCGGATATGGGATGTAACGACCGGATATTGTGTGAAGACATTGTCAGGACACGTGGACTGGGTGCGAGCCGTTGCGCCTTCTCTCGACGGAAGGTTCCTCTTCGCTGCGGGCGATGACCGGATCCCTCGCTTGTGGGATCTATCATCTGCGGAAACCAAATCCACATTCCTCGGGCACGAACATGTCATCGAATGCGTTGCTATTGCTCCCGCCGCCAGCTATCCACATCTTGCGGTTCTTTCCGGCTTGAAGAAGCCGCCCCCGGCTTCCTCATCGGCTGAGTTTTTCGCCACTGGGTCTCGAGACAAAACTATCCGGCTATGGGATTCACGGGGCAATCTTATCAAAACGCTTGTGGGCCATGACAACTGGGTTCGTGCGCTGGCTTTCCATCCAGGCGGTAAATATCTTCTATCGGTTTCAGACGACAAGACCATCCGCTGCTGGGACTTGACCCAGGAATGCAAGTGCGTAAGGGTCATCTCTGATGTCCACGGACACTTTGTCACATGCCTGCGATGGGCACCACCATTAATCAAAGATGGGGGAGCGAATGGAGAGTCAGAGACCAATGGGGCACCAGCGGCCACCGCGGCAACAAATGGTGTCAGACCAGATCCCACCGCGACCAACAAGATCTCAATCAGGTGTGTCATTGCCACTGGCAGCGTCGACCAGAAAGTGCGAATTTTCGCAACCTGACGACGTGGACCGATCTGTGCCGTTGTTCTTTAGACAACGACGGAGACGCATCAGAAGATGAATGCATACGAAGACGAAGAAGCAAACTTATGGACATCATTCAATTGGAATGACATCTAAGTGAACATGGCTCGCTCACTCGGGCATGGAGTTGGTTTCCATTCTGTGATACCAGTATATTTTAGGTGGAAGCGAGGTCTGATTTCCTTTGGGCTAGAAAGCTGTACTACCCTTATTACCTTCTGTATTGTCTTTAATCCTGCCAGTTTTTGGGGTTGTTGCATGGACGGATTCTACCTTGGTTCAAACCTGCGTCTTTCCTCGTACATATTTTACGGCCCTTTTCTTTCTTGTTGATCGAGATTCAAGATACCTTTCTGCTGTGATTGTTCTATACTGCTGAATCCATTTTTCAATCAATACATTGCACCTACCACGTCACTCTTTCACTTCAGTCAGTCTTCCAGTGGTAGTGAACCGTCTGAAGCTAAACAGAAACAATTATCACTTCATAGCCAGTTTCAGCTCGCAAAAATAAGCAACGGAAGATGAGGCAGGTCTGAATGAATTCCTCGCCATTTCGGTTTGTATTTTGACGAGCCAATTGTCCAAAGAGCAGTAAAAGAGCACGAATGTTCACAGTATAATACACTTTATCTCGCAAATCCCTATACAAAGAGTCCCATATCCCTCATACAAATACTAATCTCGAAGACCTCAAAGACCCTCCACTTCACGCACTAAGATCACCAACTCTCTCATAAATCAATGCCCTAATCCGTCCAACATGCTCCTTCACACCCTGCACCTCACCACCCTCCGACCTCCTCGCCTCCCGCCGCTGCCACTTAGCAGCTCTCTTCTCAGCACGCACGGCGTCGCGCTCCTCGCGCGTCATAAGAGGCGGACGATCCTCAATCGCACTCCCAAACGGCGCCACAATCCGCTCAACCACATGCCGCACATTGCGACTCTTCGGAAACCCGGACGAGAACTCGATGACATCGCCCTCACGCAGAGAATTGCGGGGGTCCGCGACAAGATAGTGCGTGATCTTGGGGTAGGACTTGCGAAGGTACGGGTCCCAGGTTGTATGGCGGTGGCTGACGCGGACGGTGCGGTCCATGCGGCCGACGGAGACGACGGTGCCGGTTTTGAGGGTGTAGGGGTACTTGCGGAGGGAGGGCGGTGCGATGGTCGACGAGGGTGTGAGTTCGGGAGCTGTCTGTTGTTGTTTGGCGACTGGGACTGTGGTTGAAGCGGTGCGTCTGAGGACTGTTGCGCCTGCGATGTTGTTTAACCGTGTTGGCTGGAGGAAGGAAGCTTGGGTTGAGGCGGTGGTGATGGTTGACCGGGGGATGCAGGATCGGAGGGGCTGAATTGCCCGTATGATATTGCTGGGTGGCATTTTTGTGCAAGAGATTGATCTCTCCGAGATCTCAAACGACCGTGATTATGTTGTTGAATGGGGGGATGTCCGTTCGGTTGTTTGAAGAGGTGAGAGTGGAAAGTCGTGGCCTCGGGGGACCCGGGAAGACTAGAGCACAGTCCCCAGTATATCAATTCGGTGCGAAAAAATGCAATGAGCACCTGGATATTGACAGAATCGGCCTATATGGGATCGTGATGTCTACGTTGAAATCCGCGGACGGCGGAGTTGCCCAAGAATTTCTCCATTGGTGTTTGCACTGTTTGTCAATTTCAATCGCAACGCCAACATGTACAAAGACACACCTTCAATTCGTCTTTACGCAGAAAGAGTATAATTGATGTGAGTTGAGATCAAAGTCATTCTGATAACCCGAAATATAATAGAATAAACTCATATATCGAAAATTCGAATCTGAATGAATGAAGAGGCCCCTAAGATAAACAAAAACACCTTATGGGAGTGCTTAATATACAAGACGCCAAAACCTCCCACCTGTCATGCCTACCCGGGCATAGGAATCTATTCGTGATCATTTTCTTTGGTTGTTTCCGTTCCAAAGACTCTGTTATAATGAACACAAAGCATAGCAGAGACAGAATTCCGTCCGCGCCTAACTCGTAAACAGGCGGGGAATCTTCCTCATCCCATCAAGCGATCCCAGCTCTTCATTCTCTAAGCGAAGAAAGAATGGCAACTTCATTGTGCCTTTTGAGATTCGTCAGACTCTCCAGAACCATTCGTGGGCTTCTCAGCATCAGCGCTTTCAGACAGCTTGGCCTTTCGCGATTGGAATTTCCCAGCTGAATGCGCAGATATTCTGTTCAGCTCGGTAACAAACGATTGGCCCCAGAAGGCGCTTGATGTCGTCAGCTCAGGTTAAGTAGATCAGTGACGGAGATATCGAGAACCTACCTTGTATATTTATTGACATACTTGTCCAGTTTGGAGAAGTTGAGGGCTCTTTGCTCATCACTCATGGTGACGGCCTCTTGGTAAGCACCAGCTAGCTCTTCCGTGTTCCACGGATTGATAATTATACTGCCGTTGAGACTCTGGGCCGCGCCAGCGAATTCTGACAGTACAAGCACACCATGTCGTTTTTGTTGAGACGCTATATACTCGTATGCCACCAAGTTCATGCCATCTCGGGTCGAAGAGACGATGCAGGCATCGGAAACCGCATACAGAGCAATCAGCTCGTCAAAGTTGACTGACTTGTGCAGGAAATGAATGGGCATGAATTCAACCGTTCCTATATCCGCCAGTCAGATATTGATGCCCAAGATAAGATGATGGCTGCTGAGCACCCACCGAATTTACCGTTAATCCGCCCAACCAGTTCATTCACAACCGCTCTCAAATTTTGATACTCCTCAACGTCTTGTCTACTGGGCACTGCGACTTGTACCAGCACGACTTTGCCCACCCATTCCGGATGATCACTGAGGAAGACTTCGAGAGCGTGCAGCTTCTGGGGAACTCCCTTGATATAATCGAGGCGATCAACACCCACCATGAGCTTCACGCCCTGGAATTTCTGCTCGAGCTGTGCTATCCGTTTCTGGACTTTTTCCTTTTTGAGACCTTCCTGAAACTTCTCTGGATCAATGCCAATCGGGAAAGCACCGCAAGCGATGACCTTGCCCTGGAACTCTATTCCATTAGGAGTGGTCGCCAAGCCCCTGTATATATGTTAGCTGCTTCAAGTGTCAATCAACATCAAAGGCGGCCTCAAGCGTACAGTAATCGCGAGCATGCGCTCAGGAAATGTCTCGTATAATCATATGTGTGGAACCCAATGAGATCGCAGTGAAGCACACCAAGCAACAGCTCGTTGCGGACGGGGAGGATTCTGTAGATTTCGCTGCTAGGGAAGGGAGTATGGAGAAAGAATCCGATCTTAACGTTTTCCTTGCTATCTCCAATCTCCTCGCGGAGCATTTCAGGAAGAAGCATGAGGTGATAATCATGAACCCAGATCAGGTCTCCATCTTTGACTTCTTTCGCAACGGCTTTGGCAAAAAGGCGGTTCGCTTCCTTGTATGCCTCCCAGGCTGATTCGTCAAATGTAATTTCGCCCGGATGGTAATGGAAAAGTGGCCACAGGATGGAATCTAGACAATAAAAGATGCTGTCAGTAGTCTATTCTGACTCCGCACTGCAAGCCTAAACTCGCATACTTCAACAATGCGTGAGAACTGGTGAACTAACTGGAGAATCCATTGTAGTGCCGATCTGCGAGTTCATCATCAATGAATACCGGAATCGCTCCATATTCGTCCTTTAGACGTTGTTTGACAACAGGGATTTCCTCTTCGGGAACCTCCAATCCGGGCCAGCCGTACCATTGGAAGGTCGTAGACTTGGACAGGCCGCTAAGACCGCTGACCAGCCCGCCCGAGGACATGGAGAAGTCATACTTGCCATCCTCCGAGCGCTTTATAGTAATGGGGAGCCGATTGGAGACGAGAAGCAATCTCGCCTCGTTTTGGGTGGAGTTCTCGAGTGACGGCATAGCGTATCAGGATGTGTGGCTGCGGGATATCGGACAGGCACAACCGGGAATATCTGATCGGACCGGCGACAGAATGTAATTGAAGTTTATTCCTATCGGAAACCCTTTTAGAGAAAGAACGCGACGCTAAAGAGAAGAAAGGCAAGTCAAAACAGGTGACGTTTAACGGAGCGTAGGAGTATGCCGTGAATAAGGTGGGGACGATCTTAAAGAGCAATCCGACAGTGAGGGGAATGAAGGGCGCCGATAAGAGCGCAGGGGGGACGAACAGTCTCAGTCACCAATGCTGGATGAACGTAGCCCTCTCTTGTTGTAGCTTTGATTCTGGATAGTTCACTCACGCCTTGAACGAAGAATTCGCTGACGCTCCTGTCTCTCAGACAGCAAGAAGAAACAAGCTGGAGGTTGGCGGGGAAGAGTGACCTCAGAGCCCAGCAAACAGCCAAACGCGCGGACCAACGGACCCAGATTTGGGCAAAAAGACTGGTGGGGGGCAAGAAAGCGGCTTGCTCTTCAATAACGAGTTCATCGACTGCGAGATTCGGATGGGATATATGATATCAGGGCCAGTTCGTTGAGACCAGAAGAGAGAGAAACATAAAAATACTGGTTTGATCCTCCTCAATACAAGTATTGGTTTGATACGAAATAGTGATATTAATAACAATAATAGGCAGTGAGATCCAGGCGGAGGGGTAACCGGTTAAAACCAGTTTAGTCTAGATAAGTGATAGGTAACAATAAAATATGACTGCTCGGGAAACCCATACTACTGCAGGTCTCCAGGCCTGTCAATTCGGGCACTTGCAGTGCAGTATCAGAGGTAACTTACAGTATATGATGGTAACCCAAGGTTTGTGGCAATGTGCCCAGCCTAAGTCTGACTAACTGGAATGTCGCCTTGGACTTCCCGACCAGTCAAGGAAGAAGCCCTCGATGATGCCAACACTTCCAAGAAAAAAGATAACGGCATCAGGTTTTCCTTACCAAAGAAAGAAACAAATCCCGCCTACAGTCCATTCTTTTTCCGGTCCATATGTCGCATCCTTTAACAACTTCCTTTCATGGGTCGACCACCAGTCGTCTCGTATCGTGGGTTGATGACGGGCTGGCGGCGTAATCATAACTCCTGCATGTTTACTATCACCTGTATTTATATGAGTGAAGTAGGCGCCCAACAGGTGGCGTTTTTGGGAGTCCAATCTCTTAATATGGGTCCACATGGCCTGGCATCTGTTGCAACATTAATCTAACCTCTTCTTGAAATTCTTGCATACTCGGTAGATTTTGGGATCAGGCCGGAAGCACTTTCACTGGTTAGAAGCATTGTCTGTCACATTAAGCTACTACTAGATATCATGTATATATCACGATATTAATCGCGCATACAGCAAGCTGTGAGACGGATTTGAAATCAAGCATCCGCTGCCGAGGAGTAGTGTGTCGCCATCCTATAATCAATCGATTCACAATGCAGACTTTCCATTGTCTATGCTCCACTTCCCCGTCTCTGTGTCATGGACTACCTTTCCTTCAGCCTCCAATTTCATCAGCACCTGCAAGACACCATGCGAAGCAGGCAAGTGAAGACTTTCGGGAACATTCCGGTAGATAACTTTGACTAGTTCGAGGGGGGTCCATGAAGCCTTGCGTTCTGGAGAAGGTTCATTATCCGGGACGTCAAGCTTTCCATACCGTAACACCCGAATAACTTCTTCCTCACGCTGCTGCCGATGGTTGATGTACTCGGTGATCTTCGTAGATGCATTCTCTATCACTGCACCGTGGCCTGGATATCCGCGGCCTGAGACCCGATTCTGCATTCGCTGCAGACTGGACAAATATACTATGAGATCTTCAAACACTGCTGTCCCGTGACCCAGCACGTCTAAAAAGCAAAAGTGAAAAAGAGGGTCAGCCGCAACGGTGAACATATAGAACCACCACCTAGTGGAGAGTAGGACTCACTATCGCCAGTGATAATGGCGTCCTCCTCTTCAAGAACGAACATCATATGGTCCACAGTATGGCCTGGCGTATGGTACGCCTTCAACGTAGCGCCTTCAACGCTGAAGACTTGGCCATCTTCAATATCAAGCTGACCTTCATCTGGTTGGTGCTTGTAAACCGTCACTTGCGGACAAATCTTGAGGAGGTCGGGAACGCCATTGACATGATCGTGGTGCCAGTGTGTCAGGAGTGCTTTGTGGACTGTCGCATTCTCCTTTGCTAGCACGCCTTTGAGATGATTTGCCCAGGACGGTTTGCCCTCGCCGGTGTCGATGAGTATCCGCTGGTGGCCCCGTCCGATTAGATATGTGTTTGTCCCTATAATATCTGGCATGAGATTCCTGCTTCGTTTTAGGACGTTTGTGTAGACCACTCACCTTGCAGCGTGAACTATAAGATCGATCGCATATTAGCTTCGACCCGGGCCATTGATTTGTATCTGCTTCTGCGCGAAACCTTAAATTCAAGAATGCACTCACCTTCCCTGGATTTCCCCCCAGTATCCGGACTACTGAAGCGCTGAGCCTTTCCACTTCTGCGAGCGGGACAAGTTGTGTAGCCATGGTTTAGGAAGTGATGTTAACGATGGTTGATATATGCGGAGTCTGCTTGCGAAGTTGTTGGGTTTCACAAAGGCGCTTACGAAATGTGTTTCTTTATCGGATCGACCGTCGAGTTTTCAGGAATAGCCAGAGAATATCCATACAAACTGGAAGCAACTATAATGCTCCGCGGTCTACAATTTGTTAATCGCCATTTCCGATATTAGGTAGGTTCTCTTTGCTTAAGCCAGAGTATGGAGTAGAGAGTGGTCCCTTAGTAGCCGAGGTAGTGTTCATTGCGGGGTGCTAAGCTGTCGTCAGGCACGCTAGTGAATTTCTGTTGGTTTCCGTGTATTATCTGTACAGCTTCCAAATTGCTCCAGCTTGAAGTTGATAACATCTTTTGAGGCATTTACAAATAGGATGGCTCTCTCCAGGGACTTGGCACATGGGAAGCAATCTCGCCTTTCCACATATCACTTTACCAGACAGGGCAAACTGCTACTAGAAGATATGGGTCACGAAAATCTGGCCTTGAACATAGAAGAAATGACTTTGGTATGCATGCGATCCCTAACATACAATAGCTGTGTGCAAAAAAAGAAAACGGAAGCCTATATCCATAGAGCCCACCCAAAACTCAGGATGGTAGAGAACAACAAGGAAAACTTCGATGGTAACAAAGAAACACAAAGCGTTAGAATTTTCAGAACACCGTCTTTACCATCATGAACCGTGAAAAGCGGGCTCAAAGGCCGCTGTCCACTCCCCAGACATTGCGAACTCGAGTCAAGTGCAGGATACATAGCACTAAACTCAAGACGCTCAAAACGATGTTCCCAGTGATCGCTAGGAACACTCAAGACATAATTTACAAACCTTCGACACCGTAATGCGGAGGGTTTAGCCTTCAAGCGGACTGTCGCTACTAAATTTATTTGGTACCGGACTTGCGGGCCATGGTGTTAAGGGCAGAGCCATCCTTGAACCACTCGATCTGAGACTCGTTGAAGGTGTGGTTCAGGGAAACGTCGAAGGGAGCGCTGCCATCCTTGGGGTGAACACGGAGAGTCATGGGCTTGCCAACCTCGAGCTGGGTGCAAAGAAGGTCGACGGTGTCCTCAGGGTTAATTTTGTCATAATCGGCGGGGTCAGCGAAGGTGAGAGGAAGCATACCCTGCTTCTTCAGGTTGGTTTCGTGCTGTAAAAAAGAGAGTTAGCCTTAAATGTGCAAGTGCAAAATGATGAAGCTGAAACACTTACGATACGGGCAAAGCTGCGGGTGATGATGGCGAGACCACCAAGATGTCTGGGCTCCAGAGCGGCGTGCTCACGGGAGCTTCCCTCACCGTAGTTCCAGTCGCCAATGACAACCCACTTAACACCACGAGCCTTGTAGTCACGAGCGGTAGCAGGAACAGCATCGTACTCGCCAGTGAACTTGTTCTTGACAGAGTTGGCCTTGCCGTTCTCAGCGTTGACAGCACCAATCAGCATGTTGTTGGAGATGTTGTCAAGGTGGCCACGGTACTTCAACCATGGGCCAGCCATGGAGATGTGATCGGTGGTGGTCTTGCCCTGGCACTTGATGAGGATAGGGATGCCAGTGGCGTCCTTGCCATCCCAGGGCTCGAATCCAGCAAGGAGCTGCAGACGGTCACTGGTGGGAGAGACAGCGACGTTGACCGAGGCGCGGTCGGCGGGAGGAGCCTGGTAGGTGTCACGGCCGGGGTCGTAGCCCTTGGCGGGGAGACCCTCTCCAGTAGGAGGCTGGAGCAGGAACTCATTGCCGTCCTTGTCCTTCAGCTTGTCAGTGAGGGGGTTGAACTTCAGGGTACCGGCAACGGTCATGGCGACGACAAGGTCGGGAGAAGCGACGAAGGCGTGGGTAGCAGGGTTGGCGTCGTTACGGCCAGTGAAGTTACGGTTGTAGGAGGAGATGATGGAGTTAGGCTCGCCCTTCTTGACGTCCTTGCGGTCCCACTGTCCGATGCAGGGACCGCAGGCGTTGGCAAGAATGACACCACCGAACTCCTCCAGAGTCTGGAGCTGGCCATCGCGCTCAATAGTGGCGCGGATCTGCTCGGAACCGGGGGTAACAGTGAAGAGGGACTTGGCCTTCACACCATGGTTAAGAGCGTCACGAGCGATTGAGGCGGCACGGGACATGTCCTCATAAGAGGAGTTGGTGCAAGAACCGATCAGACCAACCTTGAGCTCCTCAGGCCACTTGTTGGTCTCGACAGCCTCCTTGAACTTAGAGATGGGGGTAGCAAGATCAGGAGTAAAGGGACCGTTGATGTGAGGCTCAAGCTCAGAGAGGTTGATCTCGATCAGCTGGTCGTACTCGGCGCCCTCGTCCTCACGCAGCTCCTTGGCGTACTCGCGGGAGAAGTCACCAATGTGCTGACGCTTGGTAGCCTTCAAGTAATCGTACATGCGGTCGTTGAAGGGGAACATGGATGTGGTAGCACCAATTTCAGCACCCATGTTACAGATAGTACCCATACCAGTGCAAGAGAGAGTTTTAACACCAGGTCCGTGGTACTCAATGATAGCACCAGTACCACCCTTGACGGTAAGGAGGCCGGCAACCTTCAGGATGATATCCTTGGGAGTGGTCCAGCCGGACATCTCACCGGTAAGCTTGACACCGATGACCTTGGGAGCCTTCAACTCCCAGGGAAGCCCAGCCATGACATCGACAGCATCAGCACCACCGACACCAATAGCAGCCATAGCAAGGCCACCAGCGTTGGGGGTGTGAGAGTCAGTACCGATCATCAGACCACCAGGGAAAGCGTAGTTCTCCAGGACGATCTGGTGAATGATACCGGAACCGGGCTTCCAGAAACCGATGTTGTACTTGGCGGTGGCACTAGCCAGGAAATCATAAACTTCCTTGTTGATCTCGTTGGCACGAGCAAGATCCTTCTCACCTCCAACCTGGGCCTCGATCAAGTGGTCACAGTGGACGGTAGTAGGAGTAGCGACAGAGGGCATGCCAGCAGACATGAACTGCAGAATGGCCATCTGAGCGGTGGCATCCTGGCAAGCGACACGGTCGGGGCGGAGCTTCAGGTAGGACTTGCCACGCTCAATCTCCTGTCCGTGAGGGTCGTCAAGGTGAGAGTATAGAACCTTCTCGGCGTATGTGAGAGGACGCTGCAAGCGACGACGGACAATGTCCAGGTTCTCGGACATCTTCCTGAAAAGTTGATGAACATGTTAGTAACTCAGTGATTAATGCTGATTCCCAGATTCTCCGCATGAGCGGATTGTTTTGGGCTGAGTGCAAAAGGGCGTTTGTAGCATACTTGTAGTTGATGTAGTTACCCTGGCGGATACGTTAGCGGATCCGGTTGCCGTAACGAGCTAACAGCAGCGCTGGACTGGCCGAACAAGACCACTCACCTTCTCAGTGTTGGCCATCTCGACCTTCTTGTCGAGAGGGGAGTCACCGACAGTAGCGAAGGCCCGGGTCCCGAGGAACTACGCAAAAGATCAGTCAGTACATCTGCACTGTTGGTCAAGTGGCCATGACCACGATTTGTGAGTTGCTCTCTGGAGAACAGCGCGGCGAGCTGAGATTATGGGATTCTTACAAGTCGGGACTTGGGGGCCTGTGAGGTATCATGTCAGCTTCTGGAGAATTCATATTTTGGTGGTGTCCGATCCATCCTTCAATGCATCGCACATGACTGCAGATACCTGAAGGATGAGCTCGGAGCTGGAGTTCACTTACCAGCGCACCGGCGCGCGCAAGCCTTGTGGAGATCATGATGGAAGCTCTCTATGTGAGTTGGGCAATGCCGCAATACATCCAACGAGAGCGAATCCAAGCAGCAACAACAGCCAGCTGCAGTAAAGAATGGAGTGGAGTGGGAAAGTAAGTAAGAGAAATGAGTTAAGGATCAAAGGGAGATGGAGCAGATAAAAAGGAAGCTTGGTGTGGGAAAGAATTCTTGATGAACCGGAGAAGAGGACCCGTAACCGCTCGTGACAGTACGGCCATACGTTTTCGGTACAATCGGCGCCCACGCTTGCGACCGGAGACAAGGAAAAATGGCTGGAAGCCCGCCTCCATTATTCTACTAAAGCTCACCATACACCAATGATCTTGATTACAATTGGAAAATTTCTCTTGGTCTTAAGACCGGAGGCCTCCAAAAATTGATCTACAGGCTCATCAGTTGTGTTTGACAAGGGTCCATCATTAATGGCCTTGCAATTTGGCTGCCAGCCCTAAGCAGTAACTATGTAGCACCCCYATGTCCAAACTTCGTTACAAAAAAACGGTATGGATTGATGTAATGGGTTTCACACCTAAGCGGCCTGATGCCCGTGCTTCCACTCTGGGGCATGTGAGACGGAAATAGCGCTGGGCCAATCATGTGGCAAGGATTATCTATCGTCACTCTGATTCTGTACTGAGGTAACTCAGCAGTGGTCCACTGGCTTCGATTGTAGAAAAAGCCTGAATTCCATGACCCTACAGCTCATCCAGGTCAAAATGATTACTTGGTCCTCTCCACGTTGAAGAATAGTACAGAGAACTTGTGTCCCATTCTCCAGGGGCAACCATCTTGACAGGTGTCCACCGCAGATACCTCAGAAAGCGGCTGTTTATGGGGCTAAGATCATTACTTTACCTGGATCGCAACTGGACGATGCTAGGACGGAGCAACATGCCGAAAGGAATGAAAACGTCATAAATTACGGAACGTGGAAAGATGTTGTAATGACTGTATGGGAGTATGCAATTGAAGCCGAGTCTGAGCCGAGGCCTACCGAAGGGGTACCCGCGGGCCAGCGCCAAGCCCAACCAGGACTCACGCCAATCAAAAGCGAGTACTTCGAGAAAATCCCTCTTTATGGAGAGAGGCCGAAATTTCGAGACAGTTGACCCGCTTCCAAAGGCCTAAAACTTTTGCATCGTTCCGTATATCGGTGATAACAATTTTGTGACAATCTCGTGAATAGTGTCCAGACTACACTAGGTCTGCAGATATTCAAGATGGGAGCTGTGAGGAAAATCAAAACAAAGCGCAGAACAAGGTACGATATACAGGAACACACTCATCACGTTCGTCGATACACTTGAAGAACCAATAGCTCTAACATCATTCGTCTCTGTAGGGACTACGATCAGGTCCGAGCGGACATTGATTCTCCCAAGCACCTTACGCAGTACAAAGCCACCAAGGACGCGGAGGATCTTCCAGGTCTAGGAAAGCATTATTGCGTCGAATGTTCGAAATGGTTTGAGAGCGAATACAACCTGGTCGCCCATACCAAGGGCAAAAACCACAAAAGAAGGTCGGTAATCGTAAACGGCGCGAACGCCTTCTTGGACCGATCACAACTGACTGAGGGATGCTTGGACAGATTGCGGATGCTGCGCGAGGAACCTCATTCACAGAAAATCGCAGAGGCTGCTGTCGGTCTGGGTACCGACAATGGGTTGCGACAGCAGGAAACGGTCGTTGACATGGAGGACTAGACAGCCTATAGCCTAACGGTCATCCTCAACAAAGAACAACCTTCGATAGATACCCTATCTTCGACCCTCTGTCCAGGCTGCAAACTCGGCGACAAACTCTGCACGACTGGATTACACCTTCAGGTTATTGCCGTTTGCTTTGAAGGCACAGCGAACCTCTTTCGTCCAATCAGCAAACAGGCTGGGTCTGAACCGCACATGAAACCACATGTTCCGAACTTCGCCAGTTATTGGCGATCCCAAAGCCGAGCAAACCAATTCCGGTTTGCGGTGACCTTCAAATCGCCGGTTTTCGGCCCCCTACCAGCATTGGCCCACATTTATTTGGGTCTTAGTATGAAATTTATTTACTAGCTGCAATAAATACCAGATACAGCGGTATAGCCTACAGGTTGATCTTAAACATAACAAATGTGCCTTCTACTTTATACAGTACTTCCAGTAACTCCAGCAACACAGCTCTGTGTCTGATCGCAAGGGCTGTTTAAATATTTCATGAGCCATTCGTATGTTGCCCACTGTTGCCCATGATTAGCAAATGCCACTTCGTGGTGATGACACTGTTGAGAACACATACCTGGACAGCGTTCACTATGAAAGCTCTCAAGCTACAAATTCCCAGGCCTCGATAGAAGGCTTTCAATCCTTCGGATCGATACGCGGCTTTGGCGATCTGGTAGGAGTTCAATGTCTGTGGGTTGCTCTGTAAATGTATCAGTGGGCGGGACTCGGGTGTTGTTGCAATTGTCTGCGCCTGCAGTCTCGTCTTAATCATATCCAGCGGGTAGACAGAAGCCCATGTGGTCACTCCAGCAATGCCTCCGCAAAGAAGTACTTTCAGAGCAATGTCATGCGCGTTATCATTTTCGGAGGCCATAAGACGTTTGCAGTACTCGTAAGACCAGAAACTGTGGGTGGCATAGGTAAATAAACGTCTGACTAGAACTGGCGGGGAAAGGTCTGGGGGAAGCATTGTGCATACTAAAATCCGTAGCCAATCGAGTCTCTGGCGCAAGTAATCACTCCTCCGAAATAGAGACCCGTCAATCCTCGGGTCCGAAAGATGTCCTTGGCGACTGTCCACGAAGAGATCCCAGGGCGAGTGTCAAGTTGCGCTCGGCATTTGATGAACTCTGTAGGAGATGAGACCGTCCAGCTGGCCACTCCGCCAGCAGCACCGGCAAGCCAGATTTTGTAAAGCGAAACGCCGAAAGGGTTTGTGGGATCCTTTACCGAATCATCCATAAACAACAATGAACGATTGTAGGCGACAAATAAAAGCGCATTAAGCGCTCCATATCCCAGTATGGGAGCAGCAGCACCTGCAGAATACTTATGTCAGTGCTTATGGCAGGTTCTGCATCGTGAGAGGGCCAACCAACCTCGCACAAGGGAGCTCACGTTCTCAAAGGAGACTATGTTCCGGCTTGTTGATCCAGCTGCATCAGCCCCGCCAGCTTGTAATCGAACCTTGACGACATCTAGAGGGTTGCCGATTATGATTCCAATGGCCCCACTGAGGTATCCTGCCCAAAAGTCCGACGACATTGAGGACAATCTCTCAAGGTCCAGAGCTTGAGCAGTGGCTACCTACATCGTTGCCTTGGATATTGATCCTACCACGGTTAATGGCGGGGTGGGCTACAATATCCGCACGTGATTGCGTGGTACTTTGGTGTTCAGTCAACAGCGGAGTCGCGCCAAGTATTGTGGACAACGCGTCGAGCGGCAATCTCCAGATCGAGCAACCTTGATTGATGAGCGCAGACAGCGACAGGGCAACCCAAGAAGCCATCAATGTTAGTACCTCCTAGGCCCTGTACGTCCCAATGAGCTTAGCTGACAGAAATAGGTATCGCCCGCGACCAGCCGTAGGAATCGAAGGTGGAAACACCCCGTTATCCAAGCCACTACAGAAAAGCGTGTCATCCAACTCGATAGACCGTCTGTCGAAGCCTTTTAAATGTCCGGGGACTGCCACCCCTACGCGAACTTCAGATAAGCCTGCGAGAAAACGAAGGAAAGTCAACTATGCAGGAGCAGATGGGGAGGTGGAGGACAACACCGTCAAGCCATGGACCAACGAAGAACGTCTTGCTCTTGCGACAAGAGACGCGAATAAATTCCCCGTCTTCAAAGTCAAGGACAAAGAAACCACCTTTAAGCAAAGATTTCGAATCCCTTTGATCAACAAGTCCTCTGATGGATATAATCCTTCGAGACCAGCTCCCACTTTGGGAATGAGGCAAGGCGCCACTTTTGTTGTGAAACCACTACATGATCCCAGCGGAGAATTTGCGATAGTTCTATATGATCCGACCGTCGACGATATTGATGAGCCTCCGGACTCGAGGCCCGAAGACAAGGATACCCAGGAAACTAAAGCCAAGCTGGATGAGCCGCTGATGCACAAGAGCCTAGCAGATATACTCGGGCTGAAGAAGAAGGTTGAATCTCGTCCTAAGGTCCCAGTGGTCATAGATCCCAGACTGGCGAAAGTTCTGAGGCCGCATCAAGTGGAAGGTGTAAAGGTAATGATTCTCTCCACATCCACCCGACCACGGATCCCAGAAACTGACCCGTCTTTGCCGTAAGTTTCTTTATCGCTGTACAACCGGTATGATAGATAAAAATGCGAATGGTTGCATTATGGCCGATGGTATGGGATTGGGCAAGACTGTATGTCGCACCTTCTTTCGTATATTGATCAAGCCTAACATTGACAGCTTCAATGCATTTCCCTGATGTGGACACTTCTGAAGCAATCACCGGAAGCAGGAAAGACGACAATTCAGAAGTGTATTATTGCTTGTCCCTCCAGTCTGGTTGGAAATTGGGCCAACGAACTCGGTAAGCGACAAGTCCTTTGCGTTAGTCGCTTATATTAATATGAGTAGTGAAATGGCTGGGAAAGGATGCAGTAACGCCATTCGCGATAGACGGCAAAGCCTCGAAGGCAGAGCTCACCTCCCAAATAAAGCAATGGGCAATCGCATCCGGGCGGGCCGTAGTCAGGCCTGTTCTCATAGTTTCTTACGAAACTCTTCGAATGTATGTCGATGCATTAAAAGACAGTCCAATTGGGCTTCTTCTGTGCGATGAAGGCCATCGACTCAAGAACAAAGACAGTTTAACATGGACTGCTTTGAACAGCCTGAATGTGACTCGCCGTGTGATTTTGTCTGGTACCCCCATTCAGAATGATCTCTCGGAGTACTTCGCTCTACTTCATTTTGCCAACCCAAATCTGCTGGGCTCGCAAAACGAGTTTCGAAAGAGATTCGAAATACCTATTCTAAAAGGACGAGACGCTGCAGGAACAGAGGAAGATCGGAAGAAAGGCGACGAGCGCTTGGCAGAGTTGTCCGGTATTGTGAACAAATTCATCATTCGCCGGACGAACGATATTTTGTCGAAGTATCTGCCGATCAAATACGAGCATGTTGTCTTCTGCAATCTTTCCCAATTCCAGCTTGATCTCTACAACCATTTCATTCAAAGCCCCGAGATCAAGAGCTTACTTAGGGGAAAGGGAAGCCAACCTCTCAAGGCCATTGGAATATTGAAAAAGCTATGCAATCATCCGGATTTACTTGATCTCACTAGAGATCTTCCAGGTTGCGAACATACGTTTCCCGAGGACTACGTTCCACCTGAAGCTAGAGGTCGAGACAGAGATGTCAAATCTTGGTACTCGGGAAAGATGATGGTTCTTGATCGTATGCTGGCTCGTATCCGTCAGGATACCAATGACAAGATTGTTCTCATCAGCAATTATACCCAAACTCTCGACTTGTTCGAGAAACTCTGCCGATCGAGAGGCTATGGCTCGTTGAGGCTGGACGGTACTATGAACATAAACAAGCGGCAAAAGCTCGTCGACAAATTCAACAATCCAGACGGTGAGGAATTCGTGTTCCTTCTAAGCAGCAAGGCCGGAGGCTGTGGATTAAATCTGATCGGCGCAAACCGCCTTGTGCTGTTCGATCCAGATTGGAATCCCGCTGCAGACCAGCAGGCCTTGGCTCGAGTTTGGCGTGACGGACAAAAGAAAGATTGTTTTGTTTATCGTTTTATTGCAACTGGGTCGATTGAGGAAAAGATCTTCCAACGTCAATCCCACAAGCAATCACTCTCATCATGCGTCGTGGATTCAGCTGAAGACGTTGAGCGGCATTTCTCGCTGGAGTCACTACGCGAGCTGTTCCAGTTCAAGCCAGAAACGCGAAGTGACACTCACGACACATTCAAATGTAAGCGATGCAGACCGGACGGAACGCAGTACATAAAGGCTCCAGCCATGTTGTACGGCGACACCAGTTCCTGGAATCATTTTGTGAATGACGGTGAGAAGGGCCAGCTCAGTAAGATCCAAGATCTACTGATACGCCAGGAGACTGGTGAAAAGGATGTGTCCGCCGTCTTCCAATATATTAGTCATTAAGGCTCTACTCTCAGGCCGATTCTCGCTTGGAGCCTTCACGAACTTTCATGTTAGATTTTGGAGTTTTGGGGGTCATGTTGATGCCTTGTTATGGTCCTCGCGGTTACAGCGATTACGTACTCAACGTAACTTGGAACACCATAAGTGATACGACATAGAGACATAGTTGAATACAATTTCCCGCGGATGCATATATAAGTCGTACGTTTGAAAGGCTGTATGTCAAGGGTTTGTTGTACCGCTAGACTCGAGCGTCTATGGTCGGCGCTAAGGCCTGTCTTTGATGGTTGACAACTACGTCACCTCACGTCCACTAATATACCCCCATCAACTCTGCCAACGCATCTACGCTGAGAGTGCTCCCCACATTGCTATTGCAACGACCAGGCGCGCGTAAGCAGCTGACTTAGCAGTTTTGCAGCCCTATTTGGTTCTGACCGTGCAGAGGGTGAAGCCTGGTATTGATGGTTTTTCTATAGCTACAGGTTGTTGAGCTCGAGTTTCCGATTCACCGCCAAAGTCTAGCCAGAAATCGTCCCTCCACCATGAGCACTATTTAACAGAAATTCGAGAGTCGAGAACTCATCAAGTCTATGTTTATTTGAGCTATGGATCATTCGATTCAGCGCCTGCTGAATGACAAGCTCTATGATCGCAGAAAACAGGGAGCTCTAGAGTACGGTTGACCGATTGTCTCCAGGGGAGTCTTTGACCGACAGGACACTGATTAACCATATTCAGGCTCGAGAAAGTCGTTCGCAATGCTGTTTTCCGAGGAGATCATGAAGAGATCCAGAAAATTGTCGATCAGCTTTGTCATGATTACGCCTACGCCGTACATCAGCCGCATGCGAGAAATGGTGGTTTGATCGGTTTAGCTGCGGCTTCAATAGCGCTTGGATCCGTGAGTCTGTTGGATAGGTTGCAATGATATCGTCGGTGCTGATACTGGATTGAATCAGGAGGGCGTTGCGCCATATCTAAAAGAGATTGTGCCACCGGTTCTTGCTTGCTTTTCCGACCAAGATGCCAGAGTCCGATACTACGCATGCGAGAGCATGTACAACATTGCGAAAGTCGCAAAGGGGGAGGTTCTTCTTTTTTTCAATGAGATATTTGACGCTCTGAGCAAAGTAGGTCGTCCCTAGCTATTTTCTTGTTTTCTTGCGTACAACTGCCACGGTCTAATCTCGATTTCAGTTAGCTTCCGATTCTGAGCTTTCTGTCAAAAACGGTGCGGAGCTCCTCGATCGACTTGTCAAGGACATTGTTTCGGAATCTGCTGCCTCCTACATATCAGTTTTGCAATTATCAGAGAAGCATACGGCAGACCCTGATGCGCAGGAAGAGGTCGAGCTTCCCACTGCGTTTTCGTTAGCCAAGTTCATACCCTTGCTGAAGGAACGGATACACGTCATCAGTCCATCCACCCGCACTTTCTTGGTGTCATGGTTGACCTTACTGGATACCATTCCCGACCTGGAACTTGTGTCATATCTCCCGGAATTCTTGGGAGGATTAATTGAGTTCCTTGGTGACCCGAACAGAGACGTCAATGTCACCACTCAGACTCTTCTCGACAGGTTTTTATCCGAAATCAAGAGGATTGCACGCCTCAAGAAAGGCATAGAAGAGAGTCGCAAAGAGCAAGGGAGCGACAACAGACAGTCGGCCGCGAGTGATAGTGTCAGCACCACTACTGATCACACAGTAGCTGTGGACACTGAACGCAGTGAAAATGCTATCGAGGACTCCGAGCCTGAGTCAGACCTTGAGGAAAATGACTTGCAGGCTGACGGAGACTGGATCCCAGGGCAAGATGTTCACATCGACTATCCCAAGATTTTGGACATCCTTGTGGGGTTTGTCGATACCTCATTCGGTAAGCAAATTGAGTGGTACATTATCCCGTAGTCGCAAACTAAACACCGAGTTAGATGAGGAGATGCAGTTAACTGCATTACGCTGGATTGACAGCTTCTTCGAGATTAGCCCTGAAGATATCCTCCCTTTCGTCCCGCGTCTCTTGACACAGGTTCTCCCAGCAATGTCTAGCGGTTCAGACCAAGTGCGGCAGGCCGCCAATCGCGTCAACACATCATTGCTTGAGTATATCGTCTCCTTGTCTGAGGATAGCACCGAGGAAACACGACAGGGTCCCCCTTCCGGACCAGTATCCACCGCAAGCAAAGAGCTTGTGGAGAGAAGAGCATCGACACCAAGTGGTCGTCGATCTGTCGAAACGTCCACGAGTGATTCGAAAAAGCAAGCTTCTCAACAAGATCTCTCCAATGAGCAGACACCTCGTAGCAGTGTGATATCTACACCAATTCCTCCAGCGGATCTGGATTATGCCGCTGCCGTCAACTCGCTGACTTTGCAGTTCCTGAATGAGAACGAAGCGACAAGGGTGGCTGCCCTGTCTTGGTTGATTATGTTGCATCGGAAGGCGCCAAAGAAAGTGGTGGCATTTAACGATGGGACATTTCCTGCACTGCTGAAGACGCTGTCAGACCCTGCGGAAGCTGTTGTCACAAAGGACCTCCAGCTTCTTTCACAGATCTCGAGGAACAGCGATGATAGCTACTTCACATCTTTCATGGTTAATTTGCTTCAGCTCTTCTCCACCGACAGACATCTGTTGGAAGTCCGAGGCAACCTGATCATTCGACAACTCTGCATGAATTTAAGTCCAGAGCGCATCTATCGGACTCTAGCAGACTGCCTCGAGAAAGAAGAAGTTAGTTTCCTCCGGTATGCAATGTTTCCAGGTGCTGACTGGTATGTTGTCTAGGACATCGAGTTTGCAAGTATCATGGTACAGAATTTGAATAATAACCTGATCACTGCACCTGAGCTATCAGATCTGAGAAAGAGGCTAAGGAATCTTGACTCCAAGGTAGGACAATCTCTTGAGTCGGCGGCTTCAAGCAGTTACTGACGTATCCCGAAAGGAGGGTCAGATGTTCTTTGTCGCTCTGTTCCGGTCATGGTGCCACAATGCTGTTTCTACATTCTCCCTCTGTCTGCTTGCGCAGGCTTATGAGCAGGCTTATAACCTTCTTCAAGTCTTGTACGTTTACCGGTCCATTCCCCCATCTCTGACGGTGACTAACGTAGAAACCAGTGCTGAGCTTGAGATGACTGTGAATATGTTGATCCAAATTGATAAACTGGTTCAGCTCCTGGAGTCGCCCGTCTTTACCTGTTAGATTCCATCCTACCTATATGACCCCTCGAATTTTGAGACTAAGGTACAGCAGATCTTCGTCTCCAGCTCCTCGAACCAGAAAGATACCCGTATCTGTACAAGTGTCTCTACGGAGTTCTCATGCTCCTCCCTCAGAGCAGTGCATTTGCTGCGTTGAAGAACCGTCTAAACAGCGTTAGCAATATTGGCCTCCTGCACACCGGCCCTCGACTGTAAGGGAAAATTTCACCTGGTGCAAGGATCCTGAGCTGACAAAGAACCAGTACGAGTATGGCTTCATCCTCATCATCAGGCTACGAACGCGCCACTGGCAGTCGACTGAAAAGCCGCGAGGAAAATACCATCCGGTGGGTCGAACTCCTCGACAAGTTCAAGTCCGTGCAGGAGAAAGCCCGCCGCGCGCAACGTGCCTCACAACGGCAGTTCGACCAGGACGGCAGCACCGCAGGACTACGAAACCCGTCCCTCACTGCCGCCCTGTCCGCCGCTGCAACAGCCGACAGGGGCAAAGAGCGTGGGCTGCCGGACTCGCCTCGCGGCAGCAGACCGGACATTGGGGGCTCGGGTGGGCGCAATAGCCCCGGAGACTCTGCCACACCTAACCGTGGCTCGCTCCTTAGCGGTACGCAGAGGAATAAGTCGGGGCTTCCTAATCTCGGCCGTCTAGGTATTGGGAGCAGAAGGTCCAAGCGTTGAGAGAAACTAGCGTTGTTTGCGCACAATCAGGCTGTGTGCTGTTCAACATTCTAGAGTGCTTCAACATGATGATGCCATTTGTGCTTCAGAGGTTTCCGGCTGTCCGCCTCCTTCTTTCACGCATACCCAATTGTCTGATACGTGGAGTGTCGTTGACCCAAGTGCACGTGGTTCGAGAGCCAGACTTTATCTATACCCAGTGATATCCATACAGATGACGTTACTACAGTTTACTTGTGTATTTATTGCAGTACTTGTGGAACAGCAAGTAGGGTTGTCCAAAGCTCTAGAGTGATTTGACTCAGAATATTCGAGTATAAACCCTATGCACAGTTGTCCAGCGCTCGCCACGGCAGAAAACGCACTCCGTATAAGTCATTGCGACGACTCGCTAATTTCGCATACACTCACGTATAATAAAGTAGAAGAGGAAGATAGAATGTCCAAAAAATCGAAAAGGTCGAAGAAAGAGTAAGTTGCGGGAGTGTCATGTTCCCCAAGTCAAATCTCCGAGAGAGGAAAGAAGATCATGCAGAGATGGTTGACAGGGAGGTAGCCCAAGGGGTAAATTGGTATAAGAAAGTCAAGTCATCCAACAAGGCTGGCCAAGTCCATTGACTTGGATCTAAAATGATCACAGATCACGAGTGGGAGGGAAGTAAGGGCGCCTGTCTTCTAGGTCGCTTCGGGGCGGGCCGTCCGTCCCCATAGAAGAACGCGAGAAAATCGAACAGCAAGCATTCATATGTGATCGGAAACGTCATCATATCCTCTGCACAAACATAATGCTGAGAATATACAAGGGCAAATGGAAAAAAGTGGAAAAGAAGAAAAAATTCCGCGTCAGATCGGTTCGTCACCGCCATCGCGACTCGGAACCGGAACCACCCCAGGTTGGGGTCTTCCAGTAACTTCCTGTTGAATGCTTGGAGACGGTTCCTGTTGGCGAGTTCGAGCCGTTGGAATAGACATATTCGCCGTCGACGTATTGGACGCCGGAGAATGTGCTGCGGTGCTTGCGACGGGCATAGCGCTGCTCTAATCTGTAGAGCTCGATCTCTGCGGATGGAATGTTAGGAGACACATTAAGTTCGTAGTTATATTCAGAGGGATATGGAATTATAGCAGCGAGGATTTGAATGGACTTACTTGCTTGCAACTTCTCGATGAAACCCATTGTGTCTCAGAGGGACTCGGCTTTGACTCGTTATCGATCACAAAGAATCGGAGATTAATGCGGTACTCGGATTCAAGACTGGCCCACGGTTGTGATGGTACCGTTCCCAAGGTATATGTATATATAAAAAGAGGTAGATTTATAAATCAAATTTAAGAGGTTGAATTCAATTGAGAAAGAAGACAGTACCTCTCAGGGGAAGGCTGAGAGAGAAAGTAAGATGAGGAAAAGAGGGGAAAACGGCGATAGGACGGAATCCAAGAAGAACCTTGGGGAAGAAAGGCTAAACGGGTCGTGGCGCGAAAAGTCTTTCAATAAAGGATGTCGAATCGTCAAGCTAGCCAACCCGATAGCACGGTAGGTAGATATCTGATTAATCGTAGAGCCGACGTGATAGTAAGGATATATGAATGATAGTGGGCTCAATAGTCTAGTGCCAAAAAGAGCGATGGCTGGTTGATAGTATGCTGAACGGGAGTATGGCAGCTGCAAAGAATGTGGGAAGCAATACAATTGGTGGTTGAGTGCACGCTAACCACAAGGAAGTATGTAGCAAATCGACTATTGGCAATGAAAGAAAAATAAAAAGAGGGGAGTATTACTGTAGTCTAGAGAGTTGTAATACTCTGTGGAAAAGCACAAGAGAATGGCAAGCGATCAGATGGAAGCAGAGGGAAAGGGGAGTTTGTGAACAACAAGAGTGAGGAGTAGATACGATGCTCCATAGTAGACACTAGTCAGGAGCAGTACTAGTATCTATCTACCGACTCGATACTACTTAGTCAACCCACGGCTGCCCCGGCTACGTGCAAAGAACAGGGCACTGTGCCTGACTTAGTGAGCGTCTAAACCAGCATGAGCCTAGTAAATCCAGAATAGTAATTTCTAGTGCGGAGTTCGTCATGGATAATAGTGAAAATACGTGGCCCGACGGGAAAAATGACGCGAGGCTAGTCCTCGAACGGTCTAGCCAGGGGTCTCAGTCCCACACTCCCTTGGTCCCGCTTGCCCATTTTGGGCGTAGTTCATGGCCCGCGAACCCGCGTTAAGGCCCCAAGGCGCTTCCCAAGACCTTCCAGGCCAACTTCTCGGCCAGTCTGGCTGATTTCTGGCGTTCTCGTTGGTGTCTTTGGTGCGATGGCCCCAAATAGTGCAGCGAAAGTACTCCATATCATACGAAACCATGCGGGATATTGAGCCGAGCGGGAATAAGTGTGTATAAGTGTGTTGGCCTTGGTAGTCCAAAAACCATGTGGCGCGCACGGATGGAAAGAGGGAAAGATAGCAATATAGCGAGAATTCATCTAAGAGTTCATCTATCTCGTACATTAGACTGACAACCGTCTTCTTATAATAAAATTATTTTAGCGGTAATGAGCACGTCACCATTGACAGCACCCAGGCAAGGATTTTGGTTTGCAACGGAGTATCACTAGTGACGTTGTCCAGTGTTTTCTGGGTTACATACTCGGTCCCCACGTTGGCTGGGGTATGAACGGACTTACCTGCCTCAGCGCCCAAGACACTCCTTCTGTACAATTTGTATGGTGGCTAAATCAATCTAGCAAATCATTTTGCCAGATCTCACTCTGGATGAAGCCTCGTCCTCAATGGAATTGATCGGTTCGTCACTTATGATGTTTACATACGCTTCGCTCAGAGAAAAGGAAGCTCGATCAACAGTTTTGTGCCCTCGTCTAGTTTAGACAATCATATACGCACAGAGTACAGTCGCATCAATCCAGAATTATATATGTACATCGATTGACCCGTCGACAATAATCAAAGGAAGGTTGAGGAGGTATTTTACTATTTTTGCGCTTTTGGCCCGGGCGCCATATCCCTCTCTTTCGGCTCCACATCGTCACGCTCAGTTTCCCGTTCAAGCTCGAGATCTTGTGCCAGAGACATTTCTTGGGCTGCACAATCCATCATTAGCTCCAGTTCAATCCGTATGTTCGTATTCCTGCCGAGTATACTCACCATTCCACAGCTCAGCATAGATGCCATTCTGATCCAACAATTCTCGGTGGGATCCCATTTCTGCCACACGTCCATCCTTGAGGACGAGGATCTGGTCGCTGTCGTAGATAGTTCGCAGTCGGTGCGCCACGAACACACTGGTTCGCTTCTTTTCTTTCAAAATGCTGTTGATGTTTTGCAACAGTGCCTGTTCCGTGTATGTGTCGAGCGCGGAGGTCTGTATTCTTTCAGTCAGCTATTTCATAACTCAAAACCAAACTTCGGTCCTCGCATATCATACCGCTTCGTCAAAGAACAATAGCTCCGGATCCTTCAGAATCAGGCGAGAGATGGCTAATCGTTGCTTCTCACCCCCTGAAATCATCATACCTCTTTCTCCCACCGCAGTCTGATAACCTTCGGGCAATTTCTGAATCAAGCCATCAATGCGTGCTCGTTGAGCGGCCTTGTGCACTTCCTCATCGGTTGCATCGATTCTTCCATAACGGATATTATGGGCAATGGTGTCATTAAACAATGGCGTATCCTGCGGCACAACTCCAATCGCTTTGCGCAAGCTCTCGAGAGATACATCACGCACATCTTGGTCATCAATCAGGATTCGACCCTCCTGGACATCATAGAATCGGAATAAGAGTCTCAGGATAGTGGACTTGCCGCATCCACTAGGGCCCACGATTGCGAACTTCTGTCCTGCAGGAATTGTAAAGCTAGCGTTCTTGAGGATGGGACGATCGGGGTGATAGCCGAAGGTGACATTTTCAAACTTGATCTCACCTCCTTTGTGGAGCTGGAGCGGTTTGGCGTTGGGTTTCTCCTTGATGTTGACGTTGACCTTTTGCAAATTGAACAGCGTCTCCATATCTAGCAAAGACTGACGGAGTTCACGATACACTGATCCGAGGAAATTAAGGGGTACTGAAAGCTGAAAGACCAGCTGATTGACCATAACCAGGTCGCCAACCGTCAAGTTTCCGTTGGCGACTCCGTTGGCGGCAAGATACATCATTGCGGCCAGCGCGCTCGAGAATATCATATTTTGGCCGGAATTCAGAAAGGCAAGGGACGTCGTCACCTTGATGGAGGCATCCTCATAGGCCTTGAGTGCTTTATCGTAGCGCGCCACCTGATACTGTTCATTATTGAAGTACTTTACAGCTTCGTAGTTGATCAGAGAATCGACAGCCACCGTCGCTCCACGGTTATCAGCTGCATTAGCCTGTTTTCGAAATTTGGTTCGCCAGGCAGTAGTTGTGATGGTGAAGCCAGTGTATGCGACCATCGTTGCCGCTGTGATCGCAGCAAATTGGAATCCGTATTGGTAAGTCTAGCACTATTAGTCGCCGGGCAGTCCTGCCTACGATCAATTACTGCGACTTACCAGGATACCGCAAACGAGCGAGATTTCCAGAGCAGTAKGTACCACATGGAAAACCATGGACGTCAGCAAGAAGCTGATACCTTTCGTTCCACGATCAATTGCTCTTGTTAATCCACCAGTCTGGCGGCTGAGGTGAAAGTTGAGATCCAACCGCAGCAAATGCTCAAAGACATTCCGCGCAACCCTGCGAATTGCTTTCTGAGCCACGCTCGCGAAGACAGCGTTGCGAAGCTCTTGGAATAGAGTAGCTCCGATTCGGGTAGCTCCGTCTAAAAAGCGTTTTTGTTAGACATTATTGTATAGTTACCCGCCAAAGCAGCTATCGCTTACATGCAATAATCATTGAACCAGCCACGGTGTATGCTGTTCCGCCGACAGTCGCAAAGTCGATGTTCATCGAATCCACGATGGTTTTGAAGTAGAAGGGAACTTCCACGTTCAAGACCTAGGTCCCCTTTGTCAGCTGTCATTTGATAATTTTGGCCTTTAAAGACCTCTTACCTTTGCTCCAACCAACAAAGAGAGCGCAGTTCCGACACGTAGTTTGGTACCCCAGTCATCCTGCATTATACAAAATCAATACTCATGTATTGCCAGAATATGAAGGCCTCACGGTGCCATACCTTTGGCCAGAGATACTTGGCCATTTCCTTGATGATAGCCCAGTCTGCCTTCCTTTGTTCCTTGTTCGCAACCGTCGTCTCGCTGAGGAGGTCTTTCTTCGCGGTAGTCGCATTTCGTGAATCTTTCGGTGGGTTCACACTGGCGGATCCCGGGGTAGGTATGGGGTTCGCAGTCTTCAATTTCGATGCAGGATCTTTAGGTGCCTCCTTCCTCGACGGGCCGTTAGCCGAGGAAAATGCTTTATATTGTATCCTGTAGCCAGCGGTGGCCCACAGCGCTGTGCGTGG
This sequence comes from Aspergillus pseudoviridinutans, assembly GCF_018340605.1. Classification (NCBI taxonomy): domain Eukaryota; kingdom Fungi; phylum Ascomycota; class Eurotiomycetes; order Eurotiales; family Aspergillaceae; genus Aspergillus; species Aspergillus pseudoviridinutans. The sequence continues at coordinate 1,126,193 of NW_025091289.1, read as the reverse complement.
AATGGCGAGACCACCGCGGGCGAAGCGCCTGGGGAGACGCAGGCATGGCGATCGAGCTGCTCCGGGCAGCATTATGGCCGTAGATCCTATCTGACGACGGCTTCACTCTGATTTATTGTCAGGAGACCATCATAGACATGGGTTCTTGGGTGTAAATAGCTCGCTGGCCATGCAAACCGCCGGGTTCGGAGGTTGAGCTCGGCGGGGACAATCTGCGTTGCTCGTGAGGTACTCCCGGATTCAGTTACACTCTCGGCATGAGAAACTACTTCTGTTAGATCTAATCAACAACTTTTGCGGGAACTCAAGAAAGATGATAACAAAAAGGAGGAGATCCTGAAGACATTCAGAAGCACGTAATGGCAGAGATAACATCAAAATGCGTTGCTCTGTCGCAATCGCCAATTTGCTTCTTCCGGTAATTACACACGAACGCTGGTATTACAGCCAGCGCAATTTCTCMGCACTGCGTTTTCAGATCCATGAAGTGCTTACAATAGGTTCAAGCTTGATTAAGTAGAAATGAACCGACAGAAGAGAATGAACATCTATTTCCTGCTGCAAGATCTCAAATCCTAGCTGGAAATAAGAAGGTGAGTGCAGGTTTATCGCGTAGCAGGGACCTTTTTCGCATGTGACATCACAGGACCGCATTAGAGGAGATGTTTTCACATTTTTGGATGGGCACACAACAGTATCTCCTATGACTTGCTTCATTGGTAGAAGCAATTGAAAGCTGCTCAGTCCATCATCAAGCTCCTAGATATCTACTTAAAGGATCCCCAGCGACATTCGAGTTTACGCTCATAGAAGAGCAACCTCCAAGGCGGTGTTGAGTTCAAGCCAAACGCTTTACCCAATTGGGAATCTTGAAATCCGGGCAATCGAGGAGCGTCACTCACGGCCGGCCCCATAGTCTGACACTCGCTTTTTCGCAATACGTCTTGAAAATTTGCTGTAGGTTCAAGGATGAGTCAACCCTTGAGAGGAGGTGTTCGGACTCTATCCTCCATCCGAGCCGGCCCTCCGCGGGTGCGACGGGATGGTGCATCGCTTCCCCGATGGCAGACGAGATGCGTACAAATCCGCGCGGCGCCTTCGGAGCGACCAGGAGCAGTTAATGGGGATCAGCTCGCCATTGTCGACACACCAAGCTCGGCAGAGTCAGCCGGTATGTGCATACTGAGATGATAGCCCCATTTGCAGTTGTCCTGAGCGCAGACACCCTCGCTAACAACATTTGAGACAGATGCGCGATTCGATGTCATTGGCGCACCCTACTCTTTGCTCTCAGTTTCGCTTTCCGCTTCACAGAATCTTTATACTCGACGAGGGACACTGGTTGGATTAAGTGGGAAAGCAGACAATGTATGAAGAAGACCAGTCATTTTCCACGCTTTCGCTGAGGTCACCCTGCTGACTGCTCTCGGCTTGATTTGCAGGTGGTCTCGACATTAAGCGTTCTTGAGCCTTTCCGAAGAGCCGCCGTCGGCATCCCATTTCTCTACCAGAAGGTCTGGAGCTCTAAGACATCATGCGCGAACGAATCATTGCTGAAATCGGGCTAGGTATCGTCGGCGAGTCCAGTAACGGCGTTGGTCTCCGTTCGATCCCCAGTCACCTCTTTCGCGGTTGTCCGCCTCGATGGCTCGGTGGACTGGATGATTGCTCAAAGACGAGCATTGCTCGCCTGGACTGGTCGCACTCTCACTGTCCGGCCAACGATCAACACAAACCTGGTCCGTTAACCCTATATATCTATGAAGGAAAACTGCGCTAACTTAAGCAGAGCTTGGCCCACTGGGGTAGTTCAGAGGTGACGGGACGAGGGCTGCTGGCACTGGTTGGCGCGGGTCAATTATATTCAGTCGAGTTGAAGGCCGGGGAACAATACATTGTACACCCCAGGTATGCACGTCTCTTTTCTTTTGACGCATGTGGCTCTAACACATTGTAGTAATGTGGTGGCCTACACCATGACCTCCAACCCACCACGCCCATACCGTTTCAAATCGACAACACTGAATTTCCAGGTTCCAGGCCTCAAGAGCCTGCCTAATTTCTTCCAGAACTCCAAGTTCATTCGCGACATGGCAGACTCAGACACATGGAAGACGACAATGAAAATACTGCACAAGGTTCGCACATGGTCCCGAATGACCATCTGGGGAGACAGGGTACGAGCCCACCTGCAACCGTCTTCACACTATGAACTAATCGAATATGTGACCAGCTTTTCCTTCAATTCGACGGCCCTACAAAGATCCTCTTGCAAACCCGTGGACCTCGTATCAATGATATCATGTCTGCCCGTGAAATCAACGAAATCGCGGATACGCCGAGAGGACTGACCTTCGACCCTACAAAACCTACTGAACAACCACAGGTAGATGGAGAGGAACTCAGAAACGTCGCCCATGAGGCTGTCAATGCAGGTCCTGGACCGTCGCGGACAATCGAGGAACTGGAAAATGAGATGAAAGGGATAAGCCAGAGTATCGCGACGCTCACCAAGGAAGGGAAAGTTATCATTGAAAAGGTTGCTGAGAAGAAGTAGGATGCAGTTTTTTTTATGCATAAATTCAATAGCGACCACTTGGGATTTTTCAATGTTGCAAATTCGATGTACTATAGAATAAGACAATTAGCTTCGTCTGATGCTTATGAGCCTTCCCTGCCTCTGAAGGGAGAGCTTTTGATCCATTTGTCATTGTGCCATATGCCCGCTCGAGGAAATCATGCGTAAGTCAAAAGAGCCAGCAGTCTTAGAACAAAACGCAACATGTTCTGGCCTTATTGATCCTGCAAAGGTATGTACGTAGTGTCCTGAGGCAGGCCGTTCGAGTTTACGGTCCTTTCACTTTTCTTCTGGCTGTTGATCCCTTATCATTGGCCATGGCATGCAACTTGCTCAGTACCTAAGTTATCACGAGGTACGATTCTACCAGGTAGAATCCATCGAAATACTCAACTGAGCTACCTAGTGGATGTCTGATCAAGGTTTTACATGGAAAGAGTATGTTTGATGCATTATTTCACATATGACGTCGATTGCTGATATGCTTTGACGTCTCGACTAGCGAGGCAGGTGCCTCATATCTGTATTCCAAAGCTGCGGAAAGTATCTTCCCGCGCGGAGTCACCACCCTCCGTCGCGTTCCGCGCTTCAGCAAGGACCAGAGCCTGGCCTGCATAGAGGCCTTGAGTCCATGTTCAACATATGGCTAGGGGTGGCTGTTTGCAACCATCTGCCGCAACGTGATGCGGATGCTGCGAAAGACAATTGGCGAATGAGGGGATCTATCAGAAGACGAAAAGCGTCCTCTAATCCTGCTGAGAGTACACCTCAAGAATCAGCCAGAACAGATGACCTCACTTGGCAACTGTCCCCGCCTTGCTCGTAACGGATAGCGAAGCGTGCCGGGCGAATCCGGTTCATCTGGGCTGTCTTTACTTGGGCTTTTGGTTCTGGTACGCTTTGAGCGCTTTGGCTGACAGCTTTCGAGAAGATCGTCATCACTGTAATGAGTTAGGCTCTCTTCATGCTGTTCGTAATCTTCGTCAGATTCAGCAGCTTGGCGTTTTGTGCCTGCACGTGCTGGCTGTTTCTTGATCGACAAGATGCTTCCGAGGCCGGTTTTGTGCGCTGAGGGCGCATGGCCAGTGAACTCGGTGGTCTGCTGCTCGTGCTGCCTGCTCTGCATGCGCTCTTTCAGAGCGGCAATCTTGGTCGCGAGCTTCTCGTTCTTTGGAAAGAAAGGGAGCGCCAGCTGATACATTTTCAGGGCCGAAAAGTCCTCCCCTCGCGCCTGATGTTGCTTGCCCATGAGTAGGTACGAAAGTCCTTCGGCTCTGGCGTCCTCTGTGCCTTCAATCCGCTGCTCCAGTATTTCCAGACGTTTTTGCAGTTGTTCATTCATCTCACAGACTTGACTCTGCTTCGATTGCTCACTGACAGCCCGCGCAGCAAGGATCTCCTCAACTTTCTTCTCGACCATTTCTTCAATCATTGCTGTAGAGATTTCTTCCTGCCGTTTGCTCGGCAGAGATGTCTGCGCGGTCCGAGTAGTCTTCGATGTTCTGTTCGGGTGTGCTCCGTGAAGATCAGAACTCAATGAAGGCCTCTTCGGCCCATCAGCTCGTTTGAATTGCGCCGAATTTCTAGAATGGGACTTATCCGAATACACGTGGAACGCTTTCACCGGCTTGCCGTCGCCAGGTTTCGATGTATCTTTGTTAGTTGGTACAGTCAAGTTGACATTAACAGAGGCCGTCAATGACCGAAGAGGCTGCCGCTGAGCACTTGCCGTTGAGGCTCGTGCCACGACCCTCGGTGGTCCTTTGAACATAGGTTCATTCTCCACTTCGCGAACTTCGATCTTCTTGGTACGATTTGCGAAATTTAGAGAGCTGAGCGTATCTAGATGATAAGACTTGATTGGCGCGAGGTTGAGGATCATGACGGTCAAGCCATTGTTCTGGCCCAAAGATAATATCCTCGTCATTTTCGACTCACGGTATGGAATTCGTTGTTGTTTCTTGCTGATTGCTTCTACGCATTGCGCAAGGACGAAAAGACTTTTGTTAATACTGGCTGATTCAACCATGCGTTCCTTGTCGTTGTCCGTCCGGCGGTTATCCTCTGACCCAGCGAGGTCAATAGCAGATGCAGTGCTGATGCGAACCTTGTCACCGGAGCTGATGGTCACTTTCACACACAGAATGGCGTGCGATCGGGATGAATGAGCATTTAACTAGGAACAAAGTTAGCCTCGCCTAACATATCCTCATTTTCGAAGCCATGTCTATTGACCTTTGTTGCAGATGTGGATCTGTTGATATTTGCATGGTCGTACAGGCTCTCGAATTCTTTCAGGCTGGTGCACGGTTTTTCCGTCAAGCCTACGACTACAGTCTTCCCGCCATTGTCCCGAAGAGGCAGCCCTGCTAGTGTCCTCTTCTCTGGGGGTTCGAACAGATCGAAGACTTTGTCATTKTAGATCTCATAGTAGCTCAAGGCAACCTTGGCAGTTGTTTCTCCTTCGCTGTCCTTCTCGATCTTCCTGCTGCGTCTGTATATGCTACTCAGAAGACGCGGAATAACACCTCTCTCCGCCAGGCTTTTACCGCCTCGCATAGTATGTGTTTTCCCCGTTCCGGTGACCCCATATGCAAATATTGTGACATCGAAACCGTTGAAGAGGTGCTTGACTGTGGGAGCAACTGAAGGAATAACGTCAGTCTATCATGGCGGTCAGATCAGAGGAATGCATGACGAACCCTCGGCATCATAGAGCTCTTGTTGCGAGGCATCTGCATCATAAACGGCATTAAACTGGAAAGAGTATTCCTCGTTTTCGTTCTTGGGATTGGGGATCCTGACAACTGTATCTCGGTCCCTCAGCTTTGCAACCGCCGAATTGCCCCGGGAGCTCTTTTGGTCGCCCTTTGGCGGTAAAGTATGACTTGACGGACCAGTGCGAAGAATTACATCTTGCTCACGCTCCGCTTTCAGAAGTGGCCTGACACGGGCCACGACTCGAACACTCATATTATCTGTTAGGCGCTCGTTCTATCGGGCCTTCTCGTTTGAAAACGCAGTTCCCACGCGACTGGAAGTACCGTTGATCGAGATCTGAGCTAATAGTTCGACCGTGTGCGCTCCTCCAACTCAGAATAAACTAGAGGTGACCTCCAGGGTTCTTAGGTTTCGCATAGCAATGAGGCGCTCGAATCACTCCGCGAATGGATGCACGATCAGGTAGGAGAATATAATCCAAATCAGAGCAAGGTGAAGATACGGTGGACTCGATAAATCAAGAACCCAAGCCCACAAACTAAAGCCAATGAACCACGATTAGAGCGAGGAAGAAAATAGCGCTTAGCGAAATACGCTTCACTGCAAAATATACACCCGCTAAGCACCTTTGGACTGAGTTGCTGTCAGAGAGGTTACTTAGTCGGCCGTGCTCTTGGAAGATAGGCAAGGATGTGCGCAGCTGGTGCGATGCTTAGCGGTCAGTCGCTGTTGGCACGGCAACCTCGCGCGCATCTTACTAGCACGAGTGTGGATATGGAGAACACCCATGTCAGTGCGATTTGCAGTTAGATAGGGGGTCAATCAGTTGAATCAGGAGTTTGTTTAGTGATGTCTTTTACAGGTAGTGGTTTTCTATTCAATCCGACCCATTGGCACAATGATTGCCTACTGCTCATTGATCTCATTTGAGAATCCAGGCATACCTCTATCTCCTGGCCTTCACATAGAACTGAGCAGCTGCTTGTCTCATTTGACCTTTGTGTCAGCGCTACGGTGCAGGTGCATAAACAACTAATGGTAGAAATCGAATCCTCAAGGACCAGAGGTTGACCGTGAATTCACTCGTGGAGGAAGAAGAATATATAATCCACTTGCGCTGCTGGCGTCAACCACCTGTAATGAAAGTCGAGTCTTATAGGGAACCCAGTATCCACATGATATACATCAAGCTTGAATGCGATCTCAGTTCTTCAGGAGATCATCTCTTTACCTGCGGCGATGCCAACTTCATCCAGGTTCCATTTTGTTTGTCGAGACATTCCCTAACGATGTACTTACTCCCTATGAGATCATCGCTAGTCCTCCGGACACTTATTGATTATGCCAACAACCCAGCAACGTCGGACAGATTTCCCGAGGATTATAGAATTGTAAATATCTGCTACTCAGCTCTCGAACCAAGAGCATCCCACCCGATAATTATCTCTGGAGCAAGTATTTGTGATTTACTGGGAAACCTGGAGTGTTTTGGTAGACTGTGAACTTCGGTTAGACTCGTGGGGTCTGATTGGTCCAAGGAGAACAGCAGCCGCAAAGGCCACCGTACACCATCCATTTCGAAGGAACCTCCATTATCTACCTACGGCTATCCCAAACTCTGCCAGAACACGTCGACTACATTCGTGTGCGGCATCTKCCTATGATATCTTGGATTCGTATTCCACGTTCGTCTGAAGCGTGACGCTGCTTGTTGGTACGCGGATTGCCCCGATTCTTTGATCATCTCCCCGCCCCTCGCTCGAGACAAGTGCTGACTAGTAAGGTAGTGAAGCTGTGACAAGTTGCGCGACCATTCAAGATCCCTTAACCTACCCTCGGAATTCGCACGGATTGAAAACTTAAATTACTCATACACAAAGAAGTCACGCGTCGTCCTTCATGGCATCACCACAAGGGGGCTATCCTCCCCAGGAAGGGTACGGTCAACCGGCCGGTTATGGGTCTCCCACTCAGCAACACGCGGGCATGGCCGCTGGCGCTCCCCCCCAAGGTCATGCAGGTGGTAAGAAGAAGCGAGCATATGCTGGGGAAGCCTTTGAAATTGGATCTGGTGCCAATGCTGCTCTTGGGGGACAACTCCCCGCTGGTGGCAGTTACGGTGCATATTCCCCTCAGCCGCCGGCTGCGGGATATCAACAACCTGTATATGCGGCGGACCCAAATCAGATGAATGCAACAGCGCCGGGGTATACTCCCCTTGCTACTCCAGGAATCGCACAGATGACCCAACAGTTCGGCGCGATGGGCGTGACCGACCCCCACCTCATGCCACCGCAGCCTCCGCAGCCCGCCGTGGCTCCCCAGGCTCCGCGTCCCGTTCCCCTCAACCAGCTCTATCCTACAGACCTTCTCACTCAACCATTCAATGTCGCGGAGCTTGACTACCCTCCACCGCCGATCGTTCTCCCTCCAGGTGTACGTCACTCGCATGATCCGACCCAGGAAGTGAAATTGCTGACCGCCTCGTTTTCTAGACCAGCGTTTACCCATCTCCTACAGCGAATTGTCCTCCGAAATATGTTCGATCGACCTTGAATGCCGTGCCGACAACGCACTCTCTCCTCAAGAAATCTAAGTTGCCGTTTGCCCTTGTCATTCAGCCGTATGCCGCTCTGCATGATGCGGAAGACCCGATTCCAGTCATTCCAGACCAGGTCATCTCGCGGTGTCGACGCTGCCGATCCTACATCAACCCATTTGTGACCTTTCTGGACCATGGCCATCGCTGGCGCTGCAATATGTGCAACCTGACAAACGATGTGCCCCAGGCGTTCGATTGGGATGCTGCTTTGCAGAAGCCTGCGGACCGCTCCCTGCGACCTGATCTCAACCACGCGGTAGTCGAATTCGTTGCTCCCCAAGAGTACATGGTTCGTCCTCCTCAGCCGCTCGTGTATCTTTTCCTGATCGACGTGAGCTATGCTTCCGTCACAAATGGTCTTCTGGCAACTAGCGCAAGGTGCATCAAGGAAAGCCTCGACAGGATCCCCAATGCGGACCGTCGGACTCGGCTGGGTTTCATCGCAGTCGACTCTAGCCTTCATTACTTCAGTATTCCCAGAGACGGTTCGGAGAACTCTGATCCAAGAATGCTCGTTATCAGCGATCTGGACGAGCCTTTCCTCCCTATTCCAGGCGACCTACTGGTGACTTTGAGTGAATGCCGGGAGAACATTGAGACCTTCCTCGACAAACTACAGGAAATGTTCCAAAACACCCAGAATAATGGTTGTGCCATGGGATCGGCTCTGCGGGCGGGCTACAAGTTGATTGCTCCAGTGGGAGGAAAGATGACCGTGTTGAGCTCGTCTTTGCCCAATGTCGGACATGGTTCCCTGACCATGAGAGAGGATAAGAAAGTCCTGGGGACGAGTAAAGAGAGCAGCCTTCTCCAGACGGCGAACAGCTTCTACAAGAGCTTCGCCGTCGAGTGCTCCAAGGCCCAGGTCTCAGTGGACATGTTCCTGTTCTCTTCCCAATACCAGGATGTGGCATCCCTCAGCAACCTACCGAGATATACTGGTGGACAAACATACTTCTATCCCGGATGGAATGCAGCACGGGGAGAGGACGCGATCAAATTCGCTCGTGAATTCTCCGATTACTTGTCTTCGGAGATTGGGCTTGAAGCCGTCCTCCGTGTCCGTGCTACGACTGGGTTACGTATGAATACCTTCTATGGCAACTTCTTCAACCGCAGCTCCGACCTATGCGCCTTCCCCGCGTTCCCTCGTGACCAAGCATACGTTGTTGAAGTTGCTATTGATGAGACCGTCACCAAGCCTATTGTTTGCTTGCAGACTGCTGTCCTCCACACTACATGCAATGGCGAGAGAAGGATTCGGGTATTGACCCTCGCTCTTCCTACAACGCAGAACCTTGCCGATATATACGCATCGGCAGACCAACAAGCAATTGCGACTTACTTCAGCCACAAAGCTGTCGAGCGGGTTCTGTCAAGTGGACTGGAACCTGCCCGTGAGGCCCTACAAGCCAAGGCTGTGGAACTTCTGTCGACATATCGGAAGGAGCTTGCTGGTGGAAGCGTGAGCGGAGGCGGCCTACAATTCCCTGCCAACTTGAGAGGTCTTCCTGTTCTTTTCCTGGCGATGATCAAAAATGTGAGTCCCCCCTTCCTTTGTTCTCCGGACCAGCCTGATCTATCCTGGGTGAAACTGCCGACTGACATTGACTTCAAAGCTCGGTCTTCGCAAATCCGCACAAATACCCACTGATATGCGATCTGCAGCGCTGTGCTTGCTGTCAACGCTCCCTCTTCCTCTTCTCATTCAATACATCTACCCGAAGATGTATTCACTACATGACATGCCTGACAATGCAGGATTGCCAGACGAGCAGACCGGCGAGATTGTTCTCCCTCCTCCAATCAACCTGTCTTCTGAACGCATCGTGCCGTACGGTCTTTACCTGATTGATGACGGACAGACGCAGTTCCTCTGGGTCGGGCGTGACGCAGTGCCCCAGCTCCTCCTTGATGTCTTCGGTCTGCCTGACAAGTCGCAACTTCGCGTGGGCAAGCAGAACCTGCCGGAGCTTGACAATGACTTCAATCAACGAGTGCGGGCGGTCATTGAGAAGAGCCGGGACCACCGGTCCAAGGGCGTTGGCAGCATCGTGGTGCCTCACCTGTATGTGGTCAAGGAAGATGGAGAGCCAGGTCTTCGACTGTGGGCCCAAACGATGCTCGTGGAAGATAGGGCCGACCAGAGCGTCAGCCTGGTGCAGTGGATGGGTTCTCTGCGGGAAAAGGTTTGAGAAAACCCCAATTTCTTTTGAGGTCTTCCCCATTTCTCTTCGACACGGTCGCTGTCCAAGCTCATCCTGACTGACGCGCTTGATCACGCCTACAGGTTGTCCAGTAATGATAATCTTTACAAGTCTGATAATTTTTATGGCAAATACATCAACAATTCCAATGGCCATGTCATTTTATTTTGAAACGAGCGGCACCGGAGCCTTGACTTATCATTTGGAGTAGATCCTTGGTCTCATTGTACCATTATTTTTCAATACTCAGTGTGAGGGTCACTTTTGGTGTGATGAGAACGGCTTCTTTCCTTACACGTTACCATATGTGCATACAGAATCCAGATCTAGTAGACCGTGTCTTCTCATCCTTGTTTTCCTTCCTCATCGTCCAGTCATCTTCTGCCTTTAACTGGAATGGTCACGAGGGAGCATGTTGTAGTGAGTTAAATTTCTATGCTGAGTACTTCGTAAGGAGGGAGGTACGTGGGGACATAGGTATGCCCCTAAAGCTGCAGTCCGTTGGCGCTCATCACTGGGCCTTGTGTCTCATCGCACACGAGCTGCACTTGCCCTGGCATCTGTGACTCTGTGTGGCCGCTTATGCACGGTTGACTTTTGGTCACAGCTTAGCATTGCCGACATTGGGCAGTGAGCAAAATTGACTGGTAGATACCTATCCAACATTTGGTGATAGTGACGACCGTACTCGGCAGTAGCGTCAAGTGCAGGCCCGACCTGTGATCGCACAGCCTCCTCGTCCGGCCAACATTTGGTGGGAATAAGATGGTGGGTTGGAAGCTGCTAGTGAGAAATTGAAGGGAACGGCCTGTAACACGCCGGAAAGGTGGGACCATCATGGGGTGTCCATCCGTAGGAGATGCGGCTTTGGCGCTGTGGCGGCTAAATATTTGGGTTTCGTGTTGGTTAGCTATTTACCTGCTTGTTAGCTTGTTTGAAGGCGACTAGTGTCATTGCCATGGTTGGATTGAAACACCGGTTGAGACAGAGTTGATCGAGACGGGATCCAAGTGGATCGTGGCCAGTAACTTGTCTCAATGTTCTCTACTGCTCCTTCGTAGTTGTTACTATCCACTATCTACTCCGTACCTTGAATGACCCGATGATTGAAGCCTGGTGTTTAAATGTGCTATTAATGACAGGCTGAGAAGTGACAGCTCATTCCTTCTGTGGTTCCAAATCAAGGGCGCTTTTCTCCTCTATTCTTAGTGAGAGATCTCAGGTCTTCTTCATCGCGAGTTCTGGGTCTCTCGTTTGATAGTAGTCAATAATAGACACAATAGTAGGACAGGATTGCTATTTGCTACCTGTATCCATAGAGTTTGACAAATATAGCCTCAACTGTATGACGAATAAACTATTCTTGACGAGTTCATCGTCCTGTCCCGTATTCATCTTCATTAACTGTAATTATTTTCTGCTGCAAAGGCTCTCTCCAGATATCAAGTCACAGATTCGCGCCTCTCGTATACGATCGACGAAGAAGAACCCTCAATGATCATTCTCATAGGAAAAGCGAAGGTTTCTATAATTTTACCTTAGTATATACATCCACAGCGGCCCCTCTCTGCGTGATCCAAGGTTCCGTCGCGGCCAACACCCGGACTTTTCGTGTGCCTGTCTTACCTCAGGTTCACCCCCTAAACTCAACAATAAGAAGAAGAAGAATCAATAAGGGAAAATTCTTCCGTTCAGCTCCTTCTCGTACCAAACTTCAACAAGCTATGGACTAGTCCTTGAAGAATTGAAGGTAACTGTCGATATAAACCGTCTGTCAACGCTGAAATTGAGATCGAGTCTCCATATCGATAAGTCACTACTATCATAACTACTGCCGATCATCAGCGACAAATATTGGGTCTCCTGTACCAACTCTATATTCCTGTAAACAACTCTCGACATCTCTCCTCTATCTACCTAGGTGCTACTACTCCTTCCATCTATGCATTCGTGACATGCCCCCCGACTTTCTCTTCGGGAATCTCTCGGTAAGTGTTATTTCCCTCTATTCCTTTGCTTGTTCCTGACCAAAAGCTGCCCCACCCCACTTTGGCCGTTCCGCTCCCTGTTATTATTGCTTTCTCCAGCCCCTCCGCATCACGATACTATCGACCTTCCTTCTCCTCCTCTGTTTCCCGCGCTCTGCCATTTGTTCTTCTGCGTGTCTTAAACGACACATACTCTGTACCCTCCTTCTGCAAGCTATCCCATACATCAAATCTGGCTGTCGGAACGGCAAACGAGGATAGCGGCTAAATCCATTCAGGGGAACAACAGGTAGCCATTATCAGTTACCTGGGGAAGTATCCAGTCTTGGAAACCACAGAAACTAAAGCTTGAGCTTCGGTATGGTCTTTTGATCCCGTTCACCCTTCTTGGTCTTCGTCTTCCCTTAAAAAGTCATTGACGGCCCTTATATTGAAGCTTCTTTCAACTATCAGACTGACTCGACGCCGTCTAGGACGTCGACGCATTCATCCAAAGCGCTTTGTGGATACACCTCAAGCTCATCAACCGGATTACTTGAATTCGACTCCCTATACCCTCGAAAGACCAGCGTGCTTATCTGATCCATCCTTTCGATTTCATATTACTACGCTGCTGTATACTCATTCAGCCCCCAGTACGGATCTTACCCCGCTTCAAGCCTTCCGCAGTTTCCAGGCGACTTTCAGCAGTTCGAGTGCGACCGCGGTATGAGAATTGGCTACAATTAAATCAAGAATTATCGTCCAAAGCTACGATTACAAACCTTAAACGAATGTAAGCGCTGACTTTCACTATCTGTTTCCGAGCCACTGTGGCTCGTCGGGTTGCATGCCAAATAGTACTCGAGAGGCCCTCTAGCAAGAGAGTGGCAACTCCTGTTCTGAGGCTTCTTGAGCAATTCCAACAAAGAGGCACCGTGCGGTGGTGACCTTGAGCATGGTCCGATTTGCGACTATCCCTTTTGTAACCCAAGAGCTCTTGACTAACCTTCTTTGATGCTGAAAGTTAGCAACCATGGTGCAGCAGCCTCCTCAAGGAGGATCGAGGAAGATCTCCTTCAACGTCTCTGAGCAATATGAAATTCAAGATGTTATTGGAGAGGGTGCTTACGGGGTCGTTTGGTGGGTGATCTCTGTTGTCAATAGCGACAATCAGGCTCGGATACTGACTTGTTCCAGCTCGGCTATCCACAAACCCTCTGGCCAGAAAGTTGCCATTAAGAAGATTACGCCCTTCGATCACTCCATGTTCTGCTTGCGGACTTTGCGTGAAATGAAGTTACTGCGCTACTTTAACCACGAAAACATCATTTCGATCTTGGATATTCAGAGACCCCGCAACTATGAGAGCTTCAATGAGGTGTATTTGATTCAGGTACATTCTTCAACACACGCGCACGCGTCTAGAACTCGGAAGGCTGATCGCATGGACAGGAGTTGATGGAAACCGATATGCATCGTGTCATCCGCACCCAGGATCTCTCTGATGACCACTGCCAATACTTTATCTACCAAACGCTCCGTGCACTCAAAGCCATGCACTCAGCTAACGTGCTGCACCGTGACCTGAAGCCCTCGAATCTGCTACTCAACGCCAACTGTGACCTGAAAGTCTGCGACTTTGGCTTGGCTCGGTCGGCTGCCTCGACCGATGACAACTCAGGTTTTATGACGGAATACGTTGCGACTCGGTGGTACCGTGCGCCGGAGATCATGCTGACGTTCAAGGAGTATACGAAAGCCATTGATGTCTGGAGTGTTGGCTGCATCTTGGCCGAGATGCTGAGCGGGAAACCCTTGTTTCCCGGGAAAGACTGTAAGTTGCTGTTCTTCTGGAAATTCCCTTAGTGAAGCATTCCGCGACTGACTGAGCAGACCATCACCAATTGACCCTCATTCTGGATGTTCTCGGAACACCAACCATGGAAGACTACTACGGCATAAAATCGCGCCGGGCTCGAGAGTACATCCGCTCTCTTCCCTTCAAGAAGAAGATCCCCTTCAAGGCATTATTTCCCAAGAGCAACGAATTAGCATTGGATCTCCTGGAAAAGCTCCTGGCTTTCAACCCCGCAAAACGTATCACGGTCGAAGATGCTCTACGCCATCCGTATTTGGAGCCGTACCACGACCCCGACGATGAGCCCACGGCTCCCCCTATTCCCGAGGGCTTCTTCGATTTTGACAAGAACAAGGATGCTCTCAGCAAGGAGCAATTGAAAAGTCAGTTATCGGGTTATCCGTTTGTTTCAAGTAAAGACCGCTGACCAGTGATCCGCAGCCCTGATATACGAGGAAATCATGCGGTAGAGAGACTGTGGCGTCTCGTGCAGTACTCTTAGACTGTCTCCGATCCAACGGTAACTCTCCAGCAGACCTTGAGGGCAGGATGAAACTCAAGCATCTCACCCTCCGATCCAGGGATGGGTTAAGCTCCTGCACATATTGTCATAAGCGCATAGAAGGCTCAAGCGATATGCTCACACATTTCACGTATCGCAATCCTCAACAGCATTCAACTTCCACGACTCGTCGCATCATTGAACGTCTTTCCACAATACCCGATTCCGCCTAGGTCCTTCTGTTGTACTGAATAGGAGATCAGCGCCGGCCGTATGCTTTTGTTGTGAGCAAATTTCTATGTTGGCGTCCAGCTAGTTCTTTGTCAATCTAGAACGTCCATACCAAGTTTCTTGTATCTCGCGTCGGGTTTGATGAACGAAATTTCTTCCGGATGTGCAATACCGTCTTTCCATTCAGTCCGACCCTGTCAGCCATAATAGTGCTTGGGTATATTGAAGAATTACTATATCTTTACATCGTGCCTTGGAATCATCGCCAATGCGACGAAACGGCTAGGTATAAAACACAAGTACAGTAACAGTCATCAAGCACGCCTAGATCATATCCCCTTTCTCCGCCGCATGAACGCCTCAATGCCAGCACCAACACCTTCCGGACTAGGTTTCTCCGCACAGACATCAGGCTCAAATCCATAATTCTTGACAAGATGATCTCTCGTCGTAGGCCCGATAGTCGCAATGAAGACCCTCCTCTCCGTCCCGCCTGCACTCCCATCAACCAGCGCACCCGCACCTCCCGCAGAGGACTCTGTAGACGCAGAAAGGAAACCCAGAACACGAAGCATCGCATCACAGCCTGTCGGCGAGAACACAACCACCCAGATCACCCTCTCGTCCACGTCCCCGTCCCGATCAGCCAAATACTCCTGTCCGGCGCGCACGGCAGCCCGAAAATCACCTTCAAAGGACTCCATCACCCCCGTCTCATACACGACAAGCTCGTCGACCAGGATCCGCTTAGCGGGAGATAGGGATTCGGCCATGAGTGTTCTGGGTATGATATCCCGGCGCTGTTCGCCAACGAGGAAGAGGAGGGGTGGTTTCGCGGGCGGTGCGTGGGCGCCTGCGCCAGCATCTCCGCCATCATACAGCGTATTATAATGCTCCAGAATCGCAAGCGCAAGTTTCTGACCGTCTCCGGCGTCGGAGCCGTAGATCACCGCATGGGGCAAATGGGTGTCTCGTAACGTTGTAAGGGAGCGGGATGTCGCGGGCCCGACGGTGTACAGTATCAAGGAGCGGGATGCGTCTCTCGCTATTGAAACTATCGGAGCCCGTTAGCTTGTGCATATCCTTTCCCTCTCACCCCTTGGCTCTTTTGACCAAGTCCGCTGAGTGCAGGGCAAACGTACCATCCACCTCGGTCGTGACCAAGCGCGCGAACCCCTCCACAGCGCGCTGGCTGGTGAATATCAACCCGCCGTATTTCCGCCCCGGGCCGGCATTTAGACTGCCTGATGTGAAGAGATCTTTGACGGTGCGGACGTTCGTCTGGTTGAAATGGTGCTCGAGGACTGGGACGAAGGCGGGGTTGTAGCCGTGAGCGGAGAAGAATTCCTCGTAGCCATCGTGCGGGGTAGATTTCGTCTTGAGGAGCAGGATAGGTGTTGACGATGAGGATGAGAAGGAATATGAAGGCGAGGTTGTCATTTTTCTTCGATGTTCGATTGCTGAGTTCGTTTACTGGCGTTCATTTGATATGTGTGGGGTAAGATACGCCCGGGGAGTGAGGTGATTTGATCGGTGGAGTCTTCAGCAGAGCTGCGCGACGTGACAGTTTATAACCTCTTTCCTTGGCCCTCCAGCAAATGGCCTATTCCAATTGATGGATTAAGCCAGGCCATTTTAAAATCTAATTACCGTATGTACCACGGCTCTCTTGGAGCCTCTTCAACTACGTCATTACTGAATGGATATAACTGACACGCTGGGGATAACACAAGGAAATTGACTGGGTCTAGTAAACTTATGTACACACTTAAAAGAAACAGGGACAACTACTGGTCGTCAAGAACGTGCAAGTACTTCTTCTCCTCCTTTCTTTCGCGCTCCGTGGCCGGAGGCAGATCGTAGTAGGAGGAGCTTCTGTAGCCTTTCTGTAGGAGGAATCAGTATTGTTAACAAAACTTGAATGAAGGCGAATGACTTACCAAGTAGTGGAAGGTGAGGTCGCTGAGCTCGGCGGGCTCAATGCCCAAGTCTTTGAATGTCTTGGCGGTCTTGTCAATCGTCTGGTCAATGAACTCCCGCTCCACCTCATCGGCGGAGATGGTGTGCCACCAGAGGAGCTTGTTCAGGTAGTGAGCCGCAGGCTTCAGGACGGCCTTGGGAACGTTGATGTGGCGGCGGTGCTTGAGGATTTCGCGATCAACCAATTCGGCAATTTCCGCAGTAGAGTAATTCTTCGGCCCATAGAGCTCGAAAGTCTGTCCGGCAGTGGTGTCGTCGTGGAGCATCAACTCAAGGGCGGAGCCAACATCAATGACCTATGTAACATGATAAGCGTCACGCTCCGAATTGTTAGTTTGGTGCTGAGCTTACGTGAACGGGCCAGAAGCGTTCCTGCATGCGGTTGGAAGTGAAAAGGTTGGTGACACCGGCAAGCTTGTGGAGAAGATTGTCCTCGAAACCAAACATGGGAGCAGGCCGGACGATGGTAGTCTCGGGGTAAATTGAGCGAGCAACTTCCTCACCCCATCCCTGTACGATCAATCAGCATTTTCATGCAGCCACCGCTCGCTGGGGAGTCGAAACGGACCTTTGTCCTGAAAAACTCGGAGGGCGAGTTCTTGTCGGCATTATAGGAGGAGACGTGGATAAATCTGTCAACATCGTACTTGGCGACAGCCTCGGCAATGCGCTCAGTTCCATCGACATGAACGTCGGTGTAGGAGAAGTTCCTGCGAAGCATTAGCTGTGCCCAATCTCTTATCGAACGCCATGAAACGTGACGCGGCCACTCACTTCGTGGGATATTGACGACCAACAAGGTTGTAGACAACATCGGAGTGACGGACACTCTCCTCGATAGATTGGGTATTCCGCAGGTCGTATTCCTAAGCGTGCTCGAGTTAGCCGGAGGAAACAGCCTCCAGATCCTGAATTTAGATGTCCACGTACGATGAAGACCACTCTTCCGAGATCACCAGTCGGCTTGAGGTGTCTCTTAGTCATTTCCTCACGGAAGGGAACAAAAACCGTGCATCCCTGGTTGGCTAGCTGCGAATCAACGTCTGCTTCAACCCCGCGAGCCACCTCGTTGACCTACCGAGCTTGTTGACAATGTAACGACCGAGGAAGCCAGTAGCACCGAAAACAGTGGCGGTATGACCTAAAGCAAAGGTATTCATATTAGGCGAGCTGCAAGCGAAGTGAATTGCTGGCGATCTCTAGCATACCTCCAAGAGAAGACCTATAACAAAACTGCCTGTCAGCATCCCAGCTACCGGACAATTCCGACTCAATTGCTCTCACCGTCCGCCCTGGACCTTCAGAATTGGTTTCCCAGTTCGAGTAATCGCGACATCCTGGAGATTCCGGCGTTGCACTTGGAATTGGACCCGAGGGGCGGGGACGAATGCCCTCGACCCCAGAGCGGAATTGACGGCCCGGCACTTCTGCATGGTCTCTCTTCAGCTCGCGGTCCGAATGAGACCACCGTGTTGTGTCCGGATCGGTATTGCGTGGTTGTGAGAGAGATGGAGGTGAGAGCACAGCTCGGCAGGTAAGTTTCGGGCTTGATGCTGGACTGGTCGAAAGTCGTTCTCCGGAGGGCGAACTGCAGCACGGGACTTTTGCGCTAGTCCGAATTCGGACAGCAACCTCTAGCAATGTCAATGACCTACAATCAACACTCTTGCAGTGTAGGAATTTACTGCCGACTATTCGTCTCCATGAGGTGAATTGGATAATTTCGAGCGAAATTCGCACTCAAAGTCTAATTAACGCCAATCTATGCTGGGATACTACCATGTTGTGCCCTCAACACCATCTGACTATTCGGAAATTCTGATTGGACGACCAAGTTGACCAGCCATGAACTGACGGTGTCTATCTATACCGCTAATCCCATCTCTAATTCTTCCCTTGACCTCTTTCTGGCACTGGAAATGTTTTCGCCATCCGAAGCAGCTTCATTGCTCGGGTGTCTGACTGCGAGCTCCCACAGGAAGCTCATCTCTAGTGAGCCGAGTAGCCCTGTAGCCTGCAAACACCATCCTCATGTTATTGGTACAACCATCACAGTCTGTAGAATACAAAAACGAACATGCTTGAGAAGCTCACGCCTAATTGCGCTGAGCTCTAGCGATGAAGATAGTCTTCTTGAACTCTTTTCCCTCCTTTTTGAACACTATCGGATCTTGAATAACCTGGTAGTCGAACTTCTGGCCCATTCCGGCGTCTTTGAACAATTTTTGCATGTTTTCCAAGGTGAAGCCATGTGTTCTAACTGTCGCGCTTGCCTGTGGGAATGCATTGTGCAGGCCATTTGAGGGGTGTTCACCCTCCGGTACCAAATCGATAATCAAGAACATGCCGTCTTTCTTCAGCCGCTCACCAAGGCGTTTCAACGCCAAGTCAGGCTTGTCAAAGTGATGAAGGGCCATGCTCACAGCGACGAGATCAAAATCGAAGAACTCAGGCCCAGATAGACTGTCCGGCACGGGTTCAGCGAGGAGGTCGCCATGGTAGCCATGCATCTTATCCGCAAAGCCCGTTTCTTGGGCGTTGATGTTGAATTGCTTGATCATTTCTTCGGATACGTCCATGCCGACAATATGGTCGACGAACGGTGCCAGCGCCTTGTTTTCAGATTCAGCAGCATCCTCCATCACCTTGGAAGTCTGTTTGAGATACATACTGCTGAGAGAGCACCAGGCCCGCAAGCATACTCAAGCATTCTGACTTTACGATCTTTTCCCGACTGGGTGTCACTCCAGGTATCACTGATCCAGGAGCGACGTCCTTGAACCTCACTGAAGATCAATTCCTGGCCTTGTCGGAATTCCTCCCTGTAGGAGCTAGCTAGTTTACTGTGTGAATTTGTAAGGAAGGTACTCTGCATCCAGCAATGATCGTGGACTCACCTGAAATATTGTCTGTTTAACTCAGTAAAGTCCGACATCGTGACGAGTTTGAAGACTTCTGAGCGATATATGAAGAGATTGATGTGGAAGAATGCAAGGGAAGAGAGTAAGAGCGCTATAATCGGTTTCACTCAATTCAAGATAGCTACTATAGAGTAATAAAGTCTTGTTTTGAGTTGTCAAGTCTAAACCTGCCAAATATATACTAGCAATTCGGAGACATATCGGACACATTGCTAGAGGCGAACTACTACTAGATCCACTACCGGGGTCCTGGAACAGTTTAGTCGAACTGATATCTTGTTACCATACGCAAAAGGGGTACCTCTCTAGTATCTTAAAATAACATATGCACACAGCTCAAATGTGGGTCAGGATGCTACCTGCTGGAAAGCATTTAGAAAACGCAGTAGACGACGGAGTACATGGCAGGCGTAGCTTTGTAGGGATGTCATCTCTCCAGTAAGAGGTACTACGGCGGCGCAGAGACACCGCCCAAGCTCCTACGCAACTCCGCCATCTCTAAGACCAAAGCAACCTTGCTCTCACTATTCATTGAAACACTTTCTAAGTCCTTTCATCCGCCACTAATTAGCTCTTCATCTCAAATACCTGAGCCTCTTCTTCTTCCTTCCAAGCTACAGTCCGTGTCCTTGTATCCCTCGAAACCAGCATCTCTCCTTCACTTCTCCACCATGGAGAACCAGAAGATCTCCGATTTCCTGGCAGACCAGCTGCAACGAGCTCCAGAGCAGAGCCAGGCCTTCTTCCTCAGCTTTGAAGACTTCTGGGAACGGAAACTATGGCATCAATTGACCAACGCTCTGGTGGAGTTCTTCCAGTTACCCGAAAGCGCTCCTCAGCGGTTACCGATATTCAAGACGTTTGTTCTGAGCTTCGCCGACAAGATTAATCAGCTGAAGTTCGTCTCGTTGGGTTTGATGGCATCAACGGAATGCGCAGGTTTGTTTGAGATCCATCTTCTATTCTAGCTAGAAAGGGAGAACGCAAGGCAGCATTTGACTGACAGTCAATGGGGTGACAGATGACCAAGAGCGACTCTCCTTTCTTACATCACTTGCCGACAAAGTGAACAAAGCCGACACACAAGAAGCTTACGTGTATGCCCTTGCGGAAGTTGCAAACGTGAAGCAGCGACTACAGGATTTGGATGGAGCGCAAAAAGATTTGGAAGTATGCCAGAAGGTTTTGGACTCGTTCGATTCCGTCGAGACGGTGGTGCACGCTTCCTTTTACAAGGTCAACGCAGATTACTACCACGTAAGTTGAGCGACCGATTCGCATTGATTCCTCTGCTCGCGAACTAACCATGAACGTACGCCAAGGCCAAACAAGAATTCGCCGCCTATTACAAAAACGCCCTTCTTTACCTAGCCTGCATCAACTTGGAGGATCTCAGCGAGTCAGAGCGTGTCTCCCGCGCATACAGCCTGAGTGTCGCCGCCCTTGTCTCCGACACAATCTACAACTTTGGCGAACTCCTCCTGCACCCGATCCTGGACTCGCTCACCGAGACGCCGCACAGCTGGCTGCGCGACCTCCTGTTTGCATTCAACCGCGGCGACCTTACTGCGTACGATGTCCTGGCCGGCAACATCTCCAAGAACAAGCTACTTGAGCAGCATCGCATTTTCCTCTACCAGAAGATCTCCCTGTCAGCCCTCACAGAAATGGTCTTCCGTCGACCCCCGCACGACCGCAACCTCACATTCGCGTCGATCTCCTCGGAGACGAAGGTCAAACCTGAGGAGATCGAGCACCTGGTTATGAAGGCTTTGTCCTTGGGTCTTCTCAAGGGTGCTATTGATCAGGTTGCGCAGGTCGCTCAGATTCACTGGGTGCAGCCCAAGGTTCTGGATATGAAACAGATTGAAGGCATGCGCAATAGACTCAAGGATTGGGATGCTGGTGTGAACCAACTAGGTCACTGGATCGAAGGAGTTGGTAAGGATGTGTGGGCTGCCTAGAAAGTGGACCAGATAACATGATCGGTATCCTTATGAGCCCATGTTTCTGGCGTTCGAGGGTTACAATGGTACTATCTTGCATGTATGTACGAACCTTACTAGAACACTCTCAATAACTCGAAAACTACGAGAGCGATTGGTCCTTTCCAGTCAAGGATGAGCTTTATCTACAAGGAAATTGTAAAATACCAAAGGGGAGGATATACATATAGAATGATGTGACGGTGATGTATAAACACTAGCCCGAATGTCGAGCCAGACAAGTCCAGACCCCAGGCTTCAAAGAAGAGACGATCCTAGTAAGACACATCCAACCATCCAAGCAGGCCACCAGACACACCACACAACCACCTGAGTCCACATACCCCAGACATTCCATCCGAATGCTGCCTGAGTCAGAACCATCTCAACCGACACGCCTGAGTACCAACATGCCCCAATGAGAACCGCAGGAGGAGAAAGGACATTCAAGCCTAGCAAACCAAGTATAGCGATGGGGTATCGCAGAGCAGCTTTCGTCTGGGGATTGATTCTCTTGACGAAACTAAGTGGTGCGCAGAGTAGACCAACCATGAAAGAAAGAGAGAAGTTCAATGTGGCAAGGGTAGAGAGGAACAGGCCGAGAAGAAGGAGGGAGAAGGATTTAGTCAGGAAAAATTGCTGAGTTGTTGGAGAAGAACCAAACCCATGGTTCAAGAGGGCTGACACGATGAGGGGGAGGATGACCCCAGCTCCGAGACAAGTGTAGGTCGCGATCGTATAGTACTGTTGACAATGTTAGAGATCTTGACCACGTCAATGCAAAGTGAGGAGACCGACCTTGTGATGGATGTTATTGAAGATAAAAAGAGGGACCAGGCCAAGCAGGTGTAGCCCGATAACTAGGGTGAGCGGAAGCGCCAACTGTCGCTCCAGGACACTGCCAGGACGGGGTAGCTCCTTGGGATTTGGGTCATTCAATTCGCCATTTGTCTCAGTATTCGTTACTTGATCGGCCGGAGACTTCTTATCCTGGGGACCTTCTCCTTTCGTGGTAGAGGTCGCCTGAGCGTGCATATAATAGCCCGTACGCATCCACAAAGCAATCGCCATGATGGTGAAGTTTCCAGCAATCAGCATCGCACTTGGAAGGTAAGTACCTATACTGACGAAGCGATTGGTGTGCATCAGCAGATAGAAGAAGAAACTCTGGTGAAGGTGTTCTAGCAGGTTGTTGAGACTGCGACAGAGACTCTCCACAGTTCGACCTAGAGCCATCTCATCTTGCCAGCCATCTCCCTTCGTTTGCAGAGTGATCGCATCAATGTGGTACGGCATGAAACTACTATGTGCCCCGGTAGCGTGTCCGAATCCCTGCTTGACCATACCCCTAAGGATTGTCTGCAGGCGCTTTTGATAGCTATCATCATGCTCCCACATTTCCTGCAGGCTGGTTCCGATTCCCATCTGACCCCCGGCGATTGAAATAGCCGTATTAAATAAATCCAGATTGGGCAGTTGCCCGTTGACGCCATCGTAGACGATATGTAAAGACTCGAATCGATGGTCGAAGGGGTATTCAATAACGAGTCCTCCCTGTAGGGCACCGCTCTTCAGTGGTAGCGGCTGGACTGAGGACGGTTGCATGTCATGATACGCATCGATCCACGCCTGAGTTCCAGATTTGCTGTCTGGTGGAAAAAGAAAAATGATATCTTTGGACCACAAAGACCAACCTAGAGACGATCGTCATCAGCACGGCTTGAATGCCCCCTTCTCCACACTGCATCGCGATAAGTTTCGACCCACGCTTAAAGTATCTTGCCAGCGTCAGCGCAAGGCTGACCCCATTCAAGTTCAATTCCCCATCAGCAGTCTTCCAAGCAGCAACCAGCACAATCGCCTCCGTGGCATCGCCCCGCGGTGCATGGATGATCGCGTAAACATTCTGTCCCTCATGCGTGATACCCGAAGAAGTGTACTCGTACTTCTGCGTCGCAACTTTCAACCCGGCCGCTCGCAAGATCGACTGTATCTGATCGGAGATTCTAGTCGCAGATTTGGAATTAGCAATGGGACCACCAGACCACACGGCTAAGCAGTAGCAGCAACGTCGGACGTACTCTGGTGTCAATTCACTATCCTTCGCCTCCTGACTTTCCTGATTCCCAGAATTCAGCAAACTTTCGAGTTCCCTCTTGTACCCGCGAAAGATGTTCTGTTCGCTGCCTGAGAAGTATGCATGAACCTGGCCAGGCAAAAGCGCATTCTCGGAGATGTATGTTCGACGGGCGTATTCGTCGAGGGGAAGCAGAAGAAGCCAGACCACTCCTGCGATTATGCAAAGAAGCGAAAGTATATACGGCAGGCGTACGAAGAGAAACTGAGGATTGCTCCGCAATCTGCGGATCACGGCTGTCACCCGGTCACTGTCAGCTTAGTTCTATCTGAAGCTGCGTCTGATGATATTCTGGGGTAGATGCTAGGGGGATGCATCGCGCGCATTGAGATACACTTTGCTGATGGACCAAGTCTCTGAGCGTAATTTCGAAGAGTCTAACTTACATTTCAATGCCATGGAATTAAAGACATTCGGAAGTATCTTTCCATGCCGAGTGTTGTAGAATTGCGTAGAGGACAAGTTGAATGGATTGGAACCAGCGTCTCCGCAATAGCTGGTATCTAAATTTACGTCGGCCGGTAGTGACCACCTACACAACTCGCTCTGAGACTACAAGTGATGCAAATGAATTAACAAATTTTACCAGATACATTTAATGCTTCGTTAACAAGTATTTATTGATTAATATGCACACAAAATTAAAATTTCTTTCTGCTGAGTGTGGGTAGCTTCAAGGGCCGAGGCGCTGATTCGTGCCCAGATAGCTCAGAGGAGTGGGCCTCTCGCCCCCTGCAGCTGCCGTCGCCGTAGGAAGGACACCATAACGACCATAGGTTTTCTGATCTACTGACACGTAATGTGGCAGTCGTCCCAGTAGGTTTAGTTTTCCCTCAATCCATCTCAGGATCTTCTCTGGTGGCACAAGCACCTTGAGATACCCGAGGCCGACTAGAGAATGACAAATTAGTTTCAAGGCAAGAGCGCACAATGATAGGGAATACTCACGTAGATAGCCTATTATAATAGCGCTCAAGTGGCCCAAGAAGCTCGTGTTTGGCACGAATATCGATACGAGAGCACATGCGAACAGTGGGGACGTCCAGGTCGGAATCTTCGTTGTCCCAAGACTATTAACAATTAGATGATCTGAGGACTTCAACGTGACTCGTTCCAAGTTGGGATACCTGAAGTATGGGTTTGACTTAAATGTCTTAATAGCTTCAGAGCCTAGCAATAGGAACACCCAGACACTAAGGATATGTTAGAAAACTCTCACTTTCTGGGGTCTTCAAATCCCACCTTGCCCCAACCACAGCAGTGTTGCTGTGCAGGATGAATTTCTCAATCAGGATGTATATACCGGCAGGGAAGGTTGAGAGAGCTGTGCATAGATATTAGCCCACTGCAAACCGAGGTCTCCTTGATAGGGCCTTTCTGCGGTTCCCGAATCCAAACGGGGATGACATACGGCCCATAAATAGAGCAACCGCGGTCAATGTACCATGCTCGGCTTCGAATCGCTCCAGCAACGGTGTGAGAGCTAGCAGATTCACGAAAGCGTGAAAAAAGCCGACGTGAATGAATGGATAGGTGTTCAGTCGGTACACTATTTTCTCGCGTCAGAACTGTTCGCACGCAAAGACGTAACAATCGACTGCAGATTCGGCGGCACGGCCGAGATGGACATACTGGTACCGATTCCGATTTCACTCGGCGTCAATGATCCCCATTGTACCACGCTCCATATAGTTTGTAACTCGAGCAACCAAAATGCAACGATGACCAACAGTACAAGGCGTGTGAAAAGTGGTAATCGGAGTACATACGACCTCACCCTGGTAGGGTTGAATGGTAATGGCGGTAGTGCGGCAGGGGTTGCCATGTTGCTTGGTAGGAAAATGGCACGATAATCCCCAATTCACAGAATGCGCGAACGAATTGAGTATGCCGAAGGTGATGGTCAAGATAGGAATAAGGTGGATGAGTGTTCTGCTTGATTTGTGTTGAACTTCGCTGTTGTCTTGAGATCGAAGGGAAAGGGTTGACGTCGGTACAACCGAGGAAGCTATCGGACAATGGCTTCGAGAAGACCGAGGTCGTGATTCATCAATCAGTCAAGGACAATGCACTATATGTCGTAAACCAGAATTGCCAGGGCCCAGTGGCAGTGTCTAGGATGGATGCAAACAATGCAGAAGCCAGAAAACATGCGATGCTGATCACACGACTCGAAAAGTCCGATGTGATTTATGCAGAGATAGTCCAAGGGATATAAATCCTGTAAGACTAGACCGTGAGCTCGAACAAATACAAGGAGGTAATGCAGCAGCACTGAATTTGGACTGAAAGCAATCAATGCGCAGGGCTCTTTGAGGCTACTTTGTCTGAGTGGGCCTGTCAGTAACGCGGATCACGGGGTCACGTGTGCGATAAGCGCTATCGGTCCAGGTATCTCAGCATAAATACGAAAGTTGATCCTGAAAATTTGCAATCTCATTTTTCTAGCTCATTAAATCATGATCAATTATATATGAGATTTATATTGACTTATAACATCAGATTACAGGTACTGCTGGAACCACGCAACAGCCTGGTAGAAGGCCTGCTCCTTGCAGAACTTGAAGTGCTTGTTGCTCAAGTCTGCACGGACAGCGAAGCCATGTGTAACACCGCTGAACAGATTGATCTGCCAGGGCTGACCTGTCTTGATCAGAATATCCTCGGACTCGTGGCGGAGCTGAGTGGTGAAGATGTTGTCGATTTCTAACATATTCTCAACGTCAGTTATGATACTGATAGTAACCTAACCCATCCTCGCGGACCAACTTACCGGAGGCAGCGATAGAAAGAGGCCCAGCGATAGCAGCGAGCTCCTCCTTGGAGATAAAGGAGGGGTGAGCGGTGTAACCGACGTCGATCTTACCGGGCTTCAAGAAGCGGCAGACATACTGATCGAAAGAGCCTTGTTAGGAACGGGATACACCAACAAACGCATCTTGCAGGTTTCGAAGCATGTAGCTTACCTTGCCACCAAAGCAGTAACCGACACCGGCGATTCTCTTGACTCCCAAGTCCTGTCTGAGGTACTTGATTGTAGACTCGACAACAGGGTCAACGTTGKCGATCTGGTGCTTAGGAAGCCAGGCGGGAAGATCAGCCTTGCCAGATTCCATATCACTGAGCTTGATAGCATCCTTCTGGAAGAGGTCGGGAATAACGGCGAGGTATCCATTGGCAGCGAATTCGTCGGCAAGCATCTGGGCGTTGACATAGATACCGAAGATGTCGCTCAATATGACGACGGCCTTCTCGGGGCTCTTGTTGTCCTTGGGGTATGAGATGTAGGTTTCAACTTTGAAGACTCAGCACGGAGACCTGTTGTGTCAAGAAAGGAGTAGCAAGGCTACTTACCACCCTCGAAAGTCTTGATTTCCCCAGCGGGATTACCTTCGTGCTTGAAACCAGAGGCACAGCAAGCTCCGGGCGGGTTGGATGCCATCTTTAAAAGGATATGAGTATAAAAAGCTGCGTGAAGAGCTTATTTGGACAAAGGCTGTGAAATATGGGAAAAGTAGCGGATAGATAACGCGGGACAGCCGCCCCTCTTTAATGCCCTCTTAAATGCCTGAAGGAACATCAAGGAACATCCATCCAATTCAGGCCCCCCTCCCCACTCTTGCCCCTCATGGACGCTTACTAATGGGTTACTCTTTCACGTATTACAAGACTGCAAGATAAAGTTACAGCTTTGACAGGAGTGCCTTGTTCCATTGATACGATCTAGAATAATGTCTGAATACCTGCGGAAACTAACCGGGCCTTATCACATCCCTCTGCAACGTCTGTTTGACATTGTTGACATCCACAAAGCCACCGAGGTAATTTTGAGGCATCGGGTAATCGGGAGTATGGCTAAGCTTTTTCTCCCCGTCGGCAGAGGCTCGGGGATAAACACACGGTAAATCCGTTAGAGCGAATTAGATCGAAGTCTCAAATTGATACGGACTAGCAGCAAAACGTGCCTTGCTGAGAACGATTGGCGGGACTCCCGCGGGAAGAGCCTCTATCGTTCTGCTTGGCTCGAGCTTTAAAATCATATTCAGGAGGTGGCGCTTGGACAAGACTCTGTACAATTGTTTCATGGTCCCTTTCGCCCTATATCCACCAAGACCATAAGAGATCTCTAGGTAGTATTCCCAAAAAATCCTGTCATATCATTGGTTATCAACCACCGCTCATTAGCCATTCCGTAAACCATGTGTATCGTTCATAAGCATCAAAAGGCGTCAAAAAAGTGAAAACCTGGCTGTGGTACATGGGGTATTATGTCCAGTCACCCAAGGCCAAACACCTGGTCATAGAAGTCAAATAGTGTAAGGGGTATAATGAGATCACAAGTAAATATTAAATCCTCCAGTTCATCCTGTTCATGTTGTTTTTTGTTCTTTTATTTTTCCCCCCTCGCCTTGATTCGTATCAAAAAATCAAGCTGAAGCGTGAAGAAGTGATCTAAAACCGGGCGGCGAGAAAATCATCTCAGCATAATTCAGGCGGCGGGGAACTGGAAAGGCGGCAGTTGTGGTCGTGACTCCTTCTTCACCGCCCAAGCTTTGAGGGCAATAGCCAAAATCTCACAAGCCATGATGAAGGCGGTCACACCCATTCCAACAGTGAACGTGAACATCGCATCCAGATCATAGTATTCCATGCTATCAACCACATTGCGGGTCTACCCACAAAGATCAGTAACAATTCCCAGGATTAAAAGTAAGGAAAGAGAGGGACACAAGACACTTACACTTAGCATGAAGATCAACCCGCCAGCAATCAGGCAGAAGGATGCCACAATCTCAGTTGGCGGGCGCGAGGGAAGATAGGAGGTCGGAGGCTTGAGGTATAGCAAAACATACGTCATGCCACGAGCCAAGGCGAACCCAACGAGAAGATTTCCCCATTGCTTGTGTACCATGGTCGAAATCATGCTCGTTTGATGGTGAGATCCCATCATCATTCCCAAAAGCAGGATAACAAGCGCAGGCATTGGATTGAGGGAGACGCCCTGAGTATCAGGGGTCTGCCAAGCAGGGTCTGCTGAACCATGCACGCCGGCATGAG
The DNA here is from genome assembly GCF_018340605.1 of Aspergillus pseudoviridinutans. Lineage (NCBI taxonomy): Eukaryota > Fungi > Ascomycota > Eurotiomycetes > Eurotiales > Aspergillaceae > Aspergillus > Aspergillus pseudoviridinutans. Next base: position 1,097,443 of record NW_025091289.1, on the reverse strand, counting down.
CGGGAGATTGCAGAACGGTACTGTTCAGCCAGCCTTTGACGCGCTTGGATTCGAACAGCATGCCGCAAAGGCCACCGCCGAAGAACATGATCGAAATCGACACATGCTCAAGGTCCGTAGCACTCCATGCGCCGCCCCAGCCAGCCAGATGTTCCAGAAAGACATTGCTTGCCCCGTAAAGGAAAATGACGAAAGATTCGGTAAACTCGCCAGAAGGAATCTTCGCCTTCCATTTTCCGACAATGGAGCTCGAGGGTTTGATGTTCCATGCCCAACCAAGATCTGCCCAGCAGCCCATCCAGCGGCCCAGGGTCAACACACCGTACCAGAAAAAGATTCCACCCTTTATGAAGTGCGCCAGGCCGTTGAAAACTTCGCTTCCCCGCTGCAGTTGAACTTAATTAGCGCAATCTTAGATCGAGAAATGAGGGAGATAGAGAGAAGGCTTACCATAATGCCACCATAAGTTACACCACCGGTTGCGATAGCGACGAAGCCAAAAGGCAGGATAATCCTGTCAATAACTAGAGATACAACACTCAAGACCCGGAGAACGCGACTAGATACCAAGCGAGGCACGCGACTGGCGAAAAACCGGCCTAAAACGGTGCTATGTAGCCAGCCGCGGGGAGCAGGCTCCTCAACTACTTGCTCGGGCTTCTCAAAGGTATCATATTCTTCTGAAGGAGATGAGCAGGAAGGTGAACTTGGCCGACTGTGAAGGGAGGAGGAGTTTCTCTCGGTGCCCTGGCCACTGTCTTTTGACCAGCGATAGGCATGACTTATTCCAGACGGATAAGGGTGCGAATTATCAGCCATTTCGTCGGTGGGCACAGGGAGGAATGCTGCCTGTTCGTACGACTTTGCTCTCTCGCCTCTGCCAGCATACGCGAAGATCAACGACATAATGACCTGTGCGCTGATTACCCAGGTCGCAATCCACCCAATCTTGTGATGAACATTGTTCTCATACAGATCAGGGGTCTGACTGTTGTAGATAATTCCGATAAGTAAACCCAAGGCATTGCACACCAGGAAGGAAAATTGCGATGGCAGTGCAAATCGCGAACGCGCGATACTGAACATGACGGCTGTGACAGCACTGATCAGCAAAGATCCCGAAGATGGTGGTTGCTGGAATTTCTTACCTGTAGGCAGGACGAAACACCATGCAATGATCATGAGAGCGATGTGAGCCATTATGGTGCCCGAATGCTTCCCGTAAGCGAAATAACTCATGGGAGATTCATCGTTTGCGTCTTTATGCGGCTCCGACTTTGTTGTGTCTTCCATGTTCATGCCCATGTCCATTTCCATGGATTCATCGTCTCCGTGAGGAAGTGCATTGGCGATGGATACTAGTAAGAAAGAAGCCGCAAATGCGGCGCGGGATGCTGCTCGCAGCATGGGCGATTTGGTTATTGTATTATGGGGATAAGGGCTGAGCTAGAAGGTTGTTCTGGGAGGGCAGCGACTACAGAGAGCTGGAGTTGAGGAACCCAAGCTCCAGCTCGTCTGATGATTATTCCGATGGCCGGATTGTGAGAATTTTCTGATTGCGCAAAACCGCAGCTGTATGAGTTGCGGTGTTGAAGTGCTACCGGCCCTGGCGCGCAATAATTACGTTGGGTATGCTTGTAGGGCTGAAGTATGAGGGAGACAGCCGAAGGAAAAGGGAAAAGGGAGAAGTAAGAATGAAATGGGAGACAGGGGAGGGGGAGTAGATTAAGAGGTAAGGTGCGAGGCCAGATATTCTCTCTGTATTTTCCTTCTTTTTTCCCTTTTGCTCTCTCTTTATATGCGACGATGACTTTTTAATAATTTGGAGTTTCGCTCTGATTCTTTCGGAGCAGGCGGGGATAAGGCGCCGTCCGCCGAGAAGGACGTGGAAACAAAGCAGCTCTCCAAAGCTCCGTATGCCGAATAGCACGGCGGTGGAGAATAATAATTACCTAGCGCTACCGTGCTTGGCTTGAATTGTCCTGATGGCCTCTGATATTCGATAAATTCCGGCGTTTTTCGACCTAGAAAATATCAAGCGATGCAAAAATATCATGCCATTTTATGATGCTAATGAGTATGATATGAGTGACGATGACGATGACTTTGTCGCTTATAAGTCGTTCTACCTGGATCAGAGCTCCGGAATGGTCATAGAGACCGTCATCATGCGGAGTCTTTGGGACGTGGTATGAGTAATTATTTGAGGGTTTTTGGTAAGAAATTTTTTTTCCTTCCTCCCTTATTTTTCGTTTTCAAAATGGGTCGGTCTGGAACGCCAGGGAACTACAGAGTATGTATCCCAGGATCACCTGAGATCGCCTACTGATTCGAATGATGTCAGTGTTGATATCACTGATTTTCTCTCGACACCTATGCCTAAAGCATTTACTTGAGCTTGAAGCAGACTACAAGATCAAACCCAGCTCTCAACTGCAGTACAATAGCAACAATAACAAACAATTACCCTCCAGATCTTCCAACAGAAGAATAGGTAGTGTGGAACAAATTGTTTTTCTTCTCGGATGCTCGGATCCATCGGAGGCGTCATCCCGCCGTATCCTTGAATTACCAATTATGGACTAGCCCGTGACCAGCCAGCCAAGTCACTATTGCACCAGTCCGCGCCGTGGGATGACCTCATTCCAAGGTACCTTTAGCGCCTGAATCGGAGCTACTAGGGATTAGGCATTGACCACTTTTGCTGACGGGGCCAAATTACTCTATTTGTACGTCCCTTTTTGGACTGGATTATTTTTGAGAACTCACACTGCAAGTAATATGATCGAAGTTCCGATTCGTCCGTTATCCACACATGCTTATTACAGGCACTCACCGCTAATGATCTGGTCTGATCCGTGCGGCTCATTGCTGTCTCAACGTACCTAGATACTTCTGCCTAGCCTGATTTTTTGGGCAAGTACCTACCTATCGCCAGAAGGTGTCACTTGATCATTACCGGGGTTGTGATTCGCTATTTCTGTAACTCCGTATGAGTACAAAGATTGGATGAAATTGTCTGTGCCGAAGCGACGACATTCTGCCTTACCAACTTCTGTGGGGCCTCTGCCGATCTCTAACAATAATGATAGAGGGCACAATATTGCTGTTATTCATGATTTGTAAGGCGTGCAACAGAGCCGAAAACTATCAAAGGCACTTATTCATTCAATGGGACAAAGGGCAAGTAAACACGAATACATACAGCTCAATAGGAAGAGTTATTTAATGCAGAGTGACAATATAGGTAGTTATATGAGTTCATCATCTTCTCCTTGCATTTGAAATCGAGCAAAGGCACCAACTATTACTGGATAAGGAATGACATTTGCGCGTGATGGGAAAAAAGAATGTATTAAAGGTAGAGAAAGATACTGCCGAAGTCCGAGATCTGTACCCCTCTTCCCTGGAATTGTTCTTCAAAGATCATCGGCTATTGTCAACCTACTTATGCATACCTACTCAGCTCCAGGCGCAAACACTTCCTTCCGGCAACGCGAAGCTGGGAATGAGCTGATGTCACGTTATGCTGGTAATGGAAGGTATCCGAATTCCATGCGCAGAGTACGGAGTATCTGCTTTGAAGACAGGAAACTCAATGCCAAGAATCCCACCTAAAGTCATTGGGATGAGCTGGAGATGAAAGGACGGGGCACCTTTTAAGCGAGTATACAACAACGGCATGGATGCATCCATACTCCGCCGAGTACGGCCAATCAATTCGATTAGCTGCAATCAAAGCTCGGGCAGGTTTCCCTTCATCATCAGTTCCTCGAAGAGACCCCGCCAAGCGGAATACCTGGCACGTTGGCTAATGTTGGTGACACGACATCCACTAATTACCTTAATAATAAGACTGTATCGGTAATTTTGAATTTTCTGTCTGCCTGTGCCAAGCCGAGTTGACTGATAAGAGTTCTCGTGATAGTAAGGTACTTCCGTACCAGCTCCCTGAAATACCTTAGACTAACAATAATTACATTATTGACTAGGCCGACTCATCTGACAGCCAGGTGCCGATCCATTCTTGGCATGATTGGCTAGTAAGAACGGATTAAGGAATCGGCCTGCATCCGCGATCCGCGAGCTTCCGTGAGAATGAACTACCAACTCCCAGTTCCAGTTTCTCTCAGGAATAAAGTTCTCGGCGTCCTGAACAGTCGATATTTGAGGTGAAAACGGGCAGATACTCACTCTATATGCACGCACCTGTATCATCAAACACACGACCCGTCTTTTGGGATTGGCGAGTGATTACGGACACACGGCACCTGCTGACCTGATGTGCTTCTCGATCTTTCTATGCTTGCGTCCTTACGGAGTAGAGTGGTGTGACTCATAACATGGATCAGCGAGCCTCTGGTCATCCTGCTTTCCGTCAATTGTTGCGGCCGTCGAGAACTTCGTGTTGGAGTATCTATTGAGACCTCTAGCTTCTTGTCGTGGCCGAGATACTGCGGCATCATGTTGGCTGCTTCGTATGACTGTGGTGAAGCTTAGAACTCTTTGTGCTGTATAGATCCTCTCCACATTAACATCTGTCAGTGTCAGAACTTATTTAATCAATGTAATGCGGTACCCCGGAAATTCATTCAATCCTTTGTCAATTCATGTGTAACAGCTAAGTACGGGCTGAAGTTGCCGAAGTACCTAAGTGGTACCTAGAGTACTCCGTACAGCTGAGCACCAAATCACAGCGGCACATTACCAGGGTGAAAATAATGCAGACAGGTCATCGAGAATCGTGCCATGGTGACAGGTAAAACCAACCAATCAGAAATTATGATCGCCGGCTGGAACTCGGGGACTCGGAAACTTCAGGTACCCCATCTGCACTGTCGGATATATCGCGAAACCAGTCTCGGAAACATAGGGTATTGCAGTTGCACAACATTTGTCCCGATGCATAAATCCTCAACACAAGAGCATGACCCATATGCGAAGACCGGCACTTTACTCCGTACCACGCCCAGAGGCCCCAGTCACTGTTGGGATTATCAACAGATCCATTTCTTTAGTAGCTCCATAGATACTTCCTCGGGAATTGATTCCTCTCACATCGGAAAATCGGCACATTGCTAAGGAAATATCAACGGGTTCCCAGAAGATGACCCGCTGCTCGCGCTACTGTGTAGGAGCTAACTGGTGTTCCAATACTCATCACTGAGTCAGTGACTCTGCTGACTTTGAGCTCATCCTGCGGAAGGAACTTAAAGAGTAATATCTACCCCAGGTATATCATGCAGGTAATCCCGCGCCCTGAATGCGAACAAATGTCGGATTGTCGTACGAGTCCTCGGCTATTCTTCCCAAGGGTAACTCACCATGAGTCTTGAGACCACTCACTATTGTAACCATCAGTCATCGCCTGCATGGAGTTACAACCTGTACACCTCTTGGAATCAAGTCCCAAAGAAAGCGCGCACTCCATAATCATATCAGGAATCTCATTCATCATCCACCTCTGGCGGAAAAAGACGCCCTGTTGGTCGCGCACACAACCGTATGACTAGACAAGCTTGACCGCAGCTGAAGTGAGCAGAAGACAGCTTTTCGAACGCTGCGCGAGGACGATTAAAATGCAGAACATTGAGATTCGGTCTATGTGGTGGTTTTGTTGTTGTAATGCCATAATCTGTCAACGTCCAGCCCTGCATACGTTGACAGATATGCTTTGAGAGTTGCGAGTACCTTCCCTCCACAGGACCGTTGTTCAACAGCCGCAAACAGAAACGGAGCTGTCTGTGTGGCACATATCACTGTCGACATGCCGTACGCACTCTCAACTTGAGACCGACTTTTACCACAGCAAATAGTGCTTCGCTTGCCGGACTTTCATAAGCTTTTCGATTTGTAGGCTAAATGCAGCTCAATGATCTAGCACACGCTAGTGACAATCCATAATGGCGACCATACGTGCTTGCTCCAGGGCGCTCTTTCTCTATGGGGCATTGTTAGGCGCGCGTGGCTTCTCCCGCAATGATGCGGGATTCACTCCATTCTGAAAGCTTCCCAATTAACGGTATCCACGAGAAGATGTGGCTTGTCCACAATTAGGGATTGACCACCCATCCGCATTGGTTTGAGATACGGACTTGGAACTGGATGTAGGCCTAGAAGTAATGTTGACTGTTCTATGTAAACAGATTCAGCGGTATAATTTTATTTCTCATTGTCGATCGTGTAATGATAAAGAAAAGGTAGCTTTAAGCTTATCCTCGAGTTGATGAGCGGATAAGGTCGTTTCTTGCTTCATCCTAATTCAGGCACTGCGGAGAAACAAAGCGCCGTGGACTTGGTGACGGGGCGCTAAGCCTAAATAATGAGCCTCAAAGTCACATGACCGTCGTAGCCTAATTGATCTAGAAACGGCTTAGCGCTAATCAAGCGAGATGGCCCGAGCCCGGCAGCGGAACTGAGGCACACAACGCATTTTCAACCCTAATATCTTTTATCCTCAACGCCCAGCGCCAGCGACGACAACCACCTGCCAAACACCGTCAACCCCCAGGTTTCCTCGTCTCAGATTCAAGATGACTCACGAGTCCGTTTGGTACAGCCGGCCCCGCAAGTAAGGATATTCTTCAATTCTGGGAGTGTCGATACGCTTTGGCTAATGTGTTACCGTTTTCCCTCGATAGGTTCGGCAAGGGTTCCCGTGAATGGTGTGTGAACGAAATTCCCTAGGCGATACGAGGAGGATAGGTCGAAATATTTTGGTTTGCGAGCAGGAATGGCTAATCAGATATTCGCGTCGAAACAGCCGTGTTTGCGCCCACCGCGCTGGTCTCATCCGCAAGTACGGGGTATGGAAATGAGCCAACTATCGTGAATAACGTGCGTTGGATATGCGACTGATAGTGGTTATAGATGGACATCTGCAGACAGTGCTTCCGTGAGAAGGCTCAGGACATCGGTTTCTACAAGGTTGGTTCCCACATACACCGCAGAGTCGGAACACCATGGCCAGGTTCAACCCGACGACACTTCCGGAGAACTGGTTGGCAGAAGAAGAGCGGATCACTAACAGATTATCTCTACATCCAGTACCGTTAAATCTGCTTTCTCGATCCATTTCCTGTTTCACGACGAATCGTTACGTGCTCGGCGCTCGGTAGCTACCATGGAGGAAAATCAAAAAGGAATCATATCCGCTTGAATTCCAACGGGGGAAAATAGGAAAGAGGAAGAGGAGATGCTGGTGTGAACAACCCAAAAGGTGTTATGTCGAAACCTTTTATCTTTCCAATTCAATATTCAAATTGAATTCATGAGGATCTTTCTCCCGTCCTTTCCACCTTTACCGACACCTCGAGCCCGCCATAGCGAAACAGTGTGGTGAATGTGACGAATTCGACTGCAATTGGGTCAATACCACCTGTAGACGACCATTTCTAGTAAGGCTACATACGGACGTAGCGGCCGGTTGTAACAGTATGAAATTTTCCTTTCGTCTAGCCCTCCGGTGCGGCATCGTTCACTTCACTTTTACACTCTTATGACTCGAGAAACATAACCCATCGCGTAGCAAAGATTCCGGGTCTTGACCGTGCGGTCACCAATGTTGCTCTTTGTAGAGACACAGATTATCTGCTATTGCAACTGAGCGTTTTCAAAACACAACGTCCAACGTATGGTGAGAAAACTGCTGGAATCAAATTCTAGCAATCACCGAGCCATGTCTTGCACAAGCATTTTAGCACGGTATTCTAATTACCTGCCTAGTGAGAGACGCAATCAAATACAGATAACGTTGAGGCCCTCCCGATTGGAATTCAAATAAGACCCGCGAATTGAACTCCGGTGCCATGAACTCCTGTCTGCTAGAGCCAGGAGGGGGAAAACAAAGATGGTTGCCTCTCTATTGAAGATTGAAGGGTACCGAGGCAATGCAACCAGCTACTGCAAAGAAGCAGTAAACAATCGTAGATTGTAAAACAAGAGATAGGCATCGGCGTTGAGGACTTCAGCCTCGGTGGCCGCAGTGACCTGATCATCGTTGAACAGTACCCACTGTCGAGAGAAGAATTAGTCATGTCAACAATGCCATGCCTTGTCTCCTGAGAGCACACACGAGGCATAAGCCACTAAATAACGGGTAGACAAACCTGGTCGCCCTGCTTGCAATAGACGTAGTAGTGTCCAGCGTCCAATTTGCCTTTGTGGACAACTGCAGAAGAAAGATCATAGATGAATTTGGATTTGTCAAGATCCTCCCTGTGCCGATGTGTCGTATATGGGAGCATGTTGATCGACAAAGGGAAATCGACTCTGCCTTCCACTTTCTCCGACACTGCTGAGCTATGCTCGAAGCGCTGAATATCATGTTAGCCAGGTCCACCACGGTCGTCAGAGACGAGAGACACACCTTCAGCTGCATGCAGAGAATCGCCGGCAATTTCTTGATTCGCAAACGCTTTGTTGCTTTCTGAGGCGTACCTCCACACTCACTGCAATTGTAAACACCTGCCATCAGCCTTTCTGGCGACGTAAAGCTCTCCAGGCAACCATTTAGCGTAGGTGTCGTTGAGGGCCCGACACCACCGCCCATGGCCCGTTTCTTCGCCTGTACCTGAACATCCAGACTCAGATCGAGCATAGGATCTTCCGTTTTTGTAATGTTGCCGCAATTATCGCACATCACACTACTTTTAAGCTTGCCATAAAATGTTTGGTGAAAAAAGCAAGGACACCCTTGGTCGTGATCATCCACGTGTCCTTCAGTGCTCGCATGTAGCTTGTCGACGAGGAATTGGTAGTACTCGTGTGCGTCCTGCTGGTGGTAACCTGCCAAAGTCTACGAAGCGTCAGCAACTTTTAATGTCCCAAGAGCCGGTCAAGAAGCCACCTACAGGACTCGCACGCCATGATGCTAGAAGGAGATTCAATGCTGCAAATCCTTCTGCTTTGTCGCTGCTGTTGAAGTCGGCAAACGCCTCTGCAACTGCGCAGCCTACGCAATCCGGGACAGAACAATCGTGTGACTGATGGCCATTCCCCAAGAAATAGGCATTCAGGATGGGATCATGCAGTAAGGTCTGCAGGATGACGTTGAGATAACATGTTTGTCCGAGATTGTACAGACCTCTGACGCCTTGCTTTGCACAAGCGCGCTTGTTGGCGTTGTTTCTGACAAACTGTTCATCAGAAGAACTTTCGCTTGATCTCCGTCTCCTAGATGCTGCTGGACTTTAACAGGTTGAACGAAATCAACATAGACAGGATGCGAACCTTGGTGCATTCCATAAGGTAACGATCGAAGACGTTCCAAGTCATGGTCATAGACGAGGTCACCGCAACCTTGGCAGAACAGAGTACGTCCTCTTGACTCCATGTCTGGCGGTGTCAGCTACCTTCTACAGTAGAGTCGCCCTAGATTGACTTACAGAACTGATGCCCAGTCTCTTTCGCATGAGCTTGTCTATCGGCAGGGGCGCACACTTCAGAGCAAGTCAAGCACGTGTATTTTGGCCTTAGCAGAGAAGCAGTACGCAGGCCTCCCTTTTGCTTCGGAAAATCATCCACCGTTAAAGGCTTAGGAAACAGAGGTAATGGCCTAGGAGCCAGAGCATTGTGAGTTTTAAGGAATGAGCTCTTGAACTGATCGGCAGTGTTTCCACTCTGAGTCAGTATTGCGGCGAGATGCTCTTACTAAAAGTCAGTTTGAAGATCTATAGAGAGGACGGTATCGTGATGATGCCTGCTTACCGCAACCGAACTCAGCCTCCGAGAGAAGGGACGCGGAACTAATGCTAGCCATGGTGACGAGGAGAAGCTGTTCCAAGGATGTTGTAGAAAGAAAAGATCGAGATGACAGGGTATTAGAAGAATTAAAGAAGACTTGAGAGTCTGAAAGGAAAAGCTTCAGAATATATAAGACGACTGGGAAAGGCGTCTACCAACAGATACCTTGACTCTTGAGGCCGAGGAAGGACAATAAGCTCAAGTTAAGTGCGGATGAATGCAAAGCATTCATGAATAGAAGTCGTGAAAGACCTTGTATGGGTTCACAATCGCATTGTGAAGCTTTCAGAGGCCAGCCTCTCAATCGACAATAGAAATCTTCAGCGTTGTGTTGCCCAAGGTCTAGTCTATTGACGGCTGTGGTGAACCTCACTCTCCCCTGCTACCACTCAGTGTTCCGTGCGGATCGGATTGGCACTGAAGCGACCTGAGGAGCGAATAAATGAACCAGCAGCAACACTTGATAAAAAGTGAAGCTTGAACTGCAGATGACTAACTTTGTTAAAATGATATGTGTTTCCTCAAGATTATTGAGCCGAAACTATGTGACGCCACAGAAGCTTTGTAGACGGCTCGATGTTGGTTAAGAGATCTTTTCTCCTCAGGGTCCGCCGCTCGGAGCGATAAGGAACCGGGCCTACTGCTGGGGATCCGCAATCCCGGGGAATACGCCGCCTTTTTGGGGAGATATCTAAAAGTAAGGTCTACTTGTAACGTCTCATATTGCGCTCGTGAAATAAAATCTAAGAATTGCGTAGGCCTTGACTTTATAGAGATAGTTTCATTTCGCATTGAATGTCACTAATCTGGCTTCAGGTGGCAACGCAAGTTAGAAATCCATCTCAACAACAGTAGCCCATGAAAAGAGAAGGGCTACGGTTCGAATCGAGGCAGACGTATGCTAGCGAAGCAGCCCAGGCACTTTGTGACGCTCTGATTGATCTGGTATAGCTGTGCCTCCACCATTGAACCGGTCCAGCGCGTCTCCGTCAGACCTCTGCTTCTTGATCTCCAGTTCTCGACAGTGCTGTCAATATTCCTTATCTTGAATTATGGGAAAAGTCCGCATGAGCACAGTTGTGTACTGGGATATCCGGTTGTATAACTGTTATTCCCAGAAGAGCGCTCACCGAACACCTCTACCTCGAGGCAATGCGCTGGGCCGAGCCCGATTAGTCCCTCTTGTTGTATAGCGACCGCGTGTCGACCCGCGTGTCGAAGACCCCCGAGTAGCTCCTCGAGAAGGGATGGAGGATTTGGATGTGGGCTTTGAGGAGATCGTGCTAGGAGGATTCTCAACGAACGAGGTATCTGTCGTCCTGTGGCCCCGGGTCGTGGTCAGAATAAACCTCCAATGCGCAATGCTGCTATGACTTAGGAATAACTCACATGAATGTTGCCTCAGCATCAACAGCTCGTCGAACTTCTTCAGCTTCAGCCTCTGCAATCTTAGTGAGTATATTTGGTCGTGTTAATTTTGTCGAATACATGCTTTACAATACCTTTTTGAGCTTCAGCTTGTTTAGCTCTCCGGAATGAATCTGCTATTGGTGCCTAATTCTTAGTGAGCAAGGATCTAATTGGGAGGAAGGCTCATCCTGACGTACCTCCGGGAAGTCCACACAGAACGCATTCATATTTAAACCATAGAGGAAGCTGGCAAAGCTCTCGCTAAAACGTGTTAAACTCTCGTGCATCAACTGAAGGTGCATGAAATTCGCTTCAAGGTCTGCCATAGAATCTGCAAGTTCTGCAAACTGCGGCTCGAGAGCATTGATTGCGGGTTGTGTGTAGCTAGCATTGCTGATCCTCGTCCCATAACCATGGGCTTCGCGGATTGACGATCGAGAATTGGGCCTCAGAGGAGTCGTGGGCCTGGACGAAGGTCGCGGGCGCGAGGATGACCGGGGAAGAGCAGTTTCCATCATAGATTCGATTCTCACGGTTTCCCGACGTTCGAGGAAACCTGACCAGAAGTCTGAGTACGAAGCCTTTGTTGTTCCGGGGCCAACGATAAACAATCACAACGCGTGATGAATTAGGCCTAGGCAGCAAGATAGTTGGGCAGCTCAGCAAAGAATATCAATCATGGTTTGTAAATGATCACTATGGAAATGAATTTGTTGGAGACCCAAATCACCTCGGTAGTATTTACATATCGAGTGTTTCTGGCTTTTGCCTCGTTAATTAAAGAGTGGGTGCCGCATTGTTGATCCCCCGCTTTCCAGTTTGCGATTGGATCGGAAATTGAGGCGCCCCGAGGGTCCGTTGCGGCATTCATTATCCACAAAGCAATGATGATATAAATCGTTCGGGGTTGCCAAGGTAGAACCACTACTATTTAGTACTACTAATAATAATTGTCAAATTTCCCATCCTCGTGTGCGCTTGCCCCGTCTGGCATGAAATGAGGATAGGAACAACCAACAACATCACAGTCTTCACAACAGACCCCACCCTAGCCTCTCGTTATTAATCTCTCAGCACATGCATGCTTGTTCGTCTATTCGACGCCGTCTACTCCTTCCTTCGGCCAACTCCGTCCATTTCCGCTCATACTCCCTGCCATTATTACCGATTGGAGGCGCATCTAAGCCTTGTTCAGCTTCAGTCTCCTTAGCTAGACGATCAACCTTCACTGTAGCGTCATCGCGGAACAGCCCTCTGAGGAAGGCTTCATCATTTTGGACAGTTACATTCGCTCTTGCTGTCATTTGCGGAGGAGTTTGGTTACAGGATAAACGCTATCATCCCAAGGACGACTCGCCTGCTCCATCAACTTCGCAGAATATCCAGCCTGAACAGGAACCGTTTCTCGGCGTAATTGACACTCTTAAAACAATGCCTACCAATTTGCCTCCTGGAACCGTGGGGAATCTCACGGCAGAGCAGGAAGCGAAACTGCAGGAATTTTGGGTGCTGCTCCTGAAGGTCTTTGGCGTTAAACTTGATGCGCTGGAGTCAGCTAAGGAAGCACCGGCCAGCACGCCGCAGGAGAACAAGAAAGAGCCCAAGCGACGATTCGGACTGTTCGGTAGAGGCAAGGACAGTGAAGATGGCGCCGCGAGCGAGAAATCTGCGGAAGGAATCACAACCAACCTCGCGTCTATCAATATTTCTGATGGAGACGATAAGTATGGACAGTCGAAGGAGTTCCAGCAAACTCTGGTTGACATGTCGCCGGAGGAGATCCGGACAACATTCTGGACTATGGTTAAACAAGATAATCCCGATTCTCTGCTTTTACGCTTTCTACGGGCGCGCAAGTGGGATGTCAAAAACGCTCTCGTCATGTTTATTTCCACTATCCGCTGGAGGTTGATGGATGTGAAGGTGGATGACGATATCATGAAGAATGGCGAGCAGCATGCTCTCAAACAGTCGCAGAGTACCGACCCTACTGAAAAGAAAGCTGGTGAAGATTTCTTGATGCAAATGCGTCGGGGAAAGAGTTTCCTCCACGGTGTCGACAAATCAGGCCGGCCAATTTGCGTCGTCAGGGTGCGCCTGCATAAGGCTGGTGATCAAAGTTCAGAGGTCTTGGACCGCTTCACTGTTTACACAATTGAATCGGCGCGCATGATGCTTGCGCCTCCCGTCGAAACTGCTGTGAGTCTCAAAGCCCAGACAAAAGCCGCCGAGATGCACCTGACACATTCTAGTGTATCATTTTCGATATGACCGACTTCTCATTGGCGAATATGGTATGCCCACGATCTTCAATCTGCCATGGACGTTCACTTACCTCGGCAGGACTACTCTCCGGTCAAGTTCATGATCAAATGCTTCGAGGCCAACTATCCTGAATCGCTAGGAGCGGTGCTCATTCACAAGGCGCCTTGGATCTTCTCAGGTTTGTCTTCGTCCCTAAATTGGAAGCCGTATGTACTGAAATTATTCTGCACAGGCATCTGGAACATCATCAAAGGATGGCTTGATCCGGTCGTTGCTGGCAAGGTCCATTTTACTAAGAATGTCAAGGATCTGGAGGAGTTCATTCCTCGAGATCGCATCATGAAGGAGCTTGAGGGTGATGAGAATTGGGAGTACAAGTACGTGGAATGCGAACCGGACGAAAATAAGCCGATGGAAGATACAGCCACACGAGACCAGCTGTTAGCAGAGCGACGTGAACTCGGGAAAGAAATCCAAGACGCCACCATTTCATGGATCTTGGCCAGCTCCAAAGGAGACAAGGACGCCGTGGCAACAGCTAAAGACAGGAGAAAGGACCTTATTGAGCGGTTAAGGGCGCAATACTGGCAGCTTGACCCTTACGTACGTGCCAGGTCCCTGTACGATCGCTTGAATGTGATCCAAGGTAATGGCAAAATCGACTTCTATTCAGCGGAGAGCATGTCCAAGGGAAACGCGGCCAGCAGCCAATAAACAGGAATGTTAAGAGTTGATGAGACAGTACCATAGACCTGACTTATCATTACCTTTTGGACATCGACGGGCTCAAAAAATGAGTCATGATGTCTGTTCTGGACGACTGTTTATATATATAGAGCATCGCAGTCTGGACTAATGCATCAATTCCGCATACACTGTCTTGACTTTCGTACTGAATGATGTAAGGGATGAAATTGAAATAGGCCTTGGTAATGACACAGTCAATGCTTGACAGGAACTGAAGGGCCAACGCTAACTTCGTGTTGAGCCAAGGTGTGAACTTTTGGAGTGAAAGTGTTGGTTTACATCTTGGACTTGATTTCCTCATGCAGAGCCTTGAGTTTATCCATGTCGGCAGATTGTGCAGGCCATCCAATACCAAGACCCTCCGTCTCATTTGGCTTGGGAATCTGTCAATCTGCGTGTTAGCACCATTGCTACGTAAACCAGGAGAAATGCTAAGACGTACCATATGGAAATGGACCTAATCAAATAGAACAGTAAGGGTTAGCGCCGTTTTTTCATTTTACACGTCCAGGAACCGTCTCTTACATGGTCAACAACTTGGTGAGCAATGCGGCCGTTGTTCTGCAGAATGTTGTAATCTTCTGCACCGCTTGCTTTGGCAATCTGCTTGGCCACGGGCTATTGGAGATAACACCTGTCAGCCTTCTCCTAATGAGAATAGGATTAGGTAGGGACTCTGTAACCTGCGGGGGACAAAGTTCAGAGTCCGTGGACCTTATCCCCCAAGGTCCTCAGAGATGTGCAAAGGGTATAGAAGGGCGGGTGACACGAAATTCTGCTTGCGTCTTCTTTCTTTCTTCACGTACCAGCACTTCCCTGAGGACGTCGTCAGGGATATCGGTGAGCTTTGCACCGTGGAACTTGGGAATCACGAGCTATTACAGACAATTCAGCACTACTGTTAGCGGACTTATGCTTCTCTCAACATTAATAGCGTGGACCCGCCAAGATGTGTACAAAGCGGCTACATGAAATATCCTATGCCTGGGTATAGGACGGATATCTCGGGCAGGTTATGCTGCAGTCCAACGTAAAGGCGCCAAAACTTACCGCATGGCCACGGCTGAGAGGCTGGATGTCAAGGAAAGCGAAGACCTTGTCACTCTCGAAGAGCTTGAAAGAAGGGATATCACCTATGTTTCACAAGGAAGCTTAGCGCCATCAAGCAGGAGCGCGTACGGCGTTATCGCCAGCTTTTCTGGCGAAAGTTGGACACGCAACACCTCACTGGAAGGTCGGCGGCAGGAGATAGGACTCACCCTTGATGATTTTGCAGAATATACACGCAGCGGAAGACATTATTTAGACAAAGTGTGGATCAATTAGATGGCTATACACGTAAATAACTGAAGTACCGATTGAGAGCAGACAATAATCAGTCGTGAAGTCAATGAACTGTTCAAGATGCGGGCAGGTGGGTTGAATGCGGGGTACGCGACGTCAAAAGAACCAGAAAGAGAAGAGGAGGGCGACGAGAGCCGGATTCGAACGGAGACCCTTTCTGTGGCAGGAAGTAGGTTATATTTTAAATTCAGGAGACTTCTCCGAGGAGTGGGACAAGCTAGCTCAGAACCCATTTCTTGCCTTTTACCAGAGATGGCCGTGGCTTGCCCAACATACTCCTCTTCTCAATCTTTGGACCTTTCAATCGACATAGCTGTCGATTTTGTTACTTTTATTTTTGTCCAGTATTGTTAATGCCTTCTTAGATTGCTGTGTCCTTTTTTTTTAACAGGATTCTAGCCCAGAGTATGCCTAAAACAATTGCAGGAACGATATAGAGTGCGTGTCCTTTTACTGGTAAGCCCGTGGCTATAGTGCCGCTTCCGGGCGAGTGCTCCTACTCCGCCTTTGTCAATGATCGCTACGCGCAACTCTTGACGCTTGCTTTTCAAGATCATCATGACTTGGCATGTCGAAAAGCTGTACCGAAGCGAAAGTCATGAGTGTATGCTCAAGCCAGTTTTTCGTACATTATCAAAGATTGAGAGGTTATCTCACTACTCCAAACGAGGCAGGTTCCCAGTCCCCTCCATAGGTTGCGCAGCTACCCCAAATCTTCCAAGTTGGAGAAGGCGCCTGTCCCCATGAACGGCAAAAGTCCACTTCTAACGGCTTGACCACCCAATTGACGACTATTAAACTCGATGAGATCCCAGAGACCCGCGTTGATAGGCCTTACCCCACCGAGCGGTCATCTTATCTCTGCTTTCTCCGCACGGCTTCCCCATCAAGCGGCCGTTCTGCATACCAAGGACTCGTAGATAAATTGTCGTCGTTCCTTGTTGAAAGGCGCCATGGCACTTGCGTGGAGTTCTAGGTTTGCAGCTTCACCAGCTCTCCGACTTCCTTTCAGCCGAGGAGTACCATCACATCCCGTTAAATCTGCGTTCATACGATTTCAACGGTCTTTCTCGATCTCAAGGAGCCAAGCCATGTTATCCACAGAACTGAGCGAAGCGCAAGTCACGGCTTTACGCGCAAACAAGGACCGTCTTGCGAAAGATCTTCATCACAGTTGTCAATGGGGCTATGGTATCCGATGGGGAGAGTAAGCATGGCATCCTGCATTCTTTCCTAAGCTGGGCCGGTGCTGTTCGTAATCTTGGCGAGCAAACAATGAAGCTCCGCGATGATACACTGTTCCCATGTGTAGTTCAACCGGGCAGTGCTAACCGATGTCTGGCTTAGTGGACCGACAGATACCGGTATGCAGCGTCTCGCCCTGTCCGAGGAGGACAAGAGAGTGAGGGATTGGTTCATCGAAACTGCAAAGGCACTGAGGTGCAGTATCACCATTGACGAGATGGGGAATATCTTCGCTGTACGCCCGGGGCGTCGAAAGGATGTGCCTGCCACGTTCATCGGCAGCCATCTGGACACTCAGCCGACTGGAGGTCGATATGACGGGATTCTCGGAGTTCTTGCGGGCATTGAAGCTTTGAAGGTCATTGACGAGATGGGAATCGAGACAGAGGGAGGCATAGGAGTTGTCAACTGGACAAAGTAAGAACCGTTCTGCAGATGACGTGCGCAGATTCCTGCCGCAGACAGTATAGTAACATTTCCACAGCGAGGAGGGTGCTCGATTCCCAGTTAGCATGATTTCTTCCGGCGTGTGGGCGGAATGCATACCTCTTTCGAGGGCCCATGACCTCAAGGAAGTTCCCACGGTGGCTTCACTACCTACCGCAGCCTCCTCTCCTGAGTCGATGAAATCCGCCCTGGAAAAGATCAACTACCTTGGGAGTGCCCCATGCTCATACAAAGAGACGCCAATGGCAGCGCACTTTGAACTTCACATCGAACAGGGACCCCATCTCGAGTCTGCCAACCAGCGTGTCGGTGTAGTCACTGCCGTCCAGGCATACCGCTGGTACCGCCTGAACATCATCGGTAGAGACACTCATACTGGTACTACAGCCTTCCAGCACCGGGCAGATGCCCTATACGCTTTTGCCCGCATGATGGTTCGCGCTAGGGAAGTTGCGTCTTTCCACGGTTGTTTGGCAAGTGTTGGTATTATCGAAGCGAAGCCTGGTAGTGTCAACACCGTGCCAGGGCTTGTAAGCTTCTCCCTCGACATTCGCGGGCCAGAGACCGAATTAGTCGCTGTGGTGGAAGCAGAATTGAGAAAGGAGTTCGATGCAATTGCTGCCGAGGAAGGTAAGGGTATTGGGAAGCCATGCCGAGTGGAGTGGACCATGGATTTCGACTCCCCAGCGGTGAAATTCCACCCGGACTGCATTGAATGTGTTCAACAATCAGCAGAAGCCGTCGTTGCCGACGCTGGTGTCTCTGATCCCAAGTCTCTTGTGCGGACTATCATGAGCGGTGCAGGGCATGACAGTGTTTTCACCTCCAAACGAGTTCCCACAAGTATGATTTTTGTGCCGTGCAAGGACGGTTTGAGCCATCATCCCGAGGAGTTTTGCTCTGCGGACGACTGTGCCACAGGCGCATCAGTCATTCTGCAGGCAGTAATCCGGTATGACAGAAGGAGATTCTCTGCATAGGACTCGTGCTTGTCATAAGATATCAAGAAATCAAACCGTTTATATTGTTCTCTCCGACCAGGTGTCATATCGACAAAAGCAAGGCAGGCTCCATTGAGCACTTCCCATGCGCAAATTCAAATGCTGGCATCCTACCGTCAGAAACCAACAAATCTACGAGTAACACAGATTGATCGGGCTGAGTCATGATGATTTTGCCATTAATCCTAGCTAGTTCGTAACAAGAGGCATTGGCAGTACATAATCCTCATTCCCCAGATAGAAAGAGTAGTTCTACTTTTATCATAGGATGAGCAGGGGGTGCGGCTTTTTCTGGCTTTTAGAGCCTACTCAAGCCACACTTGCAGCATCCGTCAACCCTTGGATGACCGAGAGACGAACAACCTTCCTTTAAGAAGAGGGGGCACCACGGCCACGGCCGAAGCCACCGCGGAAGCTGGGGGCGAACTCGCCGGGGGCGCCACCCTCCTTGGGCTCCTGCTCACGGCGACGGTAGCCACCCTCACGGCCACCCTCACGGGGAGCACGGGGGCGACGCTCGCGCTCCTCACCACCCATCATGCCGCGAGGGGGAGCGTGAGAACGCTGCTGCTTGATGTGGGTAGCGGGAACAACCTCGGCGGGAAGGTGGAGCCACTCGCGGAGGTAGTCAAGACCCTACAAGGAAAAAAAATCAGATCCGGCTCAAATCACTGGTTGGTTGACAGTAAACGTACCTCAGGGGTGAGGGTGTAGTAGTAGTACTGCCACGAGAACTGGGTCTTGATATAGCCGCGGGAGTTCAGGGACTGGCAGGCCTTGATCACCTATAGTAGAAGAAACACACGTGTCAGACGTAATCGTTCAACTTCGACTTTCCTCAGGCGGTTATGGGGTCGACTCACGTAGAGGTTCTTGGTGTCAATGTCGCCATGCTTGGGAAGGTTGAAGTCCTTCTTGGCCACGAGCACACCCTCTGTTCAACAAGAAGCACCAAGTCAGTGAGAGTTCGTTGTCAATTGAGCGAACCAATCTGCGCTGCGAAAGCCGCACGATTGGGAGTCGACGGTAACATACCGCGGAAGAGGTACTCGTGGATCTTCTTGCGGTCTTCCTTGGGGATAAGCCTGCAGTTACATTAGTACAAATGCGAAATCAATGTATGAAAGCCATGAAGCTAAACGTAGCACTTACATTGTCGCGAGTTCCAGGCGCTATTCGGGGAATCGCTCTGACAACGCGAGGAGAATGGTTTATATGATGGAAGTGATCAAGTGGAGCGGCAGCCCAGGT
This sequence comes from Aspergillus pseudoviridinutans, assembly GCF_018340605.1. NCBI lineage: Eukaryota > Fungi > Ascomycota > Eurotiomycetes > Eurotiales > Aspergillaceae > Aspergillus > Aspergillus pseudoviridinutans. Next base: position 1,077,989 of record NW_025091289.1, on the reverse strand, counting down.
TAAAAGTGCGACGCTTCCTGTTCGGGAACGCCTGTTAGGGTTGTGGCCCTGATCCGCGCGCTAGCCGGATATGCAGAATATCACATGATCATACGACATAAGTTCTTCAGCCTCAGGCAACAGTCACCGCATCTTAGTCATCCTCCCTTATCTTCAACTCCACTTTTGACAACCTTCAACGCCTCGCCGCCTCTACGTCAACTCACTGACACTTTACATCTCGAACACTTGGCCGCGCAGTCTCGTCTCTAACGGCATTGACTAGCCGCAATAAATATTAAATAGACTAATTTTAGTGGCAGTCAGATACCCAACGATCAGTATGGCAGCACAAACAGTGAACGTGCTCCTTTCATCCTTCCCAGGACTTTCCCTACCTTCGACTGTCTCATTTGCTCTCCCATCCACGTCGACAATCTCTGATCTTACCGATAAAGTCTCCGCATACTTACCGTCGTCGATACCGCTTCAGTCCCTTGTCTTGACCACAACGAGTAACAAGCAACTTGTTCCATCATGTGAACGTTTACTTTCTCTATTTGGCGCCTCCAATGGCGAGGTTGCAACAACGTCGAATCTCCTCCCCCTCCGGCTGACTGTTCCCCTGCGCGGAGGCAAAGGTGGTTTCGGTTCCCAGCTTCGTGCGGCTGGTGGACGTATGTCGAGCAAGCGGAAGCGCAATCAGGGCGATGACAATGGCTCCAGTCGCAACCTTGACGGTCGCCGTATTCGCACGGTCAACGAAGCCAAGGCTCTGGCCGAATACCTCGCAGTCAAACCGGAGATGGATCGAAAAGAAAAGGAAGAGCGTCGGCGCCGGTGGCAGGCTGTTGTGGAGGCCGCAGAAAAGCGCCAGGAGGAATTGAAGAACGGTGGCGGAAAGCAGAAGATCGATGGACAGTGGATGGAGGACAAGGAGGAAATGAACGAAAAGGCCAGGGAGGCTGTGTTGGCAGCAATGAGGGACGGAGTATGGACGGATAACTTACGCGACGCGATCCTGGGCGGATCTAGCACCAGTGCCAGTGGTAGTGAGGGTAGTGGACAGGACAATCCGAGCAGCTCAGAGGAAGACAGCGATGAGGAACAAGACGCGGGGGATGTATCCATGCCGTCAGAACCGGCTGTCAAGTCAGTGCCAACCAGGAAGTTCATTGGATTTGATGATGACGATGAGTTCATGAGTGATTCTGAAGACGAAGGAACTGAGCAAATTGACGATCCGAAGGGCAAAGGAAAAGCGAAGGCTTGATTATACAATGATCAATTGCGACTGTTTCTTCGAATTTATCTTGTTTATTACGATCAGGGATTTGCAAGCGTGTTTTTCTTTGGAGTGTTTGTAGTTTTTGCTGAACTTCAGAATTCAGAATTTACGGAATAGTATGCTCGTAATCCTCTTCTTATCATAGTTTCGGTGCTATATACCTGCGCTTGTACTGTAGTTCTACGTCTAAACAATCTGTTTGCCACAATAAACTTTTTTCCGGAGATCTGGGCGGCCGCCGACGCTTATCTATCTATCGCATATGGAGATCGTCTCCTGCATTTTTGCTACATGTGCTTTTGACAATTATAACCATAATGTCGCACTGTTTAAAGTGCACTTACTTCAGAGCCGTTGGATTTCGTCAGATACCGTCAAGGCGACCAGCTCAGAGCCTTCGCCTGTCCCTATTATCACCGCCGCAGAAACTTTTCGCGCATGTGAAGCTCTTTGGCAATTGTCAACCGAGTCGGCTTCTAAACAGAAGCCAGTTACGCAATCTATCAACTACCACTCAGTCATACCCGGGGCCATCCAGACCTGTTGAAGATGTACTGCCTGTCTGTTGCCCAGGATGTGGCGCCTACGCGCAAACCGTCGAGCCGAGCGAGCCCGGATACTACGGCAAGACTAGGAAACATGTTCGGAAGCTTGTATCAGAGTCACAACGAGCGGCAAACGACAAGCCTGGAGGTGCTGAAGAAGAGACTGACTTGAGGAGTGAAGCGGAGAAAGCAGCGAGCACAATACTCAAGCTAGTCGATTCCGAAGTACCTATTCCAAAAGCTAAGCGTACGTTGGGATTCCCCTCGGTTGACCAAGGCGGCACTGATGAACTTCTTTTATCACAGATGGAGCGATGCTCGAGGAAGCGACCACAACTGCCAGCGATTTTTTGGAGAAATCGAGAGCGCCCGCGCAGGTGTGCGACAGGTGTCACAACTTAATTCACCACAGTAAAGCTGTTTCCGTACCTACACCTACTATTTATTCAATCCAGGAATATTTGAAAGAGTCGCCTCACAGGGATAACCGTATTTACCACGTCATTGACGCAGCAGATTTTCCAATGTCCCTTGTCGACAATATTTACGATGCCTTGTCTATCCAAGAACCACGCTCACGAAATCGAAGAGCCTCGACAGAGCAATACCGATGGGGGAGGAAGTTACCAACTATATCGTTCGTCATAACGCGCTCCGATCTATTAGCCGCGACTAAGGAACAGGTTGACTCGAAGATGGAGTACGTGCGATCGGTTCTCCGAGACGCATTGAAACTGTCCTCTGAACAATTCCGGTTGGGCAATGTACATATGATTAGTGCTCATCGAGGCTGGTGGACTAAACAGGTGAAGGAGGATATCAGAGAGCATGGAGGAGGTATTTGGGTAGTTGGCAAGACCAATGTCGGAAAAAGCAGCTTCATCGAAGCCTGTTTCCCCAAGGATTCCAGGAACCTGGAGAAGATTGCCGAACTGGTTGAACGCCGGGCGGCAGGGTCGGATATTAACCAATTCAACGATGTCTCTTTGGGTTCCGACAGCCTATTGCCGCCGGCGCCTCGCGAAGACCTCTACCCTGTCCTTCCCGTTGTCTCGTCTGTGCCAGGTACCACTGTCTCGCCTATCCGCATCCCGTTCGGCCACGGTAAAGGTGAAATGATCGACCTGCCTGGACTCGACCGCGGTCAACTACTGAACCACGTTCGTGACGAGCACAAACGCGATCTCACTATGACGAAACGGAAGAAGCCTGAGCGGCTCACGATTAAACCCGGGCAATCCCTGCTTCTCGGAGGAGGTCTCGTCCGAATAACGGCTGAAAACCCCGACCATGTTCTGATGGCGGCCTGTTTCGTTCCCATCGAAGCCCACGTTACCAAAACAGAGAAGGCCGTGGAGATGCAGGCTGGTCTGCGTCCTTATCCCGGCGAGCAGATTATGAGAGAGGAAGCCACTGCTTCGATTTCATCTGCCGGGATTTTCGAGTTGAAGTGGGACGTGACTCACTCGCACCTGCCGACCTCCATCGCTAAGGCGGTAGAAGACCATGGTATACCAGTACCTCGACTTCCGTACAAAGTGATGTCGGCGGACATCCTGATTGAAGGCTGCGGATGGGTGGAGCTTACCGTGCAGATTCGATCCGGTTCAAAATCGGAGGAATCGGAGGAATCGGAGTACCCGAGTTCAATGCCTCGAGTTGAGGTCTTCAGTCCCAACGGGCAGCATATCGGATCACGGCCTCCGATCGAATGTTGGAATTTCATCGCCGAGAAGCGCGCTGCTGATAAGCGCAAGAGGCCTTCCCGCGGACGACAGAACGTTGGTCTGAAAAGGCGAGCGCAGCAGTCCCGATAATTAGTATGGTATGTGTCTGTTCAACCCGAGTCTGGCTTTGTGGATGATACGAAGCCAGCTTGGCGGTTTTGTATAGTATAGCATAGCGATTGGTGTTCATGGGCATAGAGGGCATGGTCGGAATTCATTGCTCTCCATTCTGTACGATATCAGATACACTAAAACTCGATGTACATAGACTACCTAGGTTCAAGTTATGCCCTACATGCTGTCCCAGCAAATCATTGTTTGGAGGCGTACTGGTACATTTTTGTTGATTTCGTCCCTTTCCTGTCTCATACAGGCTGGTGGTCTAGATTTTGTCGCTCTGAAAAAAAAATGGAATGATTTTGAACTCGCAGGAAAATCGTTAATATTTGTATTTTGATCGTGAAACCGCCTATAGAAGCTCGGCCTATGTCTAATCGAAGGCAAATATAACAGTAGAAGGATAATGCACCCATGTCTACTCAGCGATATTGGTAAAGCCGAAGGTGGGCTGACCAGGAACCGCGTTTTCAGCCGACAGACCTTCTCTCTTCTCACCAGTACCCAGCACCTCACCGGTCTTGCCACCTTCATCAACAGCAATGACCTCAATCTCCTTGCAGCCAGTCGTCCGCTTCAGGTTACCAAGCATCTCCTTCAGAACAACAAATTCATCGAAGGGAAGCTTCCGCGAGAAAACGTTCTCGGGAGCCTCCTTGGCCTTGATCAAGCGGGTCTTCAGGGTCTGAACGAAAGGCATAGCCTTCTTCATCTCACCGAGCTTGCCAACCTTGGCGTTCAGCTCCTTGTCGTCAATAGAGAGGCTGACAGCATCGAATGCTTCCCGCACAAGGTCGATGTACTTCTCCTGCCAGGCAGGGTACTTCTTCGCGGCGTAGATGGTAAGCTTCTTGGGCTTGCGAGGGTCGAAAAACATCGTCTTGCCCTTGGAAAGCTTCTTAACGAATCCAGCCTCAGCCGATGTGATACTCGAAGAGGTGGAACGAACATAGTTCAGGGCGGCCGAAAGCTCAACGGACGGCTCGGGGACGTCCGGGAAGCGAGCATAATGGATTGTCTCAGGCTAAGAGGTACAAAATTAGTCACGACACCTTAAGGTCATTTGATTCTCAGAGGTACAAACCTTGTTCAGAACCTCGAGCCAGATGTATTCAGCCCAATGAGGCGCAATGGGAGCGATCATCAGAGCCTGGAGCTCAACATAGCGCAGGACCACATCACGGTGCATTCCGACACCAGCGGAAACTGCGGCCTCACGGTAGACGTCACGAGCGTTGGTCAAGTCAAAGAGAGCGGATTTCAGGGCGAGCTTGAAATCGGTGCTGAGATGGGTTTAGCGATTGGAAGTGTAACATATAGGATCATCAGAAACTCACTTTTTGTAGTGCTTGATGGCCTCGCGAACCAGGCTGTTCATCTCATTATCGAACAGCTTGTCCCAGAACGAGTATTCTGGATCTKTGCGCAGGGAGTTGTCCTTGACAGTCTCCTCAATCCACTCCTTGAGCGTGAAGAGTCTGAGAATATTGCTGTTTGCGACATTCTCGTCGAAGTTGGCGTCTTCGATTCCATCACCAGCATCGGCGAATGCAATACGAGAGGCGTCAGCACCGAACTTGTCAACAGCATCTCTAAGCGTAAGGAAGTTGCCCGTGCTCTTGCTCATCTTGTCTCCGTTCAGGAGTAAGTGTCCGTTTGCACGGACACCGCGGGGCCAGTATTCCCGTGGGAAGAGCGCGATGTGATTGTAGAGGAAGAAAGTCAAATGGTTTTGAATGAGGTCCTTGCCGGAAACTCTCACATCCAGAGGGTACCAGTACTCGAACTCTCTACGCATCTTCAGCAGTGCATCCTTGCTGATACCGCTCTTTGCGACGAGCTCGTCGCTAAGCTMACGTCTCGTGAAGATGTAGTCCCAGACCTCATCAGTCATCTGCTCCGGCTTGATGTTTAGCCGACCGGGCGTGGTACCATAGCGGTCGCCATGCAGGTAGTGAGCAACGGTATAGTAAGCCATGTAGACCGTACTGTCACTCAAACTCTCAACGAGGAATTTAGGGTCCCATGGGAGCTTGGATCCCAGACCATAGGTTCTCGCACAGGCCCATCGATTCAGCCACGATAGGTTCTTCTCGAAACCGTGCTTGGTCTCGGGCAGGTACGTGTTGAGGTCGTTGGCGACATATTTCAAGGTTTCCTGCTGCCACTCCGCGTCGTTCTCACCATAGTTCAAGAACCACTGACCAAGGTAGGCAACGACACAGTCATCTCCACTTCTGCTAACAACCTTACCCATAGGATCAGCAAAAGGGAAGGCATCTCCGCTGTCGTAGAGGGACTTGCGGATTTTCTCTTTAGCGGCGCTCACTGGCTCGCCCTTGAATTCACCAACCAACATAGTACCCTTGTAGTAGGCTTCGCCGTACGCCAGCTCCTTGGCCTGTGCAAGCTGGTTGACATCCTTGGGAGAGTTGATCTTGAGCTTCTTGACAAGCGTAGGGGCGGTGAGGTTACCGTATGTCGGGGTCTCAATAAGAGGGAAGATCTCCAGCTCGGCCCATTCCTTCTTGATACCATAGTATTCTGGCTTCTTTGCAAGGTCGATCAAAGTAGCGTAGTCGTCTGGGCTGTCAGAGGGGACTGACGTAACGACGCCGGTACCCTTGGTGGCAGAGACACCCTCCATAGGCAGAATGCGCACACCCTCGGTGTGGAACGACAGTGGGGCGTTAACAAGGGTACCCACAAAGGCGGAACCAGGCGCTTCTAGGATGAGTGGCAGCTGGTCCTGCGTCTTGGGGAAGTGTTCGCTGTCGAAGAAAATTCCCTGGAATGCCATGTTCCAGGCCGCTCTCTTGGTCACGACGTAGTATTCCTTTTCCTTGACCTTGAAAATTCCGTACTTGATCTTGGGACCAAGGAAGCAGCAAGTCTGTCCGTACATTGTCTCTGGACGCAGAGTGGCAGGCACGAAGTAAACCTTGGCATCATCCTCAATCTTTCCCTTGACCAGCTCAGAAATTTCTGGGGCCCACTCCTTCACCTGCAACTTCATCGCGGTGTATTCCTGCGGACCAATTCCCTCACCCTCCGTGCGGTCATGGTCCATGCAAGGCTGGCCATCCTTCGGCGAATAGATAGTATAGCGGTTGCCGTATAGGATCTTGCCAAGCTCGTGGAGGCGATTCATCTGCCAGCGCACAAAAGAGTCGTAGTAAGGATTGGCGTCGGTCGTGACGAACTCTCTGCGCCAATCCACTCTAGCACCGAGGCTGTCGAGGTCGCGAATGGCAAGGGGTGGGAAGTGTTGAAGCCAATGGTTAGCATCGGCGAACTTGTGGATCTCCTCAAGAGGCAAGCCGATGGCCAACATGATTTGAAACTGATACTTCATCTTCACGGTCTTCGCAGCGGCCTTACTCTTCTTTCCGGAGAACTTCTCTTGCTCAGCCCTGACTTCCTGCGTAGGCGCTGCAACTGCAGTGGGGTCCTGCTCCTCGCTCTCTTCGCTGTAGCGCTCAAAGTTCTTGCCGAACTTCTGGACTTCGTCGGCAAGCTTGTCTGCGCAGGCCTTGATAGGCATACCCGTGCAGTGGAATCCGAGAGGGAAAAGAGCCCTCTTACCCTCCATGCGGGCAACGCCGGTCATGAATTCGATTTTACTGGCCGTGAAACTGTGACCAGCGTGAAGAGTACCGTTCATATAGGGATATGCCATGGTTCCGAAGAACTTTGGGTACTTCTCCCGAAGCTCTGCGGCAGACATGGTGCTGGCAGGGACCTCCGAGAGAGACGGGGCATCGATCTCGAACACTTTCTTCTCTTTCCATTGTGCCTGGTATTTCTTCTCGATGGCGACAAGAGTGTCTCTCTTCTCGGTCTAGATCGACAAGGAGCAATTAGCTGTAAATGCACAGGGAAATGCTCAATGAGGGGGAGGGGTAATAGATTGCACGAACGTTTTCGAGTTTAAGAGTATTCTTGGTGCTGTTGCCCGGGTCGAGCGCAGCAGCGGATGCAGCAGCGGCTGCCATGGCTCTCAATATTGAAGTCTGCTGTAATGCAAACAGAAATGGGAGAGCCCTGAGGCGTGGTTGTGGAGGTCAATCACTATATATCCACCGCGGGGTTTGGCTCTATCGAACGAAATTCTTGCCGGCCATTTGTGAGTCAAAACGGTGTATGTAATGGCGGTGACAGTAGCTGTATTTATGGCGCACGTGCCATCTGTCTGCTTTTGGTGGAATTCGGAGGTCAGAACATCAGCTCAGATTGATGCTAGCTGTTCGGTAACAGCGATATAGTAGTATGAATCAGACGGATGTTCTTGTGCAGTTTATTCGAAAAATGCTAATGCAAGTTACGGATAGACTTGGAAAAGCTGAGGTTGAGTCACCGATATAACTTCTCTGTGAACGAGGCTGAGTCCAAAGCAGAGACGCCTCGAGGATAGCAAGGAACAAGGATGAATTGATGTGTCAATTGAGATCTACAAGTTGGAAACTCCTTCTACTACCTGAGATTTTCTTAATGACTACCCATTCTAACAAGACAGCACGGAGTCCAAACACCGTAGGCTATCTATAAAAGTCACGTGAGTATATATTGGAGCGTTTTCTTTCCGCCGTGTTTCCAGAAATTGAAGTTAAGCTTTGAGCCAGAACTGCCCTTCTGTCCCCGCTGGTACGGAGTAGTCGTTGAGAGTTGATTGTTAATTTATCAGTGGTCTTGTCAATTTCTCTTTTCCTTCCCACCTGTCACAAGGACCTGGTCCTTGTGCTCTCTCACAACTCTCAAGATGGTGAATCTGTTCAAGCGGATGCGGAAGTTGAAGACTGTACGTTGTCCGGGCTACCTCACTCTGTCTGCTCATTGAACCATTTTGCTAACCTAGAATCTCTAGAGGGTATGATCCGCTACATTTCCCTAAATGCACACATTCCGCTGTCCTTCGTATCGCGAGCTGGTTTCAATTCTAGCCTCAGCTGCGTCCCCTTCAATACAACAAACCCACCTTGGATCGAATATACCATTCGCTAACTCAATTCAATCGCACAGATCCTCAACGTCCGCGTTGGGACGGGTGCTGCAATCCTCCCAGCTGCCTCAAAAGCAACCACAGAATTCCCAGCCATCACCCGACTGCACCTCACATACGCCCGCAAGATCTACGGTGGCCATCAAGGCGCACGACATTTCTGGCGCAATTGCCTGCCCCGACTCAAGTACTATAATCCGGGAATCCGGATGACCGTCAAGCAAACAGATGAGCAGGAAGGGCCCGCCGCGTTAACGATATACTTTGCCGAGCAAGCCAGCAAAGCCGCAGCGCTGAACGCCTCCCAGGTTCAGGACAAGTACGCCCCTGCGCCATCAGAGACAGAGAAGACGGCCGTCGTTGACCTCAAGAACCTCGATTACAAGGAGATCTGGAATAAGGTCAAGATGATGACGGGGGCGGAGGAGCTGCAGGCGACTGCCGATGAGGAGGCTGAGCTGAAGAAGCTTGAGAAGATGCGTCAGCAGTCAGATAAGGACCGCGCGCGGGTGAGTGCTATCCGGCAGGCGAAGAAGGACCAAGAGCGAATGTTACAGGAGGCGAGAGGCGAGGTGGAGAAATTGAGGCAGTTGTAAGATACAGTTCTTTGGGGTTTTGCTTTGGAGAATGTTTTCTTCGCATTCTGAGGTCTCTGGGTACATAGCTCTGTTTTTGAGATGGGTTCTGACGGTGGGAAAACGACATCGGCATGATCAATTGTAACATAGCCTTTCTTTTTTATTTCTGATACTGTAGTTTTGGGAAAACTGTTTTACAAGATCGTCTTGGGAATGCTTGGGATACTTGAATATGCGGATGAAGGAGATTTCACGACTCTTGACTCGTAAACTACCTTAGTTTGCATATCAGCTTCACGCCATATACATCATATCATCTGAGCAGATTTCATCACCACAAGTGACAACATAAACAAGAACATAGTACGGGAGGTCCCGGTAGCTTCGAAGAAAGCATTTTAGTCCCTCCAGTGAAAATCTGGCTTCACTACGTAGGGGAAATTGCAGAAGCCAGCGTTTATGACGGTGTAGATGGTTGAGAATAATAAAAGCTCAGTTGTCCCCAATTTGAGTTATCAATATCCCATGGGAGTTTGGAATCTCCAGATTGGTCATGCAAAACAACGAATGTAGGGTTCACGCATGATCAGGCGTGTAGCTCGTTTCCCCCAGCATACTCTGTCCCGTCGAGACAGTCGGGGTCGCAGGGTGAGTGTGGCTGGGACCGGCCTGATTCAATGTAGACTGGGGTTGAGCTCTTCCTGCGGCGGCGGCTTGGAGTCTCTGGTCCAACGCTTTGAGTGCCAGCGCCCGTCTTCGTTCAGCCTCTTCACGCTTTCCTATACCACGCATGCCTCCACCTCTTTGGTTGCTGAGCAGGCTGGGCAGACCGGCCTCACCTCTGGCGAGGACTTGCTGGTTGCCGGATGCAATGTCTTCCGCTGAGAACGGCGTGCAAATTTTGAGTGCCACCAGGATCATATAGATCTGATCAGAGACAAATGCAATCGGCGGCTGCATAACGTCGGGAAAGAGGCAAGCGAACGCGAAAGTCTCGCTTGCATCACCCTTGATTCCTTGTCCGTCTGTCGACGTGCCCGTGAGGTCTGGCTGCCGCTTGTAGAATCGCAGGTAGGACCAGCTGGCCAGCAGGCCTAGCCACGCGAGGAGCGCTGCGACTTGTGTCCCGAAAACCAACCCGCTAATTGTATTGAGCAACAGAAACAGGGCGGGGAAATGTTTCACGCGCATCTTCACCAGGCCTTTGAAGATCGTGACCGTATGCTCGGGAACAAGTTGTTTGAAGGCGACGAGGAAGGACGACTGAATCGAAATGCCACCACATATTTGCGTTAGGCTTAGAAATGGGAGTCAGCAGATAGAGCGCAAGAGGTTATGCAGTCGTGCTGGGAGAAGATCTCGTACCCGCTCACTGAGCTCGCCCCTATGGCAGCCCATAGTAGGTATACCAGGGCTACCACCACGTTGGGAACGACTGCGATAATGACGATAAATTTCGCGAACTCTCTGGAACCCCAAGCGCGCTCCAGGTATTTCCCACCATAGAACAGGGTCGCGGCGTTAAGGAGTACCGTAAAGATATTCTGCTCCACGAATGTGGCCGTAAGTAGGGTCCATGGATAAAAGAAGAACTGCGATGGGACGAGGGTCAAGTAGGGAACAATAGGTGTCGCTGTGGGTGCTTTCCCCGTCGTGTCGATTTGTCGCCATCGGGCGATGTTGTACAGTAAGGAGAGCGTGACGAGGCTGACGAGACAAGTTCGGGTCGCAGGAGGAATGTTAATTCGGTGAGGCATCTTGAGGAGAGCACTCACGGCTGCTCATATAGAGCGCAGACCGCAGGCTGTTGACGGGAGCCCAAGGAATTTAGAGATGTAGGAGACGTCGTACCGTAGGTAGGACTTTACAAGAAAGGCGGTCGATCAGACAAGTGCGCGTCGGACAGGAAGATTGAGCGCCTTTTGGACCTTTGGACCGCGTTTAATGATTGGATGAAGTCGATTTAGCTTGAGTAAACCTGATTTCTATCTCTGAGAATTGGCGGACAGTTGCTTTTAATAACTGTGAAATCTAGAATAATGATCTATGACGAGGAGTGGATAGGAAATAGATGCACCTTGTCTGCAAGGTGGTCATAATCGTCGTTCCCGCACAATGAGGACACAACCGACGCAAGTATTCGGCTCATGTCAACTTGCATGTAGCAAAAGTGTCTACATAACACAGTATCTTGAATGAACTGCCGATATTCTTATTGTTCCGTCTTTGTCGAGACTTTCATCAATCGTAAACCAGTGGACGGAGCAAGATGAATGTTGTCCACGATTCGACCTACATCATCACCTTTGCTGGTCGATACATGGCATCTTTTGCGGTCGTAGAGATATATAAGGAACGAAAACTCATTGTCATCTACTTCTTGTCGAAAGGACTAGCCCATCGATTACCATTCGCAGCTAGCCGCCTTTCCTCAGGATGAGTACTATTGACGTGATGCTTTTCCTTCATGGCCCGGAAACTGTGAGCATGTCCCGCACCTTGGCTGTGTCAGAACTGACTGCACGGCTGGCGGCGCTTTACAATCTATTGAGCAGGCTCATCAAGTGGAGTCCCAGAGGAAGTTTTTCCAGAGCTTCAACAGGAGCACCGAAATGAGGCTGAGCAACTCTGGAAGGGCACTCCTCAGGGAATGGATCATTCCCAGTACCTTGGATATGACTTGTAGTACTCCATAGTATATATCTACACAAAATCCAGCACAAAGCAGCAATATCGAGGAGATATATTGCGGGCAGTGAATCTTACATAGATAGCCGTATCTAGATGAAGAAAAGGTTTAGGCTGGAAGCGCTGACCCTAGACCCCAATGGACAAACCAACAGAATCAGAAAAAATAAAAAAAATAAAAAAAGAAGACGCCCTAGACGATCATTTGGCCGTCAGAAGTTTACCTACCTTAGTTACCTTAGCTAGATAACTACCCAAAAGCGTAAAGTCCCAAGGGGCTGGTGGGTTTTCTGACTGCACGCTATGCGCTAGTCTAATCCTAGCCTAAGCCAGATGGTGGAATTGTGGGCTAAACGCCACAACGAGAGACAAGCCCATCATGTCTCCATGCCTTTTGGATTCTTGACTTTTGGCCTCGAATTTTGGATATCTTGTCGTTGACTGGACGCGGTTAGCCTAACCAGTGACCTTACCACTGACTCTGGCTGAAGGTGAAACTTTAAGCAGCAAGTCCCCAGACTTTGAGCCGCCTAGGCAGGCAAAATACCTCTCCAATCTTCCTTTTCCTCCTCTTCTTCTTCACAAAAGACATTTACCCTTTTGCAGTTTGCAATCTTTGTCTTAGTGGACAGTCAGCAACAATCTGGGATCTGGATCCAACTTCTTTCTCGGCGGAAGTTCCTCCACAGTGTGCAGTCCCAACCTCTGCAGTCCACTACTAGCGGGCCTGCAATCCTTGAGCCACACATTGCTCTCAATTCTGTTCCGTCTCATGACTTCCGTTATTATTCATTATTATTTTCATTAATCATTATTACTTCCTATTGTTCTTCAACGGAAGAAACAATATTTCTTACGCAAGCACAGGACTAGTTTCACTTACCTTCATCTCTGCTCTTTGCCAACACTCGCATTAGCTTGTCTAGGTACAAGTTGAGGAGGAACCTACATCTGGTACCCATTACTTACTATTGGTTCCTTACATCTTCATTCACGAGCCCCTTCCTCATCACTTCTATTGGCGTTGTTCCTGAAACTCATTCTTATTTCCCTTCGTCTTCTTCCTCATTATTATTTCTCCCTTGTCACAGTCTTGGCTGCATCTGTCCCCAATCGAGCCTCCCCTCTTGACCCCAAAAAAGGACTCCGCGTCTCCCACCTTAGGTTCGACAGGGTAGGAAAATCGGCGAAGGAACCTAAGGAACCTTCTTTTTATTTTACTGGCCCACCCAGTCAATCCTTCGGATCTTGAATCTCGCAAGCCCATTATACCGCGCCATCTTTCGATCTTCTCCTTCTTCTCCAGTTGAGGACCTTTTTACTCTGGATATTCTCAATCCTGGCATGCGAGCGGATTCTGCATCTAGTTGCTTCGCATGTAACAATGGCACATCCCGACCTCACGTCACATCATGTAAATTACCTGATATGGAGGTAAGTGCTGATCACCCTTGCCGGCCTTGGATTCTTATTCTCTACGGCCACACAATCCTACCGTGATGGTGGATTTCTCACATTGCCTGGACACTGACACGCATTAGATATCTTCAAGAATCAGGTTGGTGTTCACATTTTAGTCTTCGCACTCTCGCCAATAAATCAGATATCTCACAAAGGCGAATCCATTTCCAAATATCTTGATCTAACTTCGTATCCAGGCCATGGTGAAGCTGCAGTGACGCTGCAGCGCGCATGGAACCATGATCCGCAGAGCTTGCCGTTTGCTCCCTACATTCGAACGCATGCACTGGTATCTCTAGTTCAAAAGGGACTCCAATATTACGAACTGGAGCAGTCCATTGACAAGGCAAGTTTCTATTGTTGAAAACATCCCACCCCTTTTAAAATATTTTATTTTTGGTCTTCCTCAAAAATTTATTGTCGGAGATCTCTAATCTTTCTTACAGGATGGGAATCCAACACCATTCACACCTTCAAAATATTTCTTCGGGCCGGTGTCGCTAGAGCTAGAAACGCAAAAAGGCCAAGCTGGTCCAGAAGAGGCGGGTACTGGCACTGACCAAGCGCCTGACTCGTCTACAAGCAAAGCCGCGCGAGAAGGCGGCGTGAGTAATGGTCACCCGACGGCCGAGGCTGGTGGCCCCCAACTACCGCCCGCTACTGTCAAAAAAGCTCGGAAAAGCGATCGCGGAGAAGTCAACGGTGATGAAGTCCCTATGGATGTAGACACTAATGGCGTGGGAACAGAAAAAAAGCCGACTGTCCCCGCGTCGCCATCGCCTGCCGAAATGAACGTGGATGGCGATGGTGACGTGAACATGGATGTACGACCAGACCTACAGGAGCAAGAGCCAGCCGCGGCGCCAACCTTCACGCTGACAACGGGCCACAGCGTGGGTGTCCAGATCAGTCCCGCCAAGGCTGCTGACCTCAGCCCCAACACCACCATCCTGAATGTGGCTGGAGGTGATCACGTGACGCGCACGTTGTGGCGTCCCAATGATCCCACCACTGTCCTTGCAGCTGGAGATACGTTCTGCAGTTTGTGGAGATTACAATCTACCTCTTCCAGTCCGGTGCAGGAGAAGTTGGTCGAAAGCAGAGGGGACGGCAATTGCGTCTCGGCCGTTGCGTGGCACCCCAAGGGCCACAAGTTTGCTGTAGCCACCTATAACGACATGAGAGGGTCCATTACCATGTACGATGTGGCTGGAAACGCTGTTGACCTCCTTCCAGAGGTACCACGCATGATCACTGGACTTCACTGGGCCGACAATAGCTCCCACTTGATTGTAGTAGCATCGGATAGCAAGATTTCCGAGCTGGCAATCTGGGATGACTCGTTGCGACCAGATGAGTTTCCCTCTCCTCAAGTGGTTGATGGTTCAATCTATGACCTTAGCTGGCTTGGGCACAAACAGGCCTATGCCAGCGGTCACGGCGTAGTTTACCAGTGCGATGTGGACTCCAGCATTCGTATTGCCAAGACTTTCTCGTGGGGTGAATCAGACAGAGTTTGGTCCTTCGTTCGCTGTGCGAACGCCGGCTCCTCCCCTGTGGCAGTGGCTGCATCCTCTGATACTGCTGCATTTTGGGTGCCAACCCACGACATGCATCTCGACGACGCGCATCAAGGAGATATTACCTCCATTGAGATGCGTCCTCATCCCGAGTCGTCTGAAAAGGCCCAGCTTGGTCATTCTGTCGTTCTTGCCTCCGCATCCACCGACGATACAGTCAAGGTCTGGCAAATTGACCTAGAAGCAAAACGGTTTATCTGTCTGCATCGCCTGGTCCTCGGACAGTCAATGCCAGCTCTGGCTGCCTGTTTCTCACCCGATGGTTACGCCGTTGCTGCTGCCAGCCGCGACAGATTGTTTATCTGGAATGCAGAGAGAGGAGGTACCGCCATGGCTACTTGGGCCGTACCCGGCTCCGATAAAGCAAAGTCAGAAGGAGAAGCCGATCATGCTGTCAACGGACAAAATGGGGGCGTAGAGTCACTGCCAGATCGCTCCCTTTCGTGGGATACCGATGGTAAGAAGCTTGCATTCGGTTTCGCAAAACAGGTATGTCTCTTATCTCTGGTCAATTGCTCAATCACATACTGAAGCTGTCAAAAACAGTTGGCACTAATCAATCTACAACGTTGAATTGACCATCCTTTGTCAACGGGCGAAGAGACCTCGTGGCGCGACGCCCGCAAGCCTTTTCCAACCCGAACATACAGCTCATGATAGCATATCTTGGATCCAATGGTGACGATTGCAGGTTGAGCTTGCTGCCACATCCGGCAATCAGTGAGGATAGGTGGTCTCCCACTGGGTACGCCTGCTTTGTTTACGGCCCTTTTGGAAGCCCACGACCACGCAGTTCGCTGCACAACTACGTCTGGCTACCATAATTTCCATCTTGACCGCTGGCGACAATTTACGAGTATCTAACTTCACCCTTCGTGAATCATCTACTTTACACTTATACCCTGATAGCATGAACTACATGGTGCATGGTGGCTCAGCGTTTCCCTTCGGATCATGTGGCATTACTAAGGTGATTGGCGCACTGGGCGCGGCTTATTCTTTTCCTTTTTCAACACAGGTAAATTTGTCTTCGCGAACTCCAATCTCAGAGGGTTCCTGAGGTGCTGTGCTCTTGGATGTCTTCGAGCTGCTGTCTTTGTCTACCTTTCATTCTCAACCTGCGTTCTCTTTCCCGTATGCGATATGCTTCTTCGACATCTCTCCATCCACGCGTCCAAGCGCGTATACCCTCGAGAAGTGCCCCGACGGTCTCCTCGTTGCATATTTCCGCCTTACGTCGCGTCCATTGCCTTCGCCCACTTTTATGCGACCTGGACGCGGTTACCTGATCATGCTGTTCCTGCCAAGCTTCAATCCAGCCGACCAACCCATTAACTGTGCCTTGAAGCCCTTCACGCTCCGCCATCTCTTCCCAGAGTTCCTTCTGCCTGCAAGGGAATCAGAATGGTCAATTCCGGGCGTACGACAAAATTTCCAGTCAAGGTACTGCTCACAATTTATGCACGTCCTGTTCCAGTACAGATATGCTCCGTGTCATTCTTCGAATTTCCCGGCGACAAAGATCATAAATTTGCAGCGACTCTTTTCTGCGTTTCTTGAACTCTTCACTGAATTCGGTGATTTCACTGAGGACGCTTGTCAGCTCCTTGATAGATGCCTCTTTGGTGCCGGAAGTTTCAACATCTGTACTATCATGACGAATGCTTGGAACTTCGGAAGCAACGACTTTCGCGCATTCCGTGCAGACACTTTTGGGACGGCATTGGGCAATTTCTTGGGTCAGTCCTGCGCGTGGATCGAAAATGGATTCAATGCTGTCGAGGCAGCCGTTCAGAATAATATTTTGCTCTTCTGAAAAGTGCGCATTTTCCGATAGGAAAGCCAATCTTGCCAGGCGGTTTGAAACCGGCGTTATTTCTTCCGCAGGGAACTCTCCCGCAAGCTTGGGACTAAGGGCGTGATTCACTGTCAAATACGCATCACGCTCGTGGGGATCGGGAATCGGATGTGATGTCTCCATGGCATTATGATTCGCTGTTTGTATGCATGTACTATTTGTCTAGACGTACATAGGAGAATACGTATTTGCCGTCGGTCCAATCCAATTGCTAGATCTCTCGTACGAAAACGCAAGGGGAATACAAGGACATTTGAAGCCGATCGATACCCCAAATCAAGCCCGCTGACCTAGACAGAAAGGTGCCTGCGATGCTTGAGATGGGATGCGGTGTGAAGGCAGAGAGACACGACTAGTATTGACAAAAATCGAACTTGGATAAACTCAGTCGTAGTTGAGCTTCATCAGAGACGAAAGAAGTTCGCTGTAAGGGGGAGGGAATCAGAGATATGGCAGATCATGTGAAGTGCAGTAAGAAAATAGACGGTCAGTATCTGAATTGTCAGGAGTCCCAGTTACCTACTATCTATTAGTCTATTACCATGCAAAAACACATGGCTCCATAATTCTATACTATCAGACCAGTGCGTCAACGCTAGACCACTCTGGGTCACCAAGCACCTTTCTGTCTATTGTCCAGTTTTTGAGGCTGCTGAGAAGCTGTTATTTAAGCAAGGATAGACCTATTTACTCTTTGAAAGGGTTCAGTTCATCTTTTCTCACCTCTCTGACCCTCTGATAGACTTTTGTCAGCCGTCGAAAAGTGCTGTTGCTGGCATACGTCGTGTTACTCATCACACATCCACCTTCATAACCACCTCCTACTATCGGCGGCACCGTGATTAACTCCGTGCGCATTATTTTCCCCATCATTAGCACTTTCAAATCCCCGCAGAGAGCTTTTTCCTTCCGGCACGCAAACCCATCTGAATTATCTCCGAGAGGATGGCGCCCTCAGTGAGTATATACCGTTCAGACTGGCTTTCTTGAACTTGTCTTCTTTTCTGCCAATTTGCGATCCCGCTCGGTGCCAGTTGCTAATGACCGTCCGATGACTCAGACTACCATTGTGCCGTCGCTTGAGACAGCCAGAGACGTGATCAACAACTCGAGAACTACAAAATACCCCCCAAATCTGCTCCCGTTGACTGCTAGTATACCAGCCGATCTGTTGACGCCCACGTTGGCTTACCTGAAGATTGCCGAAAAGTGAGTCGCGGATTGTCTGGGCCGTTTGGTGTTACGGAGAGCGCTGACAGGGTGGTTCGACGATGAGTAGATCGAAATTATCATTTCTCTATGAGAGTGCTGCTACTACTGAGACAATTGGAAGATATAGTTTTGTCGGCGCAGGTACGGTGTTATTTCCCTGAGACCTCCCAAGTGCCTGGGCCGTTTCGCTGACTGGTCTTCGTGCCGTTCCTTCACAGAACCGTACAAAGTTCTCAAGACCGGGCCAGGTCATGGCCCCGAGTGCGATCCTCTCCCCATCCTTGAAAAAGAGCTTTCGCAGTTTCGTGTTGCGACAGTCCCCGGGTTGATACTCCCACCGCTCACCGGAGGAGCGATCGGATATGTGGGGTATGACTGTGTTCGATACTTTGAGCCCAAGACGGCTCGGCCACTCAAGGACGTGCTGGGGATTCCCGAGTCGCTTTTTATGATGTTCAAGACCATTGTCGCCTTCGACCATTTCTTTCAGGTCATCAAGGTCGTAACATACATTCCTATTCCGAGCACCGATTCGGACCTTGAAGCGGAATACGGTAAAGGCCAAGAGACACTCCAGCAGACCATTGACTTGTTGCTGAGGCCAGAATGTCCACTCCCACCTCAGGGCCCGATCGTGCCGAACCAAGAATACACATCCAACATAGGTAGGGAAGGGTATGAGCGGCATGTGACCAGACTGAAGGAACATATCTCCAAGGGAGATATCTTCCAGACCGTGCCGTCGCAGCGCCTGTCACGACCCACTTCCTTGCATCCTTTCAACCTCTTCCGTCATTTGCGCACCGTCAATCCATCCCCTTATCTTTTCTATATCGACTGCGAAGAATTCCAGCTTGTCGGAGCGAGTCCGGAGCTCCTCGCAAAGGAGGAGAAAGGCAGGATCATCACCCACCCCATTGCGGGAACGGTAAAACGCGGCAAGTCTCCCGAGGAGGACGATGCTCTGGCCGCCGAGTTGAGGGGCAGTCTGAAAGACCGCGCCGAGCACGTCATGCTGGTTGATTTGGCCCGCAACGATGTCAACCGGGTATGTGATCCTACGACAACTCAGGTCGACCGGTTGATGGTGGTGGAGAAATTCTCGCATGTTCAGCACCTTGTGTCGCAAGTGTCCGGGATTCTACGGCCGGGCAAGACGCGCTTCGATGCGTTCCGATCCATCTTCCCTGCGGGGACTGTGTCCGGTGCCCCCAAGGTTCGAGCGATGCAGTTGATCGCTGAGCTTGAAGGCGAGAAGCGGGGAGTCTACGCGGGCGCGGTGGGCTACTTCGGATTCGATAGCTCGAGTGCTGACGGGGCGAACCTGGTGCCTGGTGCAATGGACACGTGCATCGCACTCCGGACGATGCTTGTCAAGGATGGAGTTGCCTATTTGCAAGCCGGCGGTGGCATTGTCTTTGACTCGGATCCGTATGATGAGTACGTCGAGACGTTGAACAAGCTGGGCGCCAACATCCAGTGCATCAAGGGTGCCGAGGACAAATATTTGAGCATGGAACAGCCGTAGGAGGAGATGTAATTTAGGGTTGTTCACAAGTGGCATGACTAGACGGATATGATAAATTGATAGATACAATTGATCACGGCTACAGGCACGTCAGTGCCGGCTCCGACTTGTTTCTTCTTCCACCTCTGGTATCTCTTCGCCTCCGGCTCAAGATCGCCCTAGATATGTAAACAGATCTACCATGGACATATGCCAAGGTTTCCAGCATCGTACGTTTCAGGAAGTGTTCCAGAATCCAGGGACTTAACCGGCTCGGCCTACGATGACGTAAATGGCGATCCTTGGGTATCTTCTCTTTTATTTCACGATCATGGGACGATGTGAAGCACCGCCACAAAGTAGATATGGTAAACAAAACTGTTCGTTGAGGGCCCTTTGGACCAAGGTAGAAACACTGCTGTCACCTATGGCTCGTGGTTCTGCATTGACTGATGGTTGATGCCAAGTCCAAGGCGTACGCGGCCGTTTTTGCCACGAGAAGTATAGCAGTCTCGGAGTTGGGAGCGACATGTCCTTGTCTTCGGGATCTGTGGTGTGGCTGGAATTAGGTATCCATGCTGGAATTGATGCATTGTAACTTTAATACAATAGTTGGAATGAACACAGGATAGAAAGTTGTTATGCAGTGAGAGTCACAGATGGTATTGACCAGACACCACTGCTTGTATACGACCATCCGGGATTCGCCAATAATAGTTATGAACCCAGAGAGACGAGAGAATCAAGTAGATATGGAGATAGTAATCAAGGTCAATCTCACTGCCTTTACCTCTTCTATCTGACGAGCAATTATATTAATAAGTCTGTCTGGCCACTGCCCGGTCTTACTCCGCACTTCCGTGCTGCTGCCTTCAAACTGATATATGGGCAGTGCTTGACCTCGTGTATACAGTAGTCTTTGCTTCTTTGGATCCTTCACTTTTCCTCTCAACTTTGCTGCAGGGTTCGAGTTCGTCAATCAATCAATTAATTGCCTCGTTTCTGGTTCTCCTATTGTGGTTGTTGTGCAATCGATCGTACTTATATGGATTGAAACGCAAACCTTCACAAGGTAATCAATCAGCCAAACCATTCTTTGATCCGAGAATGATTATTCCATTGACACTGTTCAGAATTCAAAAGCAAAAGCACCCGATTCCTCGCATTGACAACATTCTCGAAAAGAGTTGTTTATCCTGCCCTGCATAGAGAGAGCCCTCCTACTGAGGCCACTGCCACCCGCCGCCCAATTCGTCATCAGAATCTTTGCCGGAACCAAACCCAAAGGCCCAAACTTGCCGACCCGCCCAGCTCCCCTCTCCCTCCTCTTCCTCTTCCTCCACGTTCATCTTTCTGCTTCGTCCGGAGGCGCTGGAGGCCAAAATAATATATCCACCAGACGAACTTCATCTACCACCCAATCGCTTCCTACTTCTTGACCCTTTACCCTCGTTTTCCCAGCGCCGACACTCCGCCTCGCCATAATAATTGCGGCGCATCCACTGACTGGAATCCCGCACGCGGCTTACATACACCACCGCCTGTCCTGCTTGGGCCGTGCGATAAGGACTAAGGAGAAGACGACGACGACCACGCCATCTGCCTCTACGAGCTATTCAAGAACAACTAGTTGACCTCGCTCTGCAAACCACTCCCAATATCGGCTTAATTTTCATCATACGACATCAGATCGTTCCCATTCCCCGACCAACATAAAGGCGAACAATTCGCGATCCCGGCGCCTCGTTTCCCCGCAAGAATTGAGACCGCGCTCGTGTTGAATATCTAGAACCAAACTCACCCTCATACATAGTCACCATTCAAGATGTCGAAAGTTGTCCGCAGCGTGAAGAACGTAACTAAGGGTTACTCTTCAGTACAAGTCAAAGTTCGAAATGGTACGTCTTGATTACTCCTTTTCCTTGCTTTCCCTCTCTTCGCCTCTTCTCCTCCATCGGGACCGGAGGGGTAGCCATGAGGCAACTATTACTCCTTTCGTCATGACATGTCTGTGCGTTTTCATTTATGCTACTCGTACTGACCTGATTCAGCGACGAGCAATGACCCTTGGGGCCCGACGGGCACCGAAATGGCAGAGATTGCTGCCATGACCTTCAGCAGGTATGATTCAGTTTCTTTCGGCATAACCCGGATCCAGGCTGACGGATACGGCTAGTCCGACAGATTTCTACGAGATTATGGACATGCTCGATAAGCGACTGAACGACAAGGGCAAAAATTGGCGCCATGTTCTCAAGTCGTTGAAGGTATTAGACTATTGCCTTCATGAAGGATCCGAGCTAGTTGTTACGTGGGCCCGAAAGAATGTCTACATCATCAAGACGCTGCGCGAGTTTCAATATGTGGATGAGGACGGAAGGGATGTTGGCCAGAATGGTAGGTGGTACTGCGATGAGTGTTTGCGCGACCAGGTCACCCATTTGCTAACGATTGGTACCTCCTGACTCATACAGTTCGTGTTGCGGCCAAGGAACTTACCACCCTCATCCTCGATGAGGACCGTTTGCGCAGTGAACGATCCGACCGCAAGCTCTGGAAATCTCGGGTGAATGGACTGGACGAATACCAGAGCCATGGGCCCGAGCCTTCGCGCCGATCTGACCGACGGGAGCGCCGCCAACCGGCCGATGACGAAGACATAGAGTATCGCCTGGCTATCGAGGCGAGCAAGGCAGAAGCCGAGGAAGAGCGGAGACGACGGGAAAAGCAATCCATGATGGGAGAAGAAGATGAGGATCTGGCCAAGGCGATCAAGTTGAGCAAGGAAGAAGAGGAACTGCGGAAGCGGGAGCTGGAAGAGAGCAATGCCCATTCGCTTTTTGACGATACTCCTGTGGCCCAACCCCAGCCCACCGGGTATAACCAAGGTTACCAGCAACAAGGCGCCGTCGACTGGTTTGGCAACCCCATTAATGCCCAACAGCCTCTGTCTACCGGTTACTTGAACAACCAATACGCACAACCAACCGGATTTCAGAACCAGGTCACTGGAATGCCCAATGGATACACCAATGGATTCCAAAATCAGCCAGCTGCATTCGATCAGAATCCATACGGCCAGCTTCAGAACAACTTCTTGCAGCCACAGGCGACACTCCAGCCTCAGCAAACAGCTTTTACCGCGAACAATCCGTACGGCACCGACATATTTTCCCAGCAGCAGCAGCAGCAGTACCAGCCGCAGTACCAACAGCAACAACAAGCACAGGAGAATCTTTCGCCGGCAGGTAGCAACAACCCATGGGCCCAGAGCGGTGGCCAGACAGCGAATGCCTTGCAACCCATGCCTACCGGGTCCAACAATCCGTTTGCTGCCCGCACTCAATTCCAGACTCGGCCCCAGACGTCGACGGGCCCTCCATCGCTTAACACCCTTGCGGAAGAAAGAGCAACAAATCAGTTTACTTCCGCTAACCCTATTGCCAACTTCCATGCCCCAGCACCCCCCAAGAGCACACCGCCACAAACGAACAATCCTCACCACGCCCGTCTCAATGCTCTTCTATCCACCGGCGAGGGGCAGGACACATTCGGCAACGTTGGCGATCTACGTATCCCGGCCCAGCATACTGCTCCAGGCACTTTCGTCAACTCTGCCGGTCAGGGTTTGGATCGTCTGCGAGCCACTCACACAGGCAACAACCCCTTCTATAACCAGCAGCAATTTGTCCCACAGTCGACAGGCTTTGCTCAATCTTCGAACAACCCTTGGACGACTCAGCGGCCTTACCAGCAGCAGTCTCAGGCCGGTGGCAGCCTGATTGACCTGTAAAGAGCGCATAGTTGACAGCTGTTTATTTTTTCCATCAAGTCTGGATGTGAGGAAATGTTCATTGATTGGGATACCACGGTTGTTTTTTCTCCCTTCATATTTAGCATCCTTCGCTGCTTACTGATCTCCTTTTCTTCGGCCGCGTTGTTGAGTGTTACGTTACTTTGATGGCATTGTGAATATACAGGAGATGCCTAGCCTACTTCTCATTCCATCTTGGCCCCATCTTGCGCGTCGCTCGTCGTCAAGATCCACAGCCTATTGTCTTTGTCAACCCGTGATTACTCGACCTGGCACCCTTTGTCCTCTATTGTCCGTCTCTGGCCTACCATTTCCCTTTGTGATGTACTTGACTTTATTGCCATACCTACTACCGCTTACATACCTATTACTTCCTATTGTCAATGAGATGAAATCTCCACTGAGATGACTTGCCCAAGAGTGCTTTGAACGTAGGTGGGTGGAAGATCGTTTTGTATCTACCTTTAGTAAGTATAAGTAAGTAGTACCTTGTGCCGTCAAGGTCACAGAGAATCGCTAGATATCGATGATTGAACATAGAAAGCTGCAAAGTTCAATGTAACGACGAGCACTGAGACTCMGATCCTACCTTATCCATGCTCCTAACATCGAGACCACAAGGGTGAACCATGGACGCCAGGGATACTATAAAGTCATTTCAAAAAAGCGCCCGCTCCTCCGGTGCCACCAATACCATTTATGTACCTATACACCAGGAACCCCTTCAAACCGAACCGACCAACAGACCATAACATCACATGTAAACTACCCCAGTAAGACCGTGCCGAAACAAGCTGCGCGAAAAACACCAAAGACTGAGGAACATGCACGATGGACTCGAGGCTAGAGATCTGCCTCCGACGACTTGCAACAGAGAACGTAGAAGTGTGTGAGGTGCCCAAGGGAGAAAACTAGCCGCCCCGTTCGCCGAATTTCCTGGCCCACTCCTCGTATTCGCGTAATCCGTCGCGGCTGACGCTGGGTCTAATGGATTTGAGACTGGCTTCGAAGTCTTGGAAGCGGATGGGACGGATTTGGTCCATTGGGGTGTGGAGGAGGGCCTCGCCGAGGTTGCGGAGGGGACCCATGGCGGCGTCTTTGGCAAGGGCGGTGATGTCGGAGCCGGAGAAGCCTGTGATTTTTTGTTGATCTTGTGAGCATGATAGACAAGGAATTGGGGGCGGTGGATGATGGTGGAGTTACCCTCTGTGACATGGACGAGGACTTCAATGTCCTCGTCATCCAGTTCGTGCACCTGATGGCTCAGGAGCTTGCGGAGCTGTTGGTCGCGGACATGGTGCTCGGGCAGGGGGATGTACTGTCTGCGGACGAACCGTCGGCGAGCTGCGTCGTCTATATCCCAAGGCACGTTGGTCGCTGCCAGGACGAGCACCCGACTGGGATCTCCCCGGCTTCTCTTCGTTGATGGCTCACGGCCGGCTGCTGCTCGTTGTAGGTCCGACCACTGGATGAGGAACTCCGTCTTGGATCGCCGCGAGGCTTCATGTTCTGTTCCGGAGGAGCGCGCCGAAAGGAGTGAGTCGATCTCGTCGACGAAGATGATGGATGGAGCCAACGCTTTGGCGAGCCCAAACAGCGCCCGAACGAGCTTCTCGCTCTCGCCGTGCCACTTGGATGTTAGTGTCGACGCGGAGACTGAGAAGAAGGTCGACTTCGACTCCGTGGCTACCGCTCGAGCGAGCATCGTCTTACCTGTTCCGGGTGGGCCGAACAAGAGCATTCCTCGAGCGGGTTCGCGAAGCCCGGAGAAGAGATCCGGGCGAAGGAACGGGTAGACAACGGCTTCTTTGAGCGCTTTCTTGGCGCCATCCAGTCCAGCAATGTCATCCCAGTGGACTTCGTCCCCTCGGACGACGATATCATTGAGGATCTGCCGGGCCGCATTAGGGTCAATGCCCTTGGGCAGTTTGTTCATGATGTCCGAAATAGATCTATCCTCGTCTTCATCTTCTTCCTCTAGTTCTTCGTCGGCGTCTATCGACTTCGGGCCCATCGATTCTTGATCACTTGAGGGCGGTGTAACTGTATGCGCTGGCTGTGGTTTGCGTCGAGTAGAGCTGTCGGATACCTCCAATTGACTCATGGTAGGGCTCAAATCCTCAGCTTGAGTTCGGGAGACAGGCTTTCCTGTCGACGTGGAGTTGATCCGAGAGCTTGGTGTGGCCTTGCTTTGTGGTTCGCCCGAAATGCTCGTTGTAGCCTCGGGTCTCGTTTTTCTGACAGGCGATGAGGTTACGCCAATATCGCTCGATTGTGGACCCTGAGGTGAAGCTCTGAGCGCAGCGGGTTTGGGTCTCACGGAGGGCCTAGGACTAGTCCGAGAGTTGTCAACAGGCTCCGACGATGGCTGGGCGAGCGTCCTGCTCCGACCGCCTGAGGGCTGCCGGACCTCCCCAGCCGGGGAGTGATGAGTTGGTTTTAGCGTCGGCACCGGTGTTGTGTTACTGTTTGTCCGTCGCGCAGATCGGACAGGTCGAGCCTGCCGGCCATCTGATTCGTCTGCCGCACTTTTCCTCGATACAAGCTCATCCCCGGAGTGAGACCTGAACTGACCGGAATCTTTCCGGAACCCAGAGTCACTGGAGATGCTTTGGCGCGAGGACGTTATTGCGGCGTCACTTGCTAGATTCCCAGATGCTGAAGGGAGCCGGTAGATGCTCCCCCAGGCTAAACCTGCAGCCTGAGACGCAGCCGGCCGCAATTCCTTCCGCCGGAGGACATCCTTGTTCTTGCCGTGCTTCTTGTGCCCGTCCGACTTGCGCAGAGTGGTAGGCATCGTCTTCCGTTTCTCGGGGCTCGAGTTGCGAGACTGGTTTTTGCCGGATGAATGCGATGGAACACGTAATGCTGGTAAGCTAGTCGCAGACGCAACGCTGCTGTCCTGGATGACTGACTCTGAGCTCGCCTGCGTCGCCGGCGGTGGACGTCCTGGGATCGGCGGCGGTCGAGATAAGTCCGTATAATCCACCGGAGGTACCGTCCCGTCTCCGATCCAACCGGATATGTTCGAAGTAGGTGTCTTGGAGGCCGATTTGCCTTTGAAGAATCGGTGGCTGACACCGCTCGTGGCGGGACTGTCCTTCTCCTGTGCTTCCTTCCTGCTTTCACGAAGAGCTTCCAAGAGATCGACTCGCTCTCGGCACTGGAGTTCTAGCTGGCGGATCGAATCTTGGAGCGCTTTTTCCGTTTCGTTCTTGGGTGTATAAGTTGACGACAGTCGGTAGGCGTTGTGATAAGAGATTGTGTCTAGAGCAGAGCGCCAGGCTCTCAAAGCTTCATCTTCATTGTTCTAGGATATCAGAGCGAATTAGTATTCAGACAAAAGGAAAATATCAATTGACTTAAAACGAATAAATCGGAGATGGGAATGGAGGGGACGACAAACCTTCCCCTCAAAGTATACAGCCGTGGAACACGAGAGATAGCACTCATCGTACGTCTTCTGCAGCGAAGACGCAGCAGGCTTGGAGCGCATCATTCACGCCGGCGGAAATGCAGGACCCGCCCGCACCAGCCATGCGATCGACCACAATTGGAGTGCGGAGGCGAAATTGTAGGGTTGTCTGGAACCGAGGGGGGCGATGTCGGGATGGTCCAGAGGCTGTACGGGTGGCGCGGTAGAGTAGGGACTGAATGGTCGAAGAATTGGTTGACAGGTGGAAAGGGAAGATAGAATCGATGGCCAGTGAGTCTGGGGAGGAACAGACGAACAGGCGAGTTGCTGGAAGTTGATGGGATTTGATTTTTCGTCTCGTTTCCATCAGAAAGCTCCTCGCGTGACGTCGTTGGTCCGCCGGATCGAGAAGACACTACCCCACGGTGATACGACGACTGTCATCGTAGTAATAATATCTTAGTTACTGGACAGATATCTGCTAGCTTCTTTAACTTCTTCTATTAATTTTATAGTAACTAGTCTTTGAGGTTAGGCCAATCGTTCCGTCTATTGAGTACATATTCAACCAGGTGCTGGGATCAATTGGGTCCCAAATCGTAACCGCAAGGAAAGCTTCCCTGCATGCCCAACGCCAGCACAATATAGGATACATCGGTCAAGCAGTAGAGCAGTCTAAATTAGGGACTCGCATTTCCGCCTTGGAAATTTCATCGAGGAGCCGCCTCAAGTATGTTCCCAATGAAGAAAGAAGCCCTTCTATATCAAACCCTCCTTAACACCCGTCCCACGAGAACTTATGCACACATTATCTGAACGGATAAACGTAATCGGAGAAATGTATCCTCCACGAGGTGGTCCAAATATCGGGGGTGCCTAAGATCCAAAACCGTCTCGGCAGCGGGTGCGTCGAAGCGAAGCGGTAGATGAGGTGGGTAACCAGGCTCGGAGGAAGACGAAAAGACAAGTCATCAGAAGGAGGAATATGGAGGAAATATAGAAACACATCGCAAAGTAGTCTGTGGCCGGTTAGGGTAGAGTATTCCCAACCTGCGGGTTTGCTCTCTCCCTGTTCTTCCGGTATCCCTTCTCTTACGCAATATGCATTGAAATATAGCTTTTGATTTTTTTCATTTTTCAGTCCGAATCCCTATTAACTTTTCACGCTCGCCGAACGGGATCGATTGAAGTCGGAGGAATGTTAGGTGTAGTTGAATCTATGTGACAGGGCCGTTACGGGCAGGATGTCGAAAGTCTCACTCCTGGCGTTTGAAGTAGGCCTTGGCCATCTCGTACGATGTCCTGTATGCCAATGTCAGTTCTGAAGCCCTGCTCATGCGCGGATAACAACGTACCAGCAAATCGCCGTGCTGGGCATCGTGGAGATAATGCGGGGACGGGCGCCACGTAGGAAGCCTCTCCAGCCAAACTGGCGCTTGATGATGGCCGCCGCATTGAAAAGGCCCTTTGCTGATCGAATCTCCTCATTCTGCGCCAACCCACGTGTCTGAAGAAGCGTCTTCACGACGTCCAAAGGAGTAGTAAGACCTGCTGCGAAGGCACCAGCGAGACCACCAGCTATGCAGTGGGTGAAGGGGTCATATTCCTGGGACGGGTTCATCACTTTCGAGATCGACTCGTACGCCACGAATTGAGTAGCCGTGAAGGGCACCGTCATGCAGAGTGTAGTGGGGTATGATACGTAGAATGCATGCAGACCCTCAGTGCGGTAAACGGACGTGGCGCATTGTAAAAGGCTCTTATGTATAGAGCCATGTACTTGCATCCGTTGCTTGATGACTATTTCCGAGCGTTAGAGGAGTCAAATGGGTCAGTGCATCGAAGACGACTTACCATCGAATGGATTCATCAATGCATCGCTGGCAATGGTCGCCGCTGCTCCACTAGCGGCTTGGAAATATTAGTACCATTCCTGCATCGACAGAATCATGATTGAGAGTACTTACCGGCAGCAAGCGGATGGTGGCCCTCGTCGACATTTCCACCAGCCATTTCCTTGACAACCTCATAAGTACCGAAGTACACGGCATGCGCCGGACCTGCCGAACCACGATTGTAAGCCTTTCCTCATCCCCCAAATATGTCAGTGATATGCGCATCCTTACCAGCACCGACAATCACACTCGAGACTCCCTTCCATAACGTCCGCCACCCCTCGATCCGATAAATTGTGGAGACCGCATTGGTCAAGCCTGTATAAAGGCCTCCGGTTGTAGGATGTATAACTTGCATGCGCGTCTGTCCGTAGCCAACCCGATCTTAGTTACGCGTCCAGAAAGTGATGCGAGAGAATATTGTCTTCAAACCCAACATACCTTCAATAAGTCTACCGGGTACATGACAGCGTGTTCCTTTCCTTCCAGTCAGTATCGCCTCGGAGAAATCGCAGAAGTCCCAATTTTCAACGGCGACATACCATTATCCCTGCAAAGGCACCAGCCAACATGTTCCGGCCTAGGCCATAGTTGGAGGGAAGGGCTTCGTAGCTGTCGTCAAATAGAGGTTAGCAGTGCGTAGTTGGAACAGGCAGTGCGATTGGAGGTGAGGAAGTCGACTCGCGAGAAGTAAGAGAATGCCTTCTTCTCGCGATACCAACAATGTTGCAGATATGGAGTGGTGGAATCCGTGCTGAATATAGCAACGTACTCATATTCCTGCCCTGGGATCTGCTCGGGGATCGCCATTGAGCTCTAATAGCTCCGGACGCAGCCGGAGCCGCACGAATTGGAAGAGGTTGAGAGGAGGAGAGGAGAGGCCAGGAAGACGGATGCCTCAAGCTTGTCCGAAGGTTCTTTTCAATATCCCGATGAAAGCGGACTTTGTCAGTAGCGACGATTCTCGGTCGGATTGAGCCTGCGGCGAAGAGGAACTAGTTGGGCGCAAGAGAGTCGGCGACGATAGGAGAAACAGATATGAATCTCAAGTAGAATTCAATCAAAGAGCAATAAGTGCCGAATCCCAATGCGTGAGGCAAAGGAGAAGGCTAGATGTAAGTAGGACCAGATCGATCGGGAGGTTGACAATGTTGCTGGAAAATCCAGGCTGGGGAAATTATTGTTCTTTTTCGTTTGCTGCGCTAAAGTCGAATGCCGCGGAGCTAAAGTCCCTACGGAGTTACTTCTACCGGTGGATTGAACACAAGACAACTTGGACCAAATCAATCGAGCGACGAGACGTTACCGACTTGCTTAAGGTTGAAGAGGGTGAGACGAAATGTCTGACATTCTACTCTAGATCTAGCACACATAGCTCCGACACGATATACTACTGTCGCCAGGCGCACCATCGTGATTAGTTGCTAATAATGAGGTCGTGGCTCCGCTGCTTAATCATCCATCAAGCCCAGAACTTCAGCGAGGTTCCGATGACGGACTTTTTCTTCAATATCGAGAGGTAGATACTCAAACAAACCTCGAATATCCTATCCGAGAAGCACAGCAAACATGGCAACAGCAGAAGCTGGATCTTTCCATGCAGTCAGCGTGTGTTTCTCTCCCAGAAAGCCCTGTCAACTTCCGCTTCTCCAGCATCTCATAAACTTGTCCGGTCGCCACCCCGAGCGAGATATCTTATCAATATAGGCAGCACTGGACCCTCCGAGTCCCGGAGGAAACCGAATAACCAATGTTTAATGTTACCAAATATTAATACCAAGCCCTTGGTTAGCTTCAGGCCCTTATCTGATCCCATTAATCAGATTTTGAACCTTCAGTCAAGTGATCAGTAACCATGATAACGTTACCTAGCTAGCCTTCAAGGAGCCATTCCTCTTGTTTGTAAAATATCAGCACTAGCTAGAACCAACCCTTTTAGAATGGGTTTTGTCGAGATTTATGAGACCAGGAGGAGCATGCAATCTACAAACCATTGCTCGTAATTGCTATACCCTTCTACTTCCCTAGTATGTAGTGACTCTGTCTTGATGCATTCAGGGGCCATAGTTTTTAGACTCTTCCCTCCCTACCCATTGTCCAACTGATCACATGAAGAGAAATGAAAACAATGCATTGCTAACTGATACAATAAAAAAGTGAGTCACCGCCTCGCTAACTCCAGTAAAGACAGTCACACCGGGTGTAAACAGGTAAATGTAATGATCTTGTATGAATCAGAAATAGAAATCATATGCGCTGTCATCATTCACGTCATGAAAATCCCATTCGCATCTGGCCGGTTTGCCAGCTTTTGACTGAAATATCAACATCTGGAACGGCCGGGTGTCTGTCGGCTCTATATAGTCTACCATTCAACATTGAATGACCATACCCCTGCAGAGATACACATGTCAGCATCATATCATGTATCAAACATTGTGTAATGAATGAGAGCTTACCTTGTTTCAATTTCTGGGCAGTGTCGCTAAGAAGGATCACTCGGCGTTTGTTGCAATAAGCCGTTTTGTCCAAGATATCAACTTTCAGATTGGCCAGTTCAGGCACCGGCTTCTCGAACATTTCACTAAGGCTCTCCACCGCAAGCTCTAGATCTTTCTGGTTGTCCTCGAAGATTTCCGTCAGGTTGTTTCGAGCAAGATAATATGCAAAGGCATAAGTCCACTTCAAAGTCTGTCGGCACTGCTGAAGTGCCTGAGATGCAGTATCAAGGAACTGAACTTCAATCTATGATAGACCAGACTGAGATTGTAGGCTTGTCATCTTCTTTTCTGTCTTGAGGTAGAGATCTTTATCGAGCTTCGCCGACTGCTCGTGGTTAGCGTATCTGTTGTAGTAATGCAAGTATCTTTCAAGAGATGCTCGAGATTTCGCCTGCGCTGAACGAGCTTCCGACCCTGACTTCTCTTCGTAGCGATTACAGTTGTACCAGCTGGTGCCGTGTTCAGACCACAGGCCCATGCACATCCAGCAGAACTCGTGCTTGCATTTGCGGCACGTCATATGGTTGCAACCCCCGTTCTTCTCGATCGTTGAATGGCACTTAGGACACTCCTTCGTGTTGGCCGAGATCCAGTTGGCGGTCTCTGAGTCGTCTTCACACTTCTGAAGCCACATCTTGACCAATGTGCAGGGAGACGGTAAATGATCGTTCAGCGTGCAGCCGAAGCAAAAGAAATGCTTACAGGCACATTGTACGGTGGGCACGATCCGGTTGAGGTCGCGCTGCTTGACGGGACAGTCGACCGCGTACTCGCAGTTTGGGGCCGGGCACCACTTAAGGTTCTCTTTGTCATCAACATAAGTTCGCATCAACAGTGTTTGGTATCTGCAAGGCCACGTCAATAATGGATTCCGACATGGCGATCCTTGGGCTGAAGACTTACCTCTCTTTGAGATCGTCGGTGACGAGGAGACTGAGGGACTTTGAATCTACGATCATATGGCAGCCATCTCCGGGACATTCTATCCTCGCAGCTTCGCCCTCCTCGCGGATTTTCTGCGCGAGATAATGTCGGTAGCAGTCAACGCAGAAGCGATGTCCGCATCGCATAGCATATGTCTCCAAATCATCGCCATCTTCACAGCAAATGTCACACATGAACCCTGGTACAACCTCTGTCTTTGGTGTCCCATAAAAGTTCGTCCCAAGACCAGCTTCCTCGAGAGTCTCCTCCGGATGATCCATGTAGGACTCTATGAGCTTCTCCCGGTTCCATCTCCCAAACCGTAATAGAATAGCGGACGACTCCGGTGGCAGGCCCAAAATCTGCGAGACCTCGTTGACCTGCTGACTCTGCTCCCGATCGATATCTTCTGGGCTCAGAACTCTGAAATCGACCTCATATGGCTTCTTTGTGTTCCCTAGTAGATCCTTATCCTGAGAAAATCCGCCGTCGAACTCGTCACCGAACTCTAGTAACCGAAGAACGACCGCGTCAGTAAAGCACGAAATGGAAGATGGCTGAAACATACCTTCTCCTAGACTCTCATCATCACTTCCCTGTGTGTCCAAGAAGTCGTCGGCACTGGACGCATCCGTCATAAAATCATCGTCTGAATCCATACTGGTGGAAGCCGGCGTGACGAGATCGGTTGTCTTTTGCTTGTTTTGAACGGGGACGCTTGCAGACGCCACCGATACCGAATCTGTGTCAGGATCTTGGTCCGTGAGCTTGTCCTTTCTGCGATTATTCCTCTTGTTTGACGAGGTTTTCCCGGTGGCGGTTCGCGAATCAGCGACGGAAACCTCGGTGGCGGTTATGGATGGTTCCTGGTCTGTAATCGCCGCCTCGGCCGCCTTCCTTTTTCTCGTTAGAGGAGGCGTGGTGAAGAGCTATTCCTGTGGCAAGCGATATGTGCTGACTAGAAAAAAAGTAGGCCTCGACGTTGTACCTCGAGGCCTTCTTCTTTTCCGGGACAACACAAGTCGCAGCTTACCAACAAAAAGTGGATAACTATTTTCAGTTCAGGGAACTGAAGATGGTGTCGACGGCGATGGAAGGATAAACGGAACTATGCAGCACTAGCACCAAACGGGGTCGTTGCGTCGCTTATCGAGTTCAGCGTCAAGGGAGAGAGCGAGGGGTGACTTGTGATTAGTTATCACGTATGATCGCTGGACGTCACGGGAGTGGGGCGTCTAAAACGTTTAGAAGCAAGCGTGCACTGTTACCCAAGACATCAATCACTAATTGTTTCAACTGACCGATAGTGTCAAGGGGAAGCCTGCAGAGGTATGTGGAGTAGTATGAGTGAGTTGAAAGGGTTGGAAACAAGTGAGATTCTTGGGGATGGCTTAGAGGCTTAGAGTGATATGTACCATCCGACAGATCAGCAAGCCTCCCAGTCATAAGGGAGGAAATCTTGTTCGGATGACTCCGCTGGCAATCGCGGAAAGACCACCCACTGTGGGGAGAAATCAGAAGTACGCCTCAATGGGCTCAACAATTAACTAGCCTACCGTTTGATATCCTTCGACGTTCTCCTCTGCTTTGATTGGATCCTCTGGGGCTCTTTGGGTATTCTCAGTATATCTTGCAGCGCCTGCTTTGATATCGATGCCCTGCTGACTGGGTCCACGGGCAATGGGAGAAGCAATGATGTCAGTGCATCCCTAAAAATGCTCGATACAGACAGCTTCAAGAATGGGTTAGAACTAATGAGAGATAAAAGTTTATGAGTCACTGCATGAAGAGAGTGACTGCTAGAGATTATCAATGCAAAAATAAATATATGTTGCAGGTTCTTCGACGCCGGCTAAATAATTGGTACTTAAATAGACACCTTGGAGCCATTTTCAGGCTACTAGTCTTAGGCAGCCAGGCAACGATGCTCAATTCGGAAATCGATTCTGTCCGTAGATAGAAGATTGACACACAACAACGCATCGGATCTTGATCATGAAATTATATATGGCCCGTCAATGGATATCATAACTTGCTCGTCTATGGTGATACTGCCTGATAACGCAAAACTCGTTCCTGCTTGCCCCCTCTTTTCCAAGGGCATCGCTGCGTAATGCCTGACTTCGGCTTTACTCCTCATCGCTCTCTTCCTCGCTCTCATCCTCTTCACTACTCTCCTCTTCCTCAGCATTTGCGAGCCAGTCAACAAACTGTTGAGTTTGACTCCGCACCTGCCTCATCTCTTCGCTGGCACTGGACCGCTCATCGGCCCACCATTGCTCATAGGCTTCCTCCTCGAAGAGCTCCAAATCGTACAGCTCCTTAGCAGCGAACAGTAGGACTGTCTCGCCGCGAGGCCGATGTACAAGATCCTGTTGGAGCAGGACTAAGAAGTCGATCTGATCGGTTTTCTCGTCGCTGTCTCGATCGAACATACACCGTTCGACAACCTCGCGATATGTGCCGAAAATGTCACGAACGGCTTCCCCAGCACCTTTTCCTCCTTCGATCAGTTGCTGGGTTCGTTTCATGAAGGCTGTGACAACAGCTCGTCGGACCTGGTGGTCGGAGGCATTCGCAGTCATCCGCAAACTGACCAACTCCAACTGCACAACGTCAGATGTGACACCGTCTTTCAAGCTGTCATAGACACTGGCTGCAGCGTCATGGACGAAATGGTCAGCATCCTCGTCTTCAGAGTACGAAGTACCAAAGCTCTCGGATCGAGATCCGCCGAAATGGGAAATCTCAGAGGACAGGGTAGAGATAGACTCCGTAGAAAGAGAGAGCTGCGCCATGTTGTACACTGTAGAGATATTAGTACTCGACACTCATTCAAAAGTGGCGATGAGGATGAGCCTGAGAAGTATAAGGGAAGGTGCGTACCCAGTCCTGACGAAGCATTGGATACAGTGTCGTCTTCGTCCTCGTCTTCCTCGTGGAAATATTCGTGACCTTCGCCTCCTTCACCGACCACATCCGGATCATTCGCTGGTAGTCCCCCGTCTTCCTCTCTCGAGGCCTTTGTGATCCTTCTTCCTTCGCTCACAGTCACACCATCAGCGATTTTGACTTCATATGAGAGAAGAGCGCCAGGCTCAACGCTGCAATTATTGCCGACCACAACCTTATCGGCAATAATAGCCTGCCGAACCGTTGTGCCGTCGCCAATCACCACACCATCCCAAATATAGGCGCCGTCCAGTGTAACATTTTTCCCAATCTTGCAGTCCCTTCCAAGAACTGTGTTCTTGACTGTCGTCTTGTCACCAATGCTTGTGCCTTTCCCGATAACAGTTCGCCGCCCAACGACACATGAACGCGCCAAAGTAACGCCCTGTTCTGCGTACAGATTGCCCTTGCGGAGATCGTAGGTATGTCCGGGGAGCAAGTTTGTGTCTGGGCACAGTGGATACGTCCATCTGGAGATAATATCCTTGCTCACTGCGTCATATGCTTTCAGATTCCTCACTCGAGCTGCGTAGTGATCCTTGATGATATGCGTGTGGATGGTTTTGCCGTTAAGCTCATAATCTTTGAGCACACCGAACAAAAAATGCTTTCGCGGAGACTGATAATCGAAACTATCGGACCACAAACTCAGCACGTCAGGCGTACAAATATCAATGTTGCAGTCAATCAGATCTTGTCGAATATCGATCTCCGCATGAGATGAAATAAGCTCGGTGTCGATAGTCAGGCGAGATGACTCGTCGGAATGATGCTCAATTTCCTCGTAGTGCAGACAACGATCTTTGGTGGGATCAAGGACGAATACAGGGGACACGGAGGACGACTTTGTGCGATGGTTTCGACCAGCCTCGCGCAAGATCATAGTCATGATTGCGTTCTTGTCTGCTTGGCGGCGGGCACGGTGAGTCGCCAGTGCACCCTCAATAGGCAGGTTACTGATCACGTCACCGCTGACAACAATGAAATCGCCAGTGATGAGGTGTTTGCCATCAAGATCGCGCATAACATCTCCAACTGAGGTCGACGTTGACTTGAGGAAAGTCAATTGCTTGAAAGGCGACGAGTTGCTTCTCCATTTCGATGCACTTCAGCAGATTCCGACGGTCAGCCAACATCCTTTAAGCAAAGCCGATATCAACGTACTTGATGTATCTCTCTAATTGATCTGAATGAGCCCCTCCGTAAAGAAAAACCTCCTCAACGCCGGCATTAGCCAAAAACTCGAAAGTGTACTCAATCAACGGCGTATTCGCAAGCGGCAAGAGGCACTATTGTACTACACGTCAGCTACCGAAAAAAGATCCCTCTGGTAAGGCAAGTTTCCGAATCGCATCATCCTTCACGAGATGGTTCAATGACGGACAACATACACGGGGCTTCTCAAGGGTAAAGGGCTCGAATCTGGTTTCGAAAGTATCGGCAAGAACCTAGAGAGCACCGAAGCACACAATCAGCCATCGTCGTCCCATCATCTAGCGAACGGCAGTGCCAGCGCGCCGGCTGCTCCGCATAAAATGAACATACCACGGCCTGCAAAGTCTCCTCAACCTCCTCAGTCGCATTGCCCCTCTGCTTCGCTTGACCACCGCCGCCTTTTTTGGGACCCATCTGGCAGAAGAAACGGTTAATGCCAGCTGCATGCAATCTGAAGCATTCCGCACTCACATTGATAATTTACCTTAATTTGCACCCCGCTTTCAGAATGAAGAAAATGCCGAATAGTCCAGGCTTTGAATCACCGAGACTAGAGCCAGTGTGCGAAGCAGCTAGTCGATATGCAGATCAAGTTAAAGGTTCCCAAGTTTCTCTGTCAGCGACGGCGCCCAGAGCTCACAAGTCCCGTCCAGCAAGCTTTCATCCACAAAAATTGTGCCAAGCCCGATGCGAGGAGTCATCCCATCCCACTTCCAGTCCGGGCGGTCAGGTACAATGTTTGTACTGTTTGTGTTCACGTGACTTCCCTTCTTGATCGCACAAGCCACATCTTCCTTGTGCTCCAGCCTCTAAAAGTCCAGAACTTCTTCAAAAAGGCCTGGGCCCTCCTGGACTCAAGGAGATTCCCCTGTCAAGGGGTCAGCGGTCTAGAACCATGTAAACTGATTTGCGTCAACGTGGAGAATGTAAGAGTTCAGTCCAGATAAGGTAGGGAAAAGAAGGTTGACGAACTCTCGATCTTTTGAAGCGGACGTAGCCGTCTTTACCGTTGAGTGTCGGAGATTTGGACTTAGCGGGAATCTCAACGACTGAGAGCACCATTACTTTTATATGAAATGACCAGGGTAAGAGCGTACTGAAATAATTTTAATATGTGTGTATCTTCTAATAAGCTGTTCCCAATGTAAATAACATGAAGAAGGAATGTTGCCAGACACACTCAATACCTGAGCAGAAGCTCTAGGATGATCATAGAGCATCACTGGCCAGAAAATCGCACCTCACCCTTCCATGCAAAACAAGAGTTTATAATAAAGAAAGACATCACAGAACCAAGTATCAACACATGAAGGTAAAAGTAATGCAACGACGATGGGAGAACGGCTGACGCTACACAGCGCCCCTCCTCTTCCACCTCCGTCAGAGCTCCGACAATGATTTGATGCATCGCTTGCAAAAGACCATTCCCACTCCCTTTCGTCGAATCAGTACGCAATTGTGAATGGATGCGCCTATTATAGTGTTTGCAATCAATGCAAAGGACCTAAATACCGCAAACGCCGTAGTCGCCAATTGACAAAGGACACAAGAAAAGCAGAAATACCGAGGTAATGATCGTCCATACAAGAGCAACTTTCACGATATATCGCGCAGAAAGCGGTGAAAAATCCGTTGTATGATTGAGGCAGAGGTGAGAGGAGCGGGGTTGAGATAAAGTTGGCATGGACCGAGAAGCGCTCTTTAAAAGTGACCGACTGTTCTCAGCTTAGCCAGTTCGGGTAGCCTGAGCCGGGTTGACCATCGGCTGTGGTGGTTGAGCGTACATGCGCGGTCGCTTCGCAAAATTTGAATTATCCGCAGCGCCAGACAGTTCGGATATCTGCCGTCGATGAGGCGGCCGCGCAGCCGCAGCAGCCGCAGTGAGTGCCACTGGAGGCGCCGGGTATTGCACTCCATTCTGGTCCACAGCGTAGGCGGCTGGGGCCGCGGTCGCAGGGACATATTGAGGTTGAACCTGTTGAAGGAGGCCTTGGAACTGGCCAGGAGACTGCCAATTATTCATTGACGTGGCCGGTGATTGGCCAGGGGAGCTGTCTTCCTTGACAGAGTGGGCTGCCGAAGTTTGAGCAGCCATCGTGACTGTTGCCGTGGGTTGCGAAGTCTCCATACCTTGCGGAATGGTCTTCAAATGAACCAAATGCTTCTCAAGCATGTCCAAGAGGCTCTTCCGCGTGAAAGGCTTCGGTAGCACATCGTCCATGCCTAGTGCGCGTTAGTAACAAAACGTCAGAGTCCTTGGGATTGAAGGACTATGTACCATGTTGGAAGTAGAGCTGAATATCATCGCTTCTAATGTTGGAGGTCATAGCGATGATAGGAGTTCGGTCAAATTGGCGAATAAGGTGACAGGCAGAAACCCCATCAAGATTGGGCATGATGATATCCATCAGAATCAGGTCATATTTCGATCCATCTTGAATCTTATTCACCGCTTCCAGTCCGTCAAACTGTAAGACTGTCAGTTGCTTTGCGTCCATATAGGAAGAGAGGAGAACCGACCGCTGTGTCAATAACACAAGAGAAAGAATAGAGAAATTTACCACCAATTTGGCGACATGTTGCATCATCTTCGACCAGTAGAATGTGTGGGCTGCGTACCCATCCAGGATCGACATTTGTGCTCTTCTTTCGATTGTCGGGAACTTGTCGGCGAGTGTCGTCCACTTCCTGTTTTGGAGGCATTGGATACGGCAAATTGTTCACATGCTCACTGTACATTGGATCAATTCCATTGGTAGCACCAACAGGGTAGACAACTGGCTCAATGTCGCTGTTCATCTTTGAATATAAGAGGTTGGTGGGATTTGCACCTGCCGCTGTAGGCGGGCGAACCACCCCATTCCGCGGCCCAGCCTCTAGTGTAGGGGTGGAAACAACAGGGGCGGATTTCGACGGTTCGCCCACCGACTCAATGCCAGCCAAATTGAATTGAACCTCGGCGTTCATGTTACTCAGTAGCTTCGACGCATGCTGCAAGGGAGAGGAAGGCACATCGTCTACCTGTCCCGCATTCACGTTTGCACCGCCTTGCCCTTGAGCTTGGAAGGCTGCTGCCGCTTTGTTATCGCGTCTTTGGCGAGCATCTACTGATAGCAAATAATTCATCACCTGGTGAATGACATTTTCATGGTTCAGAACCGTCTTCTGAACCCTCATCAGCTCCTGCAACATGAGCTGATGATCAACAGTCAACTGCGCGTATCGATCGGAAAGGTGCTGGATCTGCTGCTGCTGCGCTACGATCTGCTGGTTCAGAAGATCGATCTGTTGTGTCGGAACTGAGTCGTCGGTGTTCTGAGTCTGCTTTCGAGGCGCCGGCGCCTTTCGTCGGATATTATCAAGTKATTCTTTGCTGTTCGCTCTGAATTCCGGGTGTTTGAACTCCCATGCCTATCTGTTGTCAGAATTTGTTCCGTTTGAATCGAGCGACGAAGCCTTACGTTTTGTCCATAAGGCGATTGTCCATTTTCTTCGTTGTTTTGTCGGACCTTATGGAAGTCGTATTTATTCAACTGCCGCACAAAACTGGCAAAGTTGCTGTGTTTGAAGTGTTTCGGAAGGATGGTCTTGGTGAATTTCTCGCACTGCGATAAGGCAACACGGTCAGCTTGAGAGTTTCGACAGCGGACACCGACGGATTGACGGGAACAGGCGGAGGAAGCAACCGACCTCGAGAACCACGAAACTATCCCCTTCGTCTCCCCACCGAACGATTTCCGAGTACGAAGGGTCTTCCAACATTCTTGTGCAACAAATGAACCAGTTAGAGACATTCCACAAGGTATGCGATCCATCGTGGCGATTAACCGGTCGCAGTCGAGACAAAGGGAGGGGGACGACAAAGCCAAGGCAGAGCACTAGATTTTCCCCCGAGAGAATCGGAAAAGGAGAACTCACTTGTACAGTTTCCGCACCTGTAGTACATCTTGTTAGCCTCGGAACAGCAGAGATAATTATCATGCAGCTCAAATATCTCCTAAAAAGAAAATCTTCATCTTTCCAGGGTCAACACTTACAAAATCGCTGGAGTTACCAGCGGGGGCGGTGCTGGTCGTGGTCTGGCCACCCTCCATCGTGGGCTAGATGGGTCGCGACCGATCGAACAAGCAACAAGCTCACCAAGTCGCAGCTCTTTGAGAAGAACAGGCGGGAGATAGTGAAGATCGCGCTATAATGTGCGCCGAGACGCAGATAGGAAAAGGTGCCACTGGGGAATAATAGAGAAGTGAAAGAAGAAGAAATTGTTCAGGAAATTGGTAGAGGTCGAGGTAGTCGAATAGTAGGTAGTTTAGTAGTTGAAAAAGGTGGTGGTGTTAGCATTTAGCAGCAGCAGTAGTTTTAGGTAGGAATAAATTGATTAGTTGGTTCGTGGTGATAAGTGGGACGATTAGCTGAGTTGTTGGAGTTGAATAACTGTTCTTCCGCGGTTCGTGCACAAAGCGTTGCGGGAACCACTTTTCCACAGTCTTCCGTTCTAACTAGTAGACTAGGTAGTAAGTCCTGATTATTATTTTTACTTCTGATTAATAGGTAGAACGCAACATGACCGGTGAACTGTCCGTTTAGGCTTCCCTTTTCCCTAAAACTGATAAATGCAAGGAGAGACAGAAATGAGGGGATAAGAACGGAGAGGGCAAGAAATATCATACTACCTACCGGTCCTTGGGAATAACAGTGGGGACCCAAGAGGTATCTACTTGGTATTGAGGAAGGGGGGGGAGAAATGACAAAATCAGGTATGAAAAACCAAAAATCCACAGTGAAGGAAGAAACAGCGCACATGCTTATGCAAAGCGCATAACATTTTCCATTACCTACGATGCCTGTGAGTTGCTAACTTGATAAAGTTATTAGATATTGTGTGTCTTGCGCAGTATTATTATGAAACCCCAATGTGACTACCTCTCTACAATATGCAAGAATCGTGGAAGTTAGTAATGTCAGTGCGCATTTAGATGCGGACAGAAAGCAACAACAATGGAGGGGAAGACGTTATGACCCTGGCGTATTGATGAGGATAGGCGAATGATGATCGTGGAGGGGAAGCCTAATGCATTATGATCGTCCTACTCTTGGGTCCTGACACACTTCCACAATATGAGGAAACGGTCAATCAGATATTAGATAGTTTTGACCTTATTCAGTCATCAAAGGTATTGATTGCAACTTGCTGCGGATATTTTTCTTGCGGTCTACGAAAGTATGTAGGTGAAAGACCCCAGGAGTTATGTAGAGTCCCACAGGGTTATCATGAGGCAGGTGGATTAATACTCCAGTCAAACTGTCGAGGATTAGACACATAGCGGATATTCTACCCGCAACCAATATTCGTTCACCTTTAATGAGTAACGAATAGTTTTTGGAGATTGCTGGTTTCATGCAGATCCCTCGCGGAACGTGGATGGGGTGGGAACAACCGATATGGAGATAGCTTTGGGGGCAGGAGAGATGAAATGTCCAAGAACCCTTGGAATGTTCGCCTTTATTTTGTTTTAGGAGTACTCCTATGATTCTTACATATCCTCTGATGTCCCTTTGTTGTGGACAGCGTGGAAAATTTTACATACATATGACTGATGAGGTTCGGTCAGACCCGGGTTTCAGGGAGCTGTGCGCCACATCAGCAGATCACCATAATACTAAGATAGTTGGCGTTCCGGGGGAACAATTTGAAGAAGTAGATAGTGGGTATGGTCAGGGGTCTGAATCTCTTTCATTCAAAAGCTGCCACACTGACTGTTGTTGAAGATTCTGACTTAACTGAATGGAAAATACAAGCCAAGATGCCAGTTCTTCCTCAGCTGTCAACACTGAGCACTTCGTTACTAAGTACCCCTTGCACCAACCTCTCAGTTCAGAGTATCAATTATTACTGA
Organism: Aspergillus pseudoviridinutans; assembly: GCF_018340605.1. Lineage (NCBI taxonomy): Eukaryota > Fungi > Ascomycota > Eurotiomycetes > Eurotiales > Aspergillaceae > Aspergillus > Aspergillus pseudoviridinutans. The sequence continues at coordinate 1,035,837 of NW_025091289.1, read as the reverse complement.
GCGACATGGCAGACAGTTGACTTATCTGTCTGTACCCTAGATAGAAATTAGATCAGGTTATATGCCACAATGGAATGAATTGCGAACGTGGGCTCGTCTTGACTGTACATTAACCTAGACCCTGGAACCGCCGTAATCTCCTATGACTTGACTATACAGTAGTAGAAAAAGGCAAGCAGATGCACTGCAATATCTATGACAGTCATCGATTACATTTTGTATCGAATAAAGTGCTGATGGAGAATGTACATGGCTCCCCATGCTGCCATACCAGCAGAGAGAAGACGATGACGAAATACGTCCAGTAGTGAAGCGCCCCGGCCGTGCTCTCTAGCCCCAACGACGCGCCATGTACACAAACCTTCCTAAGCATCCATCACTTCATCCTTTACCTCGGGAACCATTATCTGTCAATTGAATTGGCATATTTTACATATTTCATAGCCGCTGCTAAGCACATTTTGAGCTCAACAGTTCGTCTTCTCATAAAGATGTTCGCTGCCCGTCGCCTCGTTACCAGCGCCCCTCGCGCCATGCCCCGGAGGGCGCTGTTTCACAGCACCGCACCAGCCTTCGTCCAAAAGGGTGACGCCATTCCAGATCTTGACGTGCTGGTCGAGAGTTCACCTGGAAACAAAGTCAATCTTGCGAAGGAGCTCAAGGGAAAGGGTATTATTATCGGTGTCCCTGCTGCTTTCAGTACGTTTGCGGCCCCCAGCCTTGAAGCCCTCCGCCTCATAAGCATCCAAACCGACGTGACATCAATGATAGAAAAAGACAATTGCTAACTGACTCGAATGAAAGGCCCCGCTTGCTCTAGCTCTCACGTGCCTGGATATATCAACCACCCCAAGCTCAAGGAAGCCGGCCAGGTCTTCGTGGTCTCGGTCAATGACCCCTTTGTGTAAGTCGCCGATGGTTGATCGTTAAGGAGCGTCCAAATGCTTGGGGTTTCAGTGACCGCAGCTTACCGAGTCATAATAGGATGAAGGCGTGGGGCGTTTCCCTTGATGCCACCGGCAAGAGTGGTGTAAGTCTTCTCCATGACACTGCGAATCTACAAATCAATGGACGCTAAAAAAGGAGAATAGATCCGCTTTCTGGGCGACCCGACCGGCAAGTTCTCGGAGACGCTCGACGTCACCTTCGACAGCAGCTCAATCTTTGGGAACCAGAGAAGCAAGCGCTATGCGCTTGTCGTTGAGGATGGGAAGGTTAAGGAGGCTTATATCGAGCCTGATAATACCGGTGTCAACGGTATGCATAGTTCCTACTATTTTCTTGGCTGCCGGAAAATCTACTAACACATGGAATGTAGTCTCGGCGGCAGAGAAGGTGTTGGGCTAAACGTAGGTATCAAAAATTCATACTGTGATTTGGGTTATCCTGTGGACGGTACGATGGTAATTCCCATCATGTAATCTATAGTCAGAGGCGATGTATCCCAGATATCCTCCTAGCGCCTGATTGTTCGATACCCAAATGCAATAAGGGCATCTGGAATATACAACCTTTCAATCGACTTAACTCGCCCCTAGTCCAAGCGACATAGTCATAATCTTGGTATATTGCCGATTCAAGCGCTTCCTTGCTGCAGGGCCTGCCATTGCTCGGGGGTGTAACACTTGGGTGTCCACGCGTGGATGGCAGCAATCTCCGACTTCAAGACCGAGTTCACCAACCGATGGCGCGCAAGCATGTTCTTCTTCTCAAACTGCGGAGAAACAATAATCGCCTGGAATGCCTGTCCGCAGCCACCTATGACAGGGAGAAAAAGAAGTTAGACACCCCTCAGTCAAGTATACCCATACTGCAGGTCAGCGTCGCAGACTTTACACACCAGACAAATCCTCAATCTCCACAACCTGCGCCTGAAGTTGTTCAACCAGTTTACTCTTCAGTAGCTCCGGCGTCACACTCGACGTTGCGTCCGCCATTGCTGCGTTGATAGCCGCAAAGGAGCGTGCAGTAACCGAAAAGGGCGAGTTTTGACGAATGGGGGTGCGGAGAAGGTACCGGCAGCTTCTGCTTAACAATGTGGTGGTGCGGGAGTACATCAAGCGTGGCTGTCAGGCTTTAAGTAATAGAGGGGTCAGCGAGGGTCTTCGTTTGACGCGCAAGCCAAGGCGTTGATGCGTAACTAATAGATTTAGCAAACAGCTCAGAAAACCGATAAGTGATACTGAAGTAGTCGATCAGATATTATCAATCCGCGGAAGATGAATGACGGAATCCGTAACTGATGGATTCAGCCGGGAATGTGTGACAGCGTAAATTACAGTATGTGGCTTGACTAGTCTGTATGCTGGGTTTATCTGATCACCTGCATGCTGTGGCTGGTGAAGTACCTATCGGTGTGGCGCAAGCTATCCCCTCTCTTATCGCTTGGGGTTTACCTTCTGCTATCATTTTCTTTCCAAGACATACATATGCTGTTGCGCAACATCACTTGTTGAATATTATTGCAATCTTTCATGAGTTCTCTCTCCCGAGTAGCACTGCGCCGACTTTCAACAATGTCGACCACCTCGTCACCTTTCACTCGGGCGGTTGTGAGCTCCATGAAGAAGCTGTATGCTTGCACCTTACTTTTATCCTACCATTACTGGCGTTTCTTCTCAATTGCTTTTTTGCTGACGCTGCTACAGCTATCCGGAGTCATTAGCAGACAAGAGCTTTGACAACACTGGCTGTGAGGATGCCTGTATTATGTCATAGTGTTCAAAGTGCTCATACAATTCTCACCTAGTGCTTCTTGAAGCTCCCTTCCATCCCGCTCGGCGGCAGAAGAATTCTGTGCTTCTGACCATTGACCTCACAAAGGCTGTGGCAGATGAAGCTATCAAGCGGAAGGATTCAGTGGTTGTGGCCTACCGTATGCATTGTACCAACATCGTCTACTGGCTACCAGCATATTTGCTAACCAATCTTTTTGCGACGAAGACCCCATCATCTTTCGGGGACTGAAGTCCCTCACTCTCAATGACACACAGCAACAGACACTGCTGCGGCTCGCCTCAGAGGGCATCAGCGTGTACTCGCCGCATACAGCTGTGGACGCTACCCCCGGTGGAATGGCAGACTGGCTTTGCGACGTCGTCACCGGCGCAATTGCTCCATCTACCGACGCGTCTCCCTCGCTCTCTGCGTCCTCCTCCCAGCACTACTCCCAGCCAACCTATCCCCAACCTCGGCCAGCATCTATATCTCCCTCCTCCGCAGCCCCCCACGTCCGAAGCACGATCCATCCATCTCCCACCCCAGTGCCTGAAGGTATGGAATCAGCTGGTATGGGCCGTCTCGTAACCTTCGAGAACTCCCAGCCTCTGACCACCATCGTCGACCGCATAGCACAAGGCGTCGGGCACCCGGGCGGTATCCCGATCGCGATCCCACAGACTGTCCCGGTCGATCTAATTAAGATCCGCACCATCGGTATCTGCCCGGGATCTGGATCTAGTATCCTTATGAGTTCCAGCAGCCTGCCAGATCTTCTGTTCACAGGCGAGTTGAGTCACCATGAAGCGCTGTCGGCCATTGAGCGTGGCTCAGTTGTCATTGCGCTCGCCCATTCTAATACAGAGAGGGGGTACTTGCATGCTGTCATGCGTCAGAAGCTAGCCGCTACCCTCAAGGAGGAATGGGATGCCCAGCGCGAAGAAGGGCTGAAGGCTTTGGAGGAGACTTTTAAGGAAGGAGGGGCGAGTGTGAATGGGAGTTATGAGGAGGTCTACAAAGACTCTAGTTGTGCTGTCGACGTGAGTGAACGCGATCGGGACCCTTACGGTATTATGATCCGACGGGCGTAATCTCTTTTTACATTGCAATGAAGTATACATATCTCCGCCGGTGTAATGTGCCCTAAGCACTAGTTGAGCACAAAGCAAAAATAATCATCGAGAAATAGGCTCGAGCAGATAAATATCTAGATGAAGGACCTATACACATCTCTACCACCGCAAGCCATGACGAAAGCAGCGTCATAGCGATCAGCTCAGCAACACCCGGATCTCGCCCGTAGTACGAGGGAAGAGCCTCCTAAGCCCCGATTCCTGCTCGTCATCATCAGATACCTTTCCGCTCTCAGTGACAACCTCATCCTCAACCCCAGCGTCACTCCCATCCTCCGTCCGTTTGATATCGACTCGACATCTAGCTTCATCCGCGCCGATAATCATGCCTTCCACAAATTCAAAGTCGCGGCAGAAAGCCTCGACCGCTTCTTCCGTAACACTCTGAACAAAACTGGCGCTCTGCAGGTGCTTCAAATTATCCGTAGCGTCCATCAGGGCCGAGGGAAGGAAGTCATCGAGTTGTTGGCTGACGGCGATGAGGGCTTCTGGTTGGAAGGCGGGAAGGTCGGCTATCTCGGCGATGTCCGTGGGTTTCCTATCAGTCTGCGGCAGTGCCTGGCCATCTTTTTGTTCGGATTCTAGTTTTTGAGTTGTTGAGGATGGCGAGAAAGGCTCGAGGGCAGCCAACAAGATGCCCAGGCCCGAAGCATCGAGTAGATAGCGGTGCTGGATTTCAAGCAATTCCATCCGCAGGCTAGACAGTGCTGTAGAGATAGGATTCAGATGGGTTGCACTTGCGAATGGGAAGGCAGAGATCGTTGAGCGCGCCGTTAGGAGAAGGTTGGTAGTGTAGATAGCTCGGGTTGTTGCGTCGGGGAGCTCGGCTGCTGAAGATTTGGCCAGTTCCAGGAAAGGGTCAAACGCGACACGGAGGACGGGGGTAAATTTATTATCCGCTGTGCTTTCGGCTTTCGCATCTTCTGCCCCGAGTGAAGCGTCATGGGTCTTCATGAGTGAGGTCAACTCTTCCAAGGCATCAAGGAAGAACTCGGGCGCGGAAAGGTCGTCCGGAGGAGTCAAGGCAGAATGATCGTTGGAGAGTATATTGACTTGCTCGTGCATGATACTTTCGAAGCGGGCGAATGTGAAGTTCTCTAGTGCCTGCATCATGTCCGCCAGATTGGATTTCGTTCCCAGCAGTCTGGAAAAGGTTGCTCGATAGAACGAAAGCAAGTGAACAACTCTGTAGCAAGTGACAGGCTCATCGTGGCCCTGAATCACCAATTCAACCCTCTGCCGTAAAGCTCGAGACACTCCGACTAGATCACGATTCACGAGGTCGCTGAGGGCTTTCTGACCATCAAAGGAAACCTCTTCTCCTTCATCAATACGAGACCAGGGTTCGCTGCTCAGGCCAGCCTGGATCCCTTTGGCGATTTCCTCCCCATCTGCTACGAACAAAGCTTCCAAAGCCTCTCGCTCGGATACAGTCGTAGAGTGGACCCATGCCAGCATGTCGCCGACGTACCGCAACGGGTCATGAGCGGAAAACTCAATCGGTTTCACGTTGCGGTCACCCCCAGAGCTGGAGACGGCGTCGGTTAGGGCATAATGAAAGGCGTCGGACAGGACATAATCCCGTGCGTCGGCGAAGATGTCCAAGCAGCTATGAAACAGGCTCGGTCGTTCGGCCAGGACGCGCAAAGCGCGCCTGATTGAACTGCTGATCCGCGGATCTTCGAGATTCAAGGACTTAAACTCCTTCTGTATCCATCTGAAGAGTCTCTGGTATGCGGAGTTCAGATTCCTGGAGCTCTTCTCCATCAATTCAAGGCCCAGCCTTTGGTTCTCCCCTCCCAGTAGGACTTCGCAATCATGGTGCACCTGTTTTACCCGATCAAGAACATCGAAAAAGCGGTCGTCAATTGGTTCCTCTGCCGATGTGAGAACAAGTAGGTCATCGTCCGAGACGACGAAGTGCTTCACGAACGCATCGAGAAGTTGTTGCTTTGTCTCCGATTCCTTCTTCTGGTTCATCAGTGTAGATGCTTCCTCGATGACTGGTGTCGTGTCCTGTTTGGCTCGGACGATGTGCTGCCGCATTTCTTCACACGTTTGATTCAGGCTTGATATCACGGTTCCGATCCTTTGCAATTGCTACGAATTTGGACTACGTTAGCCACCCATCTCAAATGCCGCACTCGTGCCGCCGAAGGTGCGAAACGGCTCACCTCCGCGACCTTGCCGAAATCCCGCACGATTTCTGCATTGCATTCCACCACTTCTTTTTGCACATCTAAGCGCAGCTGCCTTCGTGTCTCTGCAGTGTTGTGTACTCCCCGAAGACTAAGTGTCTCCAGCGCATCGCGTATATCTGAGTCTGCGTAGGAGGCCGACAGTACACTTGTCAGTCGGTTTGACAAGGCATTCGATCGCTGTGTAGGCGGCGATAACGGAGTGGAGGCTGGGGAAGGAGCACGTTTGGACGAGTGGTTAGCTATAGCTCCCGGAGCAAAGTAGCTTTCCATGGTGGGCTATCCGACTACCTAATGGTCAGACGGGCGAGCTGTCGGAGGATGATGTATCCAGGAGGTCACTACAGCGAAGGCGGGAAGTCGGAATCACAACAATCCCCGGTCCCCGATTTCAGTTCAACATCAACCATCGCATAGTCATCTGGAGCCGATCCTATGGAAACGCCGGTGGCATAATTGAGAAAGCTCAATTCCCGCAGGAATTGATCGCTGCAGTCCGGTTTACAATTTTGCTTCTCTGCTTCTCTTCATACCAGTCAGGAGTTTAGTTTTACCGCACTCGCGATGGACAGCCCGCTCCTTTCCCCCGCAAAGGCGCGTCAAGCAGCCATTCAGGCCAAAGACTGGGCATATGTGAATTCCTGGCTAAGTCGCCAATACTCACCGAATCCGGTACCGAATTTTGAACGGAATGAAGACACTTTGCGCACACTTTTAGCTCTTGCTGCTGCTAACGACGCAGCGGACGAAGAGGCCGCATTGCTCCACCGTGCGCGCGAGGAAGCGATTCGGGAATTCAAAGCGCGGGAGGAAGCTGGGGATAAACAGAAGAAAGAACTGCTGGACGAGCTGGAGCTTTGTCTCGGTGAAAATGGAAAACGAGACCTCGACGATTTGGCGGAGACGACCGCTGTCCTGGGGGCCCTACGCACAGGGACCAAAGACCTTGGTCAGTCGATCATTGAGCTCACGGTAGAGGAATTTGATGCTCAGGAGGAAATCTCTAAGATTGACATGCTACAAAAATATCTGGAAAGAGAACTGGCCGCTCTACAGGAACGACTTGATCAACTCAAGTGCGATCCTGCGTTCGAAGTACCTGCAGACCTCCCAGCTCAGACCGCTGAGTGGTCGAGGAGTACCAAAATGCTCACTGCGAAACTTAGTGAATACCAAGATAGGTTAGCAACTCTGGGAAGAAACAGCAGCAAAGGTCCTACGATTGAAGACTTGATCACGGAAGAGAAGCAAATAAGCCAACTCAAAGACATTATCCAGAGTTTGGACCACCGATTAAACATGTTTCATGATCTGCCGAAGGACATTCAGGGCGCTCGGGCACAGTACAGGCAGCTCGAGCGAGAATTGAACCAGCTCATTGAGCGACGGGACTCGATGTTTGAGAGTTTAGTGGAGAAGAGATGAACTACGGATAGAGGCGCGCATGTGAGCGACTTTCAATCATGGAGACATATCATTCGTAACTAATGATGCAAAGGGTATGAAGACATGGTTTCCGAAGTGCTATCGTGAACTCATAATGGAATCATGATATCAAGCTGCCGCAAGCTATCCGTTCGCTTCCAACACAGCATATCTAGTGGTTGCCAAGGCCGACGGCGTTCTTGACCTTGTCACCGCTGCACGAAGACAAGTCAGAACTTACTGCAAAGATCAGGTCTGTTCGGAGAATACTCACATGGATCCGCTGGCACCGCCGTGGGCGTGGTTGTCATGGGAACGCTGAGACTTGTCGAAAGCCTCCTGAGTGCCGGACTTGCTCCCGTCGGTCTGCAGACCACGAGCGACACGGTCGCCGGTGTCAGTAACGCTCTCCTTGACCTTCTGCTGGGTGGACTTGGTGGAGTCAGGGGTGATCTCCTCCTTGGCCTCTGCACGTCTGTTAGTGTACTGTACCAATGGTTGCACGGTATGAGTGCATATCACATACTGGTAGAGAAATCCTTGCGACCGGCGTCAGACATTTTGAAGATGGTTGATAAGGAGAAACTAAGATTGTTTGAAATTCGAAAAGTGTTTGATTGCTTGTGGATTGTTTGGAATGTTGTTGATTGTTGTTGATGATGAAGGAGCTCTACACTGGTCGAACGAGGCCTTTATATCTTTCTCTGTCTGCCATTTCTGGACCCCTGAAACTTGAGAGCTTCAATGACGTCGTTTGAGCAACCTGTATCTTGCGATATCCGTAACCAGAATTGCGACTAGGCCAGGTACCACACTCTGCCATGATTCACAAGTGCTTGCAAGGAGCCATACCCCATCACCGAGCCCTGTGCCTCGGGTATGACATATGATCCAAACGTCACAATTACGGAACCTGTCCCTGACTCGTGCGCAGCCATCCAGGGGCTTGAAGCTCTGACGTTGAAGTTTAAGCCACAACCATCAGAGCAGGTAATATGGTTGAACCATGGATATCTATGACGTCGGGATGATTAACGGCTAGCCATATGTGATTAGCCGTTAATCAGGTATTCTTGGCAGTTTTGCAGTGACGTTTGCATCGGATTATCTGTCATTGCGGTCTCCGGAAAGGCTATACCGTTTATGGAAAAGAGCTTTTGATTGAGGCGATAGAGAAGGCGGTGGGAACCGACAGAATAATCGCCACCGATCGAGTCATCTGCAAGGGTCATCCTGGGTGTATGCCCGATCTGCCCTTCTCGATCATCTACGTTTCTTTCAATGCTTCTGGCAGCAACGTTGTCTTGTGCGATTGTATCGACGACCATGGTGACCTGTTCCACCTTTACATCCTGTTTTTGTTTATCATCTTGTTATCTTTAGTCGTTTCTGATCCTATTGTCGCTCCAGTTTAGTTTACCGTTCTTTGTGATTCTTTCCTGACCCCGCATTATCTGAAAAGCGCCTTGACACTTCCACAACTCTTAAGCATACATATCAACTCAAAACGTCGTGTTAGTTGTCAATGCCATCGTCTGCTGAGACAGCTTCGAACTGGGACTTCACTCCGGTGTTGGATCTGCTACGTTCGCCTGCGTACAACGGGCGTGAGCAATGCCATGTGGTTGGCCACACCGATTTGTCTGCTACGTTCGAGAAAGACGACACCAAGGAAACTGCCAACGATTCGAGTGGTAGCTATCCAAGGCTAGGTGATTTTGGCCCTCTCTGGGATCTCCTTGGCCGCGGTAGTTCACCAGGCGTGAAGACAGAGCAGCCTCAGCCTCCTAGGGCCACTTGTGCTGAACAGCCTCAGAAATGCAAGCTGGTTCAGATCCTCAAGAGACCTATAGCCACGGCAAAATCTGCCGAACATACTATCGAACAGACGACTCGGGCTGCGCCTAGGCCGATCCCTAATTCAAATGCCTCTGAAGCTCAACCCCCCAAAAAGAAAGTTGTAGCAGAAAACAGCACAGCTTGTCAGAACCCACAATCGAAAGTCACTGATGCCAGCTCGTCGGAGAGTAGTGCGGAAGCAGAGTCCGACGGCAACCTCAGTGTCTTCGACCCACCCTTGTTGAAAAAACGGGGTGCCGTGTCCTTCATTCCCTCTCAAGTTTGCACGCCAGCGTCCAATGCTGAGCCGTGCGATACTCCGCCATCCTCTTTTGATGAGCTGGAAGGGTCCCTGACAGCTGAAACTATCAAGAGCTTGCCTACTGGTCCTATTCGTGTGCAGCCCATTGCGTATAAATCGGCAGCAGACCGAAGAGTTGGTCTTCTTTCCAAACTCCTGAAGAAATTTCCCGAGTACGCGGAAGCCGTGGCTCAAGTTGGCCGGTCTCCAAGCACTAAACCGAACGATCAGGCGTCTCGTCCCATCCATATTTTTGTTGATATGTCCAACGTGAGTATTCGGTACACCATCAGATCCATGATCGTGACTAACTTCACATATGACAGATTATGGTTGGCTTTCATGACTCCGTAAAGTTAGCTCGCAAGATTCCTGTGAAGACTCGCATTCGGCGTCTACCCCTCTCGTTTCAGAACTTCTCTTTGATTCTCGAGCGAGGCCGCCCCGCTGCCAAGAGAGTCTTGGTTGGCTCTGATCGATTTGCAGCCATTGACGAAAGTCAAAGGCTGGGCTACGAGGCCAATATATTGGATCGGGTTCACAAAGTGAAACATGTGACTCGTCGTCAGTTGAGGTATCGGAAGAATCCCCGAGTCGGCTCTCAGGAAGGAGGCAGCGGTTCTGAAACGAACGATGCACCGGAGGAGCGATGGGTTGAACAGGGAGTAGACGAAATTCTGCACCTGAAGATCCTAGAGAGTCTGGTGGATACCGATGAACCGGCGACTATTGTTCTTGCCACAGGAGACGCAGCGGAAGCTGAGTTTTCAGGAGGCTTCATGAAGATGGTGGAGCGAGCACTGCAGCGAGGATGGAACGTCGAGCTTGTGAGTTTCTCGCAAGTGACGAGCTTCGCTTATCGTCGAAAGGAATTTCGCGCGAAGTGGGGGAAGCAATTTAGGTTTATCGCATTGGATGAGTTCAGTGAAGAGCTGTTAGACATGTGAAGAACAATGATATTTGTATGGGCTATCCCGTGCACTTTGCTTCTACCTTGTAGAGAACTGCCCTCAGCGCCAAGCAATCCGAGATCTTGGAGGCAGCAACCGGAGGACCGACGACCGTCTTTCTACAGTTGATCTTGCGCACAATAGTAAGGTAGGCATCTACTACCATTTAGGCTCCAGCTGTGCTTTAGGGATACTGTCCTCCTCTAAGCATATGTAAACATTGATCCCGCAGTTAAGCACTCGTATAAGTCAAATCCGACCAATCAGACGATCGGGAACCCCTCCAGTCACGACCGAAGGCGGACGTCATTTCTGCGGCGGAAGACCGTCGACCGCAGTCAACAGCATCGAAACAATAGAAACACTGAGAAATGGGATGATAAATAGCTCTGAGATAGCTTCCCATACGCTTATCTTGGCTAACTCAGCTCACCCAGACCACCTTCCCCTCACCTTTTGAATATTGCGTTGGCCGCCCGATCTTCGATTATCTCCAACAGCTTCCCCGCGTTGAAGAAAATAAATCATTACGTGCAACAAGACGACATGGCTACCTTTACTGAGCAGCCCTTCTACGGCGGCGCAATTCAGGGCATCATCCCAGAAGGCTGGGTAGACGGAAGGTCCGTATATCACACATTCCTGCTTTTCAATAAAAACTCAAGCTAACATTTCATGCAACCAGCTCCCTCCGCGAGATCCCAGATCACCAAGAACTCTTCCTCTCACCAACCACCCTCTCCAGCCTCATCGTCGAAGTCAACCAGCGCGTCACGCAAGAGCAGGCCCTATCAACGCTGGACGCGCAGGCCGCCGTCCGCGGCGGCATCCCCGCCACGCACGAGACAATCGACAAAGCAGCCGTCATGTACCACCTCCGCGACTTGTGCGACGAAGACGACACGATGCAGGTGATCATCCCCGCGACAGCGGTAACGCCAGCCAAGATCCCTGCCTCTGCGCGCGCGCATGCGTACAAGGGTGTAGTGCAGATGACGACACCCAAGCGGCAGCGGAGGGATACCAATACGGGGAGGATTCCTGTTTCGGTCGGGGGTGCGGCGGCGGGATCTAGTGCGGATGGGCCGCAGACGTCGCGCGTGACGGTGCATTATCTGCTTGTTCGGCTGGAGGCGCAGGAGTCGGATCTGCTCGTTTTCTTTAATGTGCCGCATGATGAGTTTGATTTGTCTGGGGATCCGCGGGGTTTGTCGAAGGAGGAGGAGGTGGCTACTGAGGCTATCGATCGGCTGGTGCAGACTTTGGAGGTTAGGGACTGGGGATTGTTCGCTTAGGGACTTGGATGGGACGAGCAGGACTGGTCTTCGGTTGCAGAAGAGCTGGGGAAACGCTTACAGTCTGGCAACTGGTGGCATTACCTACACTCTTTGATTGCTTCAGGAACTCTGCTACTAAGATCAATTAGTTTACAGCAAGAATGGTTATAGAATATCAATATAATTTAATTCACGAAAGAATTCTTTTTAAAGCTAGTTCAGGACTCAGCCTTGTAACTTTTGTTTAGCTTTACTAAGAATCAATGTACTCCAACTCTGCTCCAGAGCCGGTAGTCCCCAGCCCTTCATCCATTCTGAGTGCAATACCTGTTGCGCTGTCGATCTGTTGCTCGATGTAGGGTATTCGCTGGAACTAGTTGTATCCTAGTGTATCCCATCTGACCTCACCACGGTGAATGTGGACATCGATGATGTCTTTCGGACATGACATTGATTCGAGACAAAGATGCATGCCTGTTTAGAGAATCGCAGGGAGTCGATGCAAGTACGTGCGAACATCTGCAAAGGCCGCATCGCGCAACTAACAGTCGGCGCGTCGCACCTGGTCAATGGTCTACAGAAAGAGCAGTATATCAGTTTTACCAACGGATGTCTACGTGATTTGGCGTTAGTGTTTGGGAGAGAAATGCAGCGAGTCCTGGTGACATTATTATCCATAAGGTATGCAGGTAACACTCTGGCGCAAGAAAGGAGGTGCGAGTTCTCAGGATGATACTTGGGAAAGGTATGGCGGAGATAATCGATAAAAACAAAACAGGGTACTTCTGGCAAATTGCGGGTGGATCTGTATGATCAGTATCTGCAGTGGGCATGGAAACATATAAACTTTGTTTGAGATATATATAGAATGATGTTTTGCATGTACAGTGTCAGATGCTGCCTCCACATTGTCACCATCAAAATAAGGTCGCTTACTTTTACCGGTTTTCAAGAATTGTTAGTTGGATTTCTGGGGGTAAGAAGAAAGGCGACATCAAGATATATATGAGAGAAAATCGTCATGTCATCATAAGGAGCGCTCATATGTCGGAGAAATGACTAGATCCTGTAACTTTGGAGGAGAGACAAACGTTCCCAGAGGATAGACAGGAGACCAGTCTACCCTCCACCTCTGCTCTCTAACTATACAAACTGACTTCGCCAAACACTTTCGCCATATCCTCCACTGATTTCTTTTCGCACCGCTCTGACGGAGGAGTTGGTTGCTTTTTCCTGGGTGAGACGTTTCTCGGCTTCGGCTTGATTTGCTGCAAAAGGCCTTTGCACGCACCACAGCGAGATTTGGCTGTGTCAATGCTCTTGGAATGCCGGCCATAGTTCTGACCACAGTCAACGCAGCTCCAGACATATTTGTAATCGATCTGGTAGCTGTGCTTCGTGGTCACTTCGACTCTTCCGCCGTACACAGGGTGATCTTTCAAGGCTTCTTTGCATTTGCGACCCCATTGCTTAAAGCTTGCCCCATGAGGATTGTTGTGGATGTTTGAAATCATGTAGTTCGCCAGGTGGCAGTACTCATGTGCCACTGTGTTGATCAGTCGATCCTCGCTGTCGATGATGCGCTCTGCTAGCTCGATCGTAGCATGCTGCTTGATCAGCGTTGACGGCTCAGACCCGCTTTCTGATGTTCGAGACTCTTTTCCAATCTTCTCGCGTTTCCAGTTAGCACGTCCGGCGGTAGTCAGCAGGGTTTTGCTCCAGATGATCCGGACACCGCCCGTTTCTTCTGCGAGTTTTTGGATTTGGCCTCCAGAAACGGCGTCGTCAAGGACCTTGAGAAATTCATCTGCGACTTGCGCTTTCTTGTTGTCAAACGACTTCTTGCGTGCCAGAGCAGCTTTCTTCTTCTCTGTTTCTGCTCTCTTCAACGCTGTCTTGCTTGGAGTTTTGGGCTCTCTATGCCTTTCACGGGGTCTTCGCATGTTTTCAGAGTTGGTATCACCATCTGACTCCTCAAATTCTCGTAGATACTGCTCTAATTTCTTTTCTCCCTTGTGCGGAGAATGTTGGTCGATCCAGTCATTGGTGGTCTCTTGGCTCCAGAAGGCATCGACGCTCTCGCGGTATGGGGTTGGCGGTATGCAGATCCTGCCCTTCGTTGGTGACTGGAGGAAGCTTTTAGAGAGACTGGGAGGTGGTGTTTCCAGAACAGCCAGAGAAGCTTCTGATTTCTTTGTGGGTGAATCAGTATCCGCCGCAGTGCTTGTGGGATATTAGCAGCGTGCAACAGATAAGTGATATAATGGCCTAAGGATTGCCTGAAACCCACTTACCTGTCCCTTTGAAGCTGGAAGTCAGAATCAGAGTCATCCAGGTTCACAATTTCCAGGTCTTTGGTGATTTTGGGATTTTTCACGTGTGATTTCTCAGGTTTTGTTTTCAGCTTGGGGGAGGGTATCGTCATCGTAGGTGGCAGAGATGGTTCTAAGCAGAGGTCATCTTTGTATGAAGTGTTCATCAAAGCTTCCTTGAGCCTTGCTTCTGGGTTTGGTCGTCTGCCTCTTAACAACCTTCGCCTTTGTCTGGGGGGAGAAATCTTTTTCGGGATCTCTTCCTCCTCTAGTTCGTCTGCAGATGTCTCATGGTAGCTCAGCTCTTCATTGTCACTGACTATGAAATCATCCAGAGAACTAAAGCTGTTGTCTCCATCTTCGTCTTCTGAATTAGTCTCTTGTGACTGGCGATAACTCAGAAATCGGAGGTTTCCCTCCTTCTCTTCCATGTCCTGGCGGGCATTCCTCCTCGTTGGCGAATATCGCGAAGAGGCATTGGATGAATGCCTGGATATTGTCGGTGCGTTTTCCTCCTCATCCCCGTCGATGGGGTCGTTCTCCTTCGCATAGTCATATGTTTCCAGTTTTTGAGTTGGTCTGTTTCGTGGTTGTTGCGACAGTGGGAGTAGAAGTGAGTTGACGTGTGCTTGCTTGAGCGGGACAGTTGTCTTGATTGTCTCCTCGCGGGCCGAGCTCGTAGAGGATCTATAATCCTGGTCCACGTCGCTCGACCCGTCACTATCTGGAAGTATGTTGAAGTTCGCTGCTAAAGTCGTCTTCTTCTCCCGTTGCGATCGGCTTCTTCCCAGTGGCGGTCTTCCTCCAAATCCATATGATCTCTCTTTGGCCCATGCATCAGTTGCTATTCTCCATTGTTCCTCCCTGGCTTCTCCTGTCTCTGTTGTTGGTGACCACTCTTTGAATATGTGTCGGACATAAGTGTGTGGTTCCTTCTTCTCGGATAATTTTGTCAATTTCCGAGCAGTTGTCTGCTTCGCCGGCGTTGCGTTGAGTCTTGCCATGATTCGTTGCACGTCCCGCGGACTCCCTCTGGGTGTTGCCCAGCTTGTCCCGCGTCTCCGATTGCGACTGCGAGAGAGAAGTACTGTGGCGAGGACGATATAAACCTTCTATCACTTTGCTCTCTTGTTGTGGATGAGAATAATGTATATACATTTGTTTGATGGGCAGATGGTCTCATGTTGATAGTCCGAGTATAAAGTTGGAAGTTGGGTGGTTGACATGGCAACCGCATCCCAGGTGACTCGGGCTCATGCAGGACGGACTTGATAATGGTCGATAACTCGCATTATCGTGCAGTCTGCAGCATGTGCGCGTTTACTTGCTTTCTACTGGGGGCCTATTTATTCGTCCACCAATCTCTTTGTATTTTGTGTGCAGCAAAATAAACAGATGCTGGTACCATGGTAGTAGGGAACTATAACCACAAAAAAGAAAAAGAAGGATCAGGGCCCGAGCCGCGGATCGAACGCGGGACCTCTCGCAGATATGCTTGGGTTAATCCCTAAGCGAGAATCATACCACTAGACCACCCGGGCCTGACTGTTGAAGAGCCTCAGCTAAATAATTAAATGAGTCAAAAAGTCATACTTGCTAAGAAACACGCCCTGGTGATCAAAGGATGTCGAGTTAGTTTCTCTTCTTCTGTCGTTCGTGGCACCAGCTGCGAATTGCCTGTTATCGGATCTACCTGAGCCACTTAGCAGCATCTAACATATTGATATTCAATCCAGCCA
Organism: Aspergillus pseudoviridinutans; assembly: GCF_018340605.1. Taxonomy (NCBI): domain Eukaryota; kingdom Fungi; phylum Ascomycota; class Eurotiomycetes; order Eurotiales; family Aspergillaceae; genus Aspergillus; species Aspergillus pseudoviridinutans. The sequence goes on along the minus strand of NW_025091289.1, from coordinate 1,019,945 downwards.
GGAAGGTACTTATGAAATTGTCTAATCATGGTGGCGTCGGTGATATATTTACGTCATTATCCAACAACACAAGTTCTAGACATTCACACAAGAGCATAATGTCTAGAGAGAATCGTATAGTTTACCATACAGTCAACTCCCGAGGGCTCATGACCTCCAACAGATTACACAGAATACATACAGTCTATAAACGCTGCACGCTTACTAAGGATACATGTCTTTGGACAAGTCCTGAACCTCTCACTCCCGGCCTAGTTTACAACATGGACATCCAGCGGCAACAACAATTAAAGACCACATCCCTCTAATGTACACCGAGCCGAAAATCTACAGTAGAATCATACCAGCACCGGCAGCAATGGCAGTAACCACATACAAACCGAGCTGCCAGATACCAACCGTGACTCTTCCGGGAGCATTCATGTATGCAGCACCCTTAGAGGTCGACGCCGAAGCACTACCGGAGGAGCCAACGGCAGCCGCTCCCGCAACCCCAGTCGGGGAGCTAGTAACAGTGCCTGTACCGGAATTACCAGCCTCCTTCAAAAGCGCAGAGCAAGTGCCACTGGGACTGCTGGAAGTCCGAGTGGATGCAGCGCCGTTGAAATCACAGGCAGACTGGGCCTTGCCTTTGGCGGACTGTTGCTCGTAGTAGAGATTCATAGCATAGGACAGCTGCTGCTTGGGACTGCAGACACTGTACGCGCCGTACTTGCCGGTGGTTGCGTTGGCAGTCACTCCCTCGCAGACATCATAACCGCAGACGGTCCCGAAGAGCTTCTGGATCTGGTCATCTGATACAGTGTCCTTCAATGCGCAGCTTAAGCTGTCCTCCATGCATGAGCAAAGGTCGCCGTTTGGCGAGGGAGGAAGGGGACTCGCAGTTGCTAGCCAATCGCCGTTGACGGGTGGGCATGACTGAAGAGCACTGTTTGTCGGGGTGTATTCGCTCTTCTTGGTCCCAGAGGGAGTAGCACTAGCCAGCTGCTGGGAAAGGTAGCTGTAGTCGGCTTTAGTGCTTACCTTGTCGCCATCAATGCTGACCAACCCTGCGGATCGTTAGTGGCAGAAAGCAGGACAGATATAACCACCAAACACATACCGTAGTTGTTGGCCTCCTGGAAGTACATATAAACAATACCACCGGACCAGACATCAGCCATCTTCGGTCCATAGAGCGCGGAAACTTCAGTGAATTTGCGAGGCTGAACCGCATTGCAACCGTACTCAGCGAAGAAAACAGGGACCGAGTAGTTGTGGAACTCATCAGTACGAGTAGAGTAACCGGACTCCTCGTAGTTAGAGTCTCCACACCAAGAGTAGATGTTGTAGCCCCAGAAATCAATGCTCTCCTGCGCATTATCGCAGTTGAAATAGTCGGCCATCTTCTCACGGATTGACGAATCGTCGTTAGTAGCATAGCCAACTCCCATCGGTCGGTAGTTCTTTGCTTTGATGTATGCCTTCATGTCTCTCACTGCAGCCTTGACGAAAGCACTGGCATCCGTTGTCTGCTTCGTATTAGACACTTCGTTTCCAGCAAAGAACCCGATGACGTTGGTATATTTGGCCAAAGCGTCCACCACAGTGACGTATCGGTTAAAAAGGTCGCTGTTCCACTTTGGGTCATTACGAATAATAGATTCCCCGGGGGATGAGAGGTCCGCAATCACATAGATACCAGCCTGGCTGAGAAGGTCCATGCACGTCGCATGGTCCGCGGTCGGGTCGACGGCATATACACGAACTGTGTTGGCACCAAGCTTCTCAAGGTATGGAACGTCCCGCTTACAAGCATCGGCATCGGATAGAGGATCCTTGAAGCTGTTCGAGGAAGACTGGCTGCCGGAATAGTCCTGCTGGTAGGCAACGCCCCGGATATAAAATTGGGTGTCATTGCTCTTGTAGAAGAATTTGGACCCCTTGATGACGATAGGGTCTACATCTACGGCGCTAGCACTGCTGGCAAACAGTATAGCGCCTGCGAGGATGCTGCTGAACCTCATGATGATGCTTCAAGGAAGGAGACTGTATTTAGATTAAGGAATACTCGGAGTCAGACTGGGGTTGAATGCCGTATACAAAAGAATGGTAATCCCAGAGCGGAATTCAATTAGGAAGAGTTTTTGAAAACGAAGGAATCAGTCGACCGAATGAGCAAAGGAGTGTAGTTGCGAAACCCTGGAGGATATTTCAAAGAACGACAGTGGTATTAACAAAGACGGAGCAAAGAAAGAACAAGCACACAAGCCAAAGACAAGCGACACTCTTACGGACGGGTGTATGCACGGGAAAAAGAGGTGAGCTACTTGAGCCCGGGAAATCCGTCCTCTTCTATGCGACAGGCGGACCCTACTCCAAAGGCCTCACGGAATCGAGGTTTGAACGCAATGGCCCACCATCATCCCGCTTTGCTGGACCCCAGGGCATCCTGCATGGGGTGATATTCATGTTATCCACTGTTGATCACAGGTGATAATCGGTGATCTTCCCGTCTCGCGGGCTGTTATTTGCCCCCAAGCAGATGGTGGTGCCTTTGCCGCGGGAGATGTCAATATCAGAGGGCATTTGGAACGCGCAATGCAGGTCCACACCTCAGACCATCAGGGGTCCAAAACCCTTGAAGTCTAGATAGAAGAGACACAACAATAAAAGCTTATTCGATCGGCCACTCAGCGATGTGTTGCCTACAAAGCCAGTGAGGAGGAAGATTCGTTTTTATGCGTCGTGTACCGAGCGTGGGTTGGTAAATTCCTTTTTCAGTGGTTGTTCTGGAGGAAGAAGAGAACTACATATATGAAGTAGGTGCCATGTCTATGCCTTGGAGGTATAGTATGGTCTCCCGCCGTTCCTTGTCGCAAAATGATCAATGGAACGCTGATTTCCCAGGATAGCTATATGCTAGGAAACATATCAGTAGTAGTGGGAGTAATACTAAGATAGGTAGGTGTGTGATGCTTCACCGTCGGCGGAAAGCAAAGGATGATCAAAAATTAGACTTCCACATGCTTTCGGTTCTCGTCATGGTACTCGAGTACCATCCCATATACCAGCCTCTAAGTGGGTAATTGCATGTAACTCATGGCAATGATTTTTATCTCATAGTTTTCCTTCATGCCCTGGGAGTACGGAGTACTTCAGACGGAGCCGGCTCTTTAGATGCTTACAGAGCTGAAGACTATAAATGCGATAGATTCGAAACCTCATACTCACACCTGCCAAAGCCGCCGTTTTCTGCCCTTAAGCTTATCCTTTAGCAGAATTCCACCTGCTGTGATACATATAAATTCGGCAATCGACATAAAGGAACCATTATTAAGCTTATATCGCCACACACGCCTTGTGTCGCGCCTAGCTTGAGTCTTGAACATATTGGGGTTGGACTACTCAGCGGAATAAAGGCAATCACAAGTCACTAACCAGCTAAAGACGCCAGTTGTTTGACAGTGTATTAGTTGTGTAAACACAGTTGTATTCCGAAAGCGTCAAGTAATGTCAGTGATGAGGGGCCAGCATCTGCGGACCACGAATCCCTGATGAGAGCTGAATGATGAGAGTTGAGAGGTGAAACTCCCCCTTTCTGGTCCAGGTTTGGCCATTCAATCACAGCTGTTTAATTACTTGCCACCGTTGGCCCCGAGTGGGATTGTATTATTTGATTGGTTTTGATGTATCAGCTCCGGCCCCACTATGCCAATTTCGCGATCCATAACTCGCAGCCACTTTAATTTTCCACATTGAAGATTGGCTCAAAAGGTACCTACTACGCCAACATACTGAAACGGGCTAATTGAGCCACAGTCGGAGGTGTAATTACCTGGCGTTCGGACTAGACTAAGAGTCCTCTTCAAATTCTCAAAACTTCCGCAACGTAATATCCACCTGTGGGTTAAGGAATCTTCGAGAGGGCGTCTTTGAAATGGCAATTTTTTAAAAAATCGGAGAGGACATCCGATCCTCTTTGAGTAGATTGAGATAGTGATAATGCACAATATTCTGCAAGGAGAGCACTGCAATGGTTGAGTGGATAATCTACCTTTTTTTGCTCAAGAGCTCCTGGCTCCCCTTCCTCGGTCGCCACAGGGTATTTGTGGACTTGGCCGATGATTGACTGAGCTGTATCTAATGCAGAATTAGATACCTTGGATATTGCATGCTTCATTTGCCTGAGTGATACCTGAGGTAATGCATTATTACCTTATCTACCAACCACTGCCGTAGCTAATTTGTATGCCTAAACCACCTACAGAGTACTTTGTATGACAGACCTTGTGGGATCTGTGTACTACATACGTCCTGTAGTCAACGGGTTTGTTCAACACATACCTACAGGACAGGACGGGAGGAAGATGGTGGTACTGGTAATTAACGTCAAAGCTCAGTAATTGGTTCCATGGATGTCAGGAATCAGGATCAGGGTACCAAAAGATGATTGTCCAATTGGGATTGTGATATATTTGGAAACACATCTCCGCTTTACCATACCTGGTGGGGAGGTACCTAGCAATAATAAATTCCTCTTATTGTAAGTGATGAAGTTCAGGAGACGATACTTCGCATAAGGAGGATGACACGGTTGTACTCAAATAAATTGGCGTAATAATGATTATTGATGGCTTTGTCTAGGCCATCATTTAAAGAACTTGAACCAATAGTGCCATAGTATGTACTCCATAGAGTGGAATTGCAATCTTTTCAACGGAGTACTCAGTGTGGGTACACTTATCTCCGATTCTAATTTCAAAACCTAAGCACTAGTTTGAAACTCGTTGGCATCGTTGACCGTACAATGAGATTTGCTCAAGCTACCATGTTAAATCTCGACTGTTCTATTTTCGAGTGGTTATATCTGATATCTAAAAGTCGTGACAGTTTCTAAGGAGATGAGGCGGAACAGAAGAAGGCAGGATTCTAGAAGCTATGATAGTTTGGTCTGAATCATTAAGTCCTTGCTCCGTATGGAGCGGGTAAAGTATCTAATTGATTAGCAGTACTCAATAGAGTCGCCGAAAGAAAATATGGCTCGGTTGACGGTAAACTGTTTCGTTCTACAAGAGGCACAAAGTCTGATTACTGGTAGTACGATTGCATCATAATTCTGTTCTCAAGGCTTGTGTGCTTTCGTACGTCCGTACACTATTACTGCGGTCTTGGATGGACTACGAACTTAGGATATCAATCTGTCAGCCAACAGCGGGGTTAACTTTCGAGCTTCGAACCTAGAATATCTGAACTTACACCGGTACCTTCCGGAATCGCCAGAGAGATGTCAGCAAATTTGACGATGCCTTGTTGATTTTAAATAATGGAGGGCCGCCGTCCTGACACCGGACCATTAAGATCGGCAGACTCTTATTTCTGTGGCACCACACCTCTCTAGGCTTAAGACTTGGTGTTACAGTGTTAATCTTGCTTATTCTGCCAAGGTTGATAGGCATTATTCGCGCTCCATACTTCGTAGACCATACAAATCTACCAAGCAGTCTATCAAGCATAAAATATTTACTCGTAGTACTTTTTGAGTGGCGAATGAATTCTATTCATGGCTGCATTCAGCTATGAAAGTGGCTAGCTCCTAGGTTAGGCGCTACCGATGCAATCCATACACGTAAGTTACTACGTATGTGAGTTGTAGTTTGTACCTTAGTTTGCATCTTACTATGGGGCAAGTACCCCATAGAATTCGCTGAGTCTGATGGGTTTGATGGTCGGCGGAACCCTGACAAAATTCAATGCAGGTACGTATCTCATAAAGATAGCAATTAATATAAGAATAATTGACTTGTTATTCAGACACGCTGCTTCAATATTAGTGCAATACACTATGTAGCATAAGCAGCAGCAATTTTGCAGTAATTGGGACTATATGTGAAAGCATAATGCATCCCTGATTTCTAAGAGTCAGTTATAACCAACCATATGCTAAGAGAGGTATAAGAGCATTAATAATCATAAACAAAGCTCTTTCTTCTTCAAGTCTCCAATCGCAGCTGCATAGCGACGCATTCATGAGGTTGCCACTCTGATATATGCTGGCGCAGAACAGAAGGCCCCAAGACCCATTAACAGGAATGGGCGAAGTACATCCCTGCATACCAAAAGTTCAGAAAAGCTGTCCACACGTTGCTGTAATTTAGTTCTTTGCGTACTCTGTAAAATACCAGGGTACGGACCATGTATTAAGGTAATAAATTGGATAATTACGTTTCATTGTTGCGTCTCAAAGAAACGCAGTGGGTCTGGTTTCAGGGGCCGTCCGGCGCCATCAGCTTCCATGGGTTCCGGCGGCCATGGTGGCTGGTCATTTGCTACTGTGAATCCATAACTACACTTTAGCTTGTCTAAACTTCGAATCTCAACCTGCTTGATGTGATTGAAAAGAAGGTGGTGGCTTCAAAACTTGGAAGGCCAACGCATTATTTGACAATTAAAAGTAGTGGGATTGAGGAAAGATAAAGGCAGACTGAAAAATTTACTGACTCTGACAGTACAGAGCTGTTTGGCTCACTCTCTGGTTCTTCCATGAGAAGATGGCTGGCTTTATAAATGGTCGATTTCTGCCAACCTCTCCAAAATTATAAAGGGATGAGCAACATCTAAGTTGATCTATTTATTGTATTCAGGTCAGGATCGTACCTGATACAGATCCAGGTAACCATACACCCCTAAACATGGTGCAATGCCTGCATTATGTACCTAGGTACAGAGCGATCACTAAAGTTACCATACGATACCAGTATAGTACCTTCCCCACCTACTTCGTGCTTACCTGGTAGGTACCATACATACATTTTGTGTACATTTAGGCCAAAACAGCAGTAAAGGAAGGTAACACCCTCATGTGCTTGATTGTTGCCCGTAAGTTGGCAGATCCAGATCCCAAAATAACCACAATTGCCGTAGCGCCAGCATTTTCCCTGAGTTGGTCGTCAATCCTTTTCCTTTTCCTCACTACTGTCCAACTCAAGTCTTCCCTCCCTACCTTCGTCCATCTCTTCGTCATTTTCCTTCTGTTCTGACCACTTTCGTTTTGACGGTTCGTTCGCTCTTTAATATTGTTACTGTCAGAGGAAGGAAAGCAGAAGTTTTTCTGGTGAAGACTTCGGCCAACGCTCCCTTCCCTCTTTCTGGCTTTCGTTTGAGGAAAGAAGAGGGAGCCTGTTTTCTGCGGCCTGGGCTGTTGCATCAGACTAAATCTGCAGCACCGACTCTGCAATAGATTACTTCGCTTTTCCCTCAGTATCGACTTTTTTTTTTTTCGCCATCTCACCTTTTTCACTTTCTTATCTTCCCTCTCGGTTTCCACATCCGCTCGTTAATCACCTTCGTCGATAACGGTCATCTGGTTCATTGCTTGGGTTGAAGGATACTCCATCGTTTCATCGTCTACTAAACGGCTGCGCGGTCTGGGACTGGTGAATCGTCAATATACATCACAACGCGTCTGGTTTACTGCGACTCGAGATTCACCCTTGGAAACGGCTGAGCTGTTATCGATCTATGTTCTGATATTGTGGGAACGATTGGTCTTTAACTTCTAATCATTTAATGGGTAGTCCTTGATGTAAGGTTCCCATTGCAACTTCCATCTCTTTTGCGAAAGGTACACCAGAAGCTAAGATTCTACCGTCCGCCGCAGAGCTGTCCACAGTTTCATTCAGCATGTCGGGATATCAACAAGGGGGAGGCCATTACAATGATGGCTATGGCCATCAGGAACATGGTGACTCCTACTATCAAGATGAACATGGGCAAGCTTACTATGACCATGACTATGGTGATGGTTACTACGACAGATCGTATGTCTCCAACGTTGGGTTTGCAGACACTTACTAACCAGTCATAGCGGGTACTATGGCGCGGACGGCAACCACAATCAGCATGAAGGAGGATACTACGATGCTGGTCAGCCGCACGACGACTACTACGGTGACCAATACTACGACCAGGGCAATGGCCAGCAGGGCTACGATAATCGGGGAAGACGCCGAGGTGATTCGGAAGAAGACTCGGAGACATTCAGTGACTTCACCATGAGGTCTGAAACCGCTCGTGCGGCCGATATGGACTATTACGGCCGCGGTGACGAACGTTACAACAGCTACGCCGATAGCCAGTATGGTGGACGTGGGTACGGGTACCGCCCACCGTCATCTCAGATCTCATATGKGGCCAACAGGTCCTCCGGAGCATCAACCCCAGTGTACGGCATGGACTACGGCAATGCTCTGCCCGCTGGTCAGCGATCTCGAGAGCCTTACCCTGCGTGGGCGTCAGATGGTCAGGTCCCCGTCTCCAAGGAGGAGATAGAAGACATTTTCCTCGATCTAGTGAATAAGTTCGGCTTCCAACGAGACAGCATGCGCAACATGTATGATCACTTGATGACGATGCTGGATTCGCGGGCTTCCCGCATGACGCCCAACCAGGCGCTTCTTTCCTTGCACGCCGACTACATTGGAGGTGACAATGCCAACTACCGACGTTGGTATTTCGCTGCCCACCTGGACTTGGACGATGCCGTGGGTTTTGCCAACATGAAGCTTGGAAAAGCCGACCGTAAGACAAGGAAAGCGCGGAAAGCAGCCAAGAAAGCCGCCCAGCAGAACCCGGAGAACGTTGAGGAGACATTGGAAGCCCTGGAGGGTGACAATAGCTTGGAGGCCGCCGAGTACAGATGGAAAACTCGGATGAATAAGATGTCCCAGCATGACAGAGTTCGCCAACTGGCACTGTTTTTGCTCTGCTGGGGTGAAGCCAACCAGGTCCGGTTCCTACCCGAATGTCTTTGCTTCATCTTCAAATGCGCCGACGACTACTACAACTCGCCCGAGTGTCAGAACCGAGTTGAGCCTGTTGAAGAATTCACTTATCTTAACGAGATCATCACGCCTCTTTACCAGTATTGCCGTGATCAGGGCTATGAAATCGTGGATGGGAAATACGTACGTCGTGAGCGCGATCATAACCAGATCATTGGTTATGATGATATGAACCAGCTTTTCTGGTACCCAGAAGGTATCGAGCGGATTGTCTTCGAGGACAAGACGCGCCTGGTTGACATCCCTCCGGCTGAGCGATGGGCAAAGCTGAAGGATGTCGTCTGGAAGAAGGCTTTCTTCAAGACCTACAAGGAAACACGATCTTGGTTCCACTTGATCACCAACTTCAACCGTATTTGGGTCATCCACCTGGGTGCTTTCTGGTTCTTTACTGCTTACAACGCACAATCGCTCTACACCGACAATTATCAACAGCAAGTGAACAATAGCCCCCCTGGTTATAGGATTTGGTCCGCCGTCGGTTTCGGAGGCGCCCTGGTCTCTTTCATCCAGATCGCGGCTACTATCTGTGAATGGATGTACGTGCCTAGGCGCTGGGCAGGAGCTCAGCATCTCACCAAGCGATTGATGTTCCTGCTCCTGGTTTTCATCATCAATCTGGGTCCTGGTGTGTTTGTTTTCGCATACAGCAAGAGCATGGGCATCAGCAGCACCATCCCTTTGATTGTTGGTATTGTCCACTTTTTCGTCGCGCTGGCAACTTTCGTCTTCTTCTCTGTTATGCCGCTTGGCGGACTTTTCGGCAGTTACCTGAAGAAGCATGGCCGTCAGTACGTGGCTAGCCAGACATTCACCGCAAGCTTCCCACGTCTGCACGGCAACGATATGTGGATGTCGTACGGCCTATGGGTCTGCGTTTTCGGTGCTAAGTTGGCGGAATCGTACTTCTTCCTGACCCTGTCTTTCAAGGACCCGATTCGAATCCTCTCACCCATGCAAATACATGCGTGTGCGGGTGTGAAATACATTGGGAATGTTCTGTGCCACAAACAGCCCCAGATTCTTCTCGGCTTGATGTTCTTCATGGACTTGACGCTCTTCTTCTTGGACAGTTACCTTTGGTACATTATTTGCAACACTGTCTTCTCTGTTGCAAGGTCGTTCTACCTGGGTGTATCGATCTGGTCGCCCTGGAGAAACATCTTCTCCCGACTGCCCAAGCGTATTTACTCAAAGGTCCTCGCCACCACCGACATGGAAATCAAGTACAAGCCTAAGGTATTGATTTCTCAAGTTTGGAACGCCATCATCATCTCAATGTACCGGGAGCATCTGCTGGCCATAGACCATGTCCAGAAGCTCCTCTACCACCAGGTTCCTTCTGAGCAAGAAGGCAAACGGACCCTGCGTGCGCCCACTTTCTTTGTGTCTCAGGAGGATCAATCTTTCAAGACTGAGTTCTTCCCGCCTGGTAGTGAAGCTGAGCGTCGGATTTCGTTCTTCGCGCAATCACTCTCTACCCCTATGCCCGAGCCCCTTCCTGTGGACAATATGCCTACATTCACCGTTTTGATCCCCCACTACAGCGAGAAGATCCTCCTCTCCCTGCGTGAGATTATCCGTGAGGATGAGCCTTACTCTCGCGTGACGCTGCTGGAGTACCTCAAACAACTTCATCCTCACGAGTGGGACTGCTTCGTCAAGGACACCAAGATTTTGGCCGATGAAACCTCCCAGTTCAATGGCGAACCCGAGAAGAGTGAAAAGGATGTTGCTAAGAGCAAGATTGATGACCTTCCTTTCTATTGCATTGGTTTCAAGTCCGCTGCTCCAGAGTACACCCTTCGGACTCGTATTTGGTCCTCATTGCGTTCACAGACACTCTACCGCACTGTTTCCGGGTTCATGAATTACAGCAGGGCGATCAAGCTCCTGTACCGGGTTGAAAATCCAGAGGTCGTGCAGATGTTCGGTGGTAATTCTGAGAAGCTCGAACGAGAGCTTGAGAGGATGGCGCGCCGCAAATTCAAGATCGTCGTTTCTATGCAGCGCTACGCCAAGTTCAACAAGGAAGAGCGTGAGAATACCGAGTTCCTTCTCAGGGCTTACCCAGATCTCCAAATCGCCTACCTGGACGAGGAACCCCCTGTCAATGAAGGTGAAGAGCCCCGTCTGTACTCTGCCCTTATTGATGGACACTGCGAGCTGTTGGAGAACGGTATGCGGAAGCCGAAGTTTAGGATTCAGCTTTCTGGAAACCCAATTTTAGGAGATGGCAAGTCTGACAACCAGAATCACTCGATCATCTTCTACCGTGGCGAGTATATCCAAGTGATCGATGCCAATCAGGACAACTATCTCGAAGAGTGTCTCAAGATCCGTAGTGTCCTCGCCGAGTTCGAGGAATTGACTACTGACAACGTCTCCCCCTACACGCCCGGCATTCCCTCTACGAACACCAACCCCGTGGCCATTCTTGGTGCCCGTGAATACATTTTCTCCGAGAATATCGGCGTGCTTGGTGACGTCGCGGCTGGGAAAGAACAGACTTTCGGTACCCTTTTCGCTCGTACGCTGGCTCAGATCGGTGGTAAGCTTCACTATGGTCACCCCGATTTCCTGAACGGCATCTTCATGACAACTCGTGGCGGTATCTCGAAAGCTCAAAAAGGTCTGCATCTGAACGAGGATATCTATGCCGGTATGACTGCCATGATCCGTGGTGGTCGCATCAAGCACTGCGAGTACTACCAATGTGGTAAAGGTCGTGATCTTGGTTTTGGCTCCATTTTGAACTTCACAACCAAGATCGGTACGGGTATGGGCGAGCAGATGTTGTCCAGAGAGTACTACTATCTCGGCACTCAATTGCCTCTCGACCGCTTCCTGTCATTTTACTATGCTCACCCTGGCTTCCACATTAACAATATGTTTATCATGTTGTCGGTGCAGATGTTCATGATTGTCCTAATCAACCTGGGAGCTCTGAAGCACGAGACCATCACTTGCCGTTACAACCCTGACTTGCCGATCACGGATCCTCTTCGACCAACTTACTGTGCCAATCTCACCCCGATCGTCGACTGGGTCAACCGTTGTATCATCTCGATCTTCATCGTCTTCTTCATCTCTTTCGTCCCACTGGCCGTACAGGAACTGACAGAGAGGGGAGTATGGCGGATGGCCATGCGTCTAGCCAAACACTTCGGTTCCGTCTCCTTCATGTTCGAGGTGTTTGTCTGCCAGATCTATGCCAACGCTGTCCACCAGAACCTTTCTTTCGGCGGTGCGCGATATATCGGTACTGGTCGTGGCTTCGCCACGGCCCGCATTCCCTTTGGTGTCTTATACTCGCGTTTTGCAGGTCCCTCCATCTACGCTGGCGCGCGTTCGCTGCTTATGCTTCTGTTCGCGACGTCCACCGTCTGGACGGCGGCTCTCATTTGGTTCTGGGTCTCTCTGCTCGCCCTCTGCATCTCGCCGTTCTTGTTCAACCCCCACCAGTTCGCCTGGAATGATTTCTTCATTGATTACCGCGATTATCTCAGGTGGCTTTCACGTGGTAATTCGCGCTCACACGCATCTTCTTGGATCGGATTCTGTCGTCTGTCTCGTACTCGGATCACGGGTTACAAGCGCAAGCTTTTGGGTGTGCCATCTGAAAAGGGTTCCGGCGATGTTCCCAGGGCTCGTATCACCAACATTTTCTTCAGCGAGATTGTGGCACCCCTGGTACTTGTTGCTGTGACTCTAGTTCCCTATCTCTACATCAACTCCAGAACTGGAAAAACTGGTGACCCAAAGGAAGCTATGGATGCCATCATGCGAATTGCCATTGTTGCCGCTGGACCAATCGGCATCAATGCAGGCGTTGCTGGTGCTTTCTTCGGCATGGCTTGCTGTATGGGGCCCATCTTCAGCATGTGCTGCAAGAAATTCGGTGCTGTTCTCGCCGCCATTGCGCACGCTATAGCCGTCATTGCATTGCTCGCCATCTTCGAAGTCATGTTCTTCCTTGAGGCTTGGTCCTGGCCGAGAACCCTCATGGGCATGATTGCAGCGGCGGCTATTCAGCGTTTTATCTACAAGCTCATCATTGCCCTTGCATTGACTCGCGAGTTCAAGCACGACCAATCTAATATCGCATGGTGGACCGGCAAGTGGTACAGCATGGGTTGGCACTCGATGTCTCAACCTGGCCGTGAGTTCCTGTGCAAGATTACGGAGTTGGGATACTTCTCTGCAGACTTCGTTTTGGGTCACATACTCTTGTTCGCTATGCTGCCCGCCCTCTGCGTCCCATTCATTGACAAATTCCACTCGGTCATGCTCTTCTGGCTGCGGCCAAGGTAAGGAACACTCTAAACAACGATATTGGATTGCATCTTGTCTAACACTGCTCTAGTCGCCAAATCCGCCCTCCAATCTATTCCCTCAAGCAATCGAAGCTCAGGAAAAGAAGAGTCATCCGCTTTGCTATTCTCTACTTCGCGATGCTCGTTCTATTCCTTGTCCTTCTCATTGCTCCACTTATTGCTCGTTCCATGGGATTGGCTAAAAATCTCAGCATTCCCATCAGTGGCTTGATGCAGCCTCTTGACAAGGACAACAACGACACTATGGTGACATACACCGGCAACAATATTCCCGCTGGTTTTGAGCCAGTCGAGAGCTCCTCAAGCGCGGCCACTGCAACGAGCTAGAAGTCGCTGTAACTTTTTTTTTTTTAATTCTCGACCCTCTCTGTTCGCCTGCTTTTTAAATTTTTTTTTTGCAGAAATGGCATCATGAACACGAGCTGTATAAAGTATCCAGCGCCTCGAAGTCGCTGAGCCGCATAAAGTCGCTGTTTTTCACTGTTCAATTTGTTTACTGTCTAGTTGCTTTCGAGGACCCTGAAATCAATACAGAAGATTCATCATAAACTGCATTATCGAGGTAGTACTTTGCTTAGGGTATCATGCATGATATTCAGCTTCGTTCCCAGGGTCCAGATGTCGCTACCCCGTATTAGATTGCCGGCTTACAATGACAGCCTCTTGTGGCGACCATCGCCAAAGATAGAAACAGAAATATCATAGGCTGGTACTTCGAGATACAATTCCTGATTTTCAGCATCTGGAAATAGGACCTAGTTACCATAGTAGTGTCATTATTTGTGGTGTCGTTGCCTGAGAAAGAAACATTTAGGTACATCACGTGCTCGACGTGTTTCGCCGATCGTCCTGACTGGATATCCCAAACCGACGGCTCATCTTTCGTTGCGTTTCCTCAGATAGTCCCTCATCTGCCGACAGTATTATTATTGCTCGCTGCAACTGCCCGTGAATGATTACATCAATCTACGTTTCCTGAAGCTCAAACTTTGGCCTTGCGCCCCGAAGGCCGCGTTCTTTCCGTTCATCATGGATATCCAGGAGACCCAACGTCTCCTTTCGGAATACCTCCATGAGCTCGCAAATCTGTTTCACCGGCTACCAGGATCTGCAATTTTCCTGCGATACGTGAAATCGAGCTATCAGAATGATCCGATCCGATCCGCCGTTGAATTGTTCCTCTTCCTATTCGCCGTTCGCTATCTGCTTGCACCAAAGTACTCAACGAAACCCGGAGTCGTCAAACTTTCCGAGGATGAGATTGATGACCTCGTGGACGAATGGATGCCGGAGCCTCTTGTGGGACAGCCCACCGCTCTGGAGGAAATGGAGGTCGAGAAGCGGACAGTGATTGTTGGGTATGCTCACTCTCATTTTAATTGTCTCTGCGATGCTGATGTTTGATGGTCTACAGTCCAATCGGGCCCAAGTCCAAACTGTCCAACGGTCGCACGGTGATGAATCTTGGTTCTTTCAACTTCTATAACTTTAATACAAACGAGGGTCTCAAGGAAAAGGCAATCCAGACGCTTCGCAATTACGGAGTGGGCCCTTGTGGTCCCCGAGGATTTTACGGCACTCAAGATGTACATATGAAGACGGAAGCAGATGTTGCTGCCTATCTCGGCACAGCAGCCTGCATCATCTACTCACAGGCATTCTCTACCATATCGAGCGTTATCCCGGCATTTTCGAAGCGTGGAGATATCATTGTTGCCGACAAGGGCGTCAATTTCGCCATTCGGAAGGGTATTCAGATTTCGCGCAGCATGGTCCGGTGGTATGAGCATAATGATATGGAAGACTTGGAAAGAGTTCTTGCGAAGGTCAGCAAAGAGCAAGCGAGAAAGCCCCTCACGAGAAGGTTCATAATCACCGAGGGCCTTTTTGAATCGTATGGTGACATGGTTGATCTTCCCAAAATCGTACGTGACTGTTCCCTTTTCCCCCGGCTATGAGAATATATGGCACAGTCTGACAGAGAGGTGAAGATTGAACTGAAACTAAAGTACAAATTCCGACTCATCCTTGACGAAACTTGGTCATTTGGCGTCTTGGGAAGAACCGGCCGAGGCGTCACCGAGCACCAAAACGTCGATGCGGCAGAAGTTGATATGATTGTGGGCTCGCTGGCCGGCCCACTCGTCGCTGGAGGCGGTTTCTGTGCTGGTTCTGAGGAAATTGTCCATCATCAACGGATCTCTGCCGCCGCATATACATTCTCAGCGGCATTGCCTGCCCTTCTATCGACCACAGCCAGTGCAACGATCAACTTGCTTCAGAATGGCCCCGAACTGGTATCGCAGCTGAGGGAGCATACCAAAGCTATGTGGGCACAGTTGGATCCTCGCAGCGATTGGGTGTATTGTACCAGCGCCCCTGAGAATCCCGTTATGATCCTTGTTCTCAAACCCGAGGTGGTGGCCGCGAAGAGACTTACTGCGGAAGACCAGCAGTTCTTGCTGCAGGATGTGGTTGACGAGGTATGCAATCTCGGATCTGAGCGCTTCCCAGCTGTCATGGGATTCAATGAGAACTGACTTTCTACTAGTGCCTTGCAAATGGTGTCCTTATCAGCCGTCTCAAGTCTCTGGATGATAACTTTCAGCCGAAGCAAATTGTTCCTCCAGCGCTCAAGGTGTGTGTCACCACCGGCTTGACGAGAAAGGAAATCGAAAAGGCCGGAACGATAATTCGCCATGCTATCACGAAGGTGGTGAGCAAGAGAAAGTAGATCACTTCTTCGCCCATATCTCTTTCTCAACGGGCTCAATCCGAAACTCTTATGCTGTCATGACCTCGATCGCTTCGTAATTGACCTACATCGCCGTGACTTCTCGGGCGTCTTTCTCCTGTCTTGTGACACTCCTACTCTCAGCTTTGTGTACAATACACCATTATGATGGATGCGTACAGCAGCCATCGACCTCATTCCGGCAAAGCAGTTTGGAACAATCGGGCCATTTTCCCCGCCAACCTCATACGAGGGGAACGGGCGTAATGACACCTGTGGTGCATGGAAGACTGCTTTGTCAATTGTTTATAATTAGGCCTTGCTGTGTGTTCACTCTCAGCATCTTTAGACTTATGCTTTTAATACAAGGGGATAAAACGGTATTCTCTCCAACAATAATCGACCATTCTGTAGACGTAATGAAAATTAAGAGATCCAGAGTAACATAAGGTAGAATAGAAGAAACAAGGGTCACATAGCTATTATGCCGGTAATTGTCCGCCCTTTCAACAATATGAATAGCCTTGAAGCTTCACGAGATACTGGCTCCTACCAAGTTCAAAGTCATTATTCATAATTCAGAATCTCGTATCGTGTCCTAATGGCTTAAAAAAACACCATCTTATAGTATTAAGACATATAGCACCACCTTGGGATACTATTATCTGGATTGTAAAGATGAATGCCTCGGGTTCCTACCCTAATTCCCTAAACGCAACGTACAACCTCCCTAGTTCTCCCTTCCTACCCTTCTTGACGTCACTAAACGTCAACAATTGTAAAGCCTGTATCCTTTAGGATGGTCTTTAAATCTACATAATTATCAGAAAAATCACGTTTATACATCTGCCCTATGTCGGTCAAAGATTGAGTGTCGAAGGGTTATGCCAGGGAAGTCTCCCTTGGTACTGGTTGAGACAAGAGGACTACTTTTCACTTTTTCCAAGAGCTTCGACAACCCTATGAAGGAGAACCAAGGCAGAGCATGTCGGTCATGCTACTGTCTTGCAGTTACAGCCCCTGAGGAATATGCTATCAAACCAGGGTCCTAGCACATTCTTTTTGTATGAGGGGTTTGGCAAGGTATGGGCCCTGCATTCCGCAGAGGCAAGTGTAGTACTGGTACTTAAGAGCATGCCTTCACTGATCACTGAATCCATGATGAATTTCACCACTAAAGATCTAGAGTAAGTGGACATTAATTCACTACGCCTCTGATGGTTCTATGACTGACTCTCTGGCAGTGAATGTGCATCTGTAGCCAGGGTATTTAAGCCCACAGTCCGGGCCTGGCCTCGCAATCTCTACTCCTTCATTAGTCTGACTGACTAGATCATTCTGTTCGGTTCTACCGTCTCTTGGATTGTGCTGAGGGGGATTCAACGCGAGGACTGTGATTGACCGTCGCAATGAGATTCAAGGTCAACCTTCTGGCCCTGTTGTTGGCCTACCAGTCCGCAGCGCACCCTCATGGTAAGATATTTTCAACGCAACACACCTTTGAGTGTCGAAGACGTTGCTGACTAGTAGATACCATATCAGTTGGCCATCGTCGCAACGCCGAGCACGACAACAATCCCAAGGAGCAAGTTATCGTCTGGGTCGATCGCGCTGGACACACAATCAGTATTGAGCATACCCATCAGACCCCTACTACGATCTCCAAGAACGTATGTTTTACCTGCAATTGATCCTCTGTATAACCTGTCTGAAACTATAACTGAGATCGAGACAGCCGCCCACCGAGCTGCCTCTGCTCCCAAACACCGGCGATATCCTCCCCGACAATCTCTTCCCCGGTCTCCCCGTCGAAGAGCTCGACCTGAACACAAATTCTCACCCTCGCTTCGGCATATCCTATTCGCCTTACACCAGCTACGGCACCTGCAAGACCTTCGACCAGATCAACCAGGACATCGAGCAGCTGCGCCACCACGCCTTCATCCGCATCTACGGCATCGACTGCGACCAGACCAAGCTCGTCACCCAAGCAGCCAGACAGCACGGCCTGAAAGTCTTCGCAGGCGTGTTCGACCTCCAAAACTTCCCAGACAGCCTGCACTACATCCGCGAGGCCGCAGGCGGGGACTGGTCCGTCTTCCACACCATCGCCATCGGCAACGAGCTCGTCAACAAGGGCCAGAACAACCCCAGCGACGTCGCCAACGCCGTCAACACCGCCCGCACCATCCTCCGCAGCGCAGGGTACCAGGGCCCCGTGGTAACGGTCGACACCTTCTCGGTGATGCTGCAGCACCCGGAACTCTGCGCCGCGTCCGACTACTGCGCCGCCAACTGCCACGCCTTCTTCGACAACAGCCAGCTCCCCGAGAACGCGGGCGAGTACGCCATCGACAAGGCGCGACGCATTTCCGCCGTGGCGGGCGGGAAGAAAACGGTCATTACGGAGTCTGGGTGGCCTCATGCGGGCCAGCCGAATGGGCGGGCGGTGCCGTCGCCGGAGAACCAGAAGAAAGCCATTGCGAGTCTGAGGCGGGCGTTTGCGGACGATCCGGACTTTGTCCTCTTCACTGCGTTCGATGACTTGTGGAAGTCGGATAATGCGTGGACGTTTGGCGCGGAGCGGTTCTGGGGGATTCAGGATAGTGGGTGGGAGCGGGAGCGCGAGTAAGGGAAGGGTTCCGGCGTTCTACGCTGCGCTGCGCTGTGCTATGATTCTTTGCTCTTGCGAGAGGATTAGCTGATGGCGTTTCTATCTGCGTTGCGTTGAGTTGCGTTGCACTGCATGGGCACCTTGCATGGCTTTGTATAGCGTTGCATGCGCATGGCGTGGGGTCGGGTATTGACTTGATGAGTTCATGGTTCAATCTGATTGATGCTTTAATCTGCGATTATGGATACTTCTCTCCTTTCTTGTCATGTACATTTCTGGTACATACTGAATAGCAGAGTCATATGATGAGTTATGGAACGCTAAATTGAATCGTACTGATCGCCGAAACCTTGGCTAGCCTAGACGGCAGCCTCCTCCGCATAATGGGTATGTGTAAGGACAACAAAAACAAAAAGGTATCTCTGTTCGCTGACACACGATGCAAAAGAGTATGCTTTGTACGTAGATTCGTTGCCCGAAATGATCAAGACTCCAGCGACACCTTTTGAACCGCCTCCTCCACACTCACTGTCTCACAAACACGTTCAGCACCGTTCGATTCAGCCGACGACTCGGGTAAAATTTCACCGTTCATTGGCAAATCCTTCCCGGACCTGTCCGCAGAGTCACCATGTGCGTGCTTTCCTCTCGCCCAGCGGCGTGCCCTCGGTGGCTCAGGTTTCTGGCCGTGTTTGCCGACAGACGCCACGTTCAGAGGACTGCTGTTTACAGGGCTGCAGTCGCCAGAAAGAGGATGGGGGTGAGTCGAACGTCGAGGGGGCGGCAGGGCTGGAGGAGGATTCGAAACAGAGCGACGTAAGTGCGCGGGGACCGGGGGAGCGAGACCGGACATGCTTGTAGAGTTTCTGCGATCGACTGGGGGAGCGAGAGATGTGGAAGCCATGACTGGACTCGATGCCGCTGATGCTGCGTCCTCGGGGATTTTATCGGGATTGTCTTCCTCCTCAGTGATGCGTCTCCCGCGCCGGCGTCGGGATTTGGGGGGCTCTGGCTTGATTTTGGGTCTGATGGTCGCCCTGACAGCGTCTGTAGTTGAATCATTCCCTGTGGGATGTGCGCCATTGCGACTAGGGGTGATGACACCGGGTTTCTCGTGCTGGCTGGCAACTTCCTGCACGCTGATAGTCGAGCATGAAGCTGGCTCCAAGTCCATTCCGAGGCGCTGCATCTCGCTCGGCTTGCGATGCGCGTCTGGCTTGGGAGAGTCCGATCCAACAAGCCGGGTGGGTGATAGAGCCCCAGGCGAACTGCCTTCCGTGCTGGTGGGAGTACCAGACTCCGCGTCCGTCTGGACGGCATCGGTCGCGGAATCAAACGAGGCAACGCTCTCTCTATGTGACTCAGCTTCCTCGTCTCGCAACCACTCGACTGCCGCGCATCGGAGGACTAATCTCCTCGTGGTTTCGTCCACTTCCTCAAAGTGCAATATCCGCTCGAGGTCGCCCTCACTGCTCGATAGCTGGCCCCGGCCCAAAATATTGAGCACCTTCTTGAGTTCTTCGCGCTTGTAGTGGGGAGGATACTTCAGCTGCGTGTGAGCGAGCAATGGGTAGAGAACGCGGAGGTATGTATGTCGTAGGGCGGACGCCTCTTCAGGCAAGTCCAGAAGATTTCGAATAAGAATGTCAACCAGGACATGAAGATCATTGGTGTAGAAGTATTCATAGGTGCTAGGGGTTGTAAATATGAGGTACAGAAGCTTGAGTGTGAGAAGCTGAAGAGATGTCTCCGCTAGGAGTTGTTAGAAAATTTGTCATGACAGAGGAGTATCTCGGAGGTTGGTACCTTCTCTGTTGATGAGGAGAATGATGTTCTCGCCGAATGTCTTATAGAGATTCCCATGCATGGCTAAGACCTTGATGACCTTATTGGTCAACGGAGTCGACGATTTATCGTCCACAGGATCATGCGCTGAAATCATGAACTGCTCGTTGAAGACCAGCTACCGTTCGAGTCAGTAAGATTCTCCAAACCTGCAGGGCCAGATCAAGCAAATCCTCACCAAAACGCGAATCACAGGATAATGGTAGGGGTCGCTGGCGTCGTAGGAGAGATCTTCGATAATCTCAAAGAGTCCCTTGATAAAGTCATCGTCGACAAGCACTACCCAGAATGCGTTGCCTATTAGCCGACTGCTCCAGACAGCGAAGCCACCTGGAACACTCACCAAGATCCCCAATTCTTATCCGTTGGATTCTCGACATCTCATACAGCAAGTCCATCAGCATGCGATGAAGCGCAGCCTGATTCCCCCCATCCTTTATTTTGTAGACTTGCAAGAGCTCCAGCAATCGCGGAAATGAACCCTCCTCATTCATCATCCGAAAGGACTCCTCATGCTGCCGGCCATCGAACAGAAGGAACGAAACGATCAGATGTAGCGTGTCCGGATCATCCTCCTATAAACCGTCGGAAACCGTCAGCAGGCCCGGTTGTAAGACAGAACAAAGGGACACGAAGCCCTTGGATGGACGGAAATCATCCAGCGCATACCTGTAATAAGCCATATATCATCTGTCTTCGAACGTAGTCCGCATGGGCGGTAAAAATACTCGATGCGAGTAATTTGTACGAGCAGCGCGAGACCTCGAACGGCGAACTGAGGTATTCATCTGCAATTGCCAAAGTCAAGTCAGCTTTCCATCAGATCGGAGAAATCATGGAAGCTTGGTTTCAATCCATGCTGCCGTCAAGATCAAAGAACAGTCTCCCACCTTTGTACTTCGTGGCCAAACTCAAATAAGACCGGAGCGCATTATCGATGAGGTCCTCGGTGCTGCAAGGAGTGGAAACTATCTCTTGGATTTCTACCAAACAAACACATTAGGCACGACTAACAACTCCCTGAGATAAGGAGAGCAAAGTAAAGCATGAGGAAATAGGTAGAAATTCTGGTTATCGACCAACCAGCCAACCAAACAAACTCACCGTCCCAGAACTGCTGCTCGTTCTCCAGGGAGACCTCAAACTCCATTTCCCACAGCTCGATCGTCGTCGTCGTCGGACTAGTCGTCTCACTGCACTCATCCCGTCTCGTGCCCGGAAACCTCTGGTTGGGAGGGCTGCTCCGTGCGAGGAGGCTGGAAACCACAAAGGGAAACTGGGGTACCAAGCGATAATGTTGATGACGACGAATGTGGCCAAGGCAGGGCGAACAAGGCGGGCGGCGGGGGATTTGCGGCGATCCACCGCTATCTTTGCCGGAGTGCTTTACTGTACTTCATGGTATGCAGAGCGCAGGATATTCCTACGATGTACGGCTTTTGATGAGAAGGCTTCCGCTTCAGGGGTATGAATGAGGCTGATAATTCAGGCTCATTACGGCTACTTCAATTGTCATTTCCTCCACGCTTTCCTCGTAGATCGCGTATCAGAGCCACCACGCTCATTATGATTCGTCATCGCTTTCATTTGAAAATCTTCCAGCCATATATGTACACATTAAGTCAAACATTAAATTGGTGCAATAAGGGTAATGAACGAAGGAGGAAACATAATCAGGCGTAGCAAGCCAGCCACTGGAAAGAAAATGTCATGTACTTTGGAGATGGTATCGATATTTCTACATCAAAAAAAGAATTCATATGAAGGGAAATATATACCCTAAAAAGGAAAAAGGAAAGGCCGTTAATAGGCCGGACGTTTCAAGGGATGAGCTTCGGTGTTGCTACGAGAAGAGTCAGTTATGCCTCTAGCAAGAGTTGCTGGCGAGCACTTACAGAACATAGTCGTCAAGACTGACCACGCTCGGGTCAGCAAAGAGAAGATAGAAGTATTTCAGCGTCTCGGCAAGCCAGAATGACTCCATGGTATCCCGCTTCTTGGACTTTTCAAGGGTGACATCGTTGATAGCAGAATGTGCGATTTCGGTGCGGGTGTGCTTGGACACAGCTTGGAACATCTCCCAGCCCTTCTCTCGCCAGTAGTTGTCGCCTGTTATGCGGAACATGTAGAATACGGACTCGATGGCCTCCGGACGAAGGAGGTATGCGCGGTTCAGAATGCGAGTAACGCCTGGCGGTAGGCGTTCGTTCATGATTCGCTGGGTGACATATACTTCATGAGGGACAGCTTTATCCTTGGCATCTTGCTTCTTGAGTTCCTCTTCGTCATGGTTGATCAGGTCGTCCGTAGTTGCCGAATCAGCGATGACGTGCCATTTTCCAGATGAGTCACGCCTATGGATCCCGCTTGTAGCAGATTGCTCAGTCGAGTCGCTGTCTTTCGATTTCTGCTCGATGGCTTTTTCTGCGTCCGCGATCCGCTGTCCTTCGTTAGGATCGAGTGCATTCCAGTACTTGGTCTCGTTCCAGACACACGGCGCACCCTTTTCGCAGGGAACAAGCAAGAAGTGTTCGGGCATGATGCCCGTTTTGGTGACCCCATAAGCCCAAATACACGCATTGGTCAGTTTAGCAGCAAGGTCTAGATCCCCCTCAATACCAAATAGTTTGGCACCAAGAGCAAACATCCCACCCGCAAAGCAGCCCAGATGAGTTCCCTCGTAGGTTACAGAGACGCTGTCAGGGACCTGTTCCGCTATAGGGTGCGTCAGGGTCATGGTGCTCAAGAATCGGATATCACGCTCGTCTTTAACCATGGGCTGAAAGAGGAGACGTTCGCGCGTTGCGTTCATGGCTTTCTTGTACATTGCGGGGTATTGCTCGTTGAGACCGCCCAAGATCATGTACTCCTTGGGAAGGTACTCATAGGTTGAATCGCCGCGGGCACCGAGCCCGAACTTGTGTTTCGAGGAGGGCCGCGCGGCGAGACCTCCTGTGCAGGCCTTATCTCCGGAGTTAACAGAGATTACAGAATTCGCGCCTTCGTTCGGGGCGTCGTCATAGTTCGCCGGCTCCGCGTCGATATGTAAGCTACCACCATCGCGCCGATCAAAGAATTTGGCGTAGCTCTGTGCGTCTGATGGCAACGGCCGTTCGTTTTGCGCTAGGGAAGGTGTATGCGTTGAGGAAGGTAAGGGAGGCGTGGAAGAAGATGCTGAAGAAGGGGAGGAAGAAGGTGCGGAGGAAGATGCGGAGGGAGCTGCAGAGGAGAATGCGGGCGAATGCAGAGGTGCAGGCGATAAGGCAGACGTCTCGGTATCCACCACATCATCGCGAGGGACCTCGTAATTGAGCTGTGAGGCGGCAGTCCCGCAACCAGAAGCATCAAGTTTGAGCGGCCACAGACCAGGGAGCATGGTTTGACCCTGCAGTTTCTCGAGCTCGTTGGTGATCCGTGCAATGGCATCGTAGTACTTGTCTTGCTTAGTCAACTGTGCCAGTCGAGTGAACTCGACAGAGAGCGAGCCTATTTCCGCAAGGGTCGTGTCAAAATCAGCTAGATGAGGTTTAGCAGCATCGTGCCTGTCATTTCACCTATCAGTCAGTCTTCAAAACACTCGGACGATCGCAAAGTGAGGCCTTACGGGGTCCATTTGTAGAACATGGTCGGCATGCGATTAGGCGTATCAAAAGCACCCATCACGATATCCGCCAGCTCAACGGCTTTCTCGAGGAGTACGTCGTATTTGTGACCCGAAATATCATACGCGCCGAGCAATCCTCCAAGATAGCGGATGACCGTTTCAAATACAGGAATCTCGTCCCTCTTGCTAGTTGTGAAGTCGATCTTCTTCACCTGATCAACGGCAATGGCGAACTCGTCCTTAAGGTCCATGATCCAAAGAGTATCCAAGGAATCCACCAGCGTGGCTGCCCATCCCATGAACGGGTCCCTGAATCCGCCCCGTAGAGGTTTGATCTCGTCATGTCCCATCGCAGAAGTCTTGTATCCATTCCAGGCGTGTTCAAAGGACGCCCTGATGGTCGACAACCGCTGCACCCGCTGTATCTTGTCGGAGGTCGTCTCATCTCTGAAAACAGCCTGCACTCTGGGCAGTGCCTTGGATTTACCGGTCGGCAACTTGATGAGGTCTTCGGGCGCCAGAGGATAATGTTCTTGCACCTGCTTCCAGTGCACGGTAGGTCGATTCGTTTCGGGAAAGTCCACCTCGACTCGTGCGTGGCCGTGATAGTCCAATTCGGATAAGGGTACTTCTAAACCGTCTCCCTTGGCAGAATTATTGTCACTGGATGATGGTTTGGTCTGATCGGCGACCGAACCATCCTTGGACGATGCTTGGCCGTGCGCATCGGATTTAAGATCCGGCTGGGGTTTCGAGTCGGGAGCAGCGGGCTTCTCGACTTGCTGAGCCGGGGTAGAAACTGACTCGGATGTGGCCTCATGGGAGGTGGAAGATTCGGGTGCGATGGGTTCTTTGTTGTTGGGAGCAGCAGGGGGTGGATTCTGAGGGTGCGTCTTGGGCTGATCGACAAGCGCGGGGACGCTCACAGTACTTGCGGATGTATCGCGGGATCGGGAGAAATGAACGAAGATCAGCACGAAGATGACTGCAAATACCAGCGAGACTCGATAGCGACGGGCTCGAAACATGGCGGGCAACTGATAGCGACGGTGAGGCGACGCAACGAAGACAAGGAAAAATCAAAATCTCAACACAAGAGAGATAAAAGAGTGACAGGAATAATGATGCGATCACGAGGCACCAAGGAAAGGCCTCGGAGCCAGAAGAAAAAGAAAGTTTCACAAGAATAAACAAATCAACAAACTGAGCGAGAGGCTGGAGGAACCGAGCTGTAAAGGTCAATCATTCTACTCCTCTCTGAGGTCGAACAGAAGAATAGAAACCGTAAGCAGGCACTCTCGGGGCTGAACCGTCGAAATGATCATATCACATCAATTAATGTCATGGCAATCCTCCTAACATCAGCTCTCGCCTAGGAATCAAGAAAATTGATAGACTAGACTAGTCTATCTGCTTAGTGGAAGCAAGGAGGGTGGAAAAGAAGCGAAACCAACGGATGTAGCAGCCAAGAAACCGCCCAACATATAGGGCAAAGTCAGACACACTAGGTTGACGGAAATTTGAAGCAAAGATCTCCAATCCTCGGCGTATCTGGTCTATTCCAGTACTTGCACACAATAATGGATCCGACTGTAGTCTCCTTGAGTGCTTTCGCTCTCCCTCAACATCCACCCTTGGACGCCTTTCTGTGTCCGTGATATGAGATCCTATGTCGCAAGGACCCCGGATCAACATCCCAAATGATCAGCGGCCCGAGTCCAGACTTTTCGACTGAGTGGAATGGGCGAGATTAGCCCGTGGATGCTGCCCAAATGGATGGATCCAGATCCGATGATCCCAGCCTTTTACGTCTATCTACAACTGGGGTGGTCCTACAATAATACCTACAGGGCATCAACATAGATATGGTAGACTACATGATAATAATCAAGTCCACCATATTCAAATAGAATACATCTCTGCGACGAAGTTGTGATCTGATAGTTCGACCCACTACCAATCCTCAATGCTCATTTTATTTGACCCATCACCGACTACTGAAAAGAGATACTAATGATCGTTGCCACTGTGCCAGATGGGTCCTTCAGTCCTTCATGAATCATGATTCGTCTGTTTCTATTTTTATCCAGGGGTAGTTTGCATTAAACCATGACAAGGATTGTATCTGTGGATATCAGTCCAAAGGCAGACATAGACGTACGGAGTATCTACGGCGTACTTGAACAATTGACGACTGACCGAATAATACTAGGTGGCTGATTCGACGCCAGTATTGCTCATACTTGATACTTTTTTGGTATATAACCATGTACTTTAGAACTGCACATACTACAGAGTACTACAGACGGACCTCGTTGCAAGCAATCCGAGGTCAGATTAAGACGCTGGGAGAATATCACTAGCATTGACAATCAAATAAATCATAAATTCTACCCTGTCTCAAATTGCATGCAAATGTCTATAAACCAACCGCCGTGCGTCCTCGACTGTCCTTATTTACCCTCTGAAATTGTTGGATCAAGCCCAAAACGCCGGCACCCCCAGCAATAGCGTCAACATTCTCTTCGCCCTCTCCTGTGTTGTCATCATCCACGTCTTCCGCCAAGTTCATCCGCCACGAGTCCCCCAGGTTGCTGTCGCTAGTGCCTACACCACCCCCACTTGATCCTCCAGCGGCATTAGGAGCCGGTCTTGACGGGTCGCTGCGTCCCGTGGCTACTGGCGACTCATCGCCATCCGCTATTGTCCCTGACACGGGAGGATGCGCCCGGGATGATCTGTACCGTGGAAAGGCTGGTGCGCGGCTCGTTCCTCGAAACCCTGAAGTTGATGGCTGGTGATGCGGATCCAGGAGTATTGAAGGAGCCGGTGATCCATGGTCACCTAGACCAATTGGACCGTAGCGAGACGGGCCAAATACGGATTGCTGGCCCGTGAAAGGGCCTGCCAGACCGTGCCGAGTCTGGGCCACATCGAGCCGGTCGCCGATAGTTCCCATCTCGCCCGCTGGTGGTGATCCAAGAGTAGGAAAGGCGGGAGGCGGATGAAATTGTCGTCTAGTAGATGGATGGCTGCCGCGGTGATTGGCACCGTAGTTATCCAAGAATCCATAGTATGAGGCCAACATTTTGCCATCTTTGGTAGAGAAATAATCGGCTCGGAGATCTTGCCTCGCCGGGACTCGTCGATCTCCCTGGTTGATCACATTGGTTCCCTTCTTGAAATCGAATACAGCAAACGAACAGAGGTACCCCATTCCGTCCACATGAACGGTGAACTCCCGAAAGAAATCGATAAGACGATCGCTGCATTTGGGTAAGCTAAACCAGAGAATAAAAGGTGTAAATATCATGCTAAGGATCTCCTCCAGGAAGATCACGATTTTCATCTGGTAAAGCTCCGCGAACTCCCTCCGGACTTCGTCACTATGCAATCGCCCTTTCCAATGGCTCGGAGCATAGTGTGTATAGTTGATCACTTCAAGTAAAGCATATTCCGGATCGAAGACAGTTGTCTCTTCCGGAACGAGGCCTCTGGCAACAGCCCAGACAGACCCAAACACTCCCAGGTAGAAGAGAACTGTTCGGTCATGCGTTATTTCGAATCCCAGAAACAGTTCCGGATCCACGATCGATGCTAGAGCCAACACAGATGCCAGTGCGCCCGACACAAACGCCACGAAACCTGCGACCTGCACCGTCTTATCTTTGGGGAATTGGTCCACATAGCGACTAGCAAAAGGATAAGACATATTAATCCGGCGTTCGAAGAGGTGCCAGAGTTCATTAAATTCGCGAAACTTCCATTCCGCCAGCGGGGTATATTGGCGTGAGCCGATCTGAGAAGGATTCTTCTTGTATTCGTTGAAGTAACGAAAGAAATAATGCATCATAAAATAGACGACAATAAACGGCGCTACGAATATATTCATAATGCCCGCGAAGATAAATCGTCGTCTCAGGCCCTCGCTCAGTGCCTTTCGATGAGTGTCCTTCAAGAACAGAGTCCGAACCTGGCCTTGTTCGTTAAAGACATAGTCCATTATACATAGGTTGATATTCCACTCCAAGGTCTGAGAAAATAGTTGCCTGTTTCTGAGAAAAGGGATAGGAAGCGTCAAGTCTAATATATCTTTGTTGATCAAGGCGATAAGATAATTTTCCTTGCGCATCAGTCGATTGGCAATGTCGTGAGCATCCATTCGCTGCTTAGACTGACTGCCCATAAATTTACGGTGTCTCGCAGACACCGCACCGGCCGTCGCGGGATTGGCGTCCCTGAGGGTCATGAGGCGACTGACAACCTCTTGCCATGATATAGTTTGGATGTCGGTATCAGAGACCCCAAGCAAGTAATAGTAGAAGTCATGCATGTGTTTCAGCCTTCTGATATCCAACAAGCATTGGAAGGCCTTTCCAATCCAGAACAGCGTGAGTAACCAGAGCAGAAAGGTGGACGACAGTGACATCTTGGTAGTGCATTGCTCGATCAAGATATCGTTCAATGTCTTGCTCCCACGAACCTTGTGGTAGTCAATGCAATTCGTGAGAAATGTGCTGAATCCTATAACGAATGCAAAAGTTCTAAGGCGGCGCCGGTGCTCTGTCAGAATGCATAACATAACCAGGTGAGAGCGAAAGCACGTAGCTACTTACAACAGGCTCAGAACTCGGTTCAACAGAATGGACCATATCCCGTTCCCGAGGAAATACGTGTAAACGTCCTTTAGGAAGTTGTCCAAATTTTCAACATTTGCCCACATCCACATTGCTTTCTCTTTCGGATCCACCGTGTTCAAGTTGGGCTGCCCTAACGACCATCGTACACCAGGGGCGCGCCTTCGATCGGCATGGTGTAGCGGCTGTTGTTCTCTGGCTGCTCTCCAGCGAGCTCGATCACCGCGGGTTGAAGGTCCGGGAAGAGAGGGCTGTCTATCGTCGGGAGTGAAGTGGGAAGTAGGAGGAGGAGGCAACCGAGATTTAAGATCGTCGTCGTCTTGATGCCCTTCTACGAGAAGGGAAGCTGGAACATCATCATCGCCATCCTCGAAGTCGTGACCTGTTAAGGCAGCTTGTGTCCACCGCGGACGACTAGGCTGGCGATGACGAGAATTTGACTTGGATGGCCCCGCGACAGACGCTTCCCGAGGGCTCTTCCTACTTATGAAGGCATCATCCGGGTCCGGCGACCTGCTCCTCTCGGCGTCGGCCATGGCGTCCTCGAGTTCACGATCACTATAATGCTCTCCAGGACCGTCCTCCAGAGTTAACGCCGCACGCTCCTCCACATCCGATGAATCTGATGTCGCATCGTGATGCCGAATCGTTTCGTATACAGACGGTGAGCCGTTCGGAGGAAGGAACCGGGATAAGATATTCGATGTCATCATCTTGATTGTAAAAGTGTAGACATGAAATCGAAAAAGCAGCTGCGTAAATCTCCAGTAAGTTCAGCACATAGCAGCGACTTTTTAGCCGAGAGCTCGAATCAGTCATGGGCCATTCGAGAAGCAATGCCAGGTGCGTCTGGTGCACAAAGAACGGTAAACAGGCAAATCGTGAAGACTCTCTGTATCAAAATGAGTATTGCATGAGTCCAACAAGCTCCTATCTGCAGCTTGTGCGGAGAATTGAAGGAATGTTAGCACTGTGTTTCCACGAAGGTCGTTTGACCATGCATGGCTGGTCGATCTGATGACCACTCAACCCTCATGATAAGGTACCTATGATGCAGGCGGTAAGGATCACCACATGCTATCAGTAATGCCTGAGGCTACTAAGTAGGTCAGGTGATGATCAATTGGGAAGAAAGAAAACCACGTGATTCAGCTTCGAATGACTCAGCAACCTCCTATTTCCCTGACGACACGAGTCAGGCGAAGGGGGAAACGAGCCGGTGATGAGGTCGTTGATTGGCCACGGCGGGTCCGATGGCTTTCGAAGACTTTGTCCACCTAGGTAGACAGCTGTGGTTTGTGCGGGGCGCAGTTGCTCTGCCTGCTGGTTTGCGTACTCAAGTCTGGAAAGAGGCAGGCCTAGAAGCTGGGAAGATGACCATATCGTGGGTATTGCCTCATTTGTCAGTTAACTATGCCCTGACTCCCCTTTCTGTCCTCTCTATATACATGGTGCTGAGAGGCCTTATATCAGGAAGGTTATTATTATGGCAACAGTGCCAACTCACTCACATGGCCGAAGTGCTGATTTTGACTCTCCTGGGCTCCACCTTCGCAGGACTCCTAAGACCTCGCCCATCTTCCGAGTCCCAACGATTCAACAGTCTGGTAGTCTGAAGCTTGCTCTACTACTCCGTCCTTTGATTTCTTTCTCCCGTTTCCACTTGCGTTTTTCGTATGCAAAAAAGTAAGAAGAGTGATAAAGGTATACGAAGAAGCTTGACCTGGTGATAGTTAGTTACTTATTTCCTGGTATGAGTCAGCAACATTCTTTCTAGCTAGCTGTCAGTAACTTTCTATGGGAATATGACTACGGAACTGAGACACTACTATAAGATTCCCAAGCATTTGCCGAGTTACGATGGCCTAGACGCGTCCTAGAATCTTGAGCCCCAAGCTCTAATGCCCTTGTCTCGGCATGGGCCTTTTAGTTTCGATTCTTACCCCCACGTACAGACACGAACCCATGGACTAGGATTAGTGATTACTGGATGGCGTAGATGCTTGGGGGTACCTACTGGTACCTTACTCCGTACTCACAATGGCTTTCTTTATCATTGGTCGAAACAAAATTCCGGGTTGAGGGGCGTGGGCGCCCATCCGACTGTCGGCTATACTCTAGATAGACGATGACTTCTACAGTTCTTCTACTAGGTACTATTTCAGAGCCGCCAAATGGGCGACCTATAGGATCTAGCAATGATGAAAATAAGTAGATGTATGAGACCACAGATTACAAATAAGCCTTCTGACTTATTGGTTGCCGAGATAGTCCCTGACACCGTGATTCGCTCATTCATCTCAACCACGAAGATGATAATGTTGCCATCAAATAGGTAGCCCCAATAATAATAGTTGCTTGATATTGTAGACAAGATAGGTAGGCAACTTTCACCAGGTCCCATATCACGGAGTAGGATTATGAAGATGGCCAATCCTCTTCCAAGCACAGCTTTGGGAAGCTTCCCGTTGCCCCGTCTTTAAGTTAGTACGTACGGTACTTGAAGAGGATCCCAGTCCGGGTTAGTAAGCATATTCTCACCACTTCAGCGCAACACCAGAGAGAGAATAGACGAGAAGACGACAGACCAGTGGTAAGGGTTAGTCTTTGTCGGCCATCCTCATCTTTGTCAACCTTTCCCTTCAGCCTTCGTCGTTTGCACGTAAGAGGCCCAGAGAAGGAAGACTAGATTAGTTTCCAACGAATAAGGGCTCTCCATCCAGGGGATAATTGATGCGTGCGATAGAGACTGAAGTAACGGAGTACCACGAAGTCAATCATAAAAGCCACCATTATTATTGACATTAATATTTATTATTGTCGTTGGAGAGTCATCCCAACTCCCCTCTGTCCGTCCCGCTCCAGGCTGGGATTGCCGGGAACACTTACCTTGCCTCCATTCGACACCGCCTCCCGCTTAGGAACTCACGCACCACCACTACTACTACTAGTCAACTCGTCTTCGATTTCTGGGCATCCTGTGGAATCCAGCGGGATCTGCAACATACAAAGTCCATTCTTACTCTCCATTGATACTTCTCTTTTACTATCGCTCTTACAAACAAAGGAAAAAGAAGCCATTAAATAAAAAGCAGGCTGATGAAAGTGTGTCTCTCTTTTCCCAAATGGATGATCCGTCCAATCTAGCCACTACCTAGGTACTACTAGGTAGGTACTACCTATTCCATCTACGTCCAATGATATCACGTTATTGCTCCAGTCCAGCACACGGCCAGTCGGCCACCCCAATGGCCTCGTACCAACGGACCGTTTCTCCAGACTTTCCCTTTTCCCACACCACCTTTGCCGGGCTAACCTAACGATCATGGTTCTTCTAGCAGTGACATTGTGACGATAAACCCGTCGTTGTTGAAGGTCTGGTTATTTGCCATACCTCTCAGCCATTTCTTCAGCTCTTCCACACTTTTTATTCTGCCGCCCGCGCAACCCCCTCTCCCCTGAACCGACATTTCGTGGATTGCGGCCCTTTCGCTTTGTCGCTCGATCGCCCAACGCTGCTATCCCAACGCGCCCCTCCGTCTCAAACCGAATGTGCGACTACACTCAGAATCTTTCACTTGGGCTCCATGCGTTCACTTAGCAACCCATTGGACGACAAAGGCCCTCAATTGTTCGAGGACGGTTGCGCAGCGTCATCTGGTTTCAGTGTGCTGCAAGGTAACACTCTGGAAGCGAAGAAGTCGAGGTGTGCGTCTGCTTATGCGTGCGTTTTGCGTGGTTTTGTACTGGCCTTGATCTGCGTATCATACGTTTCCTAGCGACCTCGTCTGAGCACCGCTCTCACCGTTTCCATCGTGTGCCGCCGCTGGCAAGATGGAATCGGAAAGTTCGAATCCAAACGGGTTCAAGCGGACCTCTGCCCACCACAGCATCTACAGTCGCCCAGTGGAACGGCGTCCGAGCAAAAAGTCATCCTCCAAAGACCGTCATGGAATGGTCTACCCCGATAGCTTTAGAGAGACGAGCATCCGGACTGTGACGCCAGACCCCTCCTCCGAGACCGGCAACAATTCCCCTTTGTCGGAAGCTGAACATATGTCTGGAAGTGCTGCTCCGTCACCTCGCGCCGCATACAGAACAAGAGCGCCCGATCATGAGTCTCGTCGCGACTTTCAACCCTACCATTCGGCGGGAGACGAGGATGAGGGCCAGGTGGAATTACGGAGCCAGCGGGCGCGGTCCCGTACCACGACCTTGGATGACCAGCGCAGCGAAATCTCCCCCAACTCCTTCCTCACACGAACTCGAAATCGCCTTGGTTCAATCAACACCGCTTCTCCCCAGCCCAAGGCCTCTGAAGACCAAGCGAGCTCCATTGGTTTCCCGTCAATACAACCGGCTCCTTATTTCAGCCAGACGCTTGGTCGCCATCGTTTGAGTCGAAACCTTGGTAGCTCAAACGTAGTCACCACCGTTAGTACGAACCCGTCMTCGACAGCGCTGTCAAGCAGCGATGCTTCCAAAATACTTCAGCTCATGAAAACGACGTGTGGAAGAATGCATGGTATTCTGTCATTTCGGACGTCTTCCACCACAGCCTGGACGTCGGGCTACTGCGCTATCAATGTTGCAACGGGAAGTCTAATATATCAAGCCAAGGGAGAACCTGCACTTGCGAAGACATTGATTCCGGACCTGCGTGGATGCCAGGTTCGCTCTCTTACCGATCCAGAAACCGGAATGAACTATCTCAAAGTTTCCACTTTCACCTCAGGACTCGGTATCGAACTGAGACCCCACGTCAGTGAAACATTCGACTCCTGGCTAGCTGCCTTACTGTGTTGGCAGCCGATCCGACCGAAGGGCGTGCAAAACAAGATGACAAAACCTCAGTCGGTAGTGATCGGAGAACGTCGCCTTGCGGACCGTCGGCGAAATTCTGAGAGCACCGTTCAGAAAGATGCGGCCATTATCAAGGTCGGTAAGATGCTCCTGTGGGACAGACAGAGTACGTCCGGTGCACGGCCAAATTCCAGCCATCGTGTTTCGACCTATCGGCAGCAAAGGGCGCTATCTTCGTCATGGCAGAAAGTCAGCTGCACGCTGCAAGAGAATGGTGCATTCAAACTATTCACAGAAACAGACATCACTTTAGTCACTTGCATCCAATTGTCTCAATTATCTCGTTGTGCTGTGCAGCAATTGAACGAGTCTGTTCTTGAGGATGAATTCTGCATTGCCATCTATCCTCAGTATGCGGCGCATTCTGCCTCCGGATTGACCCGCCCGGTGTATCTGGCACTAGAAAGTCGAGTGCTCTTTGAGGTCTGGTTCGTTCTCTTGCGCGCTTTTACCATTCCGGAACTATACGGCCCTGAAGTGCCAGTCGAGGAGAATACGACAAATACAGCAGGGTCAGGTGATACGAGCTCGCCACCTACAAGAGACATGTTTCGAATCGAAAGGATGCTCTCGGTCAGAGTGACCGAGGCAAAGCTGCAACGTGACAGGTCAATTGAGGAGACACCAAGGAGCCGGAAGCCATCAAGGTCTCACAGCAACCCGGTACCGGCACCCGCCGTCAGCGACTACTACACAGAAGTTCTTCTCGATGGCGAAATTCGAGCGAAGACAGCCGTCAAATTCCGCACGTCCAACCCTTTTTGGCGCGAAGATTTCATTTTCAATGATCTCCCCCCTGTCCTTTCACAGATCTCCATACTCGTTAAAACTCTCAACCCGACTCAGAAAGATTGGACGCTCATTGCCCACGGGTCCTATCCTCTGCACCAGGATGCAAATGCCCTGCATGCTTTGGATGATGTGGAGATTTCGTCACATGATGCCACATACGGACGGGTGGAGATACGGTTGGATGACTTGGAGTCTGGCGTGGAAACCGAGAAGTGGTGGACCATATTGGATGAACGGGATCAGTCTGTTGGGGAGATGCTGATGAGGGCTCGGATGGAAGAGACGGTCGTCCTCATGTCGCATGAATACACGCCCATGTCCGAGATCCTGCATGCCTTTACCAATGGTCTTACAATCAACATGGCTMAGATCGTCTCCTCCGAACTTAACCAACTCTCAGAGGCTCTACTCAATATCTATCAGGTCTCGGGTCAGACGGTCGAATGGATTTCCGCTCTGGTTGAGGACGAGATTGATGGCGTTCACAAAGACTCGACTGCAAATAGACTCAGGTATACTACAAGGATCCATTCAAATGACTCAAGGGAGTCTGGTCAGGATCGAGAAGTCCTCGTCAGGGACTTGGGCCGAACGGCGACTGTGGAGGCGAATCTTCTGTTCCGAGGGAACTCCCTTCTCACCAAGGCACTGGACCTGCATATGCGTCGGCTAGGGAAGGAATACCTCGAAGAGACCATCGGAGAACGGCTACGCGAGATTGACGAGAGCGATCCGGAATGTGAAGTTGACCCTTCACGAGTCCATCGTTCAGACGACCTTGAACGCAACTGGAGGACCCTCGTCTCGCTTACCACAAGTGTTTGGAAGTCAATTGCTGGCTCCGCTTCTCGCTGCCCTGCAGAGTTGAGACTCATCTTCAGGCATATCAGAGCTTGCGCAGAAGACCGCTACGGCGACTTCCTGCGAACGGTGACATACAGCAGCGTCTCAGGTTTCTTGTTCCTGCGATTCTTCTGTCCAGCAATTCTGAATCCAAAGCTCTTTGGATTGTTGAAAGGTAAGAACCCTTGTCCGTCCATTTTCACTTTCGTTCTTTCCCGCTAATCCTAGCAGATCACCCTCGCCCTCGTGCTCAACGAACGTTGACATTGATCGCCAAAGCCTTGCAAGGCCTTGCGAACATGACGACGTTCGGTAGTAAAGAGCCGTGGATGGAACCGATGAACAAGTTCTTGCTTGGCAACCGGTCCGAATTCAAGCAGTTCGTTGACGCGATTTGCGCGATTCCTGCTGACCGTCCTACCCCTATTGTCACACCATCTTACGCGACGCCGATTCAGATTCTTAACCGTCTGCCCCCTACCTCTCGCGAAGGCTTCCCCAGTCTCCCATTCTTGATCGACCACGCAAGGAGCTTCGCGAACTTGATAAGGATCTGGCTTGAAGCAGCGCCTGGAAGACTTGCTGAGCTGGAAGAGATCGATCCGGCCATTAAGAAGTTCCATGAGATGGCGCTTCGTCTCCACCAACGTACCAAAGAATGCCTTAGTAAGGCGGAGCAGGCAGAACGCCCGAATGGCAATCTCGAAGTCAAATGGGAGGAACTGGTGGATTCCATGGAACGATCGGCGACCTTCTATGATGACAGCTCCAAGCCCACGACACCGGCGACAGAAACGGCGATTGCAACGCCAGCATCCGTTCCTGGGAGTCACAGAAACTCGATTGGCTACTTCGCTACACGGCCTGCGCTCCCTCGCCGGTCCACAGATTATGGTCCAGACGCTGAGGAGGAGACTCCTCCGAGCTCTTCGTCAGCTACCTGGGACCAGACTCGTGTGCCCTTTTCAATGCCCCGCTGGTCAGACACTCGAGACAGCACCGGCAGCTCAAAGAACTCCTCCACCTACTCTCTTGAATATTCTGACCCCTCCAAGGCGCGCCGATCTAGCATGACGAAAGAAACGACGAGCAAGTATCGGTTCTTTGACTTTGTACCAGCCTCGTCAAGACGAAAGGCCAAAGACCGTGAGAGTACTCAGCAACAGTCGCGCGAAGAACTACGGAACGAGTTCTGACGTACGAGCCTCTACTAGCCTATCTACTTCTTGGTTAGATTATATCCGACGCGCTTACACAGTCATGATCTAAATATAGAGCATGATATTTTTCCAGTGTTATTGGCTGATATTATATCAAGCCTAGCTCGCACTCTCAGCCCGCTCTCTGTTATTCCCGGTGCGTCCCGTCTCGTCCTCGATAATGAACGGGACATGTATGACTCCTCGGGGAAAAGGCAGTCGAGAGAAGTCTTTCTATTGTATAACAAGGAAGGCCTCCTGTGAGCAAAATCTTGCATCATCTGGTGTATATTCTACCTGTTTCCGGCGATTGATCCCATGTGTTGATGATCTGACGTTCTGTCCCTTCTTGGATTTCTCTTCCCTTCTACCCTGCTCATTCTCCTTGAATAGCATTTGTCACGGTGTTGATACCCTGCTCTGATAGCTGCTTTTTTGGCTGGAAAAATGTCTGCATGGCCTTTCATCTCGTACACGCCGCTATGGACGGAAGGATTTCGCTGGACTTTTTCATGGTACAAAAGCAGTTTGTGTTCTTTTGTGTACATAACCATTGGCCTTTGCATAGATGAAACAAACTACTATTCATCCAATAGTTCTTTCTGCTTTGCATGGCTCGAACCGACGGTCTGTGTTGGCCTAGGTAATAAATTTCGAACAATGCAGTGTATGCGATTGTAGACGAGTGAAAGAATCAATCTGTTCTCGAGAATGACTCATGTTCAACTTCCATTGCTCAGATTCGCGTGTGTCACAGAAATACTTGCAAGTAGATATACACCTTAAAACACCGCCACTCGAAAAGCCTAAA
Organism: Aspergillus pseudoviridinutans; assembly: GCF_018340605.1. Lineage (NCBI taxonomy): Eukaryota > Fungi > Ascomycota > Eurotiomycetes > Eurotiales > Aspergillaceae > Aspergillus > Aspergillus pseudoviridinutans. The sequence continues at coordinate 982,844 of NW_025091289.1, read as the reverse complement.
CTAGAATGCCAAACAATATGCGCAACGGCTACCTCGGTCCCTCTCCAGCTCCCGACGGGCATTCACATCCACAGACATATCTTGCCACTGGCGGTGCCACCTGCGATCCAGTTCTTGCTGCGGTGGAAGACAGCCACAGCAGGAACGGCAGTGATACCCTCGCCTCCCAACTGGGCGAGCTGGTCGCCGGAGCTACTATACACGTCCACGAAACGGTTCATGTTTCCGATGCAGAAGCGCTGGATAGGGGATTGCGGGTTTGCTTGCCATTGCGGACGGAGGCTGTGAGACATCTCATGTTAGCTGTTGCGATAAAAGGGCTTGAAGATGGTAGGGATAGGGAAAGCCTTACATGGTCACCCATCGTCCAGTCTGGCAATTGTGTCGGACGACAGTGTCTGGTTTCATTTCGGCGTCTGAGAGGGTGTGCCCTGGTTTCCAGGAGGCGATGCCCTTGGCCCCAAAGTCGTAGATCTTGAGCGTGTCGTCGTAGGAGGATGTCGCAACCTGGCCGGCGCTGTTGAACGCGGCGTGGGAGACCGAGAGTCGGCTGACGTGCTCGCCTACCGGAACGGGTTCACGGTGGGAGAGCTTGCGTATATCCCAGAGGCGCATGGTGCGATCGAGAGAGGCGGTTGCGAAGTAGTGCGGGTGGGTTGGGAAGAGCGAGAAGCCGCCGATTTTCTTCTCGGAGAGTTGCCAGGTGGCTACGGCGCTTTTGCGCGAGGCGCGGGTGTCGTAGCGGCCGAATGCGCCGTCTAGGGTTGTCCAGTAGAGCGTGTTGGGGTCGTCGGCTGCCATGTCGATGCCGGATATGGGGACGTCGTCTGAGGTTGACTCTGGGGCGTATTTCTCGACCGAGGTTGTCTTTTCCAGGTCCAGCTCGCGGATGGAGCTGTCGTAGCTGGCGCTGTAGAGATGGGTTGGTTTGGAGGGGTGGACGTGCATGGAGCTGATGGTTCGTGTGTGTGGTTTGAGAGTGGTCAGGACCGGGTCTGGGTCGTCGTCATCTTCGTCTTCGTCGTCTTCCTGCTTGACGGCTGAGATTGGCTTCTCTTGCGAGGCATCCAGGACACCGAGGTTGCCCATCTTGTCTCCGGCGAAGATCAAGGGCTTGGCCTCGGATGGATGGAACGTCATCGTGTAGATTCGTTCGGGGGTGAGCTTGATGCCTGTGATGCGGGGATGTTAATATTTCTAACCACAGCATGTCGCAGTTCACACAGAAGGCCAACGCACGATTAGGCTCCCACGCCTCCCACAGCTGCAACCCGCTCATCTCCTCCCTCAGTACCTTCAGCTCCTTATCCGTCGTCTTCTTAATATCCTCATCACCAAAAGTTCGCTGATACGGCATCGCAACTCCCTTCGTCACCACATCCACGCCGATTAGACTATCACCGCTAAGTTTCTGCCCTGACACTAGCATCTCACTAAAAGAGAATGCATCCGACTTGCGAACTCTCTTCGCCCGCTCCGCCTGCTGCGCAGCCTCGTACTGCTCGTCCGCCTTGCGTTTCGCAACCTCGCTCTCAGCCGCGAGCCCTCTCAAACGCGAGGACATACGCCGCGGTACTGGCTCCTCATCTTCCTTCTTGATCTTCTTCGGCGGAGGCTTCTTCTTCGGCTTTGTCTGACCTCCTGGTGAGCTCCTCGCTAATTTGGGCGGGAAGAGACCGGACGACTGGGCGTCCAGGGTCAGCTTCTTGAGGAGCGCATCACGCTCTGCGATGTTGGCGAGACGCTGCTTTTCGAATTCGGAGAGCTCATTATCAGCGCCCATGGTAGTGACTGTTTTGCGAGCGCCCTGAGCGTCCGCTGTGTTACCAATGCCTTGGCAATCGAAGGAGTGGTGTAGATTCAGTTCTGTGTCGCAGACCAAACCCGCGCTTCTGCCTGCAGAAACGCGTGCTGCAATGTCGCGTTGTCACGTGATATAATTGATGTGCCGAATGAGATTGGAACAAATGATTCAGTTTGGTTATTCTTTCTTAATCTCATGTGGGAAATATAATCATAGAGAAAGAATACAAGATAAATAAATAATAACTGTCTTTGGTGTGTTTTGTATAAAAAGCGTAGTTTTACGCTACTATGTGGAGGACCTAGAGAGGTACTCTGTTTTTTAAATTTCTCCGACTTTTCAATTTGTCTACGTCAGATTTTCGCAGACTTTCTGACGAGAGCCCACGCCCAGTCCCTCGGCCGTGGTGTACAATGCCGCTACGCATCTCGCGCGCTTGCCTGGCGCAAGCAACAGTTAATTCCCCCGTCCCATTTCTCTACCAGACCCGGACACTCGCGGCGCCGCTGAGCTATGCAAAATGGAATGCCCGACAGAGCCGATCATTCCATTCGACATCGCCTACCTTCACTCCACCCGAATCAAGCCTAGATAGAGACGAAGAGTCTGTCCATGATAGGGAGGGTTTTGAAAATGCCACGTCTCCCCTGAAATCTGATTCTACCTCCCAAACCCCGAGCAATGATGGCCGTCGATCCCGGAAAAGCTACCTGAAGAGGCGCGGCGCCACGGTCTCACAATCCCCGACACCACCATCCTCACGGCCACCACAAAAGCCGCTCACAATGACACAGAGCGAGAAGAGGGCGTTCGGTGGTCTGCTGGAGCAGATGGGTGTGGAGGAGAAAGACGACCAGGAGGCGGCTACAGAAGGGACAGAGAAGCCTGCACTGAGCAAAGACGAGATGTCTAAGATTTCCGCTATCTTTAACTCTGTGCTTGAGGACCTTCGGAAGAAAAAGCAGGGCTCTGAAGCTTCAACGGAGGGTGCCGCAAAACGCAAGTCCCGGAGGAAGGTGAATGAGCCCGCGTCGGCTTCGAAGCCTGGGTCTCAGGAGCAAGAGGGTGACTCGAATCCTCCAGAGCTGCGCAGTGATGATCCTGTCTCTGTCGAGCGGATGATTCAATTCACCGTGCAAAGGGAGTCGGCGAAAATCGAGCGCGCGCTCCGTGCGGCGATTGACGAGGGCAAAGGGGATACAGGGATCTGGGAAGTGTGCAAGGAGAGAGTATTTTCGATGCTCCGATATCTCGGAGATAGCCGGTTACCGGAAGACAGTGGCACGTCGCCGGCAAGCTCAGCGGGCGAGCCAACCCCTCACAGTCCTCTGGAGGTTCCTGAATCCGTGTCGGTGGAAGCAGTCGTCACAGCGCTCTACCCGAAAATGCTTCTCTTGGCATTCCGTCTTCTGAACTCGCACTTCCCAGGCTCGCCCTTGATCGGTCAGTTCCGCTCGACGATCAAGTCGCACGGCAGGACCTCAGCGGTGCTGGGGAGTTCGACGGGACTGTATAACGAGCTGATCTACTTCTACTGGCGCGGATGCAGTGATCTACCTAGTGTTGTATTGTTGCTGAAGGAAATGGAGACTACAGGGGTGGAGCCGGATGAGCGAACCTGTGGGCTGCTCAGGGCTATCTCCGAGCAGAGGGAACGGGACCTCAAAAATCATTGGAAACGGGTGCGTCGCGAGAATCCGAATCGGGGTTCGCTCCGTGATCCGTGGTGGGATATGGCGCCGAATCGGACAGCTGTGAAGGAGTTGTTTGGGGAGAACGGATGGTTGCCCCGATTGGAGAAGCGTGTGGAGGAAATTCGAAACATACAGAGCTCAACGAGATTACTTGCAGATAGGTTTAATCTGTAGTGGTGAATACAGTCCTACTGCCGGAGGCAGAAGAAAGGAGGTGTATATTATACAATGCCGGAACTCTACATTAGAATGTGAATACAATATCCACTCCACATATACCTCATCTCAGCCGAGGCTGTACCCCTTCAGACTAGATCTTCAACCCCCAACTCCTACCCAACCCAACAGCAGTGGAACCCATGAAGCCCAGGCACTGCTTGATACCGGTAATCTTATCACCGATATACTTGTTATCCTCGATGCGACGGTCCACAAAAGCTTGCGTAGCCGAGAGATCCGGACTCGAGTCGCGGGTCATGACAACCTCGGCGCTGGCGTAGATGGCCGAGATAGACAGTCGTTTGGTATACCACGATGCATCGACCGAGGCGTCTCCAGCAAGATCCAAAATATCGGAGGACAGAGCATGCAGCTCGGAGAGCGACAGAGGGATATTTCCAGCGAGGGACATGAGAGCCAGGGCCTGGGGGATAGCAGTAGTAGTCAGCACTATTCAATTGTATGCAATGCAATTCCTAGTAGAACGTACACCCTGCCACTGATGTTTAATCTCCGCATTCATCCGCAACCGCTCCATGATAAGCAACCTGGTCTTCTCTTCGACAGACAGCGCCTTGCCCTGGGCTGCAAGTTTGTCGAAGAACCCGTTCTCGACTTTCCCTCGCAAAAGGCCGCGCCGACTCGCCAGCCAGAAAAGGACGAGATCGAACTCGCCGCGTGGGAGCAGCTGGACCGTGACGTCGAGAAAGCCTGCGTCGCGGGCGCCGAGGGTCAGAGCTTCGGGTGTGAAGCCGTGCTTGGGGACATGGTTTAGGGCGGCGGAGAGGATGGTGGTTTGTGAGTTTGTGTATTCGTGGGGGGGCAGCTCGGGGTGGTATTGCGAGTGGTAGGATCTTTTAGCGATACATTGTTGCGGTCGTGAGAATTGGGACTGTTGATGGATGAGACGGCGCGGTGAGCTTTGAGTCTGGTATAGACGGCGGGACTGCAGGGCGATGCAGGAGGAGTTGTTGGGGCGAGAAGTGAGGGTAATAGAGGGCGAAAGAAGGGTGTTGATTTGTCTTCGGGAGCAGCGAGAAAGGGAGACTGGCTGGGCCATTGTTTTTGATTGTAGAGAGTACTGTATTTTTCGAAGAGTTTCCTCTTGTTGGTGGTCTTCTCAAAGTGCAGTTAGAAAAGTTACTAGTGGCTTGATGAATAGGATGGAACGTCGGGCCAGCCGGAGAAGGAATCTTGGTATAAGCGGTGGTCTGAGCTGAGCTGAGCCAAGCTGATCTTCCTGTCAAGAATTCATTCTTCACCACCTCAACAGGCAGTCCAGGTCGCAGCAATTAGACGTGGTGTTATGCTTTATCTTGATTGCTGATAATGGATCATCTTCAGTCGATGATGACTGAACGGAGGTGACCTTAAATGTCGGCTTGCATGCATAGGTACTTAATTGATATATTTCCTTCCTAGATTTGTCCCATACTGGGACCCATTGTCCAAGAGCAGTACATGTCTGACCATTGTTAACTTCTCCATATGACAACACATTTATATACATCTAGAAAGATAGTATGATCAGGCCTGATCATCAACCTCAGTATGCTGCAGCGCCAACTACTCCAAATTAAATCACATTTGGCTGGAGTATATTTGATTGATGGTCGTCTGGCTGTCACGGAGATTGAGAACAGTGATTATTACTAGTAGTACCTCTTTCTGGTGTAGCTATTATTATCATTCCGGATCAACAAAATTACCTGCCAGGTTGGTGAACGCTGAATTGAAAAATAAATAGTAGAGCAGTTAATGTCAATAGTACCTTATCAGTCTCGACTACTGCGTACTCCGTAATTAACCCCAGGTGCGTGGCCATTGGACTCATCCACTTTTTCCGCTTCCGCGTCTGCTCAGCGCTTCTTTCCACTCCTCATATCAAAACAATCAATACCTTCTATTGAAAAGTCTGGAATCATTGACTATTGGGGATTCCATTTTCCTCCACAGTTCAGATAACTGAATCGCTGGTAGATACTCTGTATACCGGCAAAGTTGCATGAACCCTGCTTAACCTCAACAGTCCCAAGCAGCGTTCCTTGTCTTCGGCCTGTTGTTTTCTTTTTTTCCCTTTAGTATCCCCCTCGACCCCCTCTGATATTATCGTCTCTTATTACTCTAGTCCTCCCCCTACTTATCGTTCATTTGCTACTCCCTTCCCCAGGTCTGAGAGCCCATTCGCTCTTAAATCCACGCCTGGACGGACAGACACCAAGCAGGACAGACCAGACAGACCTTCAACTCGGGAGGCTTCAGATTCCAGACCATCCCATCCCATCAGATTGTCATCGTCGACTGTCACATCACATCTCGCAGCTAACAACAATAACACAGCATCATGGGTGAGTGACCAGCTACATCTTTCTTCGTTTATTTTCTTTACTTTTTTAACTCTTCCTCATCATTATCAATCATCACCACCACAACCACAACAACACGTATCCCTATGTATCCATGGTATCTCCATTGCGTCTCACCTCAAATCCTCCATACAAGTTGTTTTACTACCTTACAGAGCACTGTTAGCCTTGTGTTGCTCCGCTGAACAGTCACCTCCTCCTTTGCCTTCTCTCAACCCCCTGTCTTGGCCTCCAAGGCTACTCTCAGTCCAATCACTGTTCAGTGTCCTGCACATACCATCGGCTTGACACTTGACATTCAGCGTTCAACACAATCGATCTACTTTGTACCCTTAGTATTCACTCCCACCATCCGTCCCTTTCCCCCCCTCCAATCCCGAAAGGTCACCCACTACCACCGTACCACTGTACCTACTACTGTAGGAACCGTCACCTTTCACACCCCCTCTTCCCATCCATTTATCCACCCGCTTCATCCCTTCATCAGTCCATCCAATCCTTGGTCCCTCACTCCATCAAAAATTCCTTTCTCCCCAACATTCCCGGAACTCTACCGCACTGTCAATACCAGGTAAGAGCCATCCACGGGCTACTCGTCGTCCGCGAGCGAATCATCCTGGTTGAGAGAGCGCTGCATCCCTTCGGATCCGCACGGGATTCCCATCAATCGTTCCCATCCCTCTCTCCCTCCCTCCCTTACCTTTGCCCTGACACTTCCGATGATCTGACAGACATACATGCACACGCACACGCACACGCACAACAAACTGGTTGACAAAGTGTGATTGTTTTTACTTTCCATCTTCACCCCGCTATTTACTCTCTCGTCTTTCTCATTTCCTTTGATCGTTTCGTTCCTCCTACCTTTTACCCTTCTCGCCTCCCTGGCACTTGTCTTCGCTGCTCTATTTCCGATCGCGTTGATAGTGGACTCTTGGCTTACATTAAGTGCTCTTCTCCAGCCGACGTCTATCGACCATACCAAGTAAGTCATGCGCTTCTGTCGTGTCCTTGTCTAGTGTACATTCTATAGTCCTTCACCTGTCATCAGAATGTCCCACCCAAATGTTCTTGAGCAGAAAACATTCTTCTCTTGCTCAGAAATGAGTTTCCTATGCCTTCATAGTTCCCATTTCCTGGGGCTGATGGCGCGCGGGTGATGATGTCGGGTATCCACTGTCCATATCCGTTGCATGTAACACACTTCTAACGTCTCGTTTCCACTCTGCACCATGTTGTTTGTCTCAAGAACCCTTCTACCTTCTTTGTCTCGATTTTGTCCTTCTTCACTTCCGTGATAAAAATTTTCACTTTCTGTGTGCCCTTTCTCCCCGGGTCCTCAACTCTCTTGAGATTTGCGCGTTGTTGCGCAGGCGGTGTCACCTGATCTCCATTCTGCCAGATCTCAGCGCTAGCGTTGGGGTTTCCACGAAACTCGGGAAGGAACAGTCTCAGACCAGCCCCCCCTTGAGACGTTACATTCCCATCATTTCCTAGCCTCTCATTGCAGCCATACCCCTTTCGCTACTCGCGCTTCTTATCGATTTCTATTTTTTTTAGTCTTACCGGGCTCGGTCCAAACTCGTCGATGCCTTCCGACTCCTTTGACACTGACTACGCGCAGCGCGAGAGGTCTCGCTCGCCCCGCCGACGTTCTCGCAGTCCTCGACGAAGCCGTCGCTCGTACTCCCCACGCAGTCGCTCTCGCAGTCGTGACGATTATCGCCGCAGTGATCGCCGGTCTCGGTCTCCTATGAGTACTGCTCAGGGCGCCACTGGAGGACATTCAGGATCTGGTTACGGTGGCCGCAGCAGTTACCCTCCTTCGAGATCTTTTGAGGATCGTACAGTCGCCAAAGAACAAATGATGCAATCAGTACGCGAGTCGTCCCAACAGGACCGCCGGGTCTATGTTGGCAACCTATCATACGATGTCAAGTGGCATCATCTCAAGGACTTTATGAGACAGGGTGAGCAGGGTCATATCGTGTCGGCAGTGCGACGCAGCTTTTGTTGGATGAAAACTTGTGGCTGACTTTGGGGGGAATGATTTTCCGCATCGTTCATACAGCTGGAGAAGTTATCTTTGCCGACGTCTTACTACTTCCCAATGGAATGTCGAAGGTGGGCACCAATGCGTAGCGTGGCTGGCTTTTTCTTTTTCTTCTTTCTTTTTACTTCTGGATTTCCTTGGTTTCTTGCATGGACGATTTGGGTTGACGGGCTGGGCCTGGCCGTCCGGACATTGTAGGGATGCGGGTGAGTGTCTCCGCCTCTCATTACCTCTTGAGCCTGCGCTAACAATATATTTCAGGATTGTGGAATACGCTACAAGGGAGCAAGCGCAGAATGCAGTCAACACGCTTAGCAACCAGAACCTCATGGGTCGTCTCGTCTACGTTCGCGAGGTACATCCGCAACCCGATCTGTGCGCGTCTCTCGCCCATTGTGTTCGCTGACAAGATTTGACTAGGACCGTGAGCCCGAACCACGCTTTACTGGTGGACCTCCCCGAGGAGACTTTGGGGGTGCTGGCCGAGGTGGCTTCGGAGGCTACGGTGGCCCCCCCGGTGGTGCTCCTGGCGGTGGTGGAAGACAACTCTATGTGTCTAACGTTTGTTGCCCCTACTCGAATCATATAATGCTCCGTCATAGATCCGGTTATAAGTATTGACAATCATGAATTAGCTCCCCTTCAATGTCGGTTGGCAGGACCTGAAGGATCTGTTCCGCCAAGCTGGTAAGTGCAAAACCGCTCCGCGGCAGCCTTCTATCGGGCGATATTGAATATCGAAATTAATGTCTGACCGTCGTGACAGCCCAGCAAGGTGCTGTGATCCGCGCCGACGTTCACACCGATGCAACTGGCCGTCCCAAGGGCTCCGGTATTGTCGCTTTCGAATCTCCCGAGGATGCGCGCAACGCTATTCAACAGTTCAACGGCTACGACTGGCAGGGACGGACATTAGAGGTCCGTGAGGACCGCTTTGCCGGTTCCGGACCCGGCTTCGGCGGCCGCGGTGGCTACGGTGGCTTCGGCCGGGGTGGCTTTGGCGGTCGTGGAGGTTTTGCCGGCCGTGGCGGATTTGGCGGCGGCGGCGGCTTCAGAGGTGGTTACGGCGGAGGCGGTGGTTTTGGGGCCCCCCAGAACTTCGAGCCCGCCGCATCGGCTCCCCCTAACCCATTTACTGACTTTGCAACCTCTGGAGGAGAAAAGAGTCCCATCATCTACGTGCGCAATGTGAGTTTAGCCTTTTGACTCACACGGCTGGTCATCTCCGCCGTCGCGGAGCTTGTGCTAACGATCCTGATCACCAGCTGCCCTGGTCTACTTGCAATGATGATCTAGTGGATCTCTTCTCCACCATCGGCAAGGTTGAACGTGCTGAAATTCAGTACGAGCCCAACGGTCGCTCTCGTGGCACTGGTGTAGTCCAGTTCGACAATGCGGAGACTGCGGAGACTGCGATTGGTATGTTACAGTTGGAAAATATCATTGACCGCAGACTGACTAACTCCTCGGCAGCCAAATTCACTGGTTATCAGTATGGTGGTCGTCCTCTCGGTATCACGTTTGTCAAGTACATGAATGCAGACCAGGGTCAAGGCGAGCCCATGGAAGGTGCAGAACCCACTACCGGAATCACGCAGGATCAGATCATGTAAAGTGCGGGTATTCCTGGGAAAATTAGTTTACCAGAATTTGCGATGTATTACTCATAACCACCAGGAATTGATGACATACTGACCTGCATTTCATAATTTGACTATTTTTCCAAGTCTCATTCTACTATTACACTCTCCTTATGCTGTTTTGTGTTTTTGATTCTTGTTGATGGCAGAGCTACCATTATTGTAGCACTCACAATATACGTGCCTACCTTGTCCCATTTCAAAAGATCTTTGATTTTCGCAATAGGAAGGAACATTCAATTTATGTAGGAATCTGCAAGTGTCTCTTTGGTTCCATCTGTTCGCTACCCGGGTGCCTTGCCCTCGATCGCGACTCTACCCCAGAGACGCGTCCCTAGGTGCCACTTCTGGCACATACAAACCCCGGCGGAGATCCAGATGATCTTGACGCAACCCCTAAGAGGCGATTGTCAACCGCCGCGCTGATCACACTCTGACCATGTCTCTAAAAACTCGAGGATCAGTGATAGAATCGGTAGACTATCTTTTGTGTTGCGTTGGGTGCAATGTTAAATGGTTTTCTTCATGCAGCGGATCAAGGGTATTACTACTACGGCCTCCAGTATTATGCACTGACACAGTAGTCCGAAGGGACCTTAGAAGATTTTATTTGGGCCAACAATCTCGGCAGATCATTCCTGTTACACCGAATCTCAATATAAGAGGTACGCTCTCAAGTCGTAAGAATACAGGAAGTGCACCTGGATCAGTGTGTTTGTGGGCGCACCGAGTCATCGACTGGCGCCCTCAATTTTTGTCTGGAGAATCCTCATCGGGGAAGCAGTAGATGCTAGTGGAATTCTTATATTATGGCCATCAGTGATCATACGTAACTAACCTTTCCACACTTGCCGGCGGTAACCTCATGGGTCTCTCACACCTGCATCCCTCACGTATGAGCGGGTTGTAAGCATCTCATTAGACGAACGTCCGCCGTGACCTAGAAATTTGTTCATTCGACTTATCTACGAGCAACCCCGACACTCAGCTCTAGTTTTTCCGATGTGGAATGGTTCTTTCTTTTGGTCTTGGCTGGGAAATCTACCATGTACTAGATTCAACGTTCCTGCGCCTGTAGGATCTTCGCACATACGTTTCTTCCCATCGTACCTTCCTCCACGATAGATGCACCTGCCTGCGTAGTAGCTTCCACCGTGGGTTTACAAGGATTTCCTGCTCGATTTCATTATGTCTTCTTCTTTTCCTCTCCTCACACACAAATTCAAGGCAAGTTATATACTCACCCATAATGGAAATAGTCTGGATTGCGCTGATTATTAGTTGTGTCTCTCTCGGAGTGTCGGTGGCAAGGCTGCTCCCTGTCAAGGAATGGCTGCACTACTGGTTTCTCCGACTGTGGCCGCCGTCGGACCAGAATGATGTGCGCCGTCCAGCCGATCTCGAGTCAGGTGGTGCGGGCAGAACAGACGCTTCTGGAGGGAGCGATCTTCCCGCACCGGACCCCTCAGACCAGCGGGATACGCAGCTCCAGGCTCCACCGGGCCTTGTCGGGAGAGACGAAACTCCCGATCCTTGGGCACCATCTAACTCAGATGGTGGCAGGGCTGATCGGCGCGCGTCGGAGGGGTCACTGGCGAGGACAGATTAGGCGCAGGGCATGAAGGTCAACTTGACTCAGGTCGTCTCCGAAGACGCGAGATCGGTTGACTGGACTGGTACACTTCGAGACCCCACCCCTACACCCGGGAAGCGGTGGCTGAGGGAATGGTGTAGGAGAGCTCCATCTTTCGAGGCGGCTCACCTTGATAGATGGAGTGGTGGGGCCACCAGCGACGGGCTCGCACTTCTTCGCAGTGCTGGTGACTAGTAACCTTCGGGTGAAGCCAAGACGAGCCCACATGTAAGTGATTCATTGCTTTGCGGATCTCGAGCGCAGGAAAATGACATGAGACAACTCACTTTTGTTTCTCGACACTATTCCTGCTTCGAACGGACAATCTCTATGCCATCCGTTCTCCCAGGATAGGCTCGGGTCAGTACATTGTCCCCAAGGTAGTCTGACTGATTACTGAGCGCAACCAGAACGAATTTACTCTCCTATCCCGGTGTCCCGAGCGTCTCTCTCCTTGCCTTGGCCGCATGGCTTTGGCACCCGCAGACCGCTCTGTTCTCAATTGATTGGTCACTGATGTTTTCACTGTCCTGTCCCCAAACTCTCGACAGCCAGGATGTTCGGTGGTCCATTGATATCCTGCTCAATGCGTGCAGGACAGGAGCCACATGAGATCCATACTTTGGAAAAAGAATCCTCGCTAGAGTGCAACTGACAGAGCCAATTGACCTTTCTTTGTGTGAGCGGATCCAGGGCAGTCACAGGGCCTAATGACCAATAGTGACGGAGTTTCAACCACCAGGCTGATATGCCATCGTTCCACAGGATCCCGTAGGATTCATTCTGATCGTTCCCGTTAGCACATTGGTGTGCATCAGTCCGCGATACGCGAAGCGACCTGCTGCAGCACATGAACCTGTCAAACGTCGGACATTACTACCCAGCCCATGGAGCCCACGCCCAGCCGCAGCGGCATCCCCAGCGTACCGAAGGAGTTGGATGACAATCCAGTTGCTCCCACTAACTCCAGAGGTATTTCACGCCCCATCCATGGTAAGCCACCGGTGAGCGATGACAAGCAAAGGTCAAGGAGATACCGCGGGGAGTCGTGCTTTTCCGGAAGGTCAACGGTATTGGCGGAATCACCTGCGCAGATGCACATTTTCTCCCACAGCCAGGCCGCCAACCAGGCGGTGCAAAATCCAAAGCGTCTGGCCAGCACGTCCTCAATGAAATTTACGACCACGTCACCCACGATTCTGATGATGATGACACTGAATCCCCGTACAGGTGGGCCTTTCTGGCAATGAAGCAGCCGATTTGGAAGCTAAGGCGGCCGCACTGACGGGAAGAAGGAACGGAGCGGAAAAATCGAGTCTCGGAGATTCCACAGCTGGCGCTGTCCGGCTGGCTTCCAGCCAAGAGTGCAGTGCAGGCGCGTTTCAAGGGAAAATAGGCCAGACAGTAGGCAGAGAAATAAAAGATGGCGAAAGTGACCAGACAAATATTCAAAGCACCGGGCAAGAAGATGCTACGAGGGCCTGCCGAAGTCGTACGACCCGATCCTGATGGGAAGCATGGGGAGATGGGCGAACTAACTAGGCATGAGGGCTTCAATTATCAGGGTGACAGCATCAATTCATGTACAGATTGTCGCCACTCTCTATGCTGGATACCAAATACTGGAGCTTGGACATGTCCTGTACCGGGATGAAATGAAGTTTCATTGATTTATCAAAGCCAATCAGCCAGTCTTCTTCCTTAAAATAGAAATGAATTGTCCCAGGAGCGCACATCATGTTTTCTTTTTCCTTCAACAACACGATGCTGCAAAAAGCAGCACCGGGATGGTAGCAGCTATCTGGACTCCCTCATCTGCAGTTAGTGGGGCTTTGCGTGGGGCTTTGCGTTGATATTGAAGCAATCTTCTTTCCTGTTCCAGGCAGTAATCTCTTTTCCACTGACCGTAAACACCTTGCGTCATCTTCCGCAAGTCCCGCGACCAATACCTAAAGGGAAATCTCAGTAATAGTTCTTCTTTCTCCGCGGATCCTTTGATAAGCTTACTCATTATGCGAAAACCATGCTCCGGTGAGACGACACTGGTCAAGCCAAGGACGGTCTGCAGGCCATTCACACCTTCCCAGATTTCGAACCACCCAGAACTCAGCCTGATTCTTGTCTTCATGGTATTTTGCAATCAAAGTCTGACACCAGGGACAGGCTCCTGAGACCAGCTTCACGGGGACAAGAGGCAGGAGATCCCGATGAGGTTTTGAAGAAATCAAAGTCCTGCGCATGTGAAGATCTTTTGCGGTTTGCTTCCTGGAGACGAGAGACAGGAGATCCTTACGAGGTTTTGAAGAAATCAAAGTCCTGCGCATGTGAAGATCTTTTGCGGTTTGATTCCTGGAGACGAGATATAGGAGATCCTGATGAGGACAAGCAAAGGTAGGCTCAGCTGTGAGATGAGCGTGGGAGGAAAAGAAGCTTATAGTATGCCGACCCGTTACACATAACTGGCCAGTTTCCTTAATATATACTATCAGAGCAACTCGCACAAGGCAGCCAGACCCAGTGCTAAATAAACAGCGGTGGAAAAGGCCGGGTCTTCCTTCATTGTCAAAGTCATACTCAAATGGGCCGTATTTGGTTTTGGGCTGACTCGCGGGTGATTTGAGGATCTTGACAAGCTGGTCTCGACCTCGGATCGTCAGAGAAATACAGGGACATAGGTCAGCTATACCAGCGTAGTAAGTGCAGGGTCTCTCCAGAGCTGATAGTCCCAGTGAATGTCTCACGAATTCTTTCCGTGGATGGAGTTTCAAACACTTTCCACAGTAGGCCCAGCGACGATTTTCGAGTCGAAGGAGGAGTTGATTTCGCGGCACATCCCGACTGTTCACGCACAGGATTGGATTCCTAATACGCAAGAGTCGTGGAAATTCAAGATCTTTGTGCTTCACTATCGTCCCGAATAGGCCGAAGAGCTCTTTGCAGCTGAGGGATAGACAAACTTGATCGACCAGTGAGAGGTGTTGGTAGATCTTCTGTAAGATGCGCTCATCCAAACAAAGTATGGCGGAGTATTTTGGCACTCTCTTCCCAAAAATATGAAGCGGCCTGGAGAGCATCTTTCGACATCGCGACATCTTCGAGTCTTCAAGGCGAAAGATGATGTTGAACGTGAGGCAGAGACTGGAATTTGGTTTTGGATACAGACGCGATGTAAAAACGAGTAGACCGAGAGAGTCTCAATCTGGCCTATGGATATTCTGTAAAAATGAGAACGAGAAGACTCCAGGGCTGCCGTCAGTATTTAAGAATTGTGACTTCGTGACGTACACAAACACGCAAAATGAGCTTAGTTCCTTGCATCGATCAACCATGGGATGTTGTCAAGACCTGCACTCAGTCAACGTGTGGTTCGCTCCTTCTAGGGCCCAAAATTCCCCTGAATGAATTGAAATGTGCACAATGAACAAGATTCATCGCTGTCCCTTGGTACTCTTGATACTAGTCAGCTGGCTTGCTTCCTTAACCTTCCCATTGCAACCCGCCATCATCTTAGCATTTCTATGGTGAACTTATCCCATAGGTTGACGTTGGGTCGCGCCGTTACAAAGAGTCCATCAATCATTCTTCTCTTGTTATGAATATCTCACGAGGATTACCAGTGAAATTGCCAGATCTATGACGTCGAAAATAGGCTGTCTCACTTGGGGCATCAAAAATATTTTCCTTGAAGACATAGTCAGTTCAGTAGATCTCAAGCAAATCTTTGAGGCACCTCACCTTTTCGGTCTACTATGGTGGCCCTTAGTATCCTTTAAACGAGCTCTACTAGGATTCCGTAGCAAGATCAAGCTGAATTGCCCGTAATAAAGGGTCTTGAGATCCTTATGTCTAAGGTCCTATTCAGCCTCGGCACTTTCCTCCTCGTCGTCTGCATTGCTAAGAAAAATGATTAATGTTAGTTGCTCGTTTCTTCTATAGACAAGAGCGCCTAGTCGACTAGCGGTATAGGATGACACCAGAAGGGAGTACTACGGGAGCAATAAATTAAAGTGGGCCAGTGAACGTAATACTAGAATGACTAAGACCTCGGTAAATTGAACGCTTAAACTGGCGTCGAATGCAGCTACTGCGCTCAATTTACCGTCACTTTAGCGTTGTGGTGTAGTATTTGCGAGGTTGATGATTTAAGGCGGCATATGCGCTTTACACCATGTAGTTCCCCCAGTAGTGAAGAAGGCCGAAGAATTCCATCACCAGCGTAGAGACAAATAGCTCTCGAAGAAATTAGGTGATATGATATTTGGGAAAGAATATATCAGTGAAAAAAAAGGAATGATCGATGTCGAGGGGCCTGGATTCATTGCGCGCTGTATTCTACTTGAGTCTAGCCGTTCATAGCGTGTGGTATGGTAGTATTCTCGGGAGGCTTGTCTATGTTTAGATCGTGGGGCTGATATCCATATGCTTCAAGAGACCTGACGATTTCAGGAAATATAAGAATATAGTACAGGGAAGCGAAACATCGGAGTCAATGACGCATGACATAGGAAATGACAAAGGAAACCACAAAGGAAATACATCGCACCGCATGGAGATTCAGAGTCAAATCAAGCGCGCACGCCGAGCAGGCAAGCAATCCAGACCCCCAGCTCCACAGCCGTATCCAAACAATCCATTCATTCGAAAAAGGAAAAACGCCAAGCACCCAATTGTGAAGTATGCCAGGCCATACCGTCGGCCTCGGTGGCATCGTCACCCAAAGGAAAAACGAGGAGACTTCAGCTAGTGACGTGGGTGATCACCTGTTGACGAAGTATATAATGTACAGAGAAGAAGAAAAAAGCAATTGGAAGTGAAGCGTTTGCGTCAACTGGATGTTTTCACGCAGGTATATGATTTGCGGGTGGGTAGTGGCCTGGAATTTGTAGCTCAAGCGCAGATACACTTGGTTTAGATCGCCTCACATCATCTTCGGGTTTTGTTATATAGGAGCCGTAGGCTCTTTCCGAGGTAACTTCAGACAACGGCGTTGCTGCAGCGCTGTTCATGTTGGATGGCGCTCGCTCATTCTTGAGGCCCTCACGAAGCTGGTGGCCGACACCATTACCTTCGATCATGGAAGTTTCATGATCCCCCTCGATCGAGGTAGGGACGGTATTGTGCGTGTGATCGGTGATGTTCGTCGTGGTTGGGGCAGTGGATCCGCTCTCGCGCCTGTTCCTCTGTTGTCGATTCAGCGAATGGTCGCGGGAACTAGCGGACCCCATCCCGGCGAAGAGCATGGGATGTACGTCGCTTGATCCGTCGGTAACCTGATTGTCTCTCTGGTCACCCAGAGCGTTGCTCTGTTCCTGTTGCTTCTGACGAGCGACAATGTCAGCTGGTCCCATCCAACCGCCATAATATCTTTCATTTTGCTCTGGGCCTGAGAGCCCGTAGTTCCCATCGTGCTCTCCAACCGTGTTTCGAGTTTGGCTACCATCTCGTCCCGAGATAGAACGATTTCCATCTGCAAAATGAGCTCCGTCGGGCAGGGACCCTGCAGCAGCAAACAGGTCGTGCCCGCCAGAACTCTCACCGCTGGATGGAGACAGTGGGGCTTGCATGTGGCGATCAATCTGCACGTCACTCGGGAAACGGCCACCAGGCTCGCGAGGCGCAGACGTCGGCCGTTCCTGGTTCAATACGACTGCCTCCGCGGAATACGGTGTGCGATCGGCCTCGTCTTCATCCAGGTCAATGCTGGTCCGAGCACTCGCGCCACTCACATTGCGGACGTGTCGCCTAACGTATGCATTACGTGCTTCGCCAGTCTTGGAGATCAAGCTTTCGATGTCTTCGTACCACGCCATCATGGTCTCGTGCGATTCCGCGCGGAAAACCCACGAGTGACCACGATGCATGGGACCGGTTTGTCGGCCTTTGAGCATGAATTTGTGCGACGTTGAGTCCGGCTGCGAGTGTGAACCCAATTTCTGCTCTGGTAGGTACAGTGACATCACTGGCGTCTGCCATGGTACTCGGTCGGCAGACTTGAACTCGTGTAGATGAGTCGGTGACAAGACATACCTGATTCCTAATCAGAAACAGGGCAGACACGGACAATGAGGATACTTACCAGCCGGGTGTATAGCTCTTCAGATACTTGCTCTTTCGCTCCAGCATGCCGGATCGAACTTCAGCCGCGGCCGGATGATCCTTGCCAGGGTAGGTGATGTTCTCCACGTTCCTTAGAGAAACGCGGGGATCGACCAGTTCATCGGTATTGGCGATGAAGTGGTTCCATTCGTGATCGTGAGGCATGGATATGGGTCCTGTCCGGAGCTTCTCCACGGCGTCATAGGCCTCATCGGCTTCTCGCTTGAGGATACTGGCATACGCATTGTACGCCTTTTGTATCTCAGAGACGACAATCGATTCAAGTTCGCGACCGGAGTTTTCCAGGTTTAGGAAAGCCTACAGCCGGATCAGTAATTGAAGTCTGTATGGATCTTCCGAAAGAAAGACTCACACGGTGGAGGTAGTTTTCCTCCTCAATCTGCTTCTCAATCTGCCTGTCGACACCCAAACGAATAATGAACGGGTCTCCTTTGCCTGATGTAGCGGACGGATCGGTATCGACCAGACCTAGCGCTTCGTGCAGGTGGCGAACCGTCTTGCGCGTGTTCTCTACTTCTTTGTCCACGGAGTTTCGGAAGTCGCCCTGAAGGCTCTTGATTTCTTTGGTCTTCTTTTGCAGGTCGTTTCGAAGACCCATGAGCTGATTAACGACTTCGCTCTCCACCTCGGCAGCTTTGTTCGCTTCTAGGTAGCCTTGACGGTGGAAATCTCGCAAAATGTCGGTTGCATCGGCGAGACCACCAGATTTGAGAAACGTCGGAGGGAGGGAAGTGTTATTTACTACATTCGACGCCGACAGGTAGAGCTTAGACCGAGTTTCGTAGGACTTCTGGACTTCCTTGAAAAAGACGATGAGGTCTTTCAAAACCTTGCGCCAAGCTGCTATGTATTAGCATATTATTGATCATGGAGATAGATGCTCCGAAGAAGGATACAGACCTTGAAAGCGTTGCGCCATGACCTCCGTCGGGTTCCCGTTCGTCGGGATCGGGACATAGAACGCACTGTGTTGATCATCCGCCCCATCGACGCCATACTTTTCCTTATCACCCAAGACCAGACTCCTCACACTGCCTGCGCGTAGGCTCCGCCGGCTTCCGCTGCGACGCATACTGCCTTTCTTGCTGAGCGACGATTTCTTCTTCAAAGTAGTTGATCGTGTTGGAGTCGCTGAACGGGAATGTGACATCTGCGAGGCGGAACGTTGTACACCAGAAGTTGACGGTCCATCGAGCACGACAGAACCACGCTGACTGGCCGCGTCAAACTCCTCATGAAAGCGAGGATTGTGAACGTTTGAAGGAGGGTCGACGACAGCACCGTGAGCGTAGTTGTAGCCTGAATTGCTGGCCACAAAGGAGTTTGGTCTAGAGCCGGATCGCACGCTGTAGCCTCGATTTAAGAGAACGGATTCGGTTKGTGGTGACAACGGACGATATGCATCCTGCACAGGTGTATGCGCCCGAGCGGTCATTGCCATGGCTGGAAAGGAGGGGTTGTTCCGCAGCGATGATGACGCTACCCAGGGTAGTCGGGGGGCGCAAGTCCTGCAGTGAGATAAGGGAGCGATCCAATCAATGCGATGTCGGTTTGTCCAGGAATGTTGGAAATTGAACGGGAGTCCCTAGTAATAAGGAGAACGGGGGGAAGCGAAAGAGATGGTAAAATAATCATAAAATAATCCTAAAAGGAGCCAAATCGAAGCGCACGATCTGAATACGAATCAGGGTAGTCGAGTCTGGTTACCAGGCGAACGGAAGTGTCGATGGTCTGGAGCGAACTGTTTGCGGGGGGGATTCAGAAACCAAACTGCCAAAGAAAAGCGCGCCCTTTTCGCGATGGCGATGATCGGCTCAGCTTGGGAGCATGTAGATAGATTAGTCCTGAGATGGATTAGGGAGTAACTAATATAGGGATTCTTTTTAGATGGTTCAAGTATGAGCCCCACAGCTCTAGGGAGGAACTATCGAAGAAGGGAATTTGTCCACGCAGGGGAGTTATGAGAGGGAAATTAAGGAGAGGATCTGGAAGCCGAACGGATATAAGGTGGTAATTATTTAAAAATCAAGAGATCTGTGGTTATAATCCTGAGATCGATCAGGGGAGTTTAGAAAGAAGTAGTCGAGATGATTATGAGGGGGCTGATGAACAACTGCTGGACGGTTCCGGATGACGTCTACGCTCGACAAGGACAATGGAATGCGACGTTATGACGACCAGTAGAGGGCTATCGGCCTCTCACAGAACGGAATTCCCGGGCCAGTGGAAAAACGAAGAAGAGAAAAGCAGAAGCATCAACAGTGGTCATGAAACTTTGATTTTCTCCAGGACATGGGCAGGGAGAAGAGATCGCTACGGCATAGGTATCTATCCGATTGAAATTGAGGTACAGGTACGGAGTAATTCGACTGCTATTTTGTTGGACAAACTACAGACCTCCTTTTCTGAACAAGAGAAAGATATGCAATTATAATAAGCAGAGACATTACAGTACTATTAATAAACAATAAAATGAACATCATTTAAATGATGTTGCCTGTTCATCTCCTAATTGATAATAATTAATCCAATAATCCGGAGATAATGATGATCATGAAACGGTGGACTACGACAAACCTAGGTAGCAAAGTACCAAAGTACATCCCCCCTTTTGATGATGGAAGCGTGGCTTGTGAAATGGCTTTGAACTTCGTTAAAGTGGCTGTGAACCGCTTACTTTTCCAGCCAATCTGGACAACAATGGCCACTAAGAAGCTCAGAATCATGCTAGGCCACACACAGTGGGTACAAGGTCGTTGTGTAATTGTGTAAAATGAGCCAATGTACGGAGTACTCCATACCCTCCTTCTAGCGCTTGCACAAGTGGTTCATAGCTTCGATGGGGTTCCCCCTTTTCAAGTGGCGACTAGAGAGGTATGATACCTGCGCAAGTCGCAATTAGGAGACAAAAGCAAAAAAGAAGGAGGCAAGAAAAGGAGATGGTCCGCTGGAAGATCGGAACTTCTGCTTTCCCCATCTGGTGAGCGCACCCAAACTGCCATTATTTCCTCGACGTCATGCACGGTTCATCGTCTGTGATGCGCATCAGTGTATAGTTGCCCAGCATCTGGAGCTCCAGTCCGAGGTACCACTGTTCCAGTCTACCGAGTACCACTGGCTACTATCAACCTTGCATTTGCTCAGGCATCAACATAATCTACTTGGATTAAGTCATACCTAGGGTCGTATACCTCAGGTACCAAGAACGTGTTTTGTCCCACCACTCCCAGAGGTAGACTCCCCTCTTTCGAACCATGATCCTGATGATACTTCAGATGATGCATGAATCATACGGAGGAGGTCTCCATGATTATTCAGTCCCGGACATGTTCGGATCAATCTGATGGACCCAACTTTCTGCACCTATGAAGATACTTCGGTAGATAATATCTAACTGCACAGTATGCCTGGCTTCATCATCCAGAAGGTATTATTTCGGTAGCACTGCTCATACCAATCACTTACTTTCATAGAGCATAAAAAAGCTATCCCAAGGGGAGCATTATGTCATGCTGAGGGCAAGGGATACACAGTTGATGAATAATGTGATATCATATTCGTCCCCCGCATGGATTGTCATGCACACCTTAAGTTAATCTTGACCTGCAAGCAAGTGCTTCCTGTTCCCCATCAAGTAATTATTTTTCCTTTCTGCTCTCTAGTCATAATCTTCACTTCTTGAAAGGTCTCTAACATTTCGTAGCCGGACTGTATCATGATCTGTCATCACTGTCACCACTAAGATGATTTGATTTGTCCATAACATATGCCAAGTGCACGCCCATAAGGAATATCGAATATTGTTAGGCGTCTGACATTCCAAAGCAATTCTACTTCTCAGCTATCCCTTTTCGCAACTATTGTCTCATGATCGACCGTCCGAGCAGATTCGCTCAATAGCTGCATCCATTGACAATCGTTCACCAATTGGCTGAGGAGACGCAAACTGTTGCAAGCTATCATCAAAATCTCTTCTCACGACACGATTCGCTCGATTGTTTGTTGATCAAAGCTTAGACTAGGAAAAAGAGCGCTCGCTCAACGATCATGATGAAGAACAAAAAGATATCATTGTGTGGAGCATGCCGGATTTGCTAGCTGAAAGGCATCCGACAGGAAACGATAATTTACACAAAAGAGACTGAAGACTGGCAGGATTGAAATTGCAACGGACATCGATTTTAATCACTTCATGATGCGGGTGCGGCGGATGTGGGAACCTCAATGCCGTACGTCTCCTTGAGTCTCTCTGCGCGTCTCTCTGCGTATCCGGGACCGTAGATACCTATGACAAATGATTCAGTAAAGCCGCCATAACTGTGATGCCCTGAGAATTTATGTATTAACGCACCTCGTCCCTCACCCAACTCGGCAATCGTCTGCTCCGCCGGAGTCCTGTACGCCTTTCTGATCTGTGTACGGCGATCAAATTCATCTAGATCGCTTTGTGCCTTTTTACCCCACAAGGTTCCGCCAGTGAACTCGAAGGCGCCCATGGCCGTCGCCAGCGCAGCCCCGTAACCCAGAAGGGCGGGGAATGTCCGAGCTAATGCAAAATCAGCAATTGCCGCATGTGCATATTTCCAGAAAATAAAACAGACCTCGAAGACCCAGAATGGCTCCGGAGAAGAAACCGCCGAGGGCTACGTTGTAGTGGTCGTCCTTCTCCCGCAGGTTGGCCGAAGCGTTCTTCACAAACTCGTAGGTACCACCCATTGCGGCTAGAGAGCAACTGTCAGAAAAATTCCGTAGACCAATTGATCTATTGGATGTGCATCCGTACCGAAAACACCGATTGTGCCGCCGCTCCGGACGAAGACACCCCAGGGTCCAACGTTCTTCCTAGTGAGGGTGTTCTGCACGGCCGACGCGAAAAGACCGACTGCACCGGTAAGCATGGTGGTCTTCATCGCCGCCGAAATCGTATCCTTCGGGTGGTAGTGGTGATGCTCATCTTGCGAGGCCATGGTGGCGGCTTATGACAAGAATTGTCTGCTGGATTGCCGTGGACAAGTCGTTCGGTCGATTGAGGATGTTGAATTTGGGATGTCCGGTTCTGCCGTTCGAGACCGCTTTCCCTAGAGTGGAGCTCCATGTGAGGTCAATGAGCGCAAATGACCAGTAAGTAGACCTTTATTTACTTTATTTTGAAACCTACTCTTTTAGATATTGTCAGTCCCTATCACCTTTCTGATGAAATTTACTCTGTACTGAAATATCTTGTGCCTATCGAAAGCGCCTTCGTCCTCAATCTTGCCGCTTGTTTTGCCTATAGAGGTGTCCCCGCTATCCTGCCTGCTATCTTGCGACAAGGGACAAGTCGTTTCCAGCAGTTACAACCAGTCCTTTACCTAAATATTTCTGCGAAACTTGATATAGATTGTATGGGAACTGGGATATTGAAGAACGTCCAAGCTTTGGGCCTGGTGTTGCAGGAAACGTGAGCTCTGAAGGGCATACCCATGTCGTCTCCATCAAGGTCCGGTATGTAACTCTGTTGAAGATACCCATCACCTTCTTGAATAATGCGCATTTTGCCAACACCAACATTTTTGACCGTCTAGGCAAGACTGCCCCACGGCTCGTCCAAGATATCTACGACTACGATCCAGCCAATCCTCCAGGAACTGGCCGCAACCTTCTCTCGGACGTCCCTCCAGTTTTCCCTGAAGGTCATGAAGGTCCACTCGACTTCATCTCGTCCTCAGCATGCCGCCATCAGTATATGACCAAATCGAACCAGAGCTTTCTACCCCAAGCGGAGCAGAAAAGGAGTACTGGAAATCCTTCCAAAGTGTCAGCGGTATGCTGGAAGTGTCGATATCATCTTCAACTTGTCGTTAGCTCGACCCCCGGCATTGGTCAATCTAGTCAAGGGTTCCCGGATCACCTGCACCATCTGGTCTATAAATCTGGAACGCAGAAAGGAGGCGCTCTGCCAGCGGAGGTATCGCCTAAGGGACAGACTGTGGAAACATTTCACTATGAGTGTTCATATCTCACATGTCCTGTGACGGTGTCTGTGCGAATCGCATCTCCAATTCTTGCTGAAGAATGGGTGCGGCTGCTGGTAGATCCTGAGCTGCTGCGACAGCGGGCGGACGAGGCTATTGCGACACATCCTGAGCGTTTGGAGGGCGTTGGTCGACCGTCGCCTATCACGGTTCTAGAGAACCTTCGCACTTACATATCCAATGCACTTCATAACAGTCAGCATAACAAGTCTATATCTGCGATAAACAAGAGATTCATGACTTGCTTCGGCGTTGAAGGAAGGCCGTGCAAAGACCTGTTGGAATTTCTTGGTTTTTCCGTGAAGGTCTGTATCACGTACCTCACATCGGGTTTTAGATTTAATTCTAATCTTTTGCTCAGAATGAGGGATTTTGGGAGCCTCCCAAACCAAATCCTTGGGCGGAGTATCCTTATCAGGATCAACTGAAGATATTTCTCGACGACGTTATACATGAACTGTCTGCACTTATAGATCAGCGGCCTTTGGCAGAGAAGAAGGGTCATCAGGTGCAGAATACTGAAACCCCAGCGTTGAGTGATATTCTCTATGCAATGGATGCTTTAGATTGTGAGTCTTGGGTTGCAAATTCCAGAAGTGCGTTGCTAACATAGCACCAGATTCCAAAGCTTCAAGGGCGAATGAGTTCCAAATGGCACCTGCACCGTATGGTCACCGCAATCGAGTCTCATTCACAGAGTGGCTGACCAAATATTTAGTTACTACGAAGATTTGGGCGTCGTGGAGGACATGTCGGCATCGTCAGTCGTGGAAGCCTTCAATAGGCAAGTTTCCATTGATCCAGCAAGGTCACCGCTTTACCTACAGTGTCTCAAGTCTATTGGAAACCTGAGGGGTGGCGATGATGCCCAGATCATAGAAACGGCTGTTCAGTTGGCGTATGCCGAGGGTCGATACACACACGAGGATGTTGTGGATGCCTACAGGTACTTTGGACTTGATCACAATGATTCTCGCCTCACCGATGAAAGCATAATCGGAAAGTTCTATGCTTTTATKAGTTCTACTACACAGGAAAATGAATCGCGGATTCGGCTCTGGAGAATCGGGGATAGCAGAAGAAGTGAGCGTATCAAGTCCGCGGCGGAAGACAGTGAGTGATTCCCTCTCTAAGTTCTGCTATACTACTGTACTAATAGTTGAGCAAGGGGTCACCAATGTTGAGCAAGCTCAGGTCTTCCTCGGCGTCGATAGTACAACAAGCGACGAGTTCGTTCTGACCATGTATACCACGAAGGTAAAGGGCTAGTCGGTTTTGCAATAGGCCTGGATGCTGATTGTGTTCAGGTTAACGACAACCCGTCGACTAGGGAGATTGCAAGGCGTGCTGTCGAGTTAATTGCGGAAGCTCGAAAGTCGGCTGTGTTGAGGCATTTTCTGAAGACGGGCGAAATGACAACCGGGGAAATGGATGTCGCCGATGCCTATCGTTTGCTCCAAATTCCTGACCGAACCGTGGACGATGCAGCGATAATGGCAGCTTACACAATTTGTGTTGATGAAGCTCCTGGACAAGCCGAGCGATACTATCAAGCCTTGAGCATCATCGCCAAGGACAAGAATAGTCCTCTACTCAGCAGTATGATTGCGGGGGCGGGTGCCGAATCTGGCCGTGACTTGTCCGAGTGGCCCGTCGGATTGCAGAACATTGGCAATACCTGCTATCTCAATAGCTTACTACAATTTTATTTCTCCATTCGACCCTTCCGAGAGATGGTCCTGGACTTTGAGAGTTTCAAGATGGAGCTGGATGACGAGAGTTTGATCAAGAAACGCGTTGGTTCCCGCGACGTCCTGAAAAAAGAGGTTGAGCGGTCTCAGACTTGTAAGTGTGGTCCAGTTGTATGTGCAATATCCGAGCGACTGACAAATCTCTTCATTCGCAGTCCTGAGAGAATTACGGACGCTGTTTCAAAACATGATCACTTCATCAACTTCCTTTGTGACTCCTCGTCCGGAGTTAGCACGTTTGACGCTAATAAGCCCTTCCAATGAAGCAGCAATTCGGCGCCGGTCGACGATATCTATGACCAGACCTGGCGGATTGGGAGAGATAAATGGCATGCCTATCATGGGTCCCCTCGGCCCGCCTTTGCAGACGACAGATCGAAGCCATAGTCCAACAGATGCAGAGAAAGAAAGGCCAAAACGTAAAACAACAAGCGACGTGGATAGTGAAGCAACCCTTGTATCGGAAACTGCCAAGCCAGATACGTCGTTGGCTCCCAACGAGGACAAGGAAAATGAAGCGCCACCCGCGGACGCCGTGTTGACAGATATCCCATTATCTCAAGATATCGAGAGCACCCTTTCTCCCAAAAATGAGGCGCCGGCCATCCCTTTCGGGCCACCGAATCAGCCCCCTCCTGTACCTCCGCGACCAACAGTACAAGTCGATCCCCAAAAGCAGCTTCTGGAGGAGGTAGAAATTGGTGCTCAGCAGGATGTCACCGAAGTGATCAACAATGTCCTTTTCCAGAGCCAATGCGCAATCAAGCCGATCGCGTTCGCCCAGGATGGTGAACAACTTGACCAAGTGAAAGAGTAAGTTCGAACGACACGCAGATTCGCTCGATGTACGGCGCTAACATTTTATCGGTAGCTTATTCTACGGACGGACCAAGTCATATATTCTTGCGGAAGCGGGTGCCCGGTCCAAGGAGGAATGGTGGTGTGATATCAAGGTCGATGTCGCCACGGGATCTCGTGATATTTACTCAGCGATCGATGGCGCCTTTGATGCCCAAAAAGTCAACGTCGATGATACCGTCGTGGAACAATTCGGTGCCATTAGCAAGCTGCCTCCGGTCCTTCAGATTCAAGTGCAACGAGTACAATTCGACCCAATCAAGAAGAGCTCTTTTAAGTCCACGCATCACCTTGAACTTAAGGAGACGATTTACCTTGACCGTTATATGGACACACAGCATCCTGAGATCATGAATCGACGACGGCAGTGCTGGGAATGGAAAAATACGCTGAAGATACTTGAGCATCGCCGTGCCGAGCTGCTACGCCAAACCGTAAGGAATGACATATATCAGTGTGTGTTAAAATCTAACTGATTTTAGGAAAATGACGGCATCGACTTGGCAACTCTGTTCGACAGCGCCAGAGCGGTTATTGAAGACTTGAACCATCTAAAGGCGGATCCTGAAACTGCTGACGATGCCCTCGACATCAACCCACAGCTTCCATCTGAGCTAGCCCAACTCTCTCAGATCGCAAAAGCCGAATTGAACTGTGAGCATTTCTTGCTTTTTCGAGGCAGTCGCATCATCTTTAGCTGACCCTTTCTCATTCTAGATGTCGAACAAGAGATTAAAGATACACAAACCATGATTTCCAGCCAGTTTGTCGACTTCAAGCATCTGGCCTATCGGCTATATGCGGTATTTGTGCATCATGGGTCTGTCGAGTTCGGTCATTATTATATCTATATTTTTGATTTCAGGAAGAATGTCTGGCGCAAGTACAACGACACTGAAGTCACCGAGGTGTCCAACACGGACGAGATTTTCAAAAACCAAGAACGCCAGAACCCTCCTACCCCATACTTTCTGGTTTACGTCAACGATGGTCTCAAGGATCGCTTGGCCGATCCTGTTTGCAGGCAGATTATTGAAGATCCTGCACCCAGCGAGACTATCCCCTCGACCGAAGCCACTGTTCCCATGGAAGGGGTCGCTGCGACGACTTTGACACCTCAACAGGACGTGGACATGGAACCTCCTGCCTACGATGAGGCTCTGGCTGATACTCAGAATTCAGGTACGAAAGCTGTCCTCGATGTAAAGTGAGCACCTGTCGGTGCGGCGGGTCGCAAGTCTCGTGCTCCGACATGTCGGCGAACAACGAGGCTGATAAGCGTGTTGTGGATTAGTAGGAACAGAGAAAGTCTCCCCGGCACTTTCCACGACCGCCAATCCACTTAAACGCAAAAACGAAGGCGACACGACTTGTGCGTGACGGTGTACTCTATTCAGGGGTTGTCTGTCTCGGCCGACTTGGTTGAATATCTCCAGTCATATTATGTCTTCTGATACCTGTGCATACTAGCGGGATTCGATCTATTACTTTATGTTCATGTAGATAATGAAGGTACCATGAGACATGAATAATGATCTATATCAAGCACGTGACCCAGCTACGATAAGTCAGCGGACGAGCTCGAGCGGCCCGCGGATGATGGATCGGCACCGGAAAAGGCAGAGGGCATCGGCTGCCCACATCGGATGAGGTGGTCTGTCACCCCAGATTGTAAGCGCTATGAAGTGCTCAAGGTGCATTCACTTGGCAGTAACTGTAGATAGCAAAGAGACTAATTTGGTCAGAATGAGTATTCTTGTTCGCAGCGTGTTTATCCTGGAGTACTTAACCGGAATGCTACTGATCAATGGCTGTTGGAGCAGAGTGCGGGGTATTTCCGGGGAAGGACGGCAGACGCGGCTGACTTTCCGCAACTCCGCGAATGGCCGCTCGTTTCCAGCTTCTTATATTTCTCCGCATCGCCTCAATCTTGACGTGGAGGCATCTCATAATCTCCTCTCCTAGTCTTTGTCTTTTCTAATCCCTAAGGATTTTCTTAATTTGTGATCGAGAACCAGCATTCTTAACGAGCGCGGACTGTTGCAGCTCGAGCTGTAATTTACTTCCTCTTTATACACTCCCTTCATAATGCCTTCACAAGTAGCGACGTGTCTGCGCCTTGCGCGGCAATTCTCTGCCAACCCTGCAAAGGTATTTGGCACAATTATTGGAATGATATGGCAGACTAACAACTGCTCTCTAGCACCAACGATTCCTCGCACGAGCATTCTCGAGCAGCCTTCGCCGGAATGAGATCAACAAGGTGGTGGCTTCTGCCGAGGAAGCAGTCAAGGATATAAAGCCCAACTCTACCATTCTTGCCGGAGGATTCGGTCTGTCCGGTGTGCCCGACACACTGATCGGCGCCGTGCGCGCCAACCCCTCGATCACAGGCTTGACCGTTGTCAGCAATAACGCGGGGGTTGATGGAGCTGGCTTGGGCCTGCTCCTCCAGTCGAAGCAGATCAAGAAAATGATCGCCAGCTACGTTGGAGAGAACAAGACCTTTGAGCGGATGTATCTGACCGGCGAGATCGAGCTGGAGCTGACGCCGCAGGGCACGCTGGCCGAACGGTGCCGTGCTGGTGGCGCCGGAATCCCAGCCTTCTTCACCCCAGCGGCCTGTGGAACGGTCGTCCAGACCGGCGAGCTGCCGCTCAAGCATAACCCCGACGGCACGGTGGCTCAGTACAGTCAGCCGCGGGACGTCAAGGTCTTCGACGGCAAGAGCTATGTGATGGAAGAGGCGATCAAGGGTGACTATGCCTTTGTCAAGGCGTGGAAAGCGGATAAACTGGGTAACTGCCAGTTCCGGTACGCCGCGGCCAACTTCAACGGGGCGATGGGCCGCAACGCCAAGATGACCATCGTCGAGGCCGAGCACATTGTTGAACCGGGCGAGATCGAGCCAGCTGCCATCCACCTGCCAGGTATTTATGTCAAGCGCGTCGTCCAGAGCACGGCGCCGAAGAACATCGAGAAGTACACCTTTGCCAAGGAGGAGGGCGACGACACTGCCGCCCTGGGCAAGGGCGACACGGCCGCGAAGCGGGAGCGCATCGTCCGCCGTGCCGCCAAGGAATTCAAGAACGGCATGTATGCTAACCTGGGTATTGGCATGCCCATGCTGGCGCCTAACTTTGTCGATCCCTCGGTGGAAGTGATGCTTCAGTCGGAGAACGGTATTCTCGGTCTGGGCCCTTACCCTAAGAAGGGCCAGGAGGACGCGGACTTGATCAACGCCGGCAAGGAGACCGTCACCCTCATTCCGGGCGCGGCCGTCTTTGGCAGTGATGAGTCGTTTGGTATGATCCGTTCTGGACGCATTGACCTGACCATTCTGGGTGCGATGCAGGTGAGCGCCCGTGGTGACCTGGCCAACTGTGAGTTCCCCCTTCTTCCCTCATTACGTACCGTGACTGATTGATGTGTCGTAGGGATGCTCCCCGGTAAGATCAAGGGCTTCGGAGGTGCAATGGACCTGGTCTCCAATCCCTCCGCCACCAAGGTGGTGGTGACTATGGAACACACGGATAAGAAGGGCAACCCCAAGATCGTCAAGCAGTGCGAGTTCCCTCTAACCGGCAAGACCTGCGTCAGCCGGATCATCACCGAGCTTTGTGTCTTTGATGTCGACTTTACTGACGGATTGACATTGGTCGAGCTTGCTGATGGGGTTACTGTCGAAGAGGTCCGGAGCAAGACGGAAGCTCCATTCAAGGTTGCAGACAACGTCAAGCCCATGCTGTGATTTATTGCTGTGGTAGCGCTGTGGTGAAGCAAAAATTTCGAGTTTTATCTGATACCTACTGCTTGAGCGTGATTGCATTCGGATTGTACATAGTATATGTTGATATGTCACTTTTATCTTGTATCTTGCTCTTTTTTCTTGATGAAAAACTTTCATTCTCTTGCCCTGGAATCGAGCCACTATTCCGAGGCTCAATTGCAATACGACGGTCCTGGTCTACATGTACTTCTTCTACTAGGATTCTGCCGCTACTCGTGAATTATTTAGTCCATCGGGTCTTTACGATCAGCTCTAACGTTCCAGAGAACGCTCACCCTGCTCCATGCTGATCGATGCATGTCCCACGTGGGCGTCTGCCAAGGATCAAATAGGGAATTAACTGGAGACAACTATACTTCCAGTCTTTGACAATTCCAGCGAGAGGAACTGGCGGCAAGCCACTGATGGGATCATTCCGATCTATTCACTGAGGCCAATACGGGAGACTCAATCACCATCAGTGCTGGATACATGTGCCGAGAAGGCATCAATGCCAAGCGCGCCAAGAACCAGCGTTGCTTTCAAAGCGGAGAAAAATTGGAGCAGCGAGAGAATTTTGGGCAAGTTAGATGTTATGCTTTGTGCACGGGTCAGTGAGCCTTAGCAGCGGAAATTGCCATGCAGGGGGGTAGATCGCTGCCATGCGAACTCGGAAGAGAATGGTCCTATGTGCGCATGTCATCATGGAGGAGGCTGGGAGGTATCTATGGCTATCAGTGAATACTTGATCTCAGAGCTATAAAAGCGCTATGTGACCCGCTATGTACCCCGGTTGGAGGAGGAATACGCATAGTTCAACTCCTGCCCACAAGTGCAAGTGCAAAATATCAGCACAATGCATCTCACATCTCTGGTCCTCACTGCTGGCTTAGCCGCAGCAGCACCCTCGTTCAACCCCCGCGGCAATGGTCAGGACTCTCGTCCAGCAGTCACTAACATCCAGGTCGGACCTCGTCCGTACTACCTGGTCGACGCAATGGCCGACAGCCCGCTGAAAAAGAAACTTCAGTCCTGCTCGGAGAAGCGCATCAAGCACGCGCCCGCATTCTCTATCTCCCACCGCGGCGGTCCGCTCGAGTTCCCCGAACACACTCGCGAGGGCATGCTCGCCGCCGCGCGCATGGGTGCAGGCATCGTCGAATGCGACGTCGCGTTCACCTCTGACCGCCAGCTCGTCTGCCGCCACTCGCAGTGCGATCTGCACACGACGACCAACATCCTCACCATCCCGAGTCTAGCAGCAAAATGCAGCGTCCCGTTCCAGCCCGCCGCGAACGGCAAGTCCGCGACAGCCAAGTGCTGCACCTCCGACATCACCCTCGCCGAGTTCAAGACCCTCTGCGCTAAGATGGACGGGTACAACGCCTCCGCTACCACGCCCGAGGACTATCAGCACGGCACGCCGGCGTGGCGCACGGATCTATACGCGACATGCGGCACGCTGGTAGAGCATAACGAGTACATCGAGCTCGTGGACCGTCTAGGCCTGCAGTTCACACCGGAGCTGAAGACGCCGCAGGTGGCCATGCCGTTTGGCGGCAACTACACGCAGGCGATGTACGCGCAGCAGCTCATCGACGACTACAAGGCGCACGGCATCCACCCCTCGCGCGTCTGGGCGCAGTCCTTCCTACCGGACGACATCTTCTACTGGCTCCAGCATGAGCCCGCGTTCGGCAAGCAGGCGATCTACCTCGATGAGCGCGTCGACACCGCGGCTGGATACCAGCAGGCTGTGGACGGAATGGCGGAGCTCGCTAAGAAGGGCGTGAAGATCATGGCGCCGCCCATCTTTGCGCTGCTGAATACCACCGCGGACGGAGAGATCGTGCCGTCGGCGTATGCGGTTGCGGCGAAGAAAGCCGGGCTGGATATCATTACCTGGTCGCTGGAGCGGTCGGGGCCCCTGAAGGCCGCGGCCACCAAGGGAGAGTACTATATCCAGTCCGTCAAGTCGACGATCACCGGGGACGGGGATATGTATCGCATTGTGGATGCGTTGGCACGAAAGGTGGGCGTCAAGGGGATTTTCTCGGATTGGCCGGCCACGGTGACGTATTATGCTGCTTGTATGGGATTGGCCTAGATTCCCTTATACTGTACGATAGACTAGCTAGATTCTTCCTTCAGATTCCTGCATTGGCCGAGGGATTCATGCATAATGATGCTCGAGGGTACGGAGAACAATGTCCTCGACCTCTCATAACTCAGAAAGAAATTCCGAATCAAAATCACCTGAAGGAGCATCCCAGAATGGGTGACGTCCTCACGTCAATGATTCCTGAGTAATCTCGAAACAATGATGAAGCTGTCTAATTCTGCAGCCGTCGTGACGGCTCAAATCTATGGGCGAGCATTCGTGGACTTGTCCCCCCCACAACGTAAGCAAAGTCACCTGATTGGCCACGTGCCTCCGTGCCTGTGGAAAGTCTTCTGTTCCAGCCAATCAGAAAAGCAGAAACCTGTCTGCCAAGAAGCTGCTATTATCGCTTAGACTCTGTTCGGTAGTTCATCTTGTGTCTTTGCTTAGTGTCAAGTTGTCAACGGAGTCAACAAAACGATGGTTATCCACTCTGGTTTGCCTGCACTGAGGGGAAATCGCTAAATATTTCCTCAATGATCAATCAAACAAACCTCTGTGCTCCGTTGTATCCGTCCTTTCCGAACAGTCCGTTCTACAGAGGAGTATCTATCTGAGTCCGACGAGGCCAAACAGTGAAACGCCAAGAATGATCTGACAAGGCCTCGTCATCTCGTGGGTATCTGTGGGCGCACGAGCGGCGAGATCATCCTCCAGCAATCCTGGCCTGAGTCCAATAATGATCTGGAAACGAGCTTACTGAAGACTGAAGCAGTCTCGGCAACGTACCTGATCAACGGCTCCTCATTTCCCCTTTTTGAAATTATACAGCCTTACGACTGTATTAGTCTGACAGGCCGTGATGGATCTGACCCGCATTTTCTTGTCTTATCACTCTGTCGCAACATTAATTGACACTCCCAGTGTCTTTTTCTTTCCCCTCGACTTTCAAGTCTCTCACAATGCTGCGATGGGCCTTAGCATTATTGTTGCCGCTCTTCCTGCATAATGTGGCCGCACAGCAGCATGATGAGGATCTCATGTCCTTTGTGACGGTAGGCTACTTATGTTTCTTTCTTTTTCTCCGCCTAACAGAGCGCTGCGAGAGATCGATCACCGTGCTAATACGAGATCCGCCACCCCCAGCTTCCTCAAATACGAGCCTTGAAATTCGACGTCCACTATCAGGATCGCGACCGTGTGAGTCCTGGCTATTGGTTCGTCGCTCCCTATGGTCAGATCGAGCCCGAAGCGCCGACCCATCGATTCGAACAATATCAAGTTGGACCGTATATCTACGATGGCGACGGCACTCTCATCTGGGCCGGATCGCCCATGTTCGATAATCGGAACGTTTTTGATTTTAAAGCGGTCTACAGTATCGGGGATCAGCCGCATCTATCGTTGGTTTGGCAGCACTCATGGGACTATGAAGACCAGGGCCATGGTGTGATTCTGAAAAACAACTATGAGATTGAAAACGTGCTCCCCTTTCGTCCAGATTTGGGCTCCTTTGATATTCACGAATTCAATATTCTTGATGACGGCAAAACTGGCCTGGCGATGACATATCGAGAGCAAGAGATCAGTCTGGAGGATTTTGGGCGCCCTGAAGAGCGAACGTCAATCCTGAGCGGTGGATTCGTGCGGCTGGATATCAACACCGCGGACGTCTTGTTCGAATGGGACTCCCTCGGCCAGGTTCCCTTACACGAGTCGGTCCACTATGGCCCCGACTCGCCGCTGGAAGGGCCTCCCGGCTGGGACTATGTGCATGCGAACTCGGTCGACATGAATGATGCGGGAGACTACATTGTGTCCTTTCGCTTCACCAACACCATCTACATGGTCTCGGGGGTGGACGGACGCATTCTGTGGCGGCTCGGAGGCCAGCAGAGCGACTTTGTGCAGGATTTTACCTTTTCCAAGCAGCATGACATCAAATTCGTCGAGTCCGACGGCACTCACCACATCATCTCCTTTCTCAACAACGCCTCCGACGAGGATACAAATGACGAGCCCGTTTCCTGCGCTCTGATTGTGGCGCTCGACACCGGCGTACAACCCATGACGGCCAAGGTCATCCGGCGCTACAATCGCCCTGACGGGGGGCTGACCCGGCTGCGTGGGAACGCGCAGCTGCTGCCCAACAACAACATTTTTGTCGGCTGGAGTGAACGTGGGTACATCACCGAGTTTGCGCCCGAAGGCGAGGTGCTGCTCAGTGCGATGTTTAACTCGACTCGCTTCTCGACCTACCGTGCCTATAAGTTCGAGTTCACCGGCCGGCCCAACACGCCTCCTGACCTCGTCGCCTCAGTTGCCGGGACAGACGCATCCGATCTCGCGACGACGTTTTATGTCAGCTGGAACGGGGCCACCGACGTTGCGCGCTGGAAATTTTACGCGCGCGCCGCAGCCAACGCCCCGCCGGTCCTCATTGGAAACACCACCAAAACGAATTTTGAGACCATTTATACCGCCCACGGATACCTGGACTGGGTCTCCGCCGAGGCGGTTGATCACGCCGGCAATGTCCTGGGGGTCTCGCGGGTTCATCGGAGCCGCGTGCCAGGCGACTGGGCCGCAGCCGGGTTTAAGGGCGAGGTGGCAGAACTGCATCCTGCCGACCCGTACACTTTGTACTCGCAAAAAGAAGCCGACCAGCAAGGCACGACCGTCCCTGCTGGCGTCGATGAAGCAGATACAAGCGGTAACAGCAGTATCACTCCTGTCGACACGACTGCGGAGGAGGCCCTCCGGATGGCGCACGAGACGTATGAACTGGTCCGGGACTTTGGAGCTCTGTTGACGGCTGTGCTGGTCCTGTGTTTCGTCGCTGGGATTGCAGCGTGTGTGTATATGGTGCTCCATCGACCGCGCAGGAAGTCATATCAGCATGTTCCGAGCGAGGAGGGGCTGCCCGAGGAGCAGATCCGGCTTCAGTCTACGACTCATGAGTGAGTGTTGTACATTCTGTATATAATATGTTTGCATTCGATACCTAAACTTCACACGATGACATGTGCCCTTCCCCCAACACAATCACCTCCGCTTTCACATTCTGGATCTACATGAGGGCTGTGGAGGCGTATGAAGACTTTTGTAGATGCAGTAGATTGTTATATCTCGCATGTGTCCGCATTTGTAGACCTCTGATACGACATCCTCCCAGAAACAGTCGATATGGGCTGATCCATCTACGCAAATCTGATTGGCTGTTGGAATATATGACAGCGCCAAGTTTTATTATAGCCAATCAAATCATTCAATTCAGTCCATTTCGCTGCTGACAATTCATTGCTTCCTAGGTACTTGAGTCATGGACATACCAGTATATAAAGTAACTATCCAATGCCAATTGCAACTGCAATTGCAACCTACATTTACTCCAATTTAATAACTACAATCCCTATCAAAATGCTCAACCTCTCCCTCCCGACCGCCCTCGTCCTAATCGACAACCAAGCGGCCTTCTCCCACCCAACCTACTGGGGCACCTCGCGCTCCAACCCCAACTACGAAACCAACCTACAGTCTCTCCTCAATGCCTTCCGCACAGCCCGACGAACCAACCCCGCCCTCCCGCTAGAAATCATCCACGTCTTCCACTCCTCCACCTCCGCAACCAGCCCGCTCCACCCCGCCGACCCAAGCAAAGGCGCCCACCCGCTGGACTTCGCGCAGCCTGCCGCGGACAATTCAGAGCCTGTTTTCTGGAAGAACGTCAACTCGTGTTTTATCGGGACGAGGCTGGAGGCGTATCTCCGCGACAAAGGGATTAGGCAGGTGCTGTTTGCGGGGCTGACGACGGATCATTGTGTGTCGACGACGGTGCGGATGGCGGCGAATTTGGGGGTTGTGGATGTTTATCCGGAGGGACCGCCGGAGGTGTTGGCGGATGGGAAGCAGACTGTGAAGCCGGTGGATCAAGGGGTTGTGGTGCTTGTTAGCGATGCGACGGCGACGTGGGCCAAGGGCGGGATTGATGCGGAGACGGTGCATGCGGTTTCGGTGGAGAGTCTTAGAGGGGAGTTTGCGGAGGTGATGAGTACGAGGGAGGTTGTGGATTGGTTGGCTGCTGGGAATTCCTAAGGTAGAGTTAGCTAGCTGGGTAGGTAGGTGGTGGGTGTAGCAGTATTCGCCACTGAGCTGTGGCATGACAGCTGCGGAGATCTTTAGGTTATTGTATACATGGATACCTTGAGCTTACAACTTGGGAACCAATGATGGATTCGTACACCAGTGTCCTGACATCATCATGATTGATCGAGATATATAAAAGAAGATGCCAACCTCTAGCCTTTTCGACATTATGAGTATCAAGAATTGATAACACTCTAGTGAACACACAGTCCCATATCATGTCCCTGAGACCCATCACCACTATTATCCGGACCTCCGTCCGCTTCAGACCCCTCCCCCTCCTCAGAGCCTATCATCCGCCTGAATACCATTCCAACAAGGGCGATAAATGCAAGTCTCTCATCAGCCAGAAAGCGTATCACCGCTAATCCATGGTAATGTAGTCTACATCCCGCCCCAATACCCCGACAACTTTGAACTTCCCCCCATCATCAAGGAGAAAGACCACAAGGGCCACGAGAAGTGGGAGGAGATTGACTCGACACTAAGCGAGGCATCGGTCAAGGCCGATCGGGGCGATGTCCAATTCGAGGTGAAGAAGCAGGAGTCGAAGAGTACAAAGACCACAAAGAGTGCTCGGCCGGATCCGGAGCCTGAACCGACTGTTCATGATATGTGATGTCGATTCAAGTTTTTCATATGTCTGTCTCGTCTGCGATTGCGACTGCGATTGAGAATGTAACCGTATTGCCATCTACTCTATATCTATTGAGATTGAACTAATCAAGCTGCCGTTTCAATCTCCTGCACTTCCACCTTCCTGTCTCCCTGAACATCTCGAGCATGCTGCCCCGGCGTCACAGTTCGGCCTCCCTTGGACGTCAAGACACCCCCTGTAACTCCCCCTTGGCAAAGAGTAGCGGGATATCCTCCAGTTCCAGCCCCTTAGTTTCGGGATAGAAGCAGTAGACGATGGGGATGAAGGCAGCATTCAGCACCGCAAAGATAATGAATGTTTTCCATCCAATGTTCGCTGTTCCGTCAGTATTTAGATACAAGGACAGGAACATGCAGGTGGCCTACCAAACGCAATCGGCGTAATCTTCACCACCGCAAAAACAGCCATCCAGTTCCACCCGGACGCAATCGCCTGCATCTTCGTGCGCACCCGCGTGGTATTGATCTCCGCCGGATAGAACCACGGCACAGGCAACCAGTCGACGCCATAGAACAACTGGAAGACAAAAATAAACGCCGTGGCACCATACGCCGCGCCCACA
This sequence comes from Aspergillus pseudoviridinutans, assembly GCF_018340605.1. Classification (NCBI taxonomy): domain Eukaryota; kingdom Fungi; phylum Ascomycota; class Eurotiomycetes; order Eurotiales; family Aspergillaceae; genus Aspergillus; species Aspergillus pseudoviridinutans. The sequence continues at coordinate 945,459 of NW_025091289.1, read as the reverse complement.
TGCTCCAGCGAGAGGAGAATCGAAACCATCGCGAAACACAGACAGAGGCCCGCGGAGCATACCATCAGCAGCGTGCGGCGGCCGAAGCGGTCCATCAGGAGAACGGGGATGGCACTGCCGACGAGATAGGTGCACTGCGCGGCGCCCTGAGCACGAGCGCCAGGTTGCGGCTCATGTGCATGTTCTCCTGGAAGAGGACGGGGGCGTAGTAGTTAATCATGTTGGAGCCGGTGAACTGCTGGCCCAGCTCGATGGAGATGGTGAGGAGCAGGCGGCGGAGGTTCTGTGTCTCGCCGCAGGTGAAGAGCTCGGCGAACTTGAAGGGGCCGCCGCGCTGTTCTCCCTCGAGGCCGGTTTGAATGTCGAGGAGGGTTCTGCTGACGGTCTCATCGGCGAGCGGCTTGTCTTCTATCGTGGCGATAACGGCGCGCGCCTCCTCGTGCCGGTCGTGCTGGACTAGCCAGCGGGGGGTCTCGGGGAGGCCGATGATCTGGAGGATGAGGCAGACGGCGAAGACGGACTGGAAGGAGAGGGGGAAGCGCCATTGGAACGAGGACTCGGTGAAGCTGGTTCCGTAGTCCATCCTATCACCTCGTTAATATCTTCATCTAAAGAGACGGGAAACCTACCAATTGGCAATCACCACTCCCAGAATCGTAACCGTCCCCTGGAGCGTCAGCAGCGCCCCCCGGATCCCCGCCGGCGAGCATTCGCTCTGGTACACCGGCGCCGTCGACGAGTTCATCCCGTTCCCGAACCCCGTGATGATCCTTCCGGCAATAAGCTGCGCAATCGTGTACGACGACCCGAGGATCACCGTCCCTATCACCATGATCGCCCCGCCGGCCATGAGCATCGTGCGTCGTCCGAACCGCTCCCCGATGAAGTAGCAGACTATCGAGCTTACCACGCAGCCGATATCATACACCGCGGTGATGTTGCCCTGCATTGCGGCGTCGGGGTTGTTGAAGTCCCGGCCGAAGCGGTTCTGTGCGCCGATTATACCGGACATGACTCCTGCTGTTGTCAGGGTGAGTTTGGGCGGAAAAGAAGAGGAGACTATGGTCGAATCCTAATAGGAGGAAGGCCTGGCAGGATGCCATGGTGATGGCTGTAATCAAGGCCTTGCCTCCGAAGTTGTGTTTCCAGAGTCGCATTCTGTAGAGCCTCGTGTATAATCAGTAGTCTTGAATGGATCATATCGAATCTCGCGGACAAGGCCTGGGATCTATATCTGACCAGTCCCTTGGTGGAATATTACCCCGACGGCAGTGAGGATTCCCTACAGTCAGGCCAAGGCGGATGACAATCATGGCAATCTTTCTTCGTTTTGCTTTAGGAGATAGAGATGTATCTGGAGACGGCTGTCATAGTGCACATGTACATCTTTGGGCCCTCGGGGTAAAGGTTCCCGAATGCGGGCCTCGTCCCGGGGAAGATGTTGCCTGGAATAAGACTGGCTTGAGGATAATATCACATGTGAGGTAAATGGTGCTATATTACAGACTGAATTATTGAACCCTCGATACAAGGGTATTAGAGCGAACTAAAGGACACTGCTCTGGTAGAAGCTACGGCTGAAAGAAGCTTTGTGGCTTGTCTTACCTAGTTAATATAGTAGAATGTGATCATATTAGCCAAGAAAGCCAGTATTCGAGGCATCCATCTCCAATCGATAATGATCCCCCGCAGAATATCTGAATTAAAGAGCGACAGTCAAGACTATGGACAAACTAGCTATACCCACCAAGTACCATGACAGTGAATCAGTTTTCTGATTGACTTCACGAGACAAGAGAAAGATCAAAGCGACAGCTAAGAAACAGTGATAGAAGCAGACCCGCTGCTCTTGTATCCCTCCGTCGCAACAATCATGTAGTTGAAGGTTCCCAACTCCAGACCCGCCTTGGCCCATGCATTGAAGTGGTTCTTCGTGGTCACAGTCCCGCCCACCCGGTTCGAAGTCCGAACAGACCAGTACTGGTTGAAGGTCGCGGTTCCTTGAATGGACGGCGCATTCGTCCGGGTCGTCTTGTAGATGTTGTAGGTGCCGCCGTCGCTCTCGACGGTGCCGAGAAGGGTGGCTCCAGTGGAGGGGTTATACGAGCCGTAGCTCTCCACGATGTAGTATTCGACCAGTGGGCTGGTGGTCCAGCCGTACACGGACAGGTAGCTGTTTCCGCTGGGCTTCCAGGTGCCGCTGTAGGTGACCGTTCTGAATTCATCAGTAATGGACATTGAAGCAGAGATGAGAAGAACGCTTACTCGGCATTGGCTGGGTTCCAACCCTTTCCAGCGACGAAGTTGCCGCAGTTGGTCCAGTCGACGCTGTACTGGCCGCCGTTGCCGTTGGTGTAGGTCACCTCACCGCCGCCGTCGGTCCAGAAGGAGTAGTAGTAGCCGTTGTTGGTGCCAGTCTGAGAGGTGGTGATCTGACGTTTGGCTAGCTCGACGTATTTCTCCGAGCCTGGCACAGCCAGCACACCAGCAACGGTGGAGAGAGCAAGAGCGAGAGAAGAGAAGGGGACCATATTGCAATGATGGCTTGATTGCTTCGATGGCGAGGAGAAGAGAAGGTCCTGGTGGAGAATTCATGGCTTAAGTATTCATCGCTTCAGCGGATTTCAGCCGATGAAGGATTACGAATCCGCGTGTCAAGGTGAATCTCATGATTTCAGGTTAATTGTTCCGTTTCATGTTGTGATGGACACCCACTTTTGTCGGTGGGCCGTTAGATATTATAACTGGCTTGAAGGAGTGATCGGCAGAATTGTCTCAGGGTTTCGCCGAGATATGAATCGCCTGGAGCATTCTATGTCTCAGGATGAGTGCAGACAAAACAGGAAGATTGCTGCGTCGCAGATGGTCTCTCAGATTTGACATTATACAGGATCAACCACATTCCCTGGTTCCCATTTAAGCTTATTGATTGCCAAGGATAGGCTCGAGCACTACAAAGAAACATCTGGACATTAGCTTAATGCGTGTCTCAGAATAAGCATCACAAGAGCTATAGAATGCGGGGGAGATGAAGTTACCCCGGATATACTTTCACGGATAAACGACGGCTGAACAGTGGAATTAACCTACATAATAGCCATCGACATGACCCAGAATAGCCTATATTTGCCGCCAGCCGTGACGATGCATGAAACTTTAGCCGATTGTCGACTGTCGAGAGAAACTAGTCGGCAAAAGTGATAGCTAGGTCTACATGCTATTTCTGACTTGTTCGACCTGAAAATAAATATGTCGTTCGCCTCAAAGACCAGGATATTTTCTTGACATCTTGGGCGGCCCATTGTTCCAAGTACTGTAATGGCATGGGGCAGCTATTGAGGCTATATACCATAGCAATTCGCGATGCATCGTTTTATGCCGTGGCATTATTTGAGTGAATTGATACGAGAGGGACGGACAATCATTCTGAAGCCATGGATATGTTCCATCCAGTTAAGTGGAATAGGTTGTTCCCAAAGATAGATATTATGTAGATTCAGTTTGACTCTCATATCTCCCCTCAATATACATAATGAAGTGCGTATATTATAACCCCCCATTCTCCGTTTTAACTGCAACATACGGCGCTCCAACACGATTCAGCACCTTGACCTCTCGGGGCTTGAGGTACAACGGCTCCGTTGTCGCAAAATAATCCTTATAGTATGGCTTTTTGGCTTGGACCTAGCCAATGTCAGATTCTGCAACTTTTCCTCCTTATGACCAACTAAACATACCTCAAAGATCCATTCCATTGGTTTTGACCTGCCCCAGTCAGCTATGGTCTTGCATATCATGGACAGACCACCTACCAGTTTTCCACCCATGTGATTGTCCCCGGATTCTCAGGGTCTTGATAGACCTCGAAGAACGTGCATTCAGGCTCTGCGATGACATGCTCGTATACTGGCTTGAAAGCTTTCCAGAATGTAGGAAGATTCGCGGGGTCAATGTAGACCGTCATGTGGAGGGAGATGCCTTGGAAGATTGCCATAATGCACACGAGAGATGATTGTGAGTTTGAATGGTCGTGATTTTTGTCTGATTAACTGTTTGAATAAGACCAAGTATTTATTCTAGAGATTAACGTTGAGGTAATCATGATTAATGATCAAGTAGTCAAGCATAACGTTATGCTGGCGCTTGGCGTCAACACTACGGTTTGATTACTCCAAAGACATGCGATCCGGCATGCAAGACTACTCATGGATTACCATACCATGTTTCTAGATCCGGGAACTGTCTCGGGAAGAAAATTCGAATATTGCAAACAGATTGCTTGAATAGCTTCATTATGCAGCTCTATCGCTGATTTTGATCATAAGGAGTGACACATTCGGTATTACATGAAAGTGAGAGACAGGCAAAAAGGGGCGCAGGCTCCAATGATAATTGGAGGCGCACAGATATAGACACAGACACAGATACCGTACAGTCAGACAGGTATTAGAAAAGTACAGCAGGACAGGAGGGACGTTGTCTTTTCACTCCTACTCATCGCAGTCCTCGGAGTCATCACCGCCCTTGGACGAGTCATCACCCGAGTCCTCACCGCACTTCTCGCAGCCACTGTCACCGTAGTCGTCGCCGTTGTCAGAGCCCGATCCACCAGGCGCAGAGGCACCAGCCGAGGCGCTAGCACTGGCGGAGGCAGAGGCAGAGGCAGAAGCAGAGGCAGAGGCAGAGGCGCCGCCGCTGCCAGTCGTGCCGATGCTGATACCACCAGAGCCAGAGCCAGGAGCTCCGGTCGAGCCGGAGCCGGAGCTAGAGCCAGAGCCGCCTGCGCTTCCACCAGCGGAGCCGCCAGCAGATCCAGAACCAGAGCCATGGCCAGTAGGGGAGGCACCTGTCTCGCTGCCGGCCGAGCCGCTAGTAGAGCCACCAGCGGAGCCGCCAGCAGAACCAGA